>NC_062280.1:137059203-137684203 GCF_902655055.1 Lutra lutra
AAAATCTAAGTTATACTCCTAGTTTAAGAAGAATACCCTGATTTAAAGCCCTATGAGAGGCAAAACTAAATATAATCCCCAAACACTGCCCTTCTCCATCTTTGAAGAAAAGCAGTCCAGCAAACTGAAGTAGATTGTATCCATTTCCAAGGACATAAAAGAATGGTGTAAGTACACATGGTACTTTCAATGTCCAAAAAAAAAAAAATTTTTTTTTTCAATGGCAAATACTTTACAATAAATAGCTGAGTGAACAACAAATGAGCAAGTCAAGTACTTAAACTCCAATGTTAAGTAAAACTGGATCTGGATTTTGTGACTTAAAAGAATACATACCAAGCTTTTTGAAACAGCAAAACTGCACGTAATGCCTAGGAATGAGATTGTAAGTGGTACTTTTACTCTAAAACACACGTTGGAAAAAATAAAATCCTGGCTCCTTCTCCAAGAACTTCAATAAGATATGAGTAAGTTAACCTTTTTTGACACACATTAACCACAAACATGACAGCATATGTAAAACCACCGTGGTGTAGCCAACTGCGCAGCAAAGATCAATCTTTATTATGCTATACAGTCAGGATAAGGGATGAGGAAGAAGTTCTCAACTTAACTTTCTCACTGATCCCTCCACCTGTGACAGTGAGAAACCGTCAGTTCAGAAGGCCGCACGGCGAACGGACTCCTGGTAAGCCTGCCCACAGCCTGTCCTGAGAACCCCCGGGTCTTTTCGACCCGCAAGTAGGGAAGTACCTGTCCCGGCCCTGAGAAACTCTGAGTTTCCTCTCTCTGAAAACCAAAAAAGAACCAGAGGCGCCTCATCTACAGTCCTCTATTGAAGCAGGACGTCCCCACACATTCCTTTCATGCGCACCTCCCCTCCCACTCCCCGAAACACTTGTCACAAAGACCCTTGCCTCGTCTGTACTTCCACGCTCGGTAACACTGAGGTGGCAAAGCGAGGGAGAAGGTACACACATCTCCAACTCTCCTCACCCAGAGCAGCCTCTCCATGCCTAATAAAAGGCATTGACTTTTGTGGCAGCACCCAGAGAATCCCTATGTTACTAAGGTGCCCTTGCTTCCTCGTCACCAGACTTTCCTTTCTCTGAGACCAAGCCTTTCAAGAGCACACTGGAGGTCCAGATGCCACCAAAATGTTTATCTTTCCCCTTTGGGGAGTGTTGCATTTTTAAAAGGAGCATTCTTGTTTTAACCAGTAAAGCAAAATGACCATGGTGAAAATTTCTGGCACTCTGTAAGATTATGGGAAGATAATTTTGTAAAGAACTATTAAATGTTGATTAAATCATATTCCTACCTAGAAATAGGAGTGGGTAGGGTGAGGACTTTTGTTTTTTTCCAACCACATGTGAAGAACTTGGTCACACTTAATCCTTACAATAACCATGGAGTATGGCTTATTGTTCCTATTTTACAGCTGTAAATACCAAATTCACATGACTTGCAGAGGCTCACACAGCCTGGAAGTGGCAGAGCCAGGATTCAAAATAAAATCTTCCCAGTGCTAAATTTTATTTATTTACTTTTATTTATTTATTTTCTCTGTCCCCTGAAGGCTTTTCCCATCCACATAAGCCCACAAAGCAGGCACTCACACAGGTTTCTTGTACATTGACTCCTTTCAGTTCACGCTTTTGACTACCTGGGGTTACAATTACTGATGGGGTTTTTCTATAACTCTGCTTCTCAGCTGTAAGAATAGGCTTGCCTATGGATTACAGGAAGAGTTTCCCATGAGCATCGGAATAATTTCATAGGTCCTACAATCTGTTTTCCCCTGGTAAGTTGCCACTTCCAGCTGCCTCCCAAATTAATGTGATCAGGGCATGCCTTTGCAGCAAAACAAACTCACTCATGCTTTCCTTATTGAGAATTGCTTAGCCTGGTTAATCATGACAGATGTCTTCATAATGAATGGATTTCTTGTACCAGTGTCTCTCAGCCTTTATTTCCACATTGTGCTTAAGTTCAGGAAAGGTAAAAGGGCCACCCTACACACAATAAAACAAAACACTCTTTTAGCTACATATACGTGTTGAGCATTGAAGGTTATGAACATCTGTCAACTACAGAAAAAGTCTTACATATCATTGACCATTAGAATCAGAAAAGACCTGAAGCATTTCCATTTGTAACTTCATTATTTTAAAGAAACCATGTTTGTGAGAAGGAGAATTATTTTTCAAGCACAGTGTTGCTTCCCTTACATAATGTTATTCCTGCATTTTTTTTATTGCATTCATCTGATATTTTTATTACTGAGCACACTCTGTGTTGGCATTCATAGGCTCTTGTCCTTGACAAACTTGCATCTTGTTGAGAGACCAGAGTCACAGGTATATTGAGTAATTTTACAGTGATGTCAGACAGAAGATAATCAAGGCTGACAAAGCAGTGCCAGAGCCACGAGAACAGCGTTTCTCAACTCCTTAATGGATGTATGAAAAACAAGTCTGCTCCCCACCATGATAGAAAACACGTAAAAAGACAGGAAACATATGTATTGAATGCCTGATATGTGCCAGGTATCACAATAAACAATAAGCACTCTGGGGTATTTTTACCTCTACTATCACATCCCTACAAAGTTCATATCATTGTCTCCATTTTATAGATGAGAAATCTGAAGATCATGCTAATAGCTCAGAGAGCTAGGACCCCAACTGTGTCCGATTCAAAAGAGTCTGCTCTTTTAAGTGTAGCATGGCTTCCCTTTGGGGAGAAGAAGCAAAAGCATAATTTTCTGAAGACATTCACAGGATTACAGGCTTTCCATTATTTTATTTATTGCCCACAGGAATGTGATGTATATACATCATTTTAATAATCAGTGAATCCATTTTATAGTCATGACTTTAAAATACACACAAAGAAATCTAATGAGTCCATTAGTTTTTGAAAATATTAATAACACTGCTAAGGGCAACTTTTACTGCTTAAGGTAAGAGTAAAGAATAAATATAATAAATAAAAAATGCACTAGTGTTATTGAAAATACATTTTATTTCCATGACTTATCACATAAACAAGGAACAATAAATACATTAGTAACTAAAATTTCAATAACATTGTTGGCAATAATATTCCTGTTAATAATTTCACTTGTATAACTTAAACAACAACAAAAAAGCCTGTGAAATAAGAAATAATTCCATCACCAGGTGGGACAATAAATTACTCTTCAGAATACCAGGGGAATAGGCACAAGGCCAATTAAATATCCCTGGAAGACTGGATCAGCAGGAAGCAGCTTACAAAAGCACTTGCTTAGAAGTACCAGGATGGACAGGAAGATGAAAACCTTCCACACAAGGTTAGTACTTGAATTTCAGAAGGTCATTGATAGACAAGACTTAGCCCACAGGACTGGTAGGAGACAGCCAATAGACATAGTGATTTAAAGAGATAAAATTCGGGGCGCCTGGGTGGCTCAGTGGGTTGGGTCCTCTGCCTTCGGCTCGGGTCATGGTCTCGGGGTCCTGGGATTGAGCCCCGTGTTGGGCTCTCTGCTCGGCAGGGAGCCTGCTTCCCCCTCTCTCTCTGCCTGGCTCTCTGCCTAATTGTGATCTCTCTCTGTCAAAATGAATAAATAAAATTTTTTAAAAAGAAATAAAATTCTTCAATTAATAAATAATATTTTAGGACCTAATACATGCCATCCATCATTTTCAAGTGCTAGGAATTTTCTAGGCTGGTGAGAAAAACAGGCAAATAAACAATGACAGTGATATATGTATAAAAAATATTGTTGGCTTTGGGATAGGATAAGATGGAAAGGGATTGTGACCTTTAAAGATGCCTTGGATTATGGAAGCATGGAAAATGGACATTTATCTCAGATTGAATGGGTGGTGAGTAAAGAGTTTCTCAGAAGCCTTGCTAAGGGGAAGACGATTGATGTGAGCTAGGCTTAGAAGGATGACCAAATGTGGAAGGTGAACCAGCACTGGCAGGACTCTGGCATTATGCAAAGTTATAGTGGTACAAAGGATCAGACCATGTGATGAGCATGCAAGTGATATGCCCGGATGGTTGACGGTGAGGTTGGAGAGGCGGTAAGAGGTTAAATTATCCAAAACTTTATGTAACATTCTATGGGATTTGATCTTTATTCTGGAGTTAAGGTTCCCAAATTTCAGTCTGTAAATATCACCCAGCCAAGAAATATTATGAGTTTAAGTCTAGAAATCAGCATTATAAATAATCACTCCAGGCTATACCACTTCTGGTACTTCTGGTACTTCTGGTTCTTCCAGCAACCCAATCCTCTACTGAGCAGGAACTACTGAACAGTTTTTAACTGGGCAAAGTGGCCATGTTTATCTGCTTAAGTTTTTATTCTGGTAAAGTAAATTGCAGATTGGTTTGGACACTCAAAGAACATGAGGCAAATGGGAGGCAGAGTAACTCCTCAGTAAGTTATTGCTATAATCCAGGTAAGTAGTGATACATGCATTAAGTAAGGCTGAACTTGTTAGTTTGTGTAGGGGACAAGGAAAAGGAAAGATTCAAGGATGACTCTTGAAAAGTGGTACTACCATGCAGTGTGAGAAGAAGGGACAGTGTGGGAGCTTGATTAGTGAGAGATGAGCTCAGGGTGGGCATTCTTTTCCTGTGCTTCCTCCAGATTGTGATGTCAGTTCATGTAACAGAGCTCAGGAGATCAACATTGGACAAGAGCATCTAATAATTGTCAAACTATTAATATTAGTTAAAGTCAGAGTCTGGATGAGTAAAGAACATACACACACATACACACACACACCAAAAAAAAAAAAAAAAGAAAGGAAAACAAAGGCACCCATAGAATTTTGAAGAAGGCAATGTTTGATGGAAGATAATAACTTGAAAAAAAAAAAAGAGGGAATAACCAGAAAAAGAAAGGAGAAAAACTCCAAAAGAGAATTTCTATAGTGTGAAAATTCTTGTGGGATGTCAAATTCATATGTTCAACTTGATGATGTTCTCATTTGCATTCTCACCCTGACTACATGGTAGAATGCTTACTTCAGACTTGTGGAAGATGCAGAGACACAAAAGAGACTTATTAATTTGCCCACAGTCACATGGCTCACGAGAGGAGAAGGCTCCCTTCAGCCTCACCTTTGCTTAGTCTGGAAGCTGGTGGCCCATCCTCTATCACATGCTGCCTGTGAAGGAAATGTCAGCGGACTCACGTCCAATAAGTGGAAGGGTGAATAACAGGGGCATTGCACATCAATGATTCTTTCTAAAACTCTGTGTCTGAAAACAAAGGGAAAGTAACATGAGATGAAGGGACATGAAACTGAGAAAGAAAAATAAAAGTATGGTTCCATTCAAAGGGGAAAGAGACAGTAGAGAGGGAGGAGATGAAGGTGTAGGAGAGAAGCTTGTTTTATTTGTATAGTCACAGGGGAAGTGGAATTCAGAGCCCATGACAGTAGACATTTTAATGGCAGGAGAGGGACTCAAGGATACAAATAAGTGTCTTATTAGGTGGGGAAAGGAAGAGTTCAGGAAGTCTCTCCAGAGAGATGGCCTTTATTTTTCCATTTTCTCACTGACTTAGGAGACATTTGCTGAAAATAATGAGATCTGATGGTAAAAATAAGAGCTGGAATAAAATGAAACGAAAATGTGACTAACCCCTCAGAGGACATGGAGTGGTGGGTTATCAAGGGCATATAGAAATAAGGCCAAGGAGTTTAAATGGTCCAGCTCAGAAAGGGGCAAAAGGACCTGGAATGTCCTCACTTTCCATGGTCAGGAAACTCTCAGTAACTTATGGCAAAACTTGATGTCCACTTCAGACAACCTCTGTGTTCCACCAGGAGGATCACATACCATTAGTTAGGAATAGCTGCACGAGGGAATTCTAAGGAGCATTCATGAAAGGGTGAGGTCTGAGGTGAAACTTTAAAAAGTTCAACAGAATGTGGACTGGTGGAAGGGAGGGAGAAAACTATTGCAAGAGGAATGAGCAACCTTGAAATGTGCAAAGGTGTTATCTAAAGGCTATCAAGTAACATGGAAGTGTTGAAAGGGATATGAGGAGAGGGATACTGTTGGGGGATGTTGGAGAATGGAGTTAGATGATTGTTAGTTTCTGAAAAGATCGCCAGTCTAGCTGAAGAAGCTGGACTTCATACTTTGTCAAGTGTTTCCAAAGTAGACACTCACCATTGGCTTCACTAAGTGTCCTGCTTAAAGATTTGCATATTCAGCTCTATCCCATGATATTGTGGAAAGGAGGGGAAAAAAAAAAGGTTGGCTCCTTGTTTGAGTTGGAAAGAGACTTTATATATAATCTATCTAATCTTTACATAGGTAGTGATTATGCTCATTTTTTTGGCCAAGGTCACAGGTAGGAAGCAGAGGCTTTCAAGTCCACAGTCCCACACATCCATTTGGTTCCAGCCCATAAACTTCCTTAGGTACATAATTAGTGGAAAAGCAGCAATAGTCACTTTCTAATAAAGGCCCTTTTGCATACAACAAGAAGAGCTACTCTCTTTGTCCTAATGGCAGAAAAGATTTCTGGGGCTGTTGTAGAGAGGTCACCTAGATGACGGAAAGTAATTTTGCCAACGAACCAAAGGAAAGAAAGGGCTTTGGTGAAGTGTTTTATGTAGTCTTCATAGCCCTGGGAACTATAAGGAATAGTCGCAGACTGCCAGTGTACCTGGGGCCAGGATCTCCTGCAGTAATTCTGGGATTTGGGCAGCAATAAAATTCCAAGATATCTCAACTTATTTTGTGTATCCACCTCTCCTTGGGCATTCGATCTCCCCCCTTTTTATTTTAACTTCAATGTACTTAATATACAGAGTTATATTAGTTTCAGATGTATAAAATAGTGATTCAACAATTCCATGCATTACCCAGTGCTCATCATAAGTGTACTTTTTTTTTTAAATTTCTTTTCAGTGTAACAGAATTCATTGATGATATGTGTACTTATCCCCTTATTTCACTCACCCCCCCCCACTTATTTCACCCATTTCACCTATTCTACCCAGCCACCTCCCTTCTGGAAACCCCCAGTTGGTTCTCTATATTTAAGAGTCTGTTTTTTGGCTCATCTCTGTCTTCCTTCATTTGTTTTGTTTCGTAAATTCCACATATGAGTGACATCATATGGTATTTGGAGAATTCCTTCTCCGAATTATTTCACTTAGCATTATTCTCTTTAGATTCAGCCATGTTGTTGCAAATGACAAAAAGCTCATTCTCGTTTATGGCTGAGTAATATTTCATTGTATATACATATACTGCTCTTCTTTATCCATTTATCTATAAACGGACATTTGGTTTGTTTTCATAATTCGGCTATTGTAAATACTGCTGCAATAAACATAAGGGTACATATATCTTTTCAAATTAGTGTTTTTGTATTCTTTGTCTGTTCCTTCTTTTTTCATGACTCTTGTTTCCAGCAACTTCCAGCCAGGCTACTGGAGGTGGAGTGATGCCATTGCTAGATGCTCTACCTGGACAGGTCACTGTGATCCTGCAATCCTTTTAAAGCATGATCTAGGTTCACCTTTCTTGGTGTCTGGAGAACAGGGTCCCAGGAGCCCAAGGACCCTACTGCATCAGCTATATGTTCTTTTAATATTTTTAAAACCAAAAGGATTTTCCCACTTTCCAAATGCTCATTTCCCTTCTCCTCCCATACACATAGCTTAAAAAGAAAACCAACTCAAACATCTGGACAAAAAGCCAAGAGCACATAGTTTCATGGGAGATGGCAAAGGGTACGTGTTCCTTTTTTATGTACAAATGGAGGAATTTTACTGACCCTCTTGCATCTTTAGTGGTCCTCTAAGCTAGCTGAGGCATCTGTCTCTATATTTGTAGCCATGAACCCTGTCTGATTTATACCGTTCTCTGATGCCAGTAAGAAGCATTCTCCTCCAATAAGTCATTTGGCATAATTTCTTTTTTTTTTAATTAATTTTTTATTTTTTCAGCATAACAGTATTCATTATTTTTGCACCACACCCAGTGCTCCATGCAATCCGTGCCCTCTACAATACCCACCACCTGGTGCCCCCAACCTCCCACTCCCCACCCCTTCAAAATTCTCAGATCATTTTTCAGAGTCCATAGTCTCTCATGGTTCACCTCCCCTTCCAATTTCCCTCAACTCCCTTCTCCTCTCCATCTCCCCTTGTCTCCATGCTATTTGTTAATTTGGCATAATTTCTCGCCTTCGTTTCATTTCATCCCGTTCCTCAGCAGCAGTTCCACAATTTGGTAAAATTCAGATCCTCCAACATCTTCATTATAGGGGAAAGGCTAAGAAATACTTCCTAAGATTAAATGTTTGTTATAATTTCTAGGGAAGATTTTAAGAATATTAAAGCCATGCTGTGATGGACCTTCTAGAGTTTATTCCCCCTAAACTTTGTTTCCGGCAATGTAACATTAGACTGCAAGAAATTGCATAGTAGAGTAACACAAAGCAAGCTTTTATTTTTTTTTTTATTTTTTATTTTTTTAAAGATTTTATTTATTTATTTGACAGAGAGAGATCACAAGTAGACGGAGAGGCAGGCAGAGAGAGAGAGAGAGGGAAGCAGGCTTCTTGCTGAGCAGAGAGCCCGATGTGACTCGATCCCAGGACCCTGAGATCATGACCTGAGCCGAAGGCAGCGGCTTAACCCACTGAGCCACCCAGGCACCCCCAAAGCAAGCTTTTAAATAGACTATAAATTAAGAGTCGCTTATAATCATAATGGCTACCATTTATTGTGGCTGACACTGTACCAGGTGTTTATGTAAATCATGCCACTTAATCCTCAAAATAATTCTATGACATAGCTTATTAATCCTTTTTTTTTTTTTTTTTTTTTTTTTGGTGGAAGAAACAGAGATTTAGAAAGGTCAACAATCTGTTGAGCTTGAAAGTAGCAAGGGCAAAATTCCAATCAAACCTGGGGCTCTCTCCATTATTCTAGACTGAGCCTAACATCTCTCATGCTCATTGCTACCCCAAAATGGAGACCTTTGTGCTGGTGGTTGATGGTGCTCAACTAATTTGGCTTAATATGTATGTATAAGTTTTTAGTGCATATCAAAGGGAGCCAGGGCAAAGAAATAGAAGAGCTGCATACAGAGCGTGCCTTGATTACATATTTAACTGATAGGTGATTACATATCTAACTGATAGGTGAATCTGATGATCTTCCGTTCTGCTTTGCTTCAGCCAAATTTGTGGAATAAATTAAGGTTTTACGCTTATCAGTATG
Organism: Lutra lutra; assembly: GCF_902655055.1. Lineage (NCBI taxonomy): Eukaryota > Metazoa > Chordata > Mammalia > Carnivora > Mustelidae > Lutra > Lutra lutra. The sequence continues at coordinate 137,068,464 of NC_062280.1, forward strand.
CAGGTCTATCCTTGAGTGCCTCTCAACATGGCCATGACAGCTACCTCAGTTATGGTCACTTCTCAAACATTTATTGGGCATTTGTCGATGAATAAGAAATGAGGACAAACAGATGATTGCAGAATAATGTGGCTGGTTCAGCGGTCAAGGTATGCAGAGGAAAGTAGGGGCCCACAGAGCAGGGACATCTCGCTTAGAATGTGGGAGGGAGAGTCAGGGCAGACATTCTGGAGGACAGCTGAAGTTATTCTTGAAGGATAACTAGAAGTCAGCCAGACAAGGAGGGGTCGATGCTGGGCTATGCAGTGGAAGAAAGCATGAACAAAAGAAGGCAGAGTAATGCAGGAGTGAGATGTGGACAGGGAACTTCCAAGGATTCAGAACAATTAGAACACTGAACACCAAGCAACTGCAGAGGTAGAGAGGAGAGCTGAGGTCAGCCAGGAGCCAGCCTCAGGGTCTTGAAGCTGCACAAAGGGGAGTGGCATAGACCGATGTGCATTTAGAACATTTGAATTTTAGTGGAAGAGGTCCTTGAAAAAGGCAGGAGATGGAAACTCACACTACCAGCCCAAGTGATCTCCACCCTCTCCAGAAAGCAAAAGGATCATTAATAATTACTGAATGGAGGGGCGCCTGGGTGGCTCAGTGGGTTAAAGCCTCTGCCTTCGGCTCAGGTCATGATCCCAGGGTACTGGGATCGAGCCCCACATCGGGCTCTCTGCTCAGCGGGGAGCCTGTTTCCTCCTCTCTCTCTCTGCCTGCCTCTCTGCCTGCTTATGATCTCTCTCTGTCAAATAAATAAATAAAATCTTTAAAAAAAATTACTGAATGGAAACTTTGGAGTGAAAAAAATCTATAAAACATGAAAAGCTCTACATGTCAAAACACATGCATTAATTTCCACTTCCTCTGCGCTGTGAATACCGGGAAGCTTGGTAGAAAGGGACTAAGTGGAAAGCCCAGGCTGCCTCTAATTCCTTCATCTCTTGGACTGTGCCTCGTGACTACCCTCTGAGTAGTCCCCTGCTGTTGTCCTTGATACTGGTGTGTGCATGGTTACTTCCTCTGGTCAGGTTTTTATCATCACCTGCAAATGAAGATTGGTCTCTCTGGAGATATTAGCATGACGTAAAGGCTTCAAATGGAGGAACTCAGTGATTTCAACATTTAATCACATTAAGGACACCATGTCTGTCTTTCAGTTTGTACTACTTAAAGTGTGATCTGTAGACCACACCGCAGACCATGTCAGGCCCAGGAATGCTCTGCTACGCGTCCAGGATGGGATAGGTACAGAACTTTCCTGTAGCATTTAGAGACCTATAGCAACCTGGCTGTGTGATTTTCTCCATGTGGAATCCAATGGTAAAAATTTGCCTTGTATTTTTTAATATCTTTGGCATCTTCTTCATTCTACTTTATCCAGTAATCGATTTTGTTGTGTTTGCAAGTGTATTAGCTGTGATGGATGGGGCCAGAGAGAGAGATGTAGGAGGGACTGGTCCTTCATCACAGATAGTCTGAGAAACCTTGTTCTACTTTCTGTTGCAAAATGAATGCCATAAGAAAATAAAATAAAGCAAAATAGTCCTAACACATTTCTGAGTGACTGTGTCAGACAGGTAAACTGGATGTCTCACTTGACCTTTCCCAAGGCTCTGTGAGATGGACATTATTACAGCTGTTTTGCAAATGAAACAACCAGAGCTGGCAGCATTTATGTAGATTATATGGGTTGGAATTCAACCTCAAATCTATGTAATCCCCAAATCAATATTCTTTTTAAGACCCCCTGCTCCCTTGTTACAAAGTATATAATTTATTGCTAAAATTAGGCTTAGCTTCTTCAAGAGATAGAAAGGTCATTAAAATCAGGGCCCACGTGATACAACATTTTAAATGCCTGTGATACAGGGATTTTATATAAAATATCTATTTGCACATTCAGATATTTTTGGTATTCATCCACAGTCCTTGAAAACATGTCAGAGCCATGAATGTGAAATGTGTGTCTTATTCTTAATGAAGTTGAAATTCTGGACTCCACCCAATGGCAGGGGCTTGTTGTCAGGAGGATCAACCATGTAGTTAGAGAGATGGAATTCTGAGTCCTAATCCTCCTCTCCAGGGAAGGGAGAGGCGCTGGAGTCGAATCAGTCAATGGCCAGTGACACTCAGTCATGACTATACAATGACACCTCCATAAGAACTCAGGAGGACTGGGCTTGGAGAGCTTCCGGGTTGGTGAACACATGGATATTATAGAGAGTCATGTGACTGGAGAAAGCATAGAAGCTCTGTGCCCTTTCCCCATACCTCACCCCATGCATCTCTTCATCTGGCTGTGGATTCATGCCCTTTAATAAACTGGGAAGTGTTAAGTATGTATTTCCTTGAGTTCAGTGAGCCACTCTAGTAAATTAATCAAACCTGAAGAGGAAGCCATCAGAACTGCCAATCTGGTCAGAAACACAGGTAACCATCTGAGGCATGCAACTAGCTCAGAAGGGAGGGGAAGGCAGTCTTGTAGGACTGAAGTCTTAACCTGTGGAGTCTGATGTTATTTCCAGTGGAGAGTGTCAGATTTGAGTTGAATTTTTGGACACCCTGTTGGAGTCTGAGAATTGCTTGGTGTTGTGTGTAGAGGACCCCACCCCCACACTGTAATTGAGTCCAGAAACCCAAAAAAGATGTCCATAATCCATAGCACAGCACCAGAGGCGATGATGATTTTCAATATAGTCTGGATAACTAGTGCCACCCTAGAATTTTCCTTGCTATTAACATAGTGTTTTAGAGGTAAAGGAAAGGCAGTGCTGAGCACCCTGGAAGAGCCAAGTGAAGGACCTCTCAGAAGCCAGCCAAAGCTTCTATCAAAGGGAGTCTTTGCATCAGGTCTTTATAGAGAAACAATTACACTTCGAACTATGTCTTTGTGTCTAATGGGACACTTGGTGTTTATCTACAAGGGCTGTGTATGTGTGCATGTTCATTTTGAGAAGAGAGAAGAGATGGAAAGAAAACTAGGTTTTGTCATTGTTAAGGCCTCAGATGCTTGTAGATGCACACACAGGTTTTAATGTCAATGAGGACACTTTGTCACATGCCATTATATCTGCTCCTATCCCACCTCAGCTGTCTATAATGTTAGATTAACTGAAAAATTGCACACAACTTCTCTTTCAGGTTTTGAACAGGGACATTTAACATGCCACAGTCCAGGAGAACGTTCTGCATGCTTAAGATTAAACACTGTTGATTTTCTCCTGTTGACTATTTCATTCAGAAATCACACACTATGAAGGGAGAGGGTGGCTCTGAGCTGGTTCCTCCTATAAATTTTATTTCAGTACTTGCCAGTGCCCGAGCAGAGTGTGCCAAGTGTAACCAAAGCTGCAGACATTTTGAGAGATTGATATTTCAGAGAAATTGAAATTCATTCAAAAGTAGTCTTCATCAAAGTCCAGAGCTATGCCTTGAAATCTGAGAGGAACCTGGGGCTCAAAACCATTCAATATTCTCACCAGTATGTCAAGGTCCCACATCAGGAGAAAGAGCAGAACACAGAGGCAGGGACAGCTTCGGAGTTTATCAGGACAGGCCCAGACATCTCCCCAAGCATATTTATTACTATGACCCCCCAACCTACCTTCCTTGCTAAGATCTTAATAATACAATCTAATTATTTATTCTTGATAATCTCAGTTGTTTTTAATAATATCTCTCAAAACACTAGGCAATACAGCCTAGTGGTTAAGCCCATAGACTTTAAGCCAAAAACATCCCTTACTAGGTGAGCACCTATTGGATACTTAGCACCAAACTTAAAGTATAATGCAAAAGGTAGTTCCTTGGGGCGCCTGGGTGGCTCAGTGGGTTAAGCCGCTGCCTTTGGCTCAGGTCATGATCTCAGAGTCCTGGGATCAAGCCCCACATCAGGCTCTCTGCTCAGCAGGGAGCCTGCTTCCTCCTCTCTCTCTGCCTGCTTGTGATCTCTCTGTCAAATAAATAAATAAAATCTTTAAAAAAAAAAGTAGTTCCTTTAAATCTCTCCTTAATCATAAGGGTATTTTATCATATTATCATTTATCATAAAGTTATTTTATCGTATCATCATCATCTTCTAGATGAAGCTCAGGGAGTTCCCAATCCAGAGACTATAACAGAGTCTATATTTAAACTCAGATTCAACTCATCCCTAAGCATTGTTTATTTATTTATTTATTTTTTAATTTTTAAATTTTTATTTTGTATAATTATATTTTATCGAATAGAAAATATAGCAGGCCTGACAATTTTATTCTGGTTTGAAAAATACAGGTCTGTACCTTAAAGGGTGAAAAGTATACACCAAACTTTTGACCAGGTTGCAAACAAACACCAGAGTCATTCTCTGATCATTAGCTTAAGGTTTACACAGGTACTGCCACCACCTCCTCTTGCCTCATGAGATGTAAATAAAGCACCATGTTGTCTGGAATCATTGGCATTATTTGCCTCCAAAGAGCAAGATGGGGGTTTCTCGGTGACAGTAAATGTTCTACTACATTCCCTCTGTATCACTGCTGGACATTTAGAGAGAGTGAGAAGACAAACCCAGAGACCGGTGGTGGCACCAGAGGAAGGCTTATGTACCTCATCATTAATAACTTCACATCATCACAAATAACTTCACACAGAATTTAAGGAAGTCTGCACCTACCTCCCAGATGTCCATGGGACCCCTGTGCTCTGACCCAGCTAACAAACCCCTACATAGAAATTAGAAACAAACAGGAGTCACAACTATAACTCTCGGTACCTTAGGAAGAACTGGTAAAACTCTTTACTGGGTACCTACTAGATGCAGAGAAAAAGGAAAGAGACATTATTAAATGACACACGCGCATTGCATCTGGCAGGAATGTATTCAATAAATATGAGGGGGTCAGGAAAGGAATTCTCATTTTACTGATGGGAAAACAGTGGTTAAGAGGTTTTTCCCAAGGTGATGTCAAGCTAGGTTTTGACCCCAGGTCTGTATGACTTTAAAGTGTGCCTTCACCACCTCATGCTGCCAGTTTAATGGGAGCTGATGACCACTACTACAAAGATGAGTAAGAAGTGGCTCTCACTTCAAGGAACAGTCTAGTGGGTGGGAAGATTAGAGATGTGCATGACAGGAAAACTAGTAACACAGGCAGAAAAAAAAAAGCCTAAGGGACTCAGAAACAGAGAGAAATGAAGGCTTCGGCATAGGCTTGGGAATGGCTGTGACTGAAATCGGTGTAGGCATCCTACACATGTGTGCATGCACTCACTATAGGCAGGGCCAGGGAGCAGTATGAAAGCAATGAGAGCTCTAGAAACAGAGCCCTAGGGGCCTCTCCAATCCTGACCTCTACATGCTGAAGGGGCGCAGAACATGCTACCCCAAAATAGATCTATTTGGCATAAGGATTATCTTGAGCTGGTTATTTTTAAGAAATAGCAGACACAAGAGAAGCTCTGGAAACCCTAAGTAGTGTTTACCCTCCTGAAAGAGACAGTCCAATTTATAAGGGAAAATCTCCATTTGTAAGGGTATCTCCCTCTCTGTTCCAGGAAGAGGAAGAGGACTAAAACTCTGGGAACCCTTATCAATGAAGATGGCAAAGACTTAAATCCCCACAGCCACCTTACCCTTGTTTATTGTGCTTTTCCCTGGTGACCCTCCATTATCGGCTTCTCCCATCCCAGCCCCTTTCTTTTGTCTTTAGCTGAAGAAAATATTTAAGGTGAAGGCTTGGGCCATTTTAGGGAGTTACTCAGCTTTCCCGGTATCTCCCACATGTATATGAGGTCATGTAATTAAACGTCTGGGGTCTTTTGCTCATGTTAATCTGTCTTTTATTATGGGGGTGTTGGGGTTAGCCAAAAACCTAGATATGTAGAGGAAATAATACTTTCTCTTCCTTACAGTGTCACATGGCAGGAGCTGGCCCTTTATCACTACTGCACGCTGACCCCACACAATAGGCACCTGATAGATAGACACCAAGTACATGGGACGATAGGGCTGAATGGGAGACCAGCTGGTTTGTGGAAGACCTCACATTTCTGAGTTAAGGAGCCTCTATCTTACACCTTTCACAGTGGAGTCACTGACTGCACTTGGATGCATAAGAGACCCAGGAATTCCAGGGTGATAGGCTTAATAAGGTCCAGCTGAGATACAGCCTTTCTGCTTGGCCACGTTCAGGCGCCAGAAGTAGGAACCAGTATTCCCTCCAGGGCTGAATTCCCATATAATGATATGCAAGAAGCAGGTTCTATGAAGGAATATCACCATGGAAAAGGCCTGGACTGTCCGACAGACCCAGGTCAAAGCCAAGCTCCGTGTGAGGCAGTGATAAACCCTGGGTAAACTTCTTCACTGTTAATGATGGTCACTCATGATTAGCTTCATTTTCTCTTTCGTTAAAGGAGGAACATAATGCCAACCTCAGACACAAAGATTTCGGTCCTGGAGCCGGAGTGCCTGCGCTAACATTTCCACTTTCCAGCTGTGTGACCTCAGACAAGTGATTTAACCTCTCTGTGCCTGTTTCCTTATCTGTAAACTCAGGTTGGACATATCCTTAGCATGCAGGGTTATTACGAAGATCCTATATTATGAAGATAAAAAGACAGGATTATTTTGGTCTATAATGTCACATAAATGTTAGACCTTCCTCTTATTACTGCTGTCACATAATAACACTCAATTTTTAGGCCATGGTAGATACTGCGGAAGGATGATTTGAACAAGTAGCTCTCCCATGCTTAGTCCTAAGGATTTTTGAGATTTCGGTATCAAAGAAATCTCTTACATTGGAGATTTTAAAGGCCATTCCAGCACTAACCTAACAAAAACGTGTGCCCAAGGCGGCAGCCCAACCTCACCCTGATTTCCTGGTTTCTGAGTCTCAAGGCACAGGATTACTCAGGGGTTGTCAAGCCACTCCTGGGGAGCCTTCTCCTATTGTGAAAACCTTTCTTCATTTCTGTCTCTAGAAAGTTCCTTTAGCATTAACGACCCAATTGTCTTCTTTTCTTGTATGATATGTACCTCACCCTGTAACTTGACCTGGTAGGAGTGTGATTAGTTAATTGCCATGGGCACCTGATATTTGAAGGAAAAAAAAATGGATACCTCAGCCATCTTTCTTTTCAAGCAATGGAAAATGATTAAGGTTCAGTGATTTCTCTGTGGGGGTAGCTGTTTTCAGGTGGATATTCAGAGACTTGCAAATGCTAGACATTAAGCTGTTCTTTTCTGTCCTTTTCTCTTTTATGAAGGGATAACAGGGGAGGGCGTGGAAAAGACAAAGGGACAGGTTCTGAATAAGTTCTTTTTAAAATCTCCTTTCTTTGTAATAAAAATGTTCATCTGTATAAATTCCACTTATTTGCCATGTGCATATTTGGCCACTGGCAAAATTGTGAAATCTCAAAGTTTTCCCTTTCTTGTCTTTGCCTTTTAGATTTTCTGGCTTTTTCCCTTTGAGGGACTTCTTACACAGATCCCTCCTTCCCCCAGCCAGTCCCCACAGGGTTCACACCCATCTTGTCAGAAGTTGGGAAAGAACATGCCACTCATGCACACTCAGAAAAATTTCACAATCACTAGCATCCAGAATAAGACCTTCCCCTCCTCCCCTCTCCAAGGACTTGCAGGGCAATGAGTCTCTCAAAATCTTTCTCTCTTCATCTTTTCTGGGTCATGGACGTGTTTTGGAAATCAGGTGAAATATAAGCCCTTTATCCAAGAAAAATGCACAGATGCATATACAAATTCCTGCACAATTTCAGGGGATTCACAGACCCTCTTAAATGCACAATGGAAATCCTGAAGAATGTTAATGCAAAGTCCCTGCTCCACTTTGAGTGAGGAGGTTGGGATGGGTGGGGAGCTGGGGCAGAAATACAGGCTTTCCTTCACTATCACTTGTTCCACTTTCCTTCCCAACACATAAAGCCGGTAGTGGAGATATGTTTAAAAATTGGTTTTAGAGGGGCACCTGGGTGGCTCAGTTGGTTAAGCTTCTGCCTCTGGCTCGGGTCATGATTCGAAGGTTCGGGGATTGAGCCAGAGTTGGGGTCCTTGCTTACTAAGGGGTTTGCTTCTCTCTCTCCCTCTGCCACTCCCCTCTTCCCACTCATGCTCTCTCCCTCTCTATCTCAAATATATAAAATCTTTTAATTAAAAAATAAAAAACCAAATTGGTATTAGAATAAAAATGAGTATTAATATTATCATTACTCACACAGTGCCTTATTTCAGAGGGTGAGGAGAAATCAGACACACACAACTGTAGTATCATTCTTTTTTAACAGAATGCAAACAAAATCGAGTAACTCTGTCCTATAAGGGAAAATAACCTTCCCCTAAAGTGGAAAAGTGTTTCAAGAAAGACATTTTCCACTGGAGGCCAAGCTGAAAGGCTTAATGCTGGCCTGGAGAAAAGGACTCAGGGAAACTCTACCAAGTTTTTTTTCCTGAGGAGTCCAGAAGTCAGAAAAGGGTGAACTGATAAACGTTGACTAGAGACACATTTTGAAGCCAGAGACATGTTTGAGATTTGAGTTTTCATTTGAAAAGTCCATGATATTTTATATCCTACTCCAGAACATGTCTGTTATTTTCTTTGATATTAAAATAATGTGCTTTTCTTAACCTTTGCATGAATTGGTTCTCAAGAACCAAATTGATGTGTGTGAGTATCAGCATGTGTATTTCTTCATTATCACTGCTTCCTTCTGTGATACAAATATTGCTAAAGCTAAAGTTGAAAAGCTTGGGTTCAGAGATGAGGCCACCCTGAATGATATGTGTTCCCAAACATGCTGTGATCATTTCACAGCATCCATCATCATCATGACAGTAGAGGAGGTAGGAACAACCATAGCACTTTATGAAAAACTTAAGCAACAGTAAAATTATGGGGAGAGGGAGGGGTTACAGCCTAACAGCCAATACAAACACCATCTCCATAAACATGGCCTTGAAAGAGAAGACTCCTAGGCTGCTGGGACTCTGTCTTCCACTGTCAAAGGAAGTTGAATGTGTTTCTTCACTAAAAACTAAAATCAGTTCCTAGTTTGGAACTGTATTCCAAAATTTGGGGGGAAATGAATGTGATTTCCTCCAACCAGAATGTGATTTCCTCCAGTCAGAATATATTGATAAACTGTTAGGACCTCAGCTCCTACCAAGGGTCTAAAATTCTCTTCTCAGTGGAAAGAATATAGTGGTTTGGAATCACAGATCAACTGCTTAATGGTTAATAGTAGACTACTCAGCCCTCTCTAAACTCTAAGTTTCTTAGCAAACATTAACCACATAGGGTTGTGGGGCCAATTAGTGGTGATGCATGTTAATGACAAGGCCAGGCATAGAGGAAGCAGTCAATCATGGTAGCTACTAATACTATAAAGAGAGATGACATAAAGATGTGATATATATCGTATAGGCTTTAAGGGTTTAAAGGAAAGCAACAGTAATGAAGTCCAGAGAAGAGAGGCGGAGAGCTGAGAACTGGACCATGGAGATCTCTGAAGATAGAAGTTAAGATGAGACTTTCTAGTTTACTCAATTCAGGAGAAGCCAGCAAGAAAACTTATTCAAGATATCCTTGAACGAAGTGAAGAGAACCATTTATATCAATGGAGGGCTAACTAAGTGACAGCTATGACAGGGAGAAAGAAAAGACACTGATGGCCTTCAGACAACACAGCTATCTGACGCTTGCTAGCTTGATTCACTTTCAACTGAAAGCCTTATATTGTGGTCAAATCTTTCCGAATCTACTCTGCAATCCAATTTTCCTAATGGCTGTCACACTGTGGCTCTCGCAGATCGGTAAGACAAATCTGGAGGAATGACTGCGTTCTATTCTGGACATTTTATTTCCCCCCTGGACATTATATTTTAAATACAGCATTGTCAAAGCAGAATATCTACAAAATAAGGAAACATGATCGGGGGACGTGCAAGGAGGGGAAACCATACCTTAGGAAAAATAAAGGAAAAGAAGAGATGAGAAGACTAAGACAAATGGTCTTGTTCTCTTTGTGGATTTGCAGAAAAATCATGATGAAGAGGAAGGGCACTTGGTTTGAGATGCCTCAGAGAGCAGAGCTAAGTAAGGGCAGTGGTTTTGTGGTGCACGAAGACAGGCTGGAAGAAAGGATGCCCTATTTGGGGGGAGGAAAATAAGTTGTCCTATGAAAGAAGTACAGTGTAACTGCCAATTGTCTGGAATGCCTTTAGAAAATATGGAGATCCACATAGGTTATAATGATTACGGCTGGATTATGTAACTTCAAAGGTCTCTTTGTCAATTCTGTATTTTCTGATTTTTATACCCTGCCTTTTTCAAAAAGCAGACATCCAGTAGAGGCCAAAGCCAATCATCCCATTTCCACTGAGAAGACAAATTAAATACTGTATATCTGTTTAATTGCTTTAAAAATTGAATATTTGATTGGGGCAGATAAGCAATCAAAGCCAGGATCCTTATCTAACCCATCTCTGAATTGCTAGATGAAGTAGAAAATGTCATCTGCATATATTGGTTCATGGCCTTTCCTGAGTGTCAGAAAGCACCTCCATAGACCATTTTTTTCACTTTTTGTTTGTTCCCAGAACTCCTCAAATATTTATGTATGCTAGAAGGGGGTGCTATAAAAAGAAAAAGTAAGACAAAAAATTAGAAAATGCTTTGTTATGAAACAGAGTTTCACTACTGTATGACAAAACCATGGTACTCTAAGGTGGCATGACCAGATGACTTTCAAGGTAAGAGTTAAACTGAACCACAAGGTAATTAGAAAAATGGTATGGAATTTATCTTCCCATTCCCAGTCCAGGATACGTCCCTTTCACCCCTATTCACATTGTGCCTAGATCTCCCCCATCAGCCTTTGTCTAAAGCCTACCAGGACAGTATAACCAGATCATTATTTCTCCAAAAACAATAACTAACTAACTAACTAAATAAATATTAAAATTATAATAAATATCAATATATCAGAAATATGCATGTGCAGCTTCTCCAAAGACACTACTTATCTCATTTGTTATTTACAATAGCCTATCTGCTATAGGCTATCTGCTATAACCTATCTGCTATAGCTATCTGCTATATTATCCTTATTGGGCGAAAATGTGGAAGGATAAACACAAAGTCATACACCTAGTAAGTGGTTAAATCATGACTAGGATATTTCTTATTCTATTCTAAGAATCTTCCTAAGAGTGAGATGTTAGAAGAAAGACTTGGGGTGTGGTGTGTGTGTGTGTCTTTTCAATTAATACATGATGTTCTGTAAATAACTCACAGATCTAAACAGTTTCTCAGACTTCGGCTATCATGATATTTTGGGCTAGATCCTTATCTGCTTATCTGTTGTGGGAGGCATTCCTTTGCTGCATGGCTGCATGCTTATTAACATCCCTGGCTCCTCTATCCATGAGATGCAGTGTGGCAACTGAAAACACCTCCGGACATTGACAAATGTATCCAGAGAAAAAATCACTTCCAGTTGAGAACTGCTGATCTCACACTATCAGGCTGATTTTTTTTTTTTTTAAGAGAAGCACATTTGACACTGTGCTTGACATTGAGCACCTACATGTCTTAACATAGGCATGTGTGCACAAGCACATGTAAACAATGACAAAGGAACCTCCCAGTGCATTTGGCTTCTTCTAGGAATTAAATCTTCCTAGCACAAAAAAAGCAAGGTGCCTTCTTGACTTTGGTTTCTAATCTGGAATGAGAATTGGAAGGTGTGTAAAATGAGAATTTCATTGAACACCAAATGAGGTATTTTTATTTCTCCATATACAAAATGACATCATTTCCCCAATGAAGCCACAAAATACTTAGCTATAGAAACCCAATAAGCCAAATTGAATTTTCCAATAAAACTGACATTTATACAGAAAACATAGAAATCTTTACCCCAAACAATGGATCAACAAGGCTGAGAACATCAATAGAGTTATACATTCTCCCCTTAAATTGATTTTGTTTCACTTGGTCCAATGTTTCTTGGATTAACTTTACTAATGAATTTTCACAGTAGTTTATTCCCTTGACTGCTAAGCCATGGTCTGTGTTTAATTGTGATATTCTTTCCCAAGTCCAGATCTTTTATCAAACCATTAATGGCAGGAAAAGATTCGCTGACATGACAGCTAAACTAATCCATCTTCTTTATAAAGGACAAAATCAGGAATGTGATGTGGGTGCATATTTGTAGAGAAAAGCATATCTATATCCCATGCATATATGACAGCACACAGCACACAGCACCTGTCACAATTACACTTTCATTTAAGTGTCTTATCAGTTCTTATTAAGTCAGAATATTATCCAGAGTGTGTGTGTGTGTGTGTGTGTGTGTGTGTGTGTGTTAGGTAATTCAATACCCAAAATTGATAAAACAGTGATGAGGAGAACAACAGGAATTGTTGTTGTTGTATTGTAGACTCACAATTTTAGAAAGAATATTAACCTGGTTTGATATACTGAAAACGTACCAAAACATGTTGTACTAACTTTTGTTGATAAAGAAGCAAGCATTACACACACACACACTCTCTCTCTCTCTCTCTCTCTCACACACACACACACATACACACACACACAGGCTTCAAAACACATGACGTCCCATAAGGTTATTTCAAGACAAAAACTCAATACCGCAAAACCAAAAGAACCACATTGTGATTTTATGTCTCTTCTCTTCATTTAATTAGATCATTGTTGAAGGAGCTTTGTGTTTCTTAGGTAATAGTATCTTGGCCTCAGTAAATCCCAAGGCCAAGGTTCTCATTAATCCCATGTATACTTATCCATATGCTCAAGTATCACTCTCTCCTGATAATGTTACTGAAATGTCAAGCTAAATATATCTGAAGATTTGCATTCCGTCCATCCGGTAATAGAACTATGTGAAAGAATTATAAAAAAATAACCCCAGTAAACTGGAATGCGAAGGATGCTTACTTGAATGTTGCCCTGACACAGAGCAGCCACAGTGGAACATGTCTGCATGCCTCCCCCCAGCATTTATCCACCTTCTTGGCAAAACATACTCTATTTCATAAAATAAGTAGATATTAATTTCCATCCAAATGTCCGTTTCAATTCATTATCTACAGAAGTAAATATTCACAAAGGTGACACCAAAGTCAATATTGACCTTGGGGGGATAATAAATTTTGACATTTGCCAGAATAAGCAGTTTGCAAAGAGTGTATACACATGTAAAACTCTCCCTGGTGTATTAAAACTCAAATATTTAATACATATGTGTATGCATATATATTATCTTAAATTATTTATTATATTAAATTCTGTTAAGAATGCAGAGCAAGAGCATTTGGAGTTCACTAGAGGTTTTATTTTCCTATATAAGTACAGTGTAGATCTATATACAATGGGATTTTCTAATTCATGGAACTGTAAGCAAACACACAAGCATGTGATTCCAATTATGAGTCTAACCAGAATCAGGAACCAAGGCTGAATCCAGACATTTATTTAATTTGTGTCCATTTACCACTTCTAGCCACATTAATTAACATTAGAGAGCACACTGAGAGGGCCTCACTGGTGGAGAACGAAGGTCTATTTTTCTCACAAAAGTTGAGAGGCAGCGTAATGAGATTATGCCTCCATCCACACATGATGAACTGAGGACCAGTATTCAGAGGTTTCCCTCTATTCCCGTCCCTCATCCAGGCTTGCTGTCTGCACTTGGGTTTCATGTAAAGTGTCTATGCTTTAATTCAACCTAACAAGTAGTTATTTTGCTCTTTGCTGTATGGCCAACATGAAATCCCTTCTTTTGAGAAGGTCCCCAAGGAATTTCTGGGATGGAGCTAGATAATTCAAGGGCCTTCATAAGATGATATATATATTTTTTTCTTTTAATAAGAAGAGCTACTGACTATTCACAAAGGAGATCAAAATGAAGAGACATGTCCTGGAGAAGCTACTCTCTTCTAAGTTCCTCTTGAACCTGAGTATGGGGAGTGACGTAGGGGGACTCACAAGTACTAAGTAGTCTTCCTATCTTTCTCTAAAAGTGGTGTTATGTTCCAGTACAGTTAAGCAGTTCAGAGGTTCCTGGGGGTTGGGAGGTAGCAGACAGAGGAGCAAGCCCAGAAACTCAAGGAATCTTGATTAAAACATCTTTGGAAAAAACACAGATGGCTTAATTGCGTTCTTTCTCATTTAGGAGTTTCCAAGCTGGAAAAACTTCCCTCTCTCTGCCTAGAGAGGCAGCTGAGCAATTGAACTTGAACCTCTGATGGCTCTAGCGATTTATTCAACTTTGACGAACTGGGTTCTTTAAATACACAGTGCAGGTGGTGGATCCCCAGGTGTCCAGCCTTCCTGCCTATTAAATTAAATGCCCTGCACTTGCTGAGGTTAGAGCTTGGACGACAGAGTGTACACTTAGTGCATACTCATTATGTGTTCTTTGGCACAAAGATTTTGGGGGTGGAGTGTGCATCAAAGCTCTTCCTCCTGTAACAGGGGCAGCCATTGATCTTGTGGTTTGACTACACTGGGCCATGACTCTTGGGCCAAAACTCCCAGTCCTATTAAACCGATGCCTATTGGTTGCAGGATACCCCAACTGAAGCCTCCTGCCTACAGGAGAGCTGAAAGCCATGTCTAGTGAGGTACTGCGTATATTGCAAATCCCAGGCAGCCGCATTCAGAGATGAGCCACTGTCACCGAGTGCGGTGGCTGGGAGCATCTCTATCTCTGGAAGCTCAGCCTTCAGTGCATACAATCCGAACCCGGGGCCCGAACCCGCCAAAGCTTTTCCGGAGACCAGGCAGGCGAAGAACGCGGACCTGGCGTGAGGCACGGGGAAAAGGAACCTTTCCTTCTCCCCCGAACTTTGCGATTCGGGAAGAAGGGCAGGAAATTCAACGAGGCTGGCTCATCCGAGCTCTGCTAACTTTTGGGATGGTTTGAGTGCTAGAACCACACCAATCAGCATTTCCCCCCTTCTTCTCTGTTCAGGGCAGACACAACTGAACATGCTTGGACAGTTGAGTGTCTCTCCCCAACGCTGGCGTTTCCCATCTCACCTACCCGCCCCCAGCTCCTGGTACTCACAATTTGTCGCTGTTAATCCTAAATGCCACAAGCCGGAGAACAGCAAAGTGAAAACGCTGATCAGCCTTGGTACAGAATCCATTTCCCCGAGTAAGCGGTTCCTCCCAATCGAATCCCAAATTCGCAGGCACCAGCCGCAGCTGCTTCTTCTGCTCGCTCGCTCTCTCTCTCTCTCTCCCTCTCTTCGGCACCGCCTGACCCCCTCCCTCCCCACCTAGGAGAGGCACTCGCGGCTTCACTCCATCCCCTGTCCAGACGCTCCAACGAAAAGGTAGCGGGCTCTGCTTCTGAGCTGCAGCTGAAGCTACGGTCCCCGCAACTGCCTCTTAGTGTACTCGCCCTCCTCGCCCGCCTCTTCCTCCTCTCCCCCTCTTGAAAGGTGCAAATCCAAACCCCGCTGCAACACGAGGCGCCGAGCCGGGCAGACAGTCACTGCACCTCGGCCGCCGGCGCTGGGATCTGCACCCAGGCCGGCCGCTCCTTATAGGCGAGCTAGGCGCGCGGCATCGCCCCCGGCCAGGCCCGCCCCGCGCTCTCCTAGAAGAGTGGTCTGGGCGGGTCCTCTGCGCGCTGGGGCGCCCCGGCTCCAGGCCCCGCGCCGCCGCGGTGTGCTCTGGCGGCCCGGGCGCGCCTCGATCCCCTCCCTGCGCTACCCCTCCTCTGCCTCCCCACCCGCCCTCGATCGGGGGTGCAGCGAAGACATTTCAACCAGGTTTTCCAAGAACATTGCTGTCCAAGAGATGCTGAAAGGAGTTGGAAGACAGAACGCATCAGCAAGAGCGAATTTCCCATGGAAAGCTTGGCAACGAGCTAACGAGATGCCTTTTTTTTTTTTTTTTAGATTTTATTTATTTATTTGACAGACAGAGATCACAAGTAGGCAGAGAGGCAGGCAGAGAGAGAGAGGGAAGCAGGCTCCCTGCTGAGCAGAGAGCCCGATGCGGGGCTCGATCCCAGGACCCTGAGATCATGACCTGAGCCAAAGGCAGAGGCTTAACCCACTGAGCCACCCAGGTGCCCCCCCCCCCTTTTTTTTTTTGAGAGGAGAAGGAAGACTTGAATTATTGAATGATGCGCGATTTTCAACCCCGTGTTTATTTCCTACTAGGCCGACGGGTATTGATGATATTGGGATTTCTGATTTAACTGTTTGACGTTACAGCCGCGTCCCTGGTCTTCGACCCCGCGCGCCACTCCCGTCGCTCGAACTTTCAGGGCGACCACATCCTCGCCTCGCTCCTAGCTGTTAGCACGTAGCTTGGGTCGAGTACTGCAAGGTGTTCAGGGCTTTACGTTCCCTAGAGAGGGAAAGAAAAATTCGGTCTCTCAGTGACAAATGATGCGATTCAGGCTGGGGGTCCTGGCTGGCTTCTAAGATTGGAGATCTGGGCCCACCTCCACCCCTCCACCCCACCCCCCACCCCCGCCATGGAGGGTTTAAAATTTAAAAGGGGGTAAAGAGTAGTTCTGGTTTCTTCCTAGAAGCTTCCTGTTGGAAACTCTGGTTTTCTCTTTGGCTTCTAGTTTACATCTGGGGATTCTCCTGCTTTACCATAAATCAATTTTATTTTGTTTTTATTGGAAGCTGTCAGAGACCTGTCAAACCTTAACAAATGAGGGACCATAATGATTTCTCCTATGTGAAGCTTAAAATTAAGTTAGGGGTAGAGTCACTTCAGAGGAAGTTGATGTCTCCTCTTCCCTCCACCCCCCCCCCCTCCCTTCCCCAGGCAGCAGCAGCGCCCAGGCAGATTTATTTCACATTATAGATTCCTGACAATAACTTTTGGTCTTCCCCTATCAGATGAACAGGGAGTAGCAGATTGAGTTGGGTTTCATGCAGCTTCTGCATGAATCCTGAGGTTAATATGTGGTTTTGGTTAGGACTGGACTCGCTGCATTGGAATATTAAAAGGTAATTTGAATGACAATCGGATTTGTGACACCATTATTTTATCAAAGAAAGAATTCTGAGGGGCCTTTCACCTGTAACTTAAAATGACCCTCTTGTCTGTAAACTCCTCCTCCTCCTCCTCTTTCTTCTTCTTCTTCTTCAAGATTTTATTTATTTGAGAAAGAGAGAGCACCATTGGGGGTTGGGGGTAAGCAGAGGGACAGAGAGGAAGAGAGGAAGAGGAAGCAGACTCCCTAGTGAGCAAGGAGGTAGGGCTCAATTCCAGGGCCCAGAGATCATGACCTGAGCCAAAGGCAACCAAATAAACCACCCCAGTCAGTGCACTTTGTCTATAAGCTTCTAACTGAAAATAATTGTTAGCTACTAGATTCTTGGGCGACCAGAAGACTTCTCCAGCTTAGGCTTTACCTGTGGAAGAAGAGCCATCTCCAGGAGATGGTCAATCACAACAGATCAAAGCTGAGGTGATCCAAAAATCTGTGGGGTTCAAAAAGGTCTGAGTAAGGAGGGGGCCCAGTGTTCAAAGTCAAGCTGATCAGGCCTGCCTCTCGTTCTACAGGGGACCCCAAGCAGCTGCCACCCATCTTTGGCCTTTGAACATTTCAGATATAAAAACACCTTCGTGGCTAGTTTAATCATACTAGAGAGTCTAGAAAAAATATGCACCATTATCCAGGTTTATATGTTCTTTAACATTTAGACATGTTTTAAAAGAAATAAAATAGTACAAATATAATTTAAGCTGCTTTTGCATTCTTGTCTTATCCCATTTATTTCCTATCATACCTAGAAGTAAACACTTTCTTTTTCATTCTTATACATCATGTTTTCATACATTTACTACACATATTTACATCCCTAAACAATATATGGTATCACTTTGGTTGTCTTTAATCAACATATAAATGGTATTATACTGTTTCATTTTGCACCTGCAGTTTACTCAAAGTTATACTTTTTGAATTTATGCATTTGGATACATGTAGTGCTGATTCTTTCATTTTAACTGCTGTATTATATTTCATTTTATAAATATACTTTATTCATTAATTCTACTGCTTATGAATCTACAGACGATTTCCTTTTTTTTTTTTTTTTTTTTTTAAGGGGTGGGAGGGCAAACAGAAAGAGAGAATCTTAAGCAGGCTTCATGCCCGTTACAGAGCCCTACGCAGGACTGGAGCTCATGACCATGAGATCATGACCTGAGCCAAAATCAAGAGTCAAAAGCCAAAGTAACTGAGCCTTCCAGACCTCCTCCAGAGAATTTTTTTTTCCCTAACATAAACAATACACTCTTGCACCTGTCCCTCAATATTTACCAAATATGTACTTAGGAGTCAAATTTCTGGGTCATAGAGCATGCTTATCCCCCCTTTAGTAGGTCTCTCCAGTTGCCCTATAAAATGATGTTAGCAGTTCACTCCCCTTCCCCCATAGCAGTGTGTGAAATTTCCCCTAGCTCCATAACCTTGCTGAAACTTTAAGACCTCTCTTTTTACAAATGGGAAAATGATACCCAGGGAATACAAGCTTTTGTTCAGTGAGTAATGCTCTAGGGCATCATCCTACCTTGTCCACCAATCCAAAAATATTTAGATAAATAATTTTTTTTAATTATGGAAGATGTGGGCTTCATTTCATGTCACAATGTCTTAAAATTGAATCTACCTATGTCAATAAAATGTGCTTGAAATATATATTAAAAGACAAGCAGGGAAATTGTTATGTGAAGCTCCCAAACTGAATAATCTTCTAGATATTAGTGAGTATTGGAACTCTGCATTTAGATGTCCATATGCAGACCTAGTGTATACTATATAAATTCCACCTAATTTAAAGTCCTATTTACAGTTGTAGCTTTTTTCTCTCTCTCTCAAATACACCTGTTCTCAAAACAACTTTGAGCCTTAAACAGCAGACATTTGTCTAAGATTTGTTAACATTTCAGCAAAAAGACTGCAGCTCTGAATGGAGTGAGGGGTAAACAGCTGTTCCTTTTAGACAATACTGTAAACAATGCCATCTTCTGGGGGCATTTTGCCAACAAGTTTTTATTAGCTGTAGAATATTAATCACTGTTAAAACTGTTCTCAGCCAGATTGATATTTACCTTTTGAAATTCTTTTGTAAACCTTTTCGTTTGATAAATCCACCTTTCAAATGCTGGAGTAGAAGGTGAATAATCTATCAGTTTCCTCGACGTTGCTTTATATAGAAGAAGAACTCATACTTGCAGAGCGCCTTGCTTTGAAGAAGCTTAAAAATTATGCATAGATAGAGCAGATTGATTGGTAACAGGAAATGGGGGAAAACAGATAATTGACATCCTCAAGTGCCTGCATTTTAGAATGATAAATCTGAACATCTTCTCAAGACAAACTTTTGTCCAAAATGTTAAAAAAGGAATGACTTGGACAGGCTTTGGTGTTCATGTCCCTTTAATTTTCCCTTGGGCCCTTCCATTTCTTTCCCTTTAATAGAGCTGAAGGGAAAGAATCATTATCAACTGGAATCTTAGCCTTGGAATATTCAACAAGTGGTTTGCCTCATGGATTTTGTGATCCTCCTGTGAGGTATGTGGCAGGTATGTTTGGTCATCTCCATTTTACAGACGCTATCCTAAGAGGAGACAGATAGTGACACGTTAAGTATCATACAGAATTAACGGCCCCCACCCATATGGTACTTTAAAATGAAAACCCCTCATCCTTTTTCCTTTACCTTTTGAGAGCTAATAGGTCAAATTCCCTGTGACGTATTGGTGCCTGTCACATATAGGGGAAGGGCTGGCATTGATCACGATAGGCTACACTGTTGTGAGCATCAGTCCTTTTGGATTATTTCAGCTTCACTTGGTGGCTAGTTGTAAAGATGGAAGGATGATTTCCGCTGCCATTCCTATCTCTAAAATCGAGTTTTTAAAAGTAATCATGGGGCAGAAAGTTAATTTAATATTTATCCTTTCACCTTTATTTCTTTAAAAAAAATATATATATACATATATTTATATTTTTTCTTTTTCCTCTTTGGAGCATGGGGTCAGCAACATGCTACACCTGAAGGGTGTAGGAAATAGGAAAAATGTTCCTGCTCTCATGGAGCTAAAAATGATTTGGAAAAGTATGGTGTAAATACATTAAAAAGTTAAGGTAACAGTACCAGTTAGCATGTGATTAAGTGCCAACTGGCTCAGATAATAGTGTGATAGGAGATTTTAAATTGACAAAGATTACTTCCTCTGGGAAGGAAGACCTGCATGTGGCATAATGAAGTGATTCTCTCCTTGTGGGTAAAGGGATTTGAGTCCCTGGGCCATGGAGATTGTTATTCAGATTAGGGTAGGTCAGGTAGCTTTGCCTCATAGGAAGACATTTTAGGATCCTGTAGGCAGAATTCTACTTTTACAGGGTGGGCTTTTCTATTCAGGCAAAGGGACCTCAGCCAAAGGCGGAGTACAATTCACTTGAGTCTCTCCCCACTATTTCTCTCTCCTTGTGCCACTTCACTTCACACTCAGTCTCGTCACTACCATACTCATCCTTCACCTCAAAACTAGTTATCTTCTAACATCAGTCTCCTGCAGATAGAACAACCCTTTATGTACTTTTACTTGAAGTGCATGTTTCTCAGCTGGTAATATGTTGTGCTGTTTACACATATTACTCTTTCTTCCTTCTATGGACTACTTCTTCCCAAATGGCTAATTTTCACTCACCATTCCACTCCAAATTCAGCTACCACATCTCTCTTGAAGTCTTTGGTGATTTCTCTGCAATGTTTCTCTTCACATGTGTTTTCCTAACTCTGAGTAATTTCGCAGGAGTGATTTATCAATGAACATTCAATTCTTAATCTTCAGTATACATGCAGGCTTTCAAATAAAAAAATTTATATTAAATATATTTTTATATTTAAATATACTTTTTAAATATGTATATATGTATATATGATATGTATATACATATATATACACATTTTTTTATTTGACAGAGATCACAAATAGGCAGAGAGAGAGGAAGGGAAGCAGGCTCTCCGCTGAGCAGAGAGCCCAATGTGGGGTTCCATCCCAGGACCCTGGGACCATCACCTGAGCAGAAGGCAGAGGCTTCAACCCACTGAACCACCCAGGCACCCCTCAAAAAATATTTGATGAATGAATCATGTTAGATACAAAAAGACCTTGTCAGCTTTTTAAAAGGCTACATCTACCCCCTATCTTCACCCCTATTCACCCACTGCACCAGAATTCAAAGGCTCCTTTGAGGGCATTTACTCTTATTTTCCCTGTAAATCAAGATGTCAATTACATGCAAAATCAATAGAAAGACAGTTTAGGTTAGTATCTTTATAGTTCATTTTAACTAGACATATATTTCTCAAATACTTGGATTTATTTTGGGGGGAGGAATTCACCCTTTAAAGTATTCATGTAATTATATTTGTACAATCCCAGCCGTGCCGTATCTGGAAACATATATCAAGAAAAGGATGGGGAGGGGGGTGGAGGATTCGGTGAGCCTGGTGGTGGATATTATGGCGGGCACATATTGCATGGAGCACTGGGTGTGGTGCATAAACAATGAATTCTGGAACACTGAAAAGAAATAAAATATATAAATAATAACAAAAAATAAAATAAGCTTTAAAATACAGTTGTTTAAAATAAATTTAAAAAAAAAAGAAAAGAAAAAGATTGGGGTGCCTGGATGGCTCAGCTGTTAAGCATCTCCCTTCAGCTCAGGTCATGATCCCAGGGTCTTGGGATCAAGTCCGAATCAAGCTCCCTGCTTGGTAGGAGGCCTGCTTCTCCCCCCCACTCCCCTTGTTTGTGTTCTCTCTCTTACTATCTCTGTCAAATAAAAAAATAAAATCTTAAAAAAAGAAAAGAAAAGGATAGGGGTGCCTGGGTGGCTCAGTCTGTTAAGCATCTACCTTCAGCTCAGATCATGATCCCAGGGTCCTGGGATTGAGTCCCCTGTCAACTCTTCTACTCAGCGGGGAGTCTGCTTCTCCCTCTGCCCCTCCCCCCACTTGTGCTCTTTCTCCCTCTCTCTCTCTCTCTCCCCTATGTAAATAAAATCTTAAAAAAAAAAAAAAAGAAAAAGGAGAAGGATCTCTCTTCTTCACTTATTGCTGGCTCTTTCTGAGGGGAGTCCTCCTTACAATCTCTGAGAAGTTGTTTGTGATATATATCATATTTCAGGATAAACCTGTTTGGAGTTTAGTGAAAAGTGTTCTGAGCTCAGAATCAGAAACCCCAATCATTAGCTTTGACTTTGCAGCTTACCAGGTACAAGACCCTGAGTAAATAATTTGGGTTTTTGAGAGTCATCTTCTACAACTGTAAATTGTGATAATTTCTGGTTTAGGTATTTTGGCATAGTGAATATAATCATACATGTAAAAGCATTTTTGTTATATAGGGGCAAGTTATAAATATCATGCCTTAGTCCAAAGAAGACAATTTAGTCAGCCTCTAACTACTGGATTTCTCATGCGTTTTATTTGCTAGTTCATCCCTGGAGTAAAAATGCATGTAAGTATCCAAAAACATTACCTGTTCTATGGGAAGTACACATAATTCATTACTTAAAGGCATCACAATAATTAAATTAACCAACATTAATTTATTGAGCAATGCTAATGTGCCTAGACATGTATTATTTCCTTTTGGTTAAATAGGTGCCCTAGGGTGCACCTGAGTGGCTCAGTGGGTTAAAGCCTCTGCCTTCTGCTGAGGTCATGATCCCAGGGTCCCAGGATTGAGCCCCAAATCAGGATCTCTGCTCAGTGGGGAGCCTGCTTCCCTTCCTCTCTCTCTGCCTGCCTCTCTGCCTGCTTGTGATTTCTGTCTGTCAAATAAATAAATAAATAAAATCTTTAAATAGGATCCCTAGAAAGAGTTGGCTTGGTCCAGTCTTCAGGGTTCTTACACTCCTCTCAATTTCAAAATAAGAAGATAGTGTATACAAACATAAGTAATGAATGTTTACAGGTGAGAAAACTCTAAATTTATGGTTTTCCAGTCCATTGAAGTGACAGATATTATTGGTTTCTTGACCAACAACCATTTGCAATTTCTTCCTTGATTGCAAAACAGGCTGTCGAAGGAATCATGATTTGACTAAGCCTTTACAAGTATATTTCCCTTTGAGAGTGATTATATGATGCTTGCCTTGTGGCCCAGTTCTGACCAATAGTATTCAAGGGGAAGGAGAAATTTTTTTCTCCACAAAGGGAGAGGAGCATGAATAAAAATCCTGTTGTCCCCATTGCTTTCCCACAGCATGGTTACTATCTCACAAGGGCATAAGGTTTGTAACTCCAGTAGCCAGCTTGGGAATATGAGGGGATGACCAGGACAATGACATGGCCCAAAACAGAGACATGTCATGGGTATTAATGACAATATTGAGTTATTTCTAGTCTGGAACAATAAATGTCTGTATTGTTTAAGCCACTGCTAGTTAGGTTCTCTAGAGGAAAACAGAACATGTATTAAATATCAACCTGCAGTAAGCATTATGAGTTTGTTTTCTCATTTTAGAATTCACGGCAAAATACTGAAGGAAGTATCGTTAGCTACATTTGGCAGATAAGGATACTGAGGCTTGTGAAAAGTAATATTGTGCAAAGCGCAAAGCTATTAAGCAGAAATGCAGAGGTTCTGATTTTAGAGTTTTGGTTTATCATGCCATCGGTAGTGCCGCAAATGTTTAGAAATGAAATACATATATTAATCGTGTGTGTGTGTGTGTGTGTGTGTGTGTGTGTAACTTGCTCATTTAATCTCCAATATGACTGACAATTTGATTTCTACGATAAAAAAATTATTTGGGTTACTGCTGGCCTGCTTCTATGTCTCAGGGAACAGCTGTCTCTAAAGCCAGCTTGCTATGACTAACTTGGTTAAAGAAAATTAGTGAAGAGCAGAGGTAATCTCTTCAGTTCCAGGTGCTCACCTGATCTTTAAGTCAGTCAGGCTGACATCTGAACATAGGATTTGTGGTAAGCACTACTATGAAAACTCTTCTACAAAATTTAAATTTTTTTGAAGGTATATTTTTCAGGAAATACATTATTTGGAAGGAGAAAGAGCTGATTTCGAAGGATTATTTCATTATGTAACCTAATCCTTAGCATTTATGTTCTTTTGTCCCTTTTGCGTTTGAATCAGCATAGAAAATACAGTGAAAACATCTATAATTTGCTTTTTATTGGCATTTCTAATAAGGTGGAATGAATGTTAGCCTAGAGCCAGCAGGGGGTGTGTTGACTAGTGGAAAGAAAAAAAACCCAGAGCAGATTTGAAGCAGCAGCGTGGGAAACTTTGTAGGTTACTGAATTATTGTTCATTTAGGGAAGGTAAAGAGAGGATGCTAAAGAGGGTAATGGAATAAAACCAAATCTGTTGATGACTTTCTTTAAATTTTTCCCTACAACTCTGATATTATGTCTATTAAGAAATCATGCATGACCAAAAATAATAAAAGTTTATGATCAAACATATTGAATAAAATCCATTATCTTTAATTATTTTTATCTTTATTAAAAAATAAATATGCTACCTCTCTCTTTCAATAAAAAACAGAGTTTTTAAATCACTCAAAGCTGTATAATTTAGAAAAAATTTTCAGTGTTTCATATGTGTAGTGAAATAGACATTTTGATTATGTATTTTTTCCATATAGCCCCATTTTTATTTTTTGTATAAGTCGCATCAATCACTATCTAATAAATATCCTCTCTGTCCTAGCCCTGTTTGAGAAACTTCACATACTGGTTTAATTAGGGATAATCTGCGGTTTTGAGGAAATTGTGGCGTAGTTATGAAGATGAATGCCCTCAAATTGCAGGAAACTTCCCATATGGTAAATATAATTTTTCTTTTGTTTTAGCATAAAAGAAACCCTCTTTTAAAGGTCAAAATAATATGTATGTATGACTTAAGACATTTTCCATTCAAAATGGTTAAAATAGGGATGTTTGCAGTAAGAGTCAGTTATTTGAATTCATTTAAGTGGAATATGTCTTGATTCGAATCCCATAACATCTCTATTTGGGATGCTGTTATAAATCTAGCCATGTATAATTAGATGATGGGGTTACATAGATAGCAACTCCTTAAAGGCTTTATACAATTTAAGAATGATTGGTATACAAGCCAAAAGAAAAGGTAGAGACAAGGATTTTCGAAACGTTAGCCCATAGATCAGATTTGGTCTGTTCTTTGTGTTTGAACAGTGCACAAACTAATGAATGATTTTTTACATTTTTTTTAATGGCTAAAAAGAATCAAATAAAGAGTAGTATATCATGACACTTTCAAATCACATGAAATGCAAATTTCAGTGTCTACAAAGGTGTTTCAGTCTATAAATAAATTTCAGTGTCTACAAATAATTTTTTCTCCTTCCTTCCATTCCTTTCTCCTCTCTTTCTCTCTCTCTTTTCCTTAAATACAGCCATGGTAATTTGTTTACATGTTATCTATGGCTGCCTTTGCATTACAGTTGCAGAGTTGAGACATTTCCACAGAAATTGTAAGACCTGCAAAACCTAAAATACTTACTTGATGACTCTTTACTGAGCCCTGACAGGGTCTACTAGGTAGAACACTAGAACAGAATACAAGGTACAGAGGTACTACACAATGAAGGACATGGTAGAGCTCATCCATTCAGAATATTTTTTTCTTTTTTATCAAGACTCTTTGATGTATCAGATACCATTGGATAAGCTGAGGAACAAAATAATCACTCAAGTCTTGGAAAATCTAGGGTGGATATATAGATTTATTGGTAGTAATTGGATTGGGTTAAAAACATTTCTGTTGCAGGAGCCGTCAAGATGGCGGAGAATTAGCAGGCTGAGACTACTTCAGATAGCAGGAGATCAGCTAGATAGCTTATCTAAAGACTGCAAACACCTACAAATCCAACGGGAGATCGAAGAGAAGAAGAACAGCAATTCTAGAAACAGAAAATCAACCACTTTCTGAAAGGTAGGACTGGCGGAAGAAGTGAATCCAAAGCGACGGGAAGATAGACTACGGGGGGAGGGGCCGGCTCCCGGCGAGCGGCGGAGCAATGGAGCACAAAATCAGGACTTTTAAAAGTCTGTTCCACTCAGGGACGTTGCTCCAGAGGCTTAACCGGGGTGAAGCCCATGCGGAGTCAGCATGGCCTCAGGTCCGGCAGGGTCACAGAAGGATTAGGGGTGTCTGAGTGTCGCAGAGCTTACATGTATTAGAATGGGGAAGCTGGCTACAGAGACAGAGCCGAGGAGTGACTCTCAGCTCGGTGTTACCTTGAACCGGTCGCTGGCTCGGTCAGCTCGGAGCGCGGCCGGAGGCCAGGGTGACGGGAGTAATTGTGCGCTGTTCTCTGAGGGCGCACTGAGGAATGGGGCCCCGGGCTCTCGGCTCCTCCGGGCCGGAGACCGGAGGGCCGCCATCTTCATTCCCGTCCTCCAGAACTCTACGGAAAGAGCTCAGGGAACAAAAGCTCCCGAAAGCAAACCCGAGCGGATTACTCAGCCCGGCCCCTGGTAAAGGCGGTGCAACTCCGCCTGGGGCAAAGACACTTGAGAATCACTACAACAGGCCCCGCCCCCAGAAGATCAACCAGAAACCCAGCCAGGACCAAGTTCACCTACCAAGGAGTGCAGTGGAATTCCAGAGGAAGAGAAAGCAAAGCACGGAACTCATGGCTTTCTCCCCATGATTCTTTAGCCTTACAGTTAATTTAATTTTTTTTCTTTTTCAATTTTTTTTCTCTTCTTCTGCTAAATTTTTTAACATTTACCCTTTTCTTTTTTAACATTTTTAACTAGTTTATCTAATATATATATATATATTTTTTTTTCCTTTTTATATTTTTTCTTTATTGGTTTTCTTTTTTTAATTGTTTCTTTTTTTTTTTTTCTGAACCTCTTTTTATCCCCTTTCTTCCCCCTCACGATTTGGGATCTCTTCTGATTTGGCTAAAGCATATTTTCCTGGGGTTGTTGCCACCCTTTTAGTATTTTACTTGCTTCTTCATATACTCTTATCTGGACAAAATAACAAGGCGGAAAAATTCACCACAAAAAAAAAGAACAAGAGGCAGTACCAAAGGCTAGGGACCTAATCAATACAGACATTGGTAATATGTCAGATCTAGAGTTCAGAATGACGATGCTCAAGGTTGTAGCCGGGCTCGAAAAACGCATGGAAGATATTAGAGAAACCCTCTTGGGAGATATAAAAGCACTTTCTGGAGAAATAAAAGAACTAAAATCTAACCAAGTTGAAATCAAAAAAGCTATTAATGAGGTGCAATCAAAAATGGAGGCTCTCACTGCTAGGATAAATGAGGCAGAAGAAAGAATTAGCGATATAGAAGACCAAATGACAGAGAATAAAGAAGCTGAGCAAAAGAGGGACAAACAGCTACTGGACCACGAGGGGAGAATTCGAGAGATAAGTGACACCATAAGACGAAACAACATTAGAATAATTGGGATTCCAGAAGAAGAGGAAACAGAGAGGGGAGCAGAAGGTATATTGGAGAGAATTATTGGAGAGAATTTCCCCAATATGGCAAAGGGAACAAGCATCAAAATCCAGGAGGTTCAGAGAACCCCCCTCAAGATCAATAAGAATAGGTCCACACCCCGTCACCTAATAGTAAAATTGACAAGTCTTAGTGACAAAGAGAAGATCCTGAAAGCAGCCTGGGAAAAGAAGTCTGTAACGTACAATGGTAAAAATATTAGATTGGCAGCAGACTTATCCACAGAGACCTGGCAGGCCAGAAAGAGCTGGCATGATATATTCAGAGTACTAAATGAGAAAAACATGCAGCCAAGAATACAATATCCAGCTAGGCTATCATTGAAAATAGAAGGAGAGATTAAAAGCTTCCAGGACAAACAAAAACTGAAAGAATTTGCAAACACCAAACCAGCTCTACAGGAATTATTGAAAGGGGTCCTCTAAGCAAAGAGAGACCCTAAAAGTAGTAGATCAGAAAGAAACAAGACAATATACAATAACAGTCACCTTACAGGCAATACAATGGCACTAAATTCATATCTCTCAATACTTACCCTGAATGTTAATAGGCTAAATGCCCCAACAAAAGACACAGGGTATCAGAATGGATAAAAAAACAAAACCCATCTATATGTTGCCTACAAGACACTCATCTTAAACCCGAAGACACCTCCAGATTTAAAGTGAGGGGGTGGAAAAGAATTTACCATGCTAATGGACATCAGAAGAAAGCAGGAGTGGCAATCCTTATATCAGATCAATTAGATTTTAAGCCAAAGACTATAATAAGAGATGAGGAAGGACACTATATCATACTCAAGGGAACTGTCCAACAAGAAGATCTAACAATTTTAAATATCTATGCCCCTAACATGGGAGCAGCCAACTATATAAACCAATTAATAACAAAATCAAAGAAACATATCAACAATAATACAATAATAGTAGGGGACTTTAACACTCCCCTCACTGAAATGGACAGATCATCCAAGCTAAGATCAACAAGGAAATAAAGGCCTTAAATGACACACTGGACCAGATGGACATCACAGATATATTCAGAACATTTCATCCCAAAGCAACAGAATACACATTCTTCTCTAGTGCACATGGAACATTCTCCTGAATAGATCACATTCTTGGTCCTAAATCAGGTCTCAACCGTTATCAAAAGATTGGACTCATTCCCTGCATATTTTCAGACCACAATGCTCTAAAGCTAGAACTCAATAACAAGAGGAAATTTGGAAAGAACCCAAATACATGGAGACTGAACAGCATCCTTCTAAAGAATGAATGGGTCAACCAGGAAATTAAAGAAGAATTGAAAAAATTCATGGAAACAAATGAAATGAAAACAAATGAAAACACAACGGTTCAGAATCTGTGGGACACAACAAAGGCAGTCCTGAGAGGAAAATATATAGCGGTACAAGCCTTTCTCAAGAAACAAGAAAGGTCTCAGGTACACAACCTAACCCTACACCTAAAGGAGCTGGAGAAAGAAAAAGAAAGAAACCTAAACCCAGCAGGAGAAGAGAAATCATAAGATTAGAGCAGAAATCAATGAAATAGAAACCAAAAAAACATAGAACAAATCAACGAAACTAGGAGCTGGTTCTTTGAAAGAATTAATAAGATTGATAAACCCCCGGCCAGACTTATCAAAAAGAAAAGAGAAAGGACCCAAATAAATAAAATCATGAATGAAAGAGGAGAGATCACAACGAACACCATAGAAATACAGACAATTATAAGAACATACTATGAGCAACTCTACGCCAACAAATTTGACAATCTGGAAGAAATGGATGCATTCCTACAGACATATAAACTACCATAACTGAACCAGGAAGAAATAGAAAGCCTGAACAGATCCATAACCAGTAAGGAGATTGAAACAGTCATCAAAAATCTCCAAACAAACAAAGCCCAGGGCCAGACGGCTTCCTGGGGGAATTCTACCAAACATTTAAAGAAGAACTAATTCCTATTCTCCTGAAACTGTTCCAAAAAATAGAAATGGAAGGAAAACTTCCAAACTCATTTTATGAGGCCAGCATCACCTTGATCCCAAAACCAGACAAGGATCCCATCAAAAAAGAGAACTACAGACCAATATCCTTGATGAACACAGATGCAAAAATTCTCACCAAAATACTAGCCAATAGGATCCAACAGTACATTAAAAGGATTATTCACCACGACCAAGTAGGATTTATTCCAGGGCTGCAAGTTTGATACAACATCTGCAAATCAATCAATGCGATACAACACATTAATAAAAGAAAGAACAAGAATCATATGATACTCTCCATAGATGCTGAAAAAGCATTTGACAAAGTACAGCATCCCTTCCTGATCAAAACTCTTCAAAGTGTAGGGATAGAGGGCACATACCTCAATATTATCAAAGCCATCTATGAAAACCCCACCGCAAATATCCTTCTCAATGGAGAAAAACTGAAAGCTTTTCCGCTAAGGTCAGGAACACGGCAGGGATGTCCGTTATCACCACTGCTATTCAACATAGTACTAGAAGTCCTAGCCTCAGCAATCAGAGAACAAAAGGAAATTAAAGGCATCCAAATCGGCAAAGAAGAAGTCAAACTATCACTCTTTGCTGATGATATGATACTATATGTGGAAAACCCAAAAGACTCCACTTCAAAACTGCTAGAATTTGTACAGGAATTCAGTAAAGTGTCAGGATATAAAATCAATGCACAGAAATCAGTTGCATTTCTCTACACCAACAACAAGACAGAAGAAAGAGAAATTAAGGAGTCCATCCCATTTACAATTGCACCCAAAACTATAAGATACCCAGGAATAAACCTAACCAAAGAGACTAAGAATCTATACACAGAAAACTATAAAGTACTCATGAAAGAAACTGAGGAAGACACAAAGAAATGGAAAAATGTTCCATGCTCCTGGATTGGAAGAATAAATATTGTGAAAATGTCTATGCTACCTAAAGCAATCTACACATGTAATGCAATTCCTATCAAAATACCATCCATTTTTTTCAAAGAAATGGAACAAATAATCCTAAAATTTATATGGAACCAGAAAAGACCTCGAATAGCCAAAGTAATATCGAAAAAGAAAGCCAAAGTTGGTGGCATCACAATTCCGGACTTCAAGCTCTATTACAAAGCTGTCATCATCAAGACAGCATGGTACTGGCACAAAAACAGACACATAGATCAATGGAACAGAATAGAGAGCCCAGAAATAGACCCTCAACTCTATGGTCAACTCATCTTCGACAAAGCAGGAAAGAATGTCCAATGGAAAAAAGACAGCCTCTTCAATAAATGGTGTTGGGAAAATTGGACAGCCACATGCAGAAAAGTGAAATTGGATCATTTCCTTACACCACACACAAAAATAGACTCAAAATGGATGAAGGACCTCAATGTGAGAAAGGAATCCATCAAAATCCTCAAGGAGAACACAGGCAGCAATCTCTTTGACCTCAGCCGCAGCAACATCTTCCTCAGAACATCGCCAAAAGCAAGAGAAGCAAGGGCAAAAATGAACTATTGGGATTTTATCAAGATCAAAAGCTTTTGCACAGCAAAGGAAACATTAAACAAAACCAAAAGACAACTGACAGAATGGGAGAAGATATTTGCAAATGACATATCAGATAAAGGGCTAGTGTCCAAAATCTATAAAGAACTTAGCAAACTCAACACCCAAAGAACAAATAATCCAATCAAGAAATGGGCAGAGGACATGAACAGACCTTTCTGCAAAGAAGACATCCAGATGGCCGACAGACACATGAAAAAGTGCTCCATATCACTTGGCATCAGGGAAATACAAATCAAATCCACAATGAGATATCACCTCACACCAGTCAGAATGGCTAAAATTAACAAGTCAGGAAATGACAGATGCTGGCGAGGATGCGGAGAAAGGGGAACCCTCCTACACTTTTGGTGGGAATGCAAGCTAGTGCAACCACTCTGGAAAACAGCATGGAGGTTCCTCAAAATGTTGAAAATAAAACTACCCTATGACCCAGCAATTGCACTGCTGGGTATTTACCCTAAAGATACAAACGTAGTGATCCAAAGGGGCACGTGCACCCGAATGTTTATAACAGCAATGTCTACAATAGCCAAACTATGGAAAGAACCTAGATGTCCATCTACAGACGAATGGATAAAGAAGATGTAGTATATATACACAATGGAATACTATGCAGCCATCAAAAGAAATGAAATCTTGCCATTTGCGACGATGTGGTTGGAACTAGAGGGTATCATGCTTAGCGAAATAAGTCAATCGGAGAAAGACACTATCATATGATCTCCCTGATATGAGGGAGAGGTGATGCAACCTGGGGTGATAAGGGGGTAGGAGAAGAGTAAATGAAACAAGATGGGATTGGGAGGGAGATAAACCATAAGTGACTCTTAATCTCACAAAACAAACTGAGGGTTGATGGGGGGAGGGGGGTTGAGAGAGGCGGGGTGGGGTTATGGACATTGGGGAGGGTATGTGCTAATGTGAGTGGTGTGAAGTGTGTAAACCTGGCGATTCACAGACCTGTACCCCTGGGGATAAAAATATATTATATGTTTATAAAAAATAAAATAAAAAAAAAACCATTTCTGTTAAGTGTGTTGAGTTTGGATCTTCACATTATTCTCTTAAAAATATAAAATGCATTCTTTCTCATTCTTTTGATTTTACCAGATTATTGAGCAATTTTAATTATCTTCCAAAAAACTCCTGTTTCTTATTGACTGAATGTTTTTAAGCATGCTTGCATGTTGGTATTTATTGTGGTATACTTTCAAATTTTTATAATGGCAAAAACTCCTATATCCATTTTACTTTTAGCATTTTTTTATGTTACCCCATTTACTTAATAATATATACTCTTTGTCTCTCTTCCCCTTCTTTCTATGGCCATAATCTTCTACAGTTCCTCTACTCTTCTGACTCATTCAACACTTGGGTCAACATAAGGAAAGGTCCAGAAATGGCAGGTACAGAAGAGCAGTGAAAGCTCATGAACACTCATGGTGTAATATACCCTCCTTAAGTTGGTTTAATTTAAAGATTTTTTTTTTAGATTTTATTTATTTATTTGTCAGAGAGATAAGAGAGACTACAGGCAGGCAGAGTGGCAGGCAGAGGCAGAGGGAGAAGCAGGCTCCCGCAGAGCAAGGAGCCCAATGTGGGACTAGATCCCAGGATGCTGGTATCGTGACCTGAGCCGAAGGCAGGTGCTTAACCAACTGAGCCACCCAGGCTTCCCAAGTTAGTTTCATTTAAAAATGTTTTTGACTTTACGTTGGTCTGAAAGTGATACATATTCGGTAGAAATGGTACTTGAAATTTCAAATTTGGATCTTTTCCTGGGCTAGTGATAATGTGTAACAATCCTGTCTCATGACACTATGCAGTAACAGTGAACCACAGCTCCCAGTCCCACAGTGATCATGAGGGTAAACAACTGATACATTCTGGACCTATACAAACATTCTGCTTTTTACTTTCAGTATAGCATTTAATAAATTACATGAGATAGTCAATCTTATATATTACACTTTGTTATAAAGTAACCTCTGTGTTAGATGATTTGGTCCAACTGTTGGCAAGCATAAGTATTCTGAGCATGCTTAAGGTAGGCTGGGCTAAGCTATGGTGTAGGTTAGGTGTATTAAAGACATTTTGACTTGACATTTTGACATAAGTCAAGGGAGATCTTCATTTTGTCCCTGTCTGACAACTAATTACAATTACATTACATGCCAAGGAGAACAGACCTGGCATACTAGGAACTCCCACCTGGAAGAGGGCTTGACCTCTCTCAATTGATGCCAGGGAATTTCCTAGGGAAAGTAACTTATAAGATGAGCTGAGGGAGGTGGGAGGAGGAGGGTGTGTTTAAGGAACTTCAGTGGAGGGAGCAGAATGGCTAGGAGGAAGTCTACCAGAACTAACTAGTGACCTCCAAATGGAAAAGTGAGTTGAGTCAGCCCATAGAAAGATTGTTACAGGTTTGATATTTGTTAAGAGAGATAGTATAGGTATTGTAGGGATTTTTAATTTATTTTTTTAAGGCAGTTTATTTTTTAAAGGCACGAAAACTCATGTTTTCGTATTTTGTAGTTCTTTGGGTCCAGGTGTCATTCAGGTCATTTCTCAGAGACAGATTTGTAGTTACAAGGAAATAATGTATACTCCTCCTTTCAACATTTGTTTCCACTTTAGATGTCTCTAATGATGAAGGAAAGATGTTAGGGTTAGAAGCTGATTACCAAGAAAGAGTTCTTGAGATGTCTTTGGTGCAAAAAGGTGGTTTTATTAAGGCACAGGGACCTATAGAGGGCAGAAAGAATTGCACCAGGGTCAGGAGGAGTGGCCCATTATATACTATCTTTTTTTTCTTTTTAAAGATTTTATTTTATTTATTTATTTCACAGACAGAGATTACAAGTAGGCAGAGAGGCAGGTAGAGAGAGGAGGAAGCAGGCTCCCCGCCGAGCAGACAGCCCGATTCGGGGCTCGATGCAGGGCTCAATCCTATGACCCTGGGATCATGACCTGAGCTGAAGGCAGAGGCTTTAACCCACTGAGCCACCCAGGTGGCCCCCAATATATACTTTCAAGTTGGGAGGGGGTTAGAGATAACATTAGTCTCTAAGGAATTTGGAAGCAAGGTTTCCAGGACCTTGAGGGTGTTAGCTATTATTGGGAAAAGGTCATTTATTGCATTTTTAAAAAAACCTTAATTATGAGACCCTTCAGATGTATATCAGTGGGCCATATGCCTGAAGGATAGTTGCCATCCTATATCTTGGGGGCTTAGAGATAAAGGATAATATCTGAAGGGATTTTTATATGTTAAAGCAGACTTATAGGTTGGGGAGTGGGGGGGGCTAAGTAGGCCTTAAGCCCTTAGCAAGGTGTTGACATCAAGGCAGTTGAGTGTCTAGAGCAATGTCACTCTACCAGTTTCAAGGACTTGTCAGTGGGCTGTAGATAATAAGGAAACCTAATAATTTTTCTTCTGCCTTTGTTTCCCGCATCATCTAGCACCTTGCTCAAAGAAATAACAGCTTATGGATTTAGATTTGGTGTCCAGACTATCAATTATATATTAAGTTTTAATCTCACTTTAGACATATTGATAGAGGACAAGTTATTTAAATTCTTTTTACCTGTAAAATGG
Source organism: Lutra lutra (assembly GCF_902655055.1). Classification (NCBI taxonomy): domain Eukaryota; kingdom Metazoa; phylum Chordata; class Mammalia; order Carnivora; family Mustelidae; genus Lutra; species Lutra lutra. Next base: position 137,103,279 of record NC_062280.1, read on the forward strand.
AATAGTGCCAAATGACAAGGTGGTTGTGACAATTTACAAATGAAATGCACTGCTTACTGCTTTAAGTGCTCATGAAATGGTTATTGTTATTGACAATTTGGTGCTGTTAAATATGTTGACTTAACTTCCAGCAAGTCCTCTTTGAGACCATTCAATGTCTTTCATATAGCAAAGCTTCATAGGGGCAGCAATATCATAGTTATCAACAATAATCATATTCCCCTGGGGAAAAGGACTGTAGAATGTGGCCAATGCAAAATTTTCGTAGTTGACATTTGTCTGACAATTCGCTTCTGGTGGACAATGACTTATTTTCTGAAGAATTAATAACAAGTTTCAGAGTCTGAATGATGATATCTCACCCTCAAAAAGAATTTTTTTTCAATACAGCCAGAATGAGTTGGCATAATAAAGTCTGTCTTAAAAATTTATAATGGGATAAAGACAGATGGAAAGCAATTTATTTAGAAAGGATTTTTTTTTTTTTTTAAGAGGACTTTAGAGTAAAACCAGAAAGTTGTAGCTCAGTGATTTTGGCCAAAATGATTAGAGATTGGGGAAGATTAGCTTTATAAATGCTGAAGTTTGAAAGTTTGGTGCTGAATTTACTAGACAAATACTTCTCAAGGAAATTCCATTGCTTGGAATTTACTGACACTTGTATCTCTACTTTTTAATGCACAACTCTTCCTTCTTGGTATGATGCTATTCCCTGGTTTAGGAAAGAGTCATCCCACCTACAACTCCAGAAAGTATTTTGTCCACAGCTATATTGAGCATGGAGAAACTTTAGTTGGTTTCTTAGGAATGTCCTTACTATATTCTTGGAATTCTATATTAAATGGTATTACCATCTTTTTTCCTCTTATTTGTCAGGAAACCTGATTAATGGGTTTCAAAATCCACATCTTGGTTTTCTCACAGTTTTTTATTGGATGAAAATGAGATGTTGATTCAGCATGAGTCTATGAATTGCTAATGTGCAACTTTAGATTTATAGGATTGGATAGAATTCAATTAGATTTTTGGGAAAAGGTATGTATGAATAAAGTATATATACAATTTACTCTTGATCAAGATTTTCATATGGGGGACTTTAATTATTTTAGCTCACCATCTTTGAACAATTTGCATAACTCTGTAATGGCATTTGCTCTGCTATTAAGCAGAAAATAAAGCCAGCCCAGACCAAATGTGTTAGGGTGAAATGTAGGAAGATGATAGCATCACTTAATAATGTGTTACAACTAAGAAGGAAATTAAAGACTTTGGTAAATTTGGTATAATTTATGAAAGACCAAAATTTCCTACCTAGACTGATTTAGGAATGTAGGCTATTGGCTTCTATTATAAAGACTTTCAATCATGGCTTGAAATTATACGCATTTCTGTTTACATGGTTTAATTTTGCACAGCAGGAGATCATTGGCGACATTGATCAAAAAATGACATATATTTTCTTTTTAGGCAATTTCCATAGACATGTTTGATGTTCTTGATGTATCATTAGAGCCCTAAGGACTCTGTATGTAAGGTAGTTTTAGACCTTTTGCTGTGGAGTTAAGTCTGTGATAGGAGGAGTCAAACAATTTGGAGTTTATACATTCAACAAACATACTGAATACCTCCCAGATGCCAGGACACCATGAGAGCTGCACTACTTATAGGATGAGTAAGCCAAGTTCTCTGCTTCCAGAATGCTCCCATAGGTGAATGGTAAGGCAGACACCATAACCACTAAATATATACCAAATGATGAGTTTATCAGGGAAAGCTAGAGTAGGAAGAAATGGACTCTACCATCCTGAAATTCAGCAAGAGAGTTGTTTTTGTTGTTGTTGTTGTTGTTGTTGTTGTTGTTTTAAATCCAGAGCTGATGAGCAAAAATTCCTCTGTTGCAGAGACAAAGGAGGGAATTTCAGGAGAAAGTAAAAGCCCAAAGCTATGAGTCTGTGTGCCATGTGCTGGGGAAAATTTGAACATTTCTAGTAAATTAGAATGAATGTTTGTGTGTCTGGGATGCATACAGACACAAGGAGAAGAATAAATAGTATATGTAGTAGTAAATATGTCAATGTGTCTATATTTCTGATTAGTCAGAAAGGGGATTTGAATGCAGAAGGCAAAATGCTAATGTGAAATAGAATCGTTTTTATGTTTAGGCTTAGGAAAGACTATAGATATCACTATTAAAGTATGGGAATAGATGACATGTCAATATTTTAAAATTCATTTAACTTTTTTTGTTGTTGTTATGGCAATAACACAAAATGAGATCTGCCATCTTATAAAATTTTAAGTGCATGAGACAGTGTTGTTAACTATATAGTCACAATGTTCTAGAGCAGATCTCTAGAACTTACTCATCTTGCATAACTGAAACCTCATGCCCCTTGATTAGCAACACCCTCCTCATTTTCTCCTCTCCCCAGGCCTTAATAACCACCATTCCACTGTCTAATTCTATGAGTTTGACCATTTTAGATGCTTCATAGAAATGGAATCATGCAATATTTGTTTTCTGTGACTGGCTTATTTTATTTGGTGTAATGTCCTCAAGGTTCATCCATATTGTTACATACTGGGAATTTCTTTTACTTTTAAAGCCTAAATAATATTCCAGTGTGTGTGTGTGTGTGTGTGTGTGTGTGTGTGTGTGTGTGTGTGTGTGTCTGTGTGTCTGTGTGTCTCTGTGTATGTATTCTTAACCATTCATCTCTCAATGGACATTTGGTAATTGTGATATCTGAGCTATTGTGAGTAGCACTGCAATGAACACAGAGTGCTAATATTTCTTCAAGATTGTTATTTCAGTTCTTCTGGATAAATACCCAGATGTGAGATTGTTAAATCATATGGTAGCACCATTTTTAGGTTTTTGAGGAATCTCAAAATCTTCAAAATCTTCCTTTCATAGAGGCTATACCATTATACAATTTCATTAACAATGTACAAGTTAATGAAACTTTCTTATATTTTTTTTATATCTTCATCAAAATTATTGCCATTGGGGTTTTTTTGACAAGAGCCATCTTAACAGGTATGACATGATATCTCATGGCAGTTTTGATTTGAATTAGATAATTAGTGACATTGAGAATCTTTTCATATATCTGTTGGCTCTTTGTATGTCTTCTTTGGGGAAATGTCCATTCATGTCTTTAACCCACTTTTAAAATTGGGTTATTGGATTTTTTTGCTATTGAGATGTATGAATTCCTTATAAATTTCTGGAAATTAACTCTTTATCAGATATACAGTTTAATTTTTTTTTCCCATTCTACAGGAAGCCTTTTGACACTGTTAAGTATTTCCTTGGCTATGCAGAATCTTTTGCTTGATTTAATCCTACTCATCTAATTTTGCTTTTATTAGCTGTGCTTTCAGTGTCTTATCCATGAAATTATTGTTAAGGCTAATACCATGAAGCATTTCCCCTACATTTTCTTGTAGGAGTTCTGGAGTTTCTTCTAGGAGTCTAATATGTAGGTCTTTATTTTGAGTTGATCTTGTGTGTGGTATGAAATAAGTATTTCTTTTTTTCTTTCTTCTTCTCCTATCCTCCTTCCTGCCCTCCTTCTTTTCTTCTTTTCTCTTCTTTCTTTTTCTTTTTGTGTTTTTTGTTTGGTGGGGGGGGGCTTTTTGTTTTGTTTTGTTTTGTTGTGAATATCCAGTTTTCCTGGCATCATTTGTTAAAGAGACTATCTTTCCCCCATTGTATAGTCTTGGCATCTTTGTAAAAAATCAGTTGACCATATATGCACATACTTATTTCTGTTCCCTTTATTCTGTTTATATATCTGTCTATATGTCTGTCATTATTTCAGTACCATGTTGTTTTGATTTCTGTAGCTTTGTAAGATGCTATGAAAGTAGTGTATTACAGAAAGTATGATGTCTTCAGTTTTGTTCTTTCTCAAGTTGTTTTGGCTATTCTCAGATTGATTTGGCTATTCAACAAAATATTGTTTTGATTACTGTTGTTTTGTAATATACTATGAAATCAGAAAGTATGATGCCTTCAGTTTTGTTCTCTCTTAAGTTGAATTTGGCTATTGAAGATCTTTCCCTACATCTTGAAATGTAGGGAGAAGGAAGAGCAAAAATAAAAGAACAAAAAGAAGAAATAAACAAAATGGAGAATCGAAAAAAAATTAATAAAACTGAGCTGTTTTTTTCAAAAGATAAAATTAGCAAATCTTTAGATGAAGAAAAATGAGAGAAAAAACTAAAATAAATACAAACAGAAATAAAGATGAGACATTAAATCTGAGGTCACAGAAATAAAAAGGATTAGAAAAACTAATATGAGGGGCACCTGGGTGGCTCAGTGGGTTAAGCCTCTGCCTTCGGCTCAGGTCGTGATCTCAGGGTCCTGGGATCGAGTCCCGCATCGGGCTCTCCGCTCAGCGGAGAACCTGCTTCCTCCTCTATCTCTCTCTCTGCCTGCGTCTCTGCCTACTTGTGATCTCTCTCTGTGAAATAAATAAATAAATAAATCTTAAAAAAAAAAAAGAAAAAAAAGAAAAACTAATATGAAAAATAATATACCAAGAAACTGGATAACCTAAAATAAATAAATAAATTTTGGGAAACATACAAACTACCAAGATGAATCCTGAAGCAATAGAAAGTTTAAACAGACCTATAGCTAGTAAGGAGATTAAGTCAGTCTTTTAAAAAATTATACAGATAAAAGTTCAGGACTAGGTGGCTTTACTGGTAAATTTTATCAACAGTAATCTTTCTCAAATTCTTCCAGAAAATTGAAGATAAAGGAAAACTTTCAAACTCATTTTGTGAGGCTAGGATTATCATGACACCAAAGTGAAACAAAGATATCACAAGAAAAGAAAACTACAGGCCAATATCCTAACAAATGTAGAAGAAAATATTCTCAACAAAATACTACCAAACTGAATTCAGCAACACAATAAAAACATCACAGAGCATGACCAAGTAAGATTTATCCCTCAGATGTTCAACATACAAAAATCAATTCATGTGATATACCTCATTGATAGAAAAAAAGGCCAAACCTACATGATTATTTAAATAGATGCAGAAAGTACATTGACAAAATTCAACATCCTTTCATGACAAAACTTCAAAAATTAGAAACAAAAGGCCAGAATAAAATTCAACATAATAAAGGCCACATATGAAAGCCCACAGCTAACATCATATTCAACAGTGAAAAACTAAAATGCTATTTTCATCGCTTTTATATAACATAAGAAGTTCTAGTCATAGCAATTAGTCAAGAAAAACAAATAAAAAGCATTCAAGTTGAAAAAAAGAAATAGCATCGTTCCTATTTGCAGATGACATGGTATTATATACAGAAAACCCTAATGACTCCATGGGCAATGGAGTTAGAACTAATAAGTGAATTCAATAGCGATGCAGGATACAAATCAAAATACAAAAAAAAAAAATCAATTGCTTTTTTTATACAACAATGAATTACCTGAAAATAAAATTAGAAAAATAACCTCATTTACAATAGCACCAAAAAGAATAAAATACTTAGGAATAAACATAAATACAGAGGCAAAATACTGGTACACTGAAATCCTCAAAACATTGATTACAAAAATTAAAGAAAACACAAACAAATATATGATATTCTGTTCTTATGGTTTGGGGAAAACTTAATATTGGTTAAAGTGTCTATACTACTCAAAGCAATTTACAGACTAATTCAAGCCTTATCAAAATTCCAGTTTAGTTTTTGTAGATGTATAGAAAAAAACAACTTTTGAATGTCTTAACTTTTAATTATTTGGAATAACATTTTTTATTTCCTCCCTTCAAATTTGCTTAGAGTAGTTTTAGCCTGAATGGGAACAGAGCAACCAATGTTTGGGTAGTTCAGTGAGCTACTTAAAAAAGAAAATAATTCCAGTCGTGTTTTCCCTAACTTCTTAAGTTCCCAAAGCAAGAGAAATAGGCACTGGCTAAGTATGAAAATGATTTTGCAAACAACCAAGTCGTTTCTTTGAAGAGATTTTAAACTCTAAAGAACAGCCTACAGATCTTTTCACTGTGTTTATAACTGCATAAAACTGTTACCTTGAAAAATAAGTGACTTATTTTACCAGCAAATATTCCCCCTGCTGGGAATAACAGAGAATTGAAATTTGGAATGTGCAAGGTAAAGCAAGTCCAATGGACACTGGAGAGGAATGCTATTTTATAGAGAAAAAGGAAGAAGTTAGGAGGGGTTCTGTTGAATAAAAGTTCATATAGAAAAGCACAAGATGAGGGATTATGGCTTCTCACTGACTGAATTGCAGGGATAGTTGATTTCTTTTAGAAGATTCAATGTATATCTGTCCTGTTGGAGCCTGTGATGCCTCACTCTTTCCTATTGATGGTTCTTCTGTTGGGATCTGTAGTTGGCAATCCCTCCTATAACTGACACTGAGTGACACTGCTTTCCCTTTTAGTCTTCTGAGTCCACTTTAGTGAGGTTTCCCTTGATCAATTTTCACAGAATATTTTTTTGAACTGAAGTGACTTAGAACATGATATTTTACACAAGAACTAGGCAAATACTTATTGTCCCTAAAGCCCCATGATAGTTAACTTGTTACAGAATTCTAAATAGACTAGATATAGAAATGTTAAAGGACTGGGTCACCTGGGTAGTTCAGTCGTTAAGCGTCTACCTTAGGCTCAGGTCATTATCCCTGGGGTCTTGGGTTCAAGCCCCATGTCAGTCTCGCTGTTCAACAGGAAGCTTGCTTCTGTCTCTCCCTCTCCCATGCTTGTATTCCCCCTCTCACTTTCTCTCTCTGTCAAATAAATTAATAAATAAAATCTTTTAAAAAAGATATAAAAAACAAATGTTAAAGGATTATGTGAGTGGAACCATAGCACGGATATGTCTTCTTCAAAACCCACTATAGGAAATAATGGTCTGTGTATATAGCTGTGAACAAATTGTCAAACCTGACTTTTACTCCAGATTCTAGCATTTTCATAAAAAGAGAGTTTATTGTTTCTTGAAGGCATTCTTCTATTTATCAGGCATTCTCCAGTCTCATGAGAGGTTAGGAAAACACATTATTTCAGATGGCTTTCTTTTCTGACTCACAGCAACCTGGGTTATCAGTCTAGTCAAAGTAGGGCTTACAGATAATCAGAAACTTCTTGAAAGCTCTGACCCCACTTAAAGTTTGGTCTGGCCTGATCCTTCCTCATTTTGCCATTTAAAACTGGAAAAGAGAGACCAAATATCAGCTCTTCTTCCTTCCTTCAGAACTTCTTGAAGAGAGGAATCACATGCTGCAATCATACCCTATAATAGGGACTTGTGTGCCACCAGTACGTATCTTCATCAGCTTTCATTATTATGTTAGAAAGCTCACAACTTTAAAAACCTACAATAAAATGGGTTAACCATGGTCTATAACTTTAGAAACCTTTATAAGAATCAATAGAAATATTCTGATGAATTCCCAATAGTTTATTTTTTGCTTTTGTTTCCCTGGCCTCAGGAGACATACCTAGTAAGACGTTGCTATGGCTGAAGTCAAAGAGATTTTAATGAATTCCTGACTCACATTTAGGTCTTTAATCCATTTTGAATTTATTTTTATGTATGGTGTAAGAAAGTGTCCACTTTTATTCTTTTGTATGTTTCTGATTAGTTTTCCCAACATCATCTGTTGAAGATACTGTTTTTTTCCCAGTGGATATTCTTTCCTGTTTTGTCAAAGGTTAATTGATCATATAGTGTTGAGTCCATTTCTGTCCATTGACTGACGAATGGACAAAGGAGATGTGAGATATATATATATGTGTGTGTGTGTGTGTGTGTGCGCATATCTACCTATTTACCATCTGTATCTACAAAAGAGAATATTATTTAGTCATAAAAAAGGATGAAATCTTATTGTTTGCAATGAAATGGATAGTGCTAGACTGCATTATGCTAAGTGAAATAAGTAAGTTAGAGAAAGACAAATACCATATGATTTCACTCCTATGGAATTTAAGAAACAAAACAGATGAATATAGTGGAGAAAAAGAGGCAAATCAGGAAATAAACTCTTAACTCTAGAGAACAAACAGATGGTTACTAGAGGGTAGGTGGGAGGGGAATGGGGGCAAGAGGAAATGGGGATTAACGAAGCCACTTGTGATGAGCACCTGGTGTTGTAAGTGTCCAATCACTAAGTTCTACATCTGAAAATAATATCACACCATATGTTAACTAACTGGAATTTAAATAAAACTTAGAGTAAAAAAGTCAATAGAAAGAGCACTGTCCTCTAGGAAGGTAATTATGATATACACATCAAGAATTGCCAAACCTGTATACTTTGTTACCCTGTGATGTCACTTTTAGTCTGCCTATTCAATATAATGGGTAGCTAGCAATTTTTTTTTTTTTTTGAGAGAGAGAGAGCACGAGAGAGACAGCAAGAGAGAGCAAGCTGGGGAGTTGGAGCAGAGGAAGAGGGAGAGAGAAAATCCCAAGCAAGCTACATGACCAGCATGGAGCTCCATATGGGGGAGGGGGGCCTCAACCTCCCTATGCTGAGATTATGATCAGAGCTAAAATCATAAGTACAATTCTCAACTGATTGAGCTACCCAGGCATCCCAAAATACAATAACATTTTACACAACAATTACAAACCACAATTATGGAGAAATGCAGACCCCAAATTGCATGACATATGAAGGGAATTAAGCATACAATGTAGATTTAAAATTTAATTAAGTGCTCACATATAATGTACATATAGATAAACAATATAATAGAGTAAGCAAACATTGAAATAGACATGCTAGAATGAAACATTGTGAGATTTTCCTTTTTGAAAATTTTCCTTAGTATTGTTATATCCATTAATGGTCTAAAAAATAATTTCAGGGGCACCTGGGTGGCTCAGCTGTTAAGCATCTGTCTTTGACTCAGGTCATGATCCCCAAGTCCTGGGATGGAGCCCTGCATCGGGCTCCCTCCTCCAAGGGAAGACTGCTTTTCCCTCTCCCACTCCCCCTGCTTGAGTTCCCTCTCTCACTCTCTATCTCTCTGTCAAATAAATAAATAAAATCTTTAAAAAAGTAAATAAATAAAAAAAATTTCAAAATGTAGCAATGGCTATCATAGAACAAAAGAAAACAATTGATGACCACATTAATTAAAATGTTAGCATACTAATTATTACTGGTTCATGATATAAAATCAAGTTACAAACGAGGTAGCCTGTTTTGAGAAGTGAGAAGTAGAGGCGAGATTTTATTGCATATTTCTGAGTTCGAAGTAACCATGTGTGGCCAAGGAAGACAATATGAGGGAAACTGAGAAAATCAATACAACTGGCTTTGTGCTGTGTGCTAGGCACACACGTGGGTTTGTGCTATACTTCCTTCATGTACACATGAGGTTTACTAATAGTGATGAGCATGAACCAGTATCCTGTGTGATCACGAATCTAGCACGTTTCTTCCTCAGTTTCCTCTTTCTGTAAATGGCCCAATAATTTAAAGGGTTATCTCAGCTCTTAGCAGTATTTTATATCAATTAGACATAATCTGAAAGGATTTAGTGGGCCCCATCATAATGGATGTGTCTGACAGAAAAAAATGATAGCTAATTGGAGGCCATGCACCTGTCTTAGTGCTGTCAGGATGTGTGACTCTTGTCTGCACAGAATGTACAGAGAGGCTCATTCAAACAAGGCCAGATAGGATAGAAAGAAAAGGACCAGTCTGAGGGTTGCAGAATGTGACCTGTACTCTTGGTTCCTCCATTGAGTGACCTTTGGCAATTTATTTGACTATAATTGGCCTCAAATGCTCCACCTATACACGAGTCTAATAATAGCTTCTCCATTTATTTTTGCAAGACTTCCTGAATGAAATATTATGTGTGTAAGCATATTTAAAATACCAGCACTTAACAAAGTATTGGATACACCAGATATGCTCACTATAAACTAGTTACCAGTGGCAGATGTTACATGTTCTAATCAATCTCAGCATTTGCTAGAGTGAAATGACTATCAGTCATTCACTGTTGAAATCCTAAAATTGTACAACCATTTTGGAAAACACTCTCACAATGTGTACTTGGAGGCTTGAAATCATCACTAAATTTTGATCTAGAAATACCAATTTTGGGGTCAATTCTGAGGAATTAACACTAGAAAGATAGACATGCCAGAGTTGTAGTTACCCCACAAGAACATAAAAAACAGATAAATGCTTAGCCATAGCAGATTGATTAAGTAAATTAAGGCATGATGGATTAGAATTATATTAATCATATTTACAAAGACATTAAAATGTCTCTTTGTACCATTGGGAAGAAAATCAATATATATCATGTATGCAATATATATAAGCAGCTCTATAAAATATATGAACATAAGGGTGGGAAATATTTCTCTTTTGCTGTTGGGGTTTTTCTAGTTTATTGAATGTTCCAAATTTCCTATAAATGTATATTATTTTAAGCCAGAACAAAAATTTTATTTTTTTTTATTTTTTATTTTTTTTACTTTTACAAACTGTTTATTTTCCGTCAACCTTACAGAACAAAAATTTTAAACCTGAAATGACCAGTTCTCATTAGTTTGCAAAACAAGGGCTGACTGGCTCAATGGTGTGATCACTGAGAAAATCAGAGTTCGTGTTATTTTGTTTCATTTATAAACATCACACATGTCTACTATATTTCAAACACTGTGAGTGAGCACAGATTGGTTGATTATTTTTTAATTTTATTTTCGGCTTTTTCTTTTTCAGAAAGATAGTCACTAAGAGATTAAAATTCAGAAGACGAGATGTAGTATATTAAGATCTAAGACATATAAATAGCAGTTTTAAGCAATGTTTTTCTGGAAGTGTGAAAGAACTGGAAAAGATAGAGTGTGAATTGAATGTTCCAAACAACAGCATTGCCTGTTTAAAAAAAAAAATTCTAAAAGTATCACAGTGTGAATTAAGAAATGAGAAAAGGAGTGAGACAAAATTGCTACATTAAATAAAGGGGGCCTCCTGGGTGGCTCAGTCAGTTAAGCCTCCAACTTCTGGTCAGGTCACGATCTCAGGATGCTGGAATCCAGCCCGTGTTGCCCTCTGCTCACTCAGTAAAGGCTCATCGCTCCAGTAGGGAATCTCTCAGTAGGGAGGATCCTCTATCTCTTTTTGCCCTTCTCCCTGCTGGTGTGTGCTTTCTCTCTCTCTGAATTAAATAAATAAAATCTTTAACACACACACACACACACACCTTTAAGTGTTATTTCTATCAGTTCTTTAAATTAAGACTTTTGATAATGTGGTCGTTAGGTTGTAGTTTGAGGTGTGGTTTCATTTTTACAGTTGAAAGAGGTTTCCCTCATTTCACCCACACTTATCCTTGCCAGATTTCTATTAAGGAGAAAGTGGGGAAAAAAAAAAAAAAGCTAGCAAAAAAAAAAAAAAAAAGAGAAAAGAAAAGAAAAAAAAAGCCTACAACTTGACATTCTAAATATATCTAGAAGATGTGTTAAATTGCAGTGACTTCTTAAGGACACCAAGGTGCCTGGGACTCAGACATTTTAATTCAGACAAACCTTATCAGCAGTGTGCAAAATCCGAGCCATTCGCAGGACTCCAGAGGGTTTAATTGCTTAGCGTTTATAGATTGCATCCATCCTTTAACTCTTTCAGGGGTAAGCATGGGAGGGAATGAGATGCGATTTGGAATCAAAGCAGTCCACAGCCTCAAGGCTAGCTCTGCCAATTAATACTATCTAACTGGGAAAAAGTTGTTTATCCTCCCTACGTCTGAGAGGCTTAAAAGTTGGATAGGGTGATTATTTATCATACTGCAACAAGGATTACATGAGATAACGCATGAAACCATGTCTGGCACAGAATGGATACTCATTACATAAATGCTTTTCTTGTTATATACTAAGATACTTAAAAAGAATAAATGGGAGCAGAATTGTGCTTTCATGATCTTAATCAGATAGGAAAATGGAAGCTGCGTTATAATAGGAGAGATTAGTTACTGGGAAAGAAGTCAAGAGGCATTTTTAATGATCCATATATGAGGGGCGCCTGGGTGGCTCAGTGGGTTAAGCCGCTGCCTTCGGCTCAGGTCATGGTCTCAGGGTCCTGGGATCGAGCCCCGCATCGGGCTCTCTGCTCATCGAGAAGCCTGCTTCCCTCTCTCTCTCTCTGCCTTCCTCTCCGTCTACTTGTGATCTCTCTCTGTCAAATAAATAAATAAAATCTTTAAAAAATTGATCCATATATGAGCCAATAAATATCAGAGAGGAAGTAATATTTACAGAGAGCATTTGGGAAGGTATTACAAGAAAAAAAAAGTCATCTCTGGAAAGAATGGTTCAGGTGTCAAGCGGAAATAAAACAGAACAGAGTGATTCCAGAAATTCAGCCTTACAATATTGAAGGAGCAGATATCCTTGAGATCCCAAAGACTAAGAAATAAAATTGAGGAATCTTTGAAAGACAGGAATTAATTTAAACTAGCTTCTTGACAAATATCATATAGGTATGGCATTCACACCTGTTGACAAAACTTCCCTAATGAAAAAGATCCCACAGGGGAAAGATGAGGACATAACCCATAGTAATGGGTATAGAACCCATAACCTTTCCTAGGAATGGAATAACTGACACTGGCAAGGATTATTAGAGCAATAGTTTTTTAAATAAACTACGTTTAGTTTCAAGAGGTCCCCCTCAAATGGAAAGGAGTGTGGGAGATAAAAAAAGCAAATGTAGACATCATCTTTAGACTAATTGATATTAAATACACAAGAAATATACTGATTTTTTTTTTTAGAGAATTGTATTGCTAGGAAACAGGAAGCTTGAGCTAAATTATAAGCTCTTTGAGACTCGCAATAATTCTTAGGTCTTTCAACTTTCTCCCAGAGCTTTATAGCTCTCAAGAAAGATGAGATATTTCTAAATACTGATTTCAGATGTGTCCAAGAATGAAAATGGAAAAAGTAAGAACACTCCAAGTCTAGAACTAGAGACTTTGAGTTTTTGGATACAGGTTCTGCCAAAAAATGTTCTCTGACCCAGAGCAGGAGGCCTTCACAATATTCGTCCAATGAAAGTTTAGGTTTCTGTAGATCTATGTCTGCTGACTATCTCTTTCTTTCTTTCTTTCTCACTCTGAATGAGATAAGGGTGCTTATTGTGCTTACCTTGTCTCTGTTTCATAGTAAAATTTAAGTACAGGCAGTGTAGGTGATTTGTATTTTTGCTTTGTAAGTCTCTAGTCTAAGACAAGTTATGCTTGCAACTAGCGGCAAAAGTATAGAACATCAGCCTGAGATCCCAGACTTTGAGCTCAATTTCCTGGATGGATGAGACTTCAGGTTATTTTGCTTGCTGAGGATTCGAGTGTATTATATGTATAGAAAAAGAGTATAAAGAAATGTTTAGTGACCAGACATGTGGACTGTGGCAAAGACAGTGGTCAGTGGTGCTCACCCAAAATTCCAAGCCCTCTCACTGTTAGGCAGGACCAGGTGACTTGTTCAAACCGTGGGAAGAAATACCGGGTTTCCTTGCTGGACTGAAGCATGCAAAAAATGATAGACAGTTTTTCAACTTCCATAGCCTGGGAGACTGTGCTTTCAGATGGTGTAGCTATAAGACAGGGGATCGTCCATAGCCAGCAACTTCCCTCCCACTTACAACCTGAAATAAATGTGTGACAAAAGCAAGAAATAAACTTTGGAAAAAATTGATTTGGTAGCACAAACCTAGGGTATCCTGATTCTTAGATTATCTAGTACAACAATTAAGAAATAGAGTGTGTTATTTTAAGAAACTCGGTCTCTTGCTCTCTATATTCTAGAAGAAAACACACTCAAACCTTCATTAAGTGAAATGACTCAGAATGCATCCAGCCTGGGCACCAAGGTCAAACTCTGGGATCTCAGAGGAATATACCTCCCTACACCAGTTCTAGACATAGATTATCTTGTTTCAGAGACCAAGGAAGAAAAAAAAAAAAAAACAAGTCATATGCTCCACACTTGTTCAAAATATGGCAGTGGAACTCACAGTAGGAAACCTGAAAGGAATGATATAAAAGCTTTCACTGAGACTTCCACATATTTCCATATTCTCCTCTCCTGGTAAACGGAAGGATTTGAGGGTATGTTTCCCTCAGTTTACAACCAATACCTCCACTTCTTCTCTCATTCATTTCACTTTCTCAGGAGTCTAAGACATAAATTAACCTCTTTCTTTCCCCCTTATACTAGATATCCTCCTTTAGCTTTTTGGTGTACAACCTTATATATCATTACCTTGACTTCTATTCTCCATCAAACTGTCGCATTTTTTCTTCTCTCTTTTAGCAAAACAAAAACAAAAACAAAAAAAAACAAACAAACCATGAAAATGCCCCAGAGTTGCCACCTAGGTTTCTTTACTTCCCAGTCACAAGCCAACTATGTCAAGCTGTCAGAATGGCTCAAGGTATGATCACCAGCGCTCCCTGATGGTAGAGTCATTGACCATTGCTACTCTTAGCAACCTTAACCTCTCATACCTCTCATAAGCATTGTCTTGTTTTGAAGCACTCTTTCCTCTTGGAATCTACAGATTATTCAGTGTCTCCTGCTTTGCTGATAGCTCCTTTATAGAGTTCATTTTCTTCTCATAAGTCTTTCAACTTTGGAGTTTCTCAAGGTCCAATTTTAGATTGTTTCAATTTTTTCACTGAATACGAATTCCCTAAGTGAATTCTTATGCCCGTATCCCTCTGAACTCCAGGTCCACACAGTTAGCTGCCTGCCTGACATCTCTACTGAGATGTCCTTGACACCCAAACTCAGCATGTCCCAGTTATCTTACTTCACTAACACCATTTGTGTTGCCCACATAAGACACAATACCTTTTCCTGAAATTTTCAGAATTTCCTCTCCCTCCCCTTTCTCACACACATCCCATCAGTTCTCATCTCTGTATATGTCCAGAAACTACTGAAGTATT
This sequence comes from Lutra lutra, assembly GCF_902655055.1. Lineage (NCBI taxonomy): Eukaryota > Metazoa > Chordata > Mammalia > Carnivora > Mustelidae > Lutra > Lutra lutra. The sequence goes on from NC_062280.1 coordinate 137,118,279, forward strand.
TTCAGCTCCTCTTTTAGCACTTGGTGAGACCCACAGTAGGTTACATATTCTACTTAGGTAGTCTTCTAAATAGACTCACATCTATTTGTCCCCTAGCCAAACATCTCTAGACTGCAACAAAGTGATCTTTTAAAAACAGTTCTGAACATTTAATTTGTAAAAACTTTTCAGTGATTTTCCATTGCAGTCATAAAATATTCAATCTTTGACATAGTCTCCCAGGCCATAAAGGAGTTGGCTCTGCTTCTCTCTGGTAACTCTTTGCTCTGTCCTCCATTACTTTTTTTGCATCATGCTTTTCCCTGTTATGTTCTCCTTCACATGGCCTCCTTATACATTCTCTTCTGTATAAGATGACTTTTCTCTTTATTCCTACTTGTCAACTGTGACTTATCTTTCCCATGTCCAATTTATGTCATTTTCCCAACTTCCGGGACTATATTAGACCACCTATACTGTTCCATCTTGGCACTAATCATACCTATGATGGTTTAATCATTTGTACTTTTTAGAAAAATATGTATTTTGTCTCTTGACTATCAGGGTCCGTGAGTGAGGATCCTATTTGTCTTCTTCATCAATACATCTTTAGTTCTTAGGATAGTGCTTGCCACAAAGTTGGCTCTCAATAAATAGTTATTGACTTCTCAAAGGACACACCTTTAACTCACAGTAAAATCCTTAGAGGATCAATTAAAATGAACACATGGGAAATGAAAGTCACAAACGGACCATCAATGAATATGTCAGTCCGTGTTTTTCATTGGTGGAAGTTGTAGGGGACAAAGAGACAGAGTTTTCTTGCTCTTCTCCTGGGGCTTCTCTGCTTATCTTGCAGGGGGCTGGTAGGGGAAGATCAGGAAGGATCCTGCCAGCCTGGGTGGAGGCTGAAAGAAGAGGAAGACTAGAGTAGATGGCTCAGGACAAGTATCCGCCAGGTTTAAGTCTTGAGGGTGAAAAGGGTCCTGAGACTCCACTTATTTTTCAACATTTCATAAGGAAGTTAGTCATGATGGGGACCAAACTGATAGACAGGTATTAAGAGCTTGGGTTTGCAAAGATTGCTCCCAGTTAATAACTCCTCTGGGTAAAAATCCTGTTGAGTATTGATAATAACACTTGTCACTAATATTCCATGAGAGTTGGGGGCTAAAGCACTATTCTGAGCTTCCTATATGCATGATCTCATTGATTCTTCATAGGAAAGCTATTGAGTAGGTAATATTTTAATACTTTATAAATAAAAAAACTAAGGTATAGGGAATCAATCTGCTTACCCATGGACTTAGATTTTTAAAATGGCAGGCCACCACTCCAGTCCAGGGAGTCTGTGTTTAGAACCTAGGTACTGAGCCATTGTGCATTTCTTTTTTTTTTTTTTAAGATTTTATTTATTTATTTGACAGAGAGAAATCACAAGTAGGCAGAGAGGCAGGCAGAGAGAGAGAAGGAAGCAGGCTCCCTGCTGAGCAGAAAGCCCGATGTGGGGCTCGAACCCAGGACCTGGGATCATGACCTGAGCCAAAGGCAGCGGCTTAACCCACTGAGCCACCCAGGCGCCCCCCATTGTGCATTTCTTTACAGAACCAAAAAACACTTTTGCTTGGCCTTCCTGTCAGGTGTTATGTGAACTCTGTAAGATGAATACTGGTGAAAATATATCCCTTAAAATTTTGTCTTTTCCATTAGCATTATCCTCCCATTGTTTTCTATTCTGCACACAGGAAAATCCTCAGGCATTCAATCTTAGTGTTGCAAATATTGTTTAAAAAAACCAAGAGTGTCCATTCAGCTTTATGGAAAAAAAAGTGCACCGCATTATTTTCAAAAGTGGTTACCTGTGGTTTTGACACATACAAGCATATTTCCCTTCTAAACATTTCAAAGATACAGATATTTCATAAGGTTCTAATTTATTCTTAGATTTGTGTTGCAGAACATCAGACTTCATTGTCGGAAAAAGCTAAGGTCTAGGAATGCTCTTAACTGTGCAGAGGGAGGTAGGGGGAAGTAGCTTGGTTGGTAATGTCAGAAATGGCTAAATGGATTTTTGATTAAATTTTCAAAATTCCTTTTCATGTGGATGAGGCAGAGAGATTTTTAGCCTAGTAGCTAAATCTTCTATACACATCAAAGTATTAAAAAGTAAAGCCCCATTAATGCAGTTTCTTCCATGATGGTATGAAGTGATTTAGTGTGTCGGAAGCAACTTATTGGCCCCAAATATCTTCACACTAGATTGTGCATGTTGTTCAAAATTCCAACATAGAATAATTCTTTCAAGTTTAGGTGATATATCTAGTTAAAATGCAAATAATCTTCCTGAGGAAATACATTACACCCAATCTAGTTATTAACACATAAATATTAATTGCTTCTCAGATACTGTCTAGTGAGACAGAGTTGAGAATAGCTTCATAAGGGACAGAAAAGGAGGGATGACTGGGAGAACGGGGTGCTAGTGCTTGGAGCAGATATGATGGGCATTCTAGATAAAGCAGAAACTAACTTTGGGCCAAGTCGTACCTTGGCCAAAAGGGCGAGCAACGGAGAGAGAGTGGGATGCATAAAGGGCAGTTTGGGCAGGATATACAATCTGAATTTTTATAGGGCCGATCATGACCTAGGTAAGCATCTGACTGCTGTATTCTACCACTTTCAAAGGTGTTTTGATAAAACGAACAAACACACAAACAAACAAACACACTGAACCCTTGATTCTATTTCTATCTATAACCCAACCTTACAATCACAGTCAGATGTGGACAAGAAATCAGAGATGGACACGAGTGCAGGGCTTGTTTGCCTTGAGTGTTCTGAACTCATCTGACCATGAATAACATCTAGGGTGACCTCCTCCTCTTTGAAGGTTCAGATTTAGTTCATCTAAGGTGGGTCCTGGAAATCTATTTTGACAAGTATCTTATATGATCCTCATAATTGGGCAAGTTTGGAAAACTCCATTCCTTTAACAGATCAGAAAACTGAACCTTAGAAAGGGAAGGGACTTGCCCAAAATAACTTGTGATGAGATTCTTGTTGGGCTATAAATCTAAAAATCTCCATTGAAAGTGCAGTGTTCACTATACTGAGCCCTCCCCAGCTGTCCTTTGATTTATCTAGTTATAAAACTAGCCTGATGTTCCCCCCCCCCTTTCCCTTCTCTGTGATTTCTCATGTATGCTACAACCCCAGATAAATCAGATGAGAAGGGTGGGGAGTGAAGATTAGATTGCTCTGGTATTAACCTTTTAATTAAATCAATTTCTTGTGCTTCTAATAAAGAGAGTGTTTAAATGGAAAACAGAAAAGAATTAGGATGACAATAAATGTCCTTACTAATGTGGAATACAGAAGACGAGAAGGGCCAGGAAGCCAGAATTCTTCCATTGGAATGGAGGAGTGTTCAAACGTTAGAACTCTGTAGGGTCCTGCTGTGGTTAGAAACGAGAGTTCAAGTCCATATATGCCTCAGCAGTAGCTCCACTCTGCTGGAGGAGGAGGGCTGAAACCATCCCCAGAGAGTACCTATTAGCAGGTTGGAGCAGGCCCAGGAAAGCAGGCTGCCTTGTTATTAATGGCAAATGAACTGTGGTTGGTGCCGTGGGATGACCTCTCTTTATCTGGCCCACGTTCTCCACTCCACATCATTGCCCTTATGGTGGTGTTTTTGGAATTATGCTCAGGCTGGGTCTGGAGTCTGTTTCACTGGCTCTAGAAATGGCTGGTAGCCAAAGTGCTTTTGTATTGAGAACTAATTGGGGGTGAGGTGAGGTAATGTGGTCGGCTCCTGGAGCTAGAGCAAGGGAAAATGTCTAGAGAACCTATTTTTAACTGCACTGGCGCTTAAATTGGGCTGCTCAGGAGGAGCTGTGCAGGGAGGTCAATAAGTATATTTCTAATGTATCACTCCTGAAACAACATTGGTGCTTGCTACTGTGTACCTTATTATAGAAAGGGCATGTTTCTCACCAGCTGGCTTTCAGTTCAGGTCCCTTTATTTACCCACAACTTCCTGTTTATGGATGATTTTACAGTGTAGCAGAAAAAAATAAACAACTTCAGGGCTGGGAAGTCTTGGGTTTGAATACCACATCCATCTCTTTCAGGTATAGGATTTATTGCTTAAATTTCCTGAGACTTAGTGTTTTCACCCATCAGTTGAAGATACAACTTTCTCTTCTCTGGGTTTTTAAATAGGGATATATTTGAATTAATATGTCATTGTCCAACAAATACAATCGTTAGCTTGCAGATTTCTTGAGGATATATATTCCTGTCCTCAAGAGATGCCCTTACTTGTTTCTATAAACCTAGGACTCACTGTGAGATTTTTTTTTTAAAGATTTTTTTTAATTTATTTATTTGACAGAGAGAGATCACAAGTAGGCAGAGAGGCAGGCAGAGAGAGAGAGGAAGGGGAGCAGGCTCCCTGCTGAGCAGAGAGCCCGATGCGGGACTTGATCCCAGGACCCCGAGATCATGACCCGAGCCGAAGGCAGCGGCTTAACCCACTGAGCCACCCAGGCGCCCTCACTGTGAGATTTGGTATGGAAAAGAAACTTTATATGTTTGAGTGAATGGATAAATTCAGAGTTAAAGATGGAACTGAAAACACCATTTAAACTTAACATGGATGAATATAAATTCCTCAGAGATCCTTAACAGCTAACCTATTCTCCTCTCCTTTGTATGACCTTCCTAACTTCATCACACACTGAATACCTTATCCTCAAAATTTCATGAATGGTTAATGTCTCTAACACTTATTAAACATTGAATTTATTTTCTTCACTTGTAGTTTTACTTATATTTCTTGAGCACAATCTGTATGCCGAATCCTCTGTGATTTGCTGAGGAGAACTTTAGGGGAGAAAAACATGACTATGCTCTCAAAAAGTAGGAGCCTATGCACATTTATGCTAAAATAAATAATAATTAAATATAATGTCTCATTTGTGATAGAAAAAGGCACAGAATGCTGAGGAAACCCTAGAATAGAAGCCCTTAGCCTCTACAAAGGACTTGCAACAGTTTTCAGAGATAAACCCAATATGGTCATAATATCCCACATGTAGGATTTTCAAACACTTTTTAAAAAAGATTTTATTTATTTTCAGAGAAAGCAAGAAAGAATGAGTAGAGGAAAGGGCAGAGGGAGAGGAACTCCACGCTGAGTGCAGAGCCCAACTTGGAGCTCGATCCCAGGACCCCGAAATCATGACCTGAGTCTTGAAACCAAGACTTTGAGGCTTAAGCCACTGAGCCACTCAGGTGCCCCTCAAATACTTTCTGTTTGTAGGTATGTGGGTTTGTGCATGTATAAGTGTGTGTACATGTCTTACATATTGGAGTTTGGGGAATAGATTTTCTTGTATTTTTGTATGAACTCAGTACATTTTGAAAGAGAGAGATTTTGTAATTCCAACTGATGATTTCCTTAGCTGTTCAGTATATTTATAATGTAATGTAAAACTCATCAAAAGTTTAACTCAGAAGCTAGAAATTTCTTTTAATAAAGCTTCCCAAAGTATATTTTTTCCAATGACAGTAATAGCCAAAACCTATAGAAGTTAGGAAATGTGTTTTGCTAGTGGGCTATTGATTTAATAAATGTAAGTGATGATGGAAAAGGACATGTCCACTTTATCTCATGGCTATTGTCGTAGGATGATAACTGTGATAGACAACCCCAAATACATGAATACCCCAAATGGGGGTAAATAGATGTTGTGGATGGAATTGCCCTTTTAATTGTGTTGTGGGGATGCAGGCAGCTGGGCAAACACATTATCAGACTTAACTGTATCCTCATCATGCCTTCCTAGCAATTACACATAGTGCAGGCCCCAAATAATTTTTGATTGACTTGTATTTGATTTTGAGGTGGAACAGGATATTATGAGCGCTGAGGTCAAGCTCAAGCCAAACCAAACTTCATCAGAATATTTCTTAGTGAAAAAGCAAGGCCCCTGCTGATCTCAGTGCTTCAGCCGTGCATCGGCAATGGTTAATTCAACTTTGGGGACATTTTCTTCATGTGAGGAGTTGTCAGAATTTCTTGGAATGTAGTCCATTTCTTAGGGTGAACAGATATATGTGTGTGCTGCGGCTACACATACCATTGAAGTTAATTCAGAGCTTAACTCTGGTGAAATGGAAAGGTCTTGTGAAAAAATATAGCATAATGTTTAATTGTTAACTGTTAACTTTCCTCCCTGTAATGCTAGAGATGACAGACAAAACAGCTCTGAGCCTCATACATTGAAGACACCCAATAAATGTGAAGTACTCTAAACTTCTTGTACATATATATTTTTAAAATATTTTATTTATTTATTTGACACACAGAGAGATCACATGTAGGCGGCAGTGGGGGAAGCAGGCTCCCCACTGAGCAGAGAGCCCAATGCAGGACTGGATCCCAGGACCCTGGGATCACGACCTGAGACAAAGGCTTTAACCCACTGAGCCACCCAGGTGCCCCTCTTGTACATATACTTAGCCAGAAATTTAGTTGGCAAAATAAGTGGTTTCCAAAATCTAATTAACAAGGAAATGTTCCTGTTTCTTTACCCCAAAATGCAATGAACAACCCAACACACATGCTCTCGCTAAAATCCATGCACAATTCTGTTTATAGGAAAGCTTGGGAGTAATCTTCTCAGTACAATTGATATAGGAATGGCTTGTAGAAAGTTACGATGATCAAATGCATGAAGAACACACAGGAAATGGATGTTCGCCTCTGTTGTTGGCAAGAAGTTGGACAAAATATCAGATTGCTGGCACACTGTGAAGAGCCTTGAACACAGGGCAGAATGGATGTATATTGTACCATTTATTGCATTTCTGTTGTGACTCCAGCATTGTGTAAGGCATGCATCATACCCCAAAAAACCCCTGCAAAATTGTGTCCCCCCTTTTTCTATTATGGTGATGCTCAGACAGTATGAATAACTTTCCGTCATTCAGAGTCTTCAGAAGTGGAAGAAGTTGGAGTTGAATTCAGCTTTAATGGAATTCATGTCTGTATTTTAACAAAATATTCACTGTAGGTCCTTGAGCAGGAGGAAGATCTGTTGATAGACAAAGCTGTGTTGTTAGAAATACTTGTTTTTACCATTTTGCTACTTTTGCCTTTTCATATTCTGTTCTATTTTTGAGTTCCTTCTCCCCATGTTGTTCTCCTCCCAAAGAACATTACCTTCAGCTGCCTGTCACTGCTGATAAGCCCACTGAACAATAACTAATGTCTTGAAAAGCACCTTGCCCATTCCAAAGAGGTTAGAATTTCAATGGGATGTGGCAAAAATGCCTTCAAAATGTATTATAAAAAGTCTCAAAACTGTATTTTCAATAAGTATGATAAAACAGTGTTTCAGATGGAGTTAAGGCAGCAGTATCCCCACCCCTCCGCCCCGTTATTTGAATTCAAATCACATCTGGTTGAACACTTTTTGGTGACTGTTACCTAACCTAGGCCTATTAAAGGGATTGGCATGCATTCATTCAACAAATGGGAGTTAGCACAATTCTTTGCTGTTAGTGGTTATGGCACTGGGTGTACGGAGAAGGATCAGCTAGTCTACACCTCAAGGAGGACACCACCAAATGTGAAAAACTGCCAAGAAAAGAGGCAATTAGAGCAGAGAACAACGAACCCACTGATGACATGCTGTTATGGACGATGTGTGGAGACACCGAAGGTCCCTCTAGACCAGACTGTGAGATCAGGGGTTGCTTTCTGCTTCCTCCAAAAAAGCAAGGTTGGATGTAAGTGGGAAAAAAAAAAGAAAACAACAACAACAATAACAACAAAACCAGAAATAGCTAGATACAAAGTAATGGCTTTATGGAGGAAGGTATAGTCTCTACTCTGGCTGGCCCTCTCCATCTACTGTGGTGCCTAAAAATGCTAAAATTAAACAAGATCATTCTTTTGAAACAGAAACCCATATTGGAAATATCTATATGACAATGCTATCATCTTTGTTTCAATGATGACTGTCTCGAGGTGAATCTGTCCAAGATTTTTTTTTTCTTTTTTTTTTAAATTTTTATTAATTTTATTTTTTATAAACATATAATATATTTTTATCCCCAGGGGTACAGGTCTGTGATTCACCAGGTTTACACACTTCACAGCACTCACCATAGCACATACCCTCCCCAATATCCATAACCCCACCCCCCTCTCCCAACCGCCTCCCCCCATCAACCCTCAGTTTGTTTTGTGAGATTAAGAGTCACTAATGGTTTGTCTCCCTCCCAATCCCATCTTGTTTCATTTACTCTTCTCCTACCCCCTTAACCCCCCATGTTGCATCTCTTATCCCTCATATCAGGGAGATCATATGATAGTTGTCTTCCTCCGATTGACTTATGTCGCTAAGCATGATACCCTCTAGTTCCATCCACGTCGTCGCAAATGGCAAGATTTCATTTCTTTTGATGGCTGCATAGTATTCCATTGTGTATACATACCACATCTTCTTTATCCATTCGTCTGTAGATGGACATCTAGGTTCTTTCCATAGTTTGGCTATTGTAGACATTGCTGCTATAAACATTCGGGTGCACGTGCCCCTTCGGATCACAACATTTGTATCTTTAGGGTAAATACCCAGCAGTGCAATTGCTGGGTCATAGGGTAGTTCTATTTTCAACATTTTGAGGAACCTCCATGCTGTTTTCCAGAGTGGTTGCACCGGCTTGCATTCCCACCAACAGTGTAGGAGGGTTCCCCTTTCTCCGCATCCTCGCCAGCATCTGTCATTTCCTGACTTGTTAATTTTAGCCATTCTGACTGGTGTGAGGTGATATCTCATGGTGGTTTTGATTTGTATTTCCCTGATGCCGAGTGATGTGGAGCACTTTTTCATGTGTCTGTTGGCCATCTGGATGTCTTCTTTGCAGAAATGTCTGTTCATGTCCTCTGCCCATTTCTTGATTGGATTATTTGTTCTTTGGGTGTTGAGTTTGCTAAGTTCTTTATAGATTTTGGACACTAGCCCTTTATCTGATATGTCATTTGCAAATATCTTCTCCCATTCTGTCAGTTGTCTTTTGGTTTTGTTAACTGTTCCCTTGCTGTGCAAAAGCTTTTGATCTTGATAAAATCCTAATAGTTCATTTTTGCCCTTGCTTCCCTTGCTTTTGGCGATGTTCCTAGGAAGATGTTGCTGCGGCTGAGGTCGAAGAGGTTGTTGCCTGTGTTCTCCTCAAGGATTTTGATGGATTCCTTTCTCACATTGAGATCCTTCATCCATTTTGAGTCTATTTTCGTGTGTGGTGTAAGGATATGATCCAATTTCATTTTTCTGCATGTGGCTGTCCAATTTTCCCAACACCATTTATTGAAGAGGCTGTCTTTTTTCCACTGGAAATTCTTTCCTGCTTTGTCAAAGATGAGTTGACCATAGAGTTGAGGGTCTATTTCTGGGCTCTCTATTCTGTTCCATTGATCTATGTGTCTGTTTTTGTGCCAGTACCATGCTGTCTTGATGATGACAGCTTTGTAATAGAGCTTGAAGTCCGGAATTGTGATACCACCAACTTTGGCTTTCTTTTTCAATATTCCTTTGGCTATTCGAGGTCTTTTCTGGTTCCATATAAATTTTAGGATTATTTGTTCCATTTCTTTGAAAAAAATGGATGGTACTTTGATAGGAATTGCATTAAATGTGTAGAATGCTTTAGGTAGCATAGACATTTTCACAATATTTATTCTTCCAATCCAGGAGCATGGAACATTTTTTCCATTTCTTTGTGTCTTCCTCAGTTTCTTTCATGAGTACTTTATAGTTTTCTGTGTATAGATTCTTAGTCTCTTTGGTTAGGTTTATTCCTAGGTATCTTATAGTTTTGGGTGCAATTGTAAATGGGATGGACTCCTTAATTTCTCTTTCTTCTGTCTTGTTGTTGGTGTAGAGAAATGCAACTGATTTCTGTGCATTGATTTTATATCCTCACACTTTCCTGAATTCCTGTACAAGTTCTAGCAGTTTTGGAGTGGAGTCTTTTGGGTTTTCCACATAGAGTATCATATCATCTGCGAAGAGTGATAGTTTGACTTCTTCTTTGCCGATTTGGAAGCCGTTTTATTTTTCTTTGTTGTCTGATTAATGCAGCTGGGACTTCTGGTACTATGTTGAATAGCAGTGGTGATAACGGACATCCCTGCCGTGTTCCTGACCTTAGCGGAAAAGCTTTCAGTTTTTCTCCATTGAGAAGGATATTTGCGGTGGGTTTTTCATAGATGGCTTTGATAATATTGAGGTATGTGCCGTCTATCCCTACACTTTGAAGAGTTTTTGATCAGGAAGGGATGCTGTACTTTGTCAGATGCTTTTCAGCATCTATGGAGAGTATCATATGATTCTTGTTCTTTCTTTTATTAATGTGTTGTATCACATTGATTGATTTGCGATGTTGAACCAGCCTTGCAGCCCTGGAATAAATCCCACTTGGTCGTGGTGAATAATCCTTTTAATGTACTGTGAATCCTATTGGCTAGTATTTTGGCGAGAATTTTTGCATCTGTGTTCATCAAGGATATTGGTCTGTAGTTCTCTTTTTGATGGGATCCTTGTCTGGCTTTGGGATCAAGGTGATGCTGGCCTCATAAAACGAGTTTGGAAGTTTCCTTCCATTTCTATTTTTGGAACAGTTTCAGGAGAATAGGAATTAGTTCTTCTTTAAATGTTTGGTAGAATTCCCCCGGGAAGCCATCTGGCCCCGGGCTTTTGTTTGTTTGGAGATTTTTGATGACTGTTTCAATCTCCTTACTGGTTTATGGGTCTGTTCAGGCTTTCTATTTCTTCCTGGTTCAGTTGTGGTAGTTATAGGTCTCTAGGAATGCATCCATTTCTTCCAGATTGTCAAATTTGTTGGCGTAGAGTTGCTCATAGTATGTTCTTATGATTGTCTGTATTTCTTTGGTGTTCGTTGTGATCTCTCCTCTTTCATTCATGATTTTATTTATTTGGGTACTTTCTCTTTTCTTTTTGATAAGTCTGGACAGGGGTTTATCAATCTTATTAATTCTTTCAAAGAACCAGCTCCTAGTTTCATTGATTTGTTCTATTGTTTTTGGGGTTTCTATTTCATTGATTTCTGCTCTGATCTTTATGATTTCTCTTCTCCTGCTGGGTTTAGGGTTTCTTTCTTGTTCTTTCTCCAGCTCCTTTAGGTGTAGGGTTAGGTTGTGTACCTGAGACCTTTCTTGTTTCTTGAGAAAGGCTTGTACCGCTATATATTTCCTCTCAGGACTGCCTTTGTTGTGTCCCACAGATTCTGAACCGTGTGTTTTCATTATCATTTGTTTCCATGAATTTTTTCAATTCTTCTTTAATTTCCTGGTTGGCCCATTCATTCTTTAGAAGATGCTGTTTAGATCTCCATGTATTTGGGTTCTTTCCAAATTTCCTCTTGTGATTGAGTTCTAGCTTCAGAGCATTGTGGTCTGAAATATGCAGGGAATGATTCCCAATCTTTTGATAACGGTTGAGACCTGATTTATGACCAAGAATGTGATCTATTCTGGAGAATGTTCCCATGTGCACTAGAGAAGAATGTGTATTCTGTTGCTTTGGGATGAAATGTTCTGAATATATCTGTGATGTCCATCTGGTCCAGTGTGTCATTTAAGGCCTTTATTTCCTTGTTGATCTTTTGCTTGGATGATCTGTCCATTTCAGTGAGGGGAGTGTTAAAGTCCCCTACTCTTATTGTATTATTGTTGATGTGTTTCTTTGATTTTGTTATTAATTGGTTTATATAGTTGGCTGCTCCCATGTTAGGGGCATAGATGTTTAAAATTGTTAGATCTTCTTGTTGGATAGTTCCTTTGAGTATGATATAGTGTCCTTCCTCATCTCTTATTGTAGTCTTTGGCTTAAAATCTAATTGATCTGATATAAGGATTGCCACTCCTGCTTTCTTCTGATGTCCATTAGCATGGTAAATTCTTTTCCACCCCCTCACTTTAAATCTGGAGGTGTCTTCAGGTTTAAGATGAGTTTCTTGTAGGCAACATATAGATGGGTTTTGTTTTTTTATCCATTCTGATACCCTGTGTCTTTTGTTGGGGCATTTAGCCCATCAACATTCAGGGTAAGTATTGAGAGATATGAATTTAGAGCCATTGTATTGCCTGTAAGGTGACTGTTATTGTATATTGTCTCTGTTTCTTTCTGATCTACTACTTGAGGGTCTCTCTTTGCTTAGAGGACCCCTTCAATATTTCCTGTAGAGCTGGTTTGGTATTTGCAAATTCTTTCAGTTTTTGTTTGTCTGGAAGCTTTTAATCTCTCCTTCTATTTTCAATGATAGCCTAGCTGGATATAGTATCTTGGCTGCATGTTTTTCTCGTTTAGTACTCTGAATATATCATGCCAGCTCTTCTTCTGGCCTGCCAGGTCTCTGTGGATAAGTCTGCTGCCAATCTAATATTTTTACCATTGTACGTTACAGACTTCTTTTCCCGGGCTGCTTTCAGGATCTTCTCTTTGTCACAGACTTGTCAATTTTACTATTAGGTGACGGGGTGTGGACCTATTCTTATTGATCTTGAGTGGGGTTCTCTGAACCTCCTGGATTTGATGCTTGTTCCCTTTGCCATATTGGGTAAATTCTCTCCAATAATTCTCTCCAATATACCTTCTGCTCCCCTTCTGTTTCCTCTTCTCTGGAATCCCATTATTATAATGTTGTTTCGTCTATGGTGTCACTTATCTCTCGAATTCTCCCCTCGTGGTCCTGTAGGTGTTTGTCCCTCTTTTGCTTAGCTTCTCTATTCTCTGTCATTTGGTCTTCTATATCGCTAATTCTTTCTTCTGCCTCATTTATCCTAGCCGTCAGAGCCTCCATTTTTGTTTGCACCACATTAATAGCTTTTTTGATTTCAACTTGGGTTCGATTTTAGTTCTTTTATTTCTCCTGAAAGGGCTTTATATCTCTCGAGAGGGTTTCTCATAATCTTCCATGCCTTTTTCGAGCCCAGCTAGAACCTTGAGAATCGTCATTCTGAACTCTGGATCTGACATATTACCAATGTCTGTATTGATTAGGTCCCTAGCCTTTGGTACTGCCTCTTGTTCTTTTTTTTGTGCTGAATTTTTCGCCTTGTCATTTTGTCCAGCTAAGAGTATATGAAGGAGCAAGTAAAATACTAAAAGGGTGGGAACAATCCCAGGAAAATATGCTTTAGACAAATCAGAAGAGATCCCAAGTCGTCGGGAGGGGGGGGGAAGGGGATAAAAAGAGGTTCAGAAAGAAAGAAAAAAAAATTAAAAAAAGAAAACCAATAAAGAAAAAGTATAAAAAGGAAAAAATATATTATATATTAGATAAACTAGTTAAAATGTTAAAAAAGAAAAGGGTAAAAGTTTTAAAAAATTTAGCAGAAGATGAAAAAAATTGAAAAAGAAAGAAAAAAAATTAATTTAACTGCAAGGCTAAAGAATCATGGGGAGAAAGCTTGAGTTCCGGCTTTGCTTTCTCCTCCTCTGGAATTCCGCCGCTCTCCTTGGTATTGAAACTGTACTCCTCGGTAGGTGAACTTGGTCCTGGCTGGGTTTCCCGTTGATCTTCTGGGGGAGGGGCCTGTTGTAGTGATTCTCAAGCGTCTTTGCCCAGGCGGAGTTGCACCGCCCTTACCCAGGGCCGTGCTGAGTAATCCGCTCGGGTTTGCTTTCGGGAGCTTTGTTCCCTGAGCGCTCTCCGTAGAGTTCCAGAGGGCCGGGAATGGAAGATGGCGGCCTCCCAGTCTCCGGCCCGGAGGAAGCCGAGAGCCCGGGGCCCCATCCTCAGTGGGCCCCCAGAGAACAGCGCCAATGACTCCCGCCACTCTGGCCTCCGGCCGCGCTCCGAGCTGACCGAGCCTGCGACCGGTTCAAGGTAACCCCGAGCTGAGAGTCACTCCTCGACTCTGTCTCTGTAGCCGTCTTCCCTGTTCTAATACCGGTAAGCTCTGCGACACTCAGACACCCCCGACCCTTCTGTGACCCTGCGGGACCTGAGGCCACGCTGACCCCGCCTGGGCTTCACCCCGGTTTAAGCCTCTGGAGCGATGTCCCTCAGCGGAACAGACTTTTAAAAGTCCCGATTTTGTGCTCCGTTGCTCCGCCGCTCGCCGGGAGCCGGCCCCTCCCCCGGCGGTCTATCTTCCCGTCACTTTGGATTCACTTCTCTGCCAGTCCTACCTTGCAGAAAGTGGTTGATTTTCTGTTTTTAGAGTTGCTGTTGTTCTTCTCTTCGATCTCCCATTGGATTTGTAGGTGTTTGTAATCTTTAGATAAGCTATCTAGCTGATCTCCCGCTACCTGAAGTAGTCTCAGCCTGCTACTTCTCCGCCATCTTGACTCCTCCCTCTGTATTTACTTAATTTTGATTCCAATTTTTTTCTCTATTTTCACTTTATTTTCAATCTTCTTTCCCTTCTCCTTCATGCCCTCTTCTATCCTCCTCTGTACATTCCTTGTTTCATATAAAATCTTCTTCTTTTCCCCCTTCTTTGTCAAATGGTTTCTAGAATTCACATTTCATTATGATAAACTAGCATGGTTCAAAAAAAGCCCTGGACTTTGAAAGAAAACATCCTGGGCAAATCACATGTTTAGCACCAGTTTGCTATGAATCTAGGCAAGTCAGGTAACCTCTACTGTATGTAGGTGTCCCCAACCCTAAAATACAGAAGCTAGTTTATTGATCTTTGCAGATACTGCACAGCTCTGATATGTTAGTACATTGAAAAGTACTTAACTTAAAAAAAAAAGTTACTGTGAGCACTACTCTTCCAGTCATAGAGTAGCAGTTTTGGTCAGAAACTGAGTTAAGAGACAGACAGCACTTCTAGACTAGATCTGTTGAAATAAATGAAAAATCTTGTGGATTCTCTTCTCTCAAGAGCTATAGAGCTTTGAACTTGCCTTTGATGATTGGGCAAAATGAACAGATGCCGTCCACAAAAAATGGTGTTCTGAGGCTCCCTGCCTCTCCCTTTGCATGGGTTTTTAGATTTATTGAGCCCTAAATTACTCTATGGCTGCCACACACCTACCTGATGATTTGAGTAGTATTTTCCTTGGCTAGCTAGGTCTACATTTCATTGTTCATCAACACTGAACAGACTGAAATAGAGTCAAAATCTAAATTTAAGGCCCTATAAAAAACATTTCCAGAGATGATAAGATCAGGCTAGTTCTATCTATATTTTATTACCATTTGCTATTTTTCTCAATTATGACATTCTGGCAACAAAGTGAAACTACTAAATTCAATAATACACCTAGGGAGAGCTATTGGTAGTCAATCTTGCAACTGCACTACAAAAGACCTTAGAGAAAAAAAAAAAGAATTCACATTTAATGGACACAAAAGAATTTTAGTTTTTCCAAAATGATCAAAAGCTTATTTTTCAATTGCTTCATATCTAGGGGAAACATCATTCCTTTCTTGTTCTATATCCACATTTATTTGGAAATAAATGATCATGAGGCCTCAAGCAAATAGTAAGATAGAGACACAGGTTAAAGAGGAAATACTTTGAAGTTCTGCCTCATCAATACCTTAAAACAGTAAGTGATAAATAAGCAGGATATATATATATATATAGTCTCTAATCTTAAATTCATGAATATGCACACAAGCACACATTTATACTTTCATAGACAAATTCTGCATTTCACATGGAAATTTCTGATAAAATTCAAGAATACAGGCAAGCATGATCTTAGAATATACTCATCCATAGTAATTATACTCATCTACTCATATAGATATACTCCTCTACAGTATTAGTAATCATAGTAATCAAAAGTGATTTAAAGTCTGTTTGTAGAGAACAGACTTTTCATAAACGTTACCCTCCTGCTCTTTTTATTTAAACCAACTTTCCTAGGACTTCTTTTCTGCTACTTTAAAATTGCCTTTGTCCTTTCCTAATGTGCAGTACATGCCTATCATTAGATAATATTGTTTTATAATTATTGAGATTTTTCTTTTTCATTACAGATGGATATACTTATGTTAAGAATGACACAGAAAAGGGTGCCTGGGTGGCTCAGTGGGGTAAATCCTCTGCCTTCAGCTCAGGTCATGATCCCAGTGTTCTGGGATTGAACCCCAAATTGGGCTTTCTGCTTGGTGGGGAGCCTGCTTCCCCTCTCTCTGTCTACCTGCCTCTCTGCCTACTTATGATCTCAGTCTGTCAAATAGATAAATAAAATCTTAAAAAAAAAGATACAGAAAAATGTGGAGCAAAATTAGTAATTTCCCATCAGCTCTCTTCCTATTTGTCCAAGCCCATTTCCTCTCTTCAAACACTAATTTTAAAGATATCTACTGTATTTATTTATTTATTTATTTATGCCAGAGAGAGATAAACCACAAATAGGCAGAGGCAGACAAAGGGAGAGGGGAAAGCAGGGTCCTTGCTGAGCAGAAAGCCTGATGTCAGGCTCAATACCCAGGACCCTGAGATCATGACCAGAGCCAAAGGCAGAGTTTTAACCCACTGAGCCACCCAGGAGCCCCTAGATATCTACTGTTAATAGGACTATATTTTCCCCAATTTTTTGTTCTAAGCACACATGAATCTCAGCATTTGTATTGCACTATCACTTCCACTTTTAACAGAAATCTTGCCTTTCTATTTCAATATATACAGACTTTTACATTCTTTGTAATGAGTCCTTATTATTCCTAAACAACAGCTACATTATTATTATTTATTTTACTACATTCAGATTGTTCTCTCATAGATTACTGCCATATTTTCCTGCATACATATTTCTCTGGATGAACTCTGAAAAATACAATTTTTAAGCCAAAGGCTATGCCTATTGGAAATCCAAAGTGGCTGAACCAATTTTTACTCTGTATCTACAGTTTATGAAATAGCCATTCTATCTCCACATCCCCATGAAACCTCAATATTACAAACTTTGACAAATTTAACCAATCTGGATAGACTTTGTTATTTTTAATTTGCTTTCTTTAAGTACTAGTAAAGTATAGTATCTTTTCATATAGTCAGGCCTTATATTTTATTTTGTGAAATTGTCAATTTTTATCCTTTGTCAATTATCTTTTGGTTTATTTATTTGCCTTTTCTATTTGAAGAACTCATAAATTTTATATTCAAGTATGTGTTAGCTCTATCAGAAGTATTTTCTTCCAGTATATAGCTTTTGTTCGTTTGTTTGTTTGTTTATTTAACCTGTTGCTGTTCAACTCTTTAGTTTTTATATAGCCAATTGTAGCTCTGAGTTTTCATCTTGCTCACTAATATCTTATTCATTTACAAGCTCAAGGTGATTTACTAAATTTTTCTTGATGCTTTTATGATTCTGTATTTTACATTAGATTTTAATCCAGCCACTATTTGTATTGACTATAAATGAGGTAGGGATGGATTTTTTTCTAAATATTTAGCCAAGAAATCTTCCATTTCTTGCTGATTCATACAATGACTAATTAAAATAGCAAACCCATGGGAATTAGAAAGAATCTGATCCAAATGTCCCTTTTCAATATAAAATCACAATGCATACAAAGAAACAACAAAGTTTAAGCCATTCTAAGGAAAATAATAAATCTATGGAAAATACACCTAAGAAAACTAAGAAACTGGAATTACTAGACAAAGACTTCAAAACAGCTGTCGTAAAGGTGTTCAAAGAGCTAAAGGATAACATGGATGAAGATGGAAACTATATAACAAAATTATAATATAAATAAAGGGATAAAAATTATAAAAAGAAGCCAACAAGTAATTGTTGACATTATTTGACAATATTTGACAGAAAAGTCAAATAACTATAATGGAAATTATACAAGAGAGATTCAAAAGAAAATAAGAGTAAGCAGGAGAAAGAATCAGCAAATATGAACTAGGATAACAACTAGATTACCAAGTCTGCTGAGCAACAAGAAGAAAAAAATAATAAAGAAGTGAAGAGAGCCTAAGGGACTTCTGGAATTCCATAGTGCAGACCAATATACACATTGTAGAATTCCAGAAGACAAAGAGAGAGAAAAGTTACAGAAGATATTCAAAGAATAATGTCTGAATATTTTCCAAATTATCTGAAAGACACAATTCTACAAATTCAACAAATCCAAAGTTGAATAAACTCAAAGACACCCATACCAGACACATTACAACCCCAAATATCCAATATCAAAGATAAAGAGAAAATCTTGAAAGCAGTAAGAGGTAGTAACTCACATAAAAGGGTTTGCAAATAATGTTTTCAGTCAGTTTCTCACCAGAAACCTTGGCGGAAGGAAGTCAGTGGAATAATATAGTTAAAGTGCTGAAGGGGGAAAAAACCAAAACCAAAATAAACAAAAATCTGTCACTGAGAATCCTATATCCACCAAAGTTGTCCTTCAAAACTGCTGAAAGATATATTAATAAATCTCAGACATACAAAAGCTGTGTAAGTTCTTACTGCGAGACCTACCTTATAAGAAGGCTACAGAAATCTTCCAGCTTCAAATAAAAGTATGCTAGACATTAATTCAAACCCTATAAAGACAAAAAGATCTATGGTAAAAGTAAATACCTAGGAAATAAAAGTGAATATTATTGCAATTTTGTTTTATAACTCCACTTTTTATGTACCATAGAATTTGCCATACAATATGTAAAGTAATTATATGTAAAGTAAAGTAAATTATATGTAAAGTAATATGTAAAGTAATTATAAAGTATGTAAAGTAATTATAAATCTGTCATTAGACCACACAATGCATAAAAAATGTAATTTTGCACAATAACACAAATAGGTAGGGGACATAGTTGGACAGGATTATAGTTTGTATGCAATTGAAGTTAAGTTGGCATCAATTTGAAATAGATGATTTGATTTCAGGATGTTATTTGTAATCCTCATAGTAGCAAGAAAGTAAATATGTATAGAATATCCACAGAATAAATGATAAGGAGATTCAAGATGTATCAATGTTCAAAAAAAAAACACTAAATATGAAAAGCGGTAATGGAAGTTAATGAAGGACAAACACCATAAGCATGCAGAACAAATAGCAAAATAACAGAATTAATTCCTTCCATATTGGTAATTGCTTGAAATATAAAGTGTATTTTTTTGCAGTAAAATGCAAAGACTGGTAGAATGGACAAATTGTCATGATCCAACTCTCTGCTATCTATAAGAAACTGCTGTACATCTAAATAGATCAAAATGATCTAAATAGATAAGAGACATTGAAAGTGAGAGGATGAAAAAGATGTTTTATGCAAATATAACCAAAAGACAGCTGCTATATCAGCTGTCTATATAGTATAGATATATACTAATATCAGAAAAAATAGACATTTATCAAATATTTTTTAAGAAACAAAAAGATATTTTATATATAAAACTTGTCAATTTACCAAGAAGATATAATAATAATATATATGCATCAGACACCGGGGACAGGGAACATAAGGCAAAATTGAATTGAGAGGAGAATGATTTCTACAGTATACATAAAAAACTTCTTTACACTACTTTCAAAAATGGACAGAATATCTAGTGAGAAGTTCAATAAGAAAATAGAGGACCGAAGAAGACTCCGTACAAAGTAGACCTATTAGGCGTACATAAAACATTCCATCCAACAATACACTTCCCCCCCACCCCAGGGCAAATAAACAGTCTCCAGGAAGGCCCCCCCAAAACAAACAAAACAACAAAACAAAACAAAACAAACAAACAAAAAACAAGTTAGGCTATGAAGACGGCTAACTCCTGTTAGCCTACAGAACACGTCCCAAAAAAATTTAAGACATTGGGGCACCTGGGTGGCTCAGTGGGTTAAAGTCTCTGCCTTTGGCTCAGGTCATGATCCCAGGGTGCTGGAATCAAGCCCCACATCAGGCTCTCTGCTCCTCGGGAAGCCTGCTTCCTCCTCTCCTCTCTCTGCCTGCCTCTCTGCCACTTGTCATCTCTGTCTGTCAAGTAAATAAATACAATCTTTAAAGAAAAAATTTAAGACATTGAAATCTTACATGATATCTTTTCTGACTACAATGGAATGAAACTAAACTCAACAACAGAAAAAAAAAAACTGGATATTTTACAAATTGTGAAAACTAAATAACACACCTTAAACAATCATTGGTCAAAGATGAAATCACAAGAAAAATTAGAGCATATCTGGAGACAATAATGTGAAAACACAACACACAACATGCCAAAATTTATGCAATGACAGTGAGTATAGGGGATAAAGAAGGAAATTTATACCTATAAATACATACATTAAACTTCAATTTACACCTTAATGAACTAGGGAAAAAAAGAGCCAACTAAAACCAAAGCTTGCAGGAGAAAGGAAATAATAAAGCTTGCACCAAAGATAAATATAATTGAGATTAGAAAAAACAATAGAGAGATAGATACTTACCATGTTGTCTTATTGAAGAGATCAACAATGTTTTAAAAACCATTGGCTAGATTGACTAATAAAAAGGAGACCAGACTCAAATTTATAAAATCAGAACTAAAAGTGAATACTTCAGTACTGAACTTATAGAATTAACAAAGATTTTAAGAATATATTATAAACAAATTTACCCTCAGACATTGGATAACAAAGATGAAATGGACATGTTCTAGAAAAAGACAAAGAATATAATATACCAAAACTAAAATATGAAGAAATACAAAATTTTAATAGATTTACAAATAGCAAGGGGATTAAATCAGTAATCAAAACCTCTCAATAAAGAAATTCTTTGGGCTGAATAGTCCTCACTTCATTTAAAGAATTAGCACCAATCCTCCTCAAACTCTTTCAAAGTATTGAATTAAATGGAACAATTTTCATAAGCAAAAACTATATAGCAATATTCCTCTCAAATGTTGATTTGTTTTGATGAAGTCCCAATAGTTTATTTTTGCTTTTGCTTCCCTTGCCTCAGTAGACATATCTAGAAAGAAGTTGCTATGGCTGATGTCAAAGAGGTTACTACCTGTGGTCTCCTGTTGAATTTTTATGGTTCAAGTCTCACATTTAGGCCTTTAACCCATTTGAATTTATTTTTATGTTTGGTGTAAGAAAGTGGTCCAGTTTCATTCTTTTGCATGTTGCCGTCCAGTTTTCTCAGCACCATTTGTTCACATGGTAGGTTTTAGAGGAGAGGGAGGTGGGAGTATGGGTGAGCCTGGTGGTGGGAATTAAGGAGTCCTTAAACTCTAAAGGAGTCTTTAAACCCAGTCTAAAAACTGGGGGTTTTAGAAGTGGGAGAGGTGGGAGTATGGGTGAGCCTGGTGTGGGTATTAAGAAGGGCATGTATTGCATGGGGCACTGGGTGTTATATGTAGACCGTGAATCTTAGAACACCACATCAAACACTGAAGATGTATTGTATGGTGACTAACATAACACAATAATAAAAAAAGTTTGCACAGGAAACATCAACAAAACTAAAAGTCAACTTACAATATGGGAGATATTTGCAAACGATGTATTTGATAAAAGGTTAGTATCCAAAAATATATAAATAATTTATAAAACTCAATGGCTCAAAAGGAATAATCCATTTAAAAATAGGCAGGAGACATGAATAAACATTTTTTCAAAGAAGACATCCAGATGACAACAGACCATGAAAGATGTTTACCATTACTGATCATCAGATAAATACAAATCAAAACTACAATGACATATCATTGACCTCACACCTGACACCTGCCAGAGTGGCTAAAATCAACCACACAAGAACAACAGGTGCTGACATGGATATGGAGAAATGGGAACCCTCTTGTGCTGTTGGTGGTAAGGCAAACTGGTCCAGCCATTCTGGAAACAGTATGGAACTTCCTTAAAAAGTTAAAAAGAGAACTACCTACAATCCAGCATTGCACTGTGAAGTATTTACCCAAAGGGTACAAAAATGTTAATTCAAAGGGATACATGCCCCCTGATGTTTATAGTAGCATTACCTACAATAGCCAAATTATGGAAGCAGCCCAAGTGTCCATTGACTGATGAATGGAAAAGTATGTGACTATCTATCTATCTATCTATCTATAATCTCCACAATGGAATACTACTTACTAATAAAATGAATGAAATCTTGCCATTTGCAAAGACATGGATGGAGCTAGAGAGTATTATGCTAAGCAAATAAGGCAGTCAGAGAAAGAACAAATATCATTTCACTCATATGTGGAATTAAGAAACAAACAAATGACAAAGGGGAAAAAAAAAAGAAGAGAGAGGCAAACCAAGAAACAGACTATTACCTATAGAGAAAAAGCTGATGGTTACCAGAGGGGAGGCGCTTGGGGTGGTTGGGTGGGGGATTGGTTCAATAGATGTTAAGGGTTAAGGAATGCAGTTGCTGTGATGAGCACTGGGTGTTGTATGGGTGTTGAATACTATATTGTACATCTGAAACTAATATTACACTGTATGTTAGCTAACTGAAATTTAAATAACAACTTAAAAAAAAGAATAGTGTCTTAAAGATTAATAAATGTTAGCATACTAATTCAGCGGTGTGTTAAAAGGATTATAATCATGACCAAGTTGTATTATTCCTATAACACAAGGATGGTTCAACATATGGAATTCAATAGATGTAATATAGTACATTAATGGATTAAAGATAAAAAATCCTACGTTATACTCTAAATTGATACTTTTTTATAATGAGCACTGAGTGTTATACACAACTAATGAATTGTTGAACGCTACCCTCAAAAACTAAAGATGTACTATATGTTGGCTAATTGAACATATAAAAAAAAAAGAAAAGAAAGAAAGGACCTTTGACAAAAATTCAACATTTTTTAATAAAAATTTCAACAACCTAGGATAGAAGAAAACTGCCTATGATAAAGATCATATATGAAAAATTGACAGGTAATGTCATGCACAGTGTTGAAAGAATGAAAGCTATCCTCAAGTTTAGGAATAAGACAAGGAGTCCACTTCCACCATTTCTGCTTAACACAG
The DNA here is from genome assembly GCF_902655055.1 of Lutra lutra. NCBI lineage: Eukaryota > Metazoa > Chordata > Mammalia > Carnivora > Mustelidae > Lutra > Lutra lutra. The sequence goes on from NC_062280.1 coordinate 137,141,262, forward strand.
CATTGGAATTTTTAGGCCAGAGCACTTACCTGAAAAAAAGAAAAGAGAAAAGAAAAAGACAAACAAGCAAAGAAGAAAAGTAAAGAAACTTCCAAACTGGAATTAAGTAATTCAAATTATGTTTGCAGAGGACCAGCTCTCATATGTGGAAAATCCTAGATTCTATTCAAATAAAAATGTAGGAGTTAATAAACAAATTCAGCAAGTTTGCAGGATACAAAATATAACCAGAAAAGTCAGTTCTGTTTCTAAACATTAACAACAAATAGCCTGAAAACTAAATTAAGAAAGCAATTCCATTACCATAGTGCCAAAAAAAAAAAAAAAACCCACTGTAGGAATAAATTTAAGAAATGGAAGGATACACTGAAAGCTATAAACCACTGCTGAAAAAAATTAAAGAAGACAAATAAATGAGAAGCTATCCATGCTCATAGAATAGAGGATATAATAGTGTTACAATGAAATTACTGCCCTAAGAGATCTAAGATTCAATTCAGCTTTTATCAAAATCTCATTGGCAAATTTTTTAACAGAAATTTGAAAAAAAAAAATAATCCCAAAACTCAGTCTCAGGGGATCTGGAGTAACAACAACAACAACAACAACAAAATCTGGAATAAGAACAAATTTTGGAGGACTTACATTTTCTAATTTCAAAAACTTACTAGAGAACTTCAGTATTAATTCCAATGTGGGTACTTGTATAAGAAAACACATAACCAAAGAAATAGAATAGGGAAACCAGAAATAAACCTCATATAACGGTCAAATGATTTTCAGCAAAGGTGCCACTCCATCCAATAAGAAAAGGACAGTCTTCAACAAATAGTGCTTAGAAAGTTGGATATTCACATGCAAAAGCATACATTTGAACCCTTGCATGATGGCAAACACAAAACCTAGATGAAACAGATCAAAACCATAGAATAAAAACTAAGAGAATAAAACTCATACACACACAGGAGAAATGTTCATAAAATTAAATTTGACAATGATTTCTTGGCTTTTGATACCAAAAGCCCAGGCAACAAAAGAAAAAAAAAAAATAAAGTGGACCACATCGAAATTAAAGTTTGTGCATCAAAGGGCATCAAAGAGATTGTCAATTTGGGGGGGAAAAAAACAATGGAGTGGGAGAAATTTTCCAATTTTATATGTAATAAACACTATTACCCAGGCTATATAAAAACTCCTCAAACTCAACAGCAAAAACAAAGAACCCAAATTAAAAATGGGCGAAGAATTTAAACAGCTATTTCTCCAAATATGATATGCAAATGACCAATAAGCTCATGAAAAGATATCACATGACTAGTTATCAAGGAAATGAAAATAAAACCATGATATGATTTATCATGTCATCCTATTGGGATGACTTATCTTTTCTTGAAGATTCATTTACTTACTTTAGAGAGAGTGAATATGGTTGTGGGGAGGCACAGAGGAAGAGAGTCCCAAGCAGACTCCCACTGACCGTAGACCCCCAACTCAGGAGTGGCTCCATCTCACAACCCTGAGATCATGACCTCAGCCGAAATCAAGAGTCCGATGCCTATCTGAATGTGCCACCCAGGCACTGTTAGGATGACTGTTATCAACAAAATAGAAAATGCCAAATGCTAGTAAGATGTGGAGAAATGAGAATGCTTAGGGTGTCACAGTTTGCTGTTTTTCAAAAAAATTCAACATTAATACACTGGTATCAGAGAACTTAGGGAGTAGTTGCAGACAGGAGCATAATCTGAAGGCAAATCTCACAGTATTTGCTGATGGCTTTGATGCAAAACAGGAGTAAAGGAAAGGAATAAAATAATTCCAGGTTTTTGGCTTTAAATAGCTGAACTAATGTTTTCCTTTACCAAAATAGGGAATACCAGTAACAGAGAACTTTAGAAGCACCTCTGTACTTATAAAATATTATCTACTGGTGCTTATGGATTCTAAAATATCCTCGTTGTCACAGTTCCTTCTGTCATGAAGCTTGGCAGACATGGTCACTATTACACATCCTGATTAGCCTCTATAGTTTACAATCACCTCCATAGCTTTGCAATTCTGGATAAACCTCAGGAGCTTATAAATCTGTATAGTTAGAAAAAGAACCTGGCTCCATTTCTGAAGCAGAAAAAAAAGTAAAAATAAATATTCTCACATAAGAAAGGAATCCAATGTTGCTCTCATTAGCCCTTAGCCTCATTGCTCAGGGGAAATCTCATGGAATTCTATGATTAAATAAACCTGATAGTTAACCTGAGAGTGAAACATGAGATATGTGTCCACAGGAAGAGAAATCATGTTGTCTTTGACTGAAGGAGAGTGTAAGGGAGATCTTGGAAATGGAGAATGAGGAAGAAGAGTAATCTCTATTTCTCCTACTAGCAAGGGATTCAAGATGCAAGTAGAGATGGCTTTGTATATTAATCCATTTTATGTGTTTATATTTACCCACAAATCCATTTTGGTGATAAATCACTGTTTTTTTTAATCTATTTGACCCATTGATAATGTAAGTCCCTTCTTAAATATTCTTCTTATTCATTGCCATTTATACTTTTCAATTATAATGGTTAATGCTTGTGCCTTTGTATGTATGGTGTGTGTGTGTGTGATCTGACTACCTTCATTTGTTTTATTATAATTGGGTGTTTATATTCTGATCTGTAGAATGCAGATGGTATGCATGGAGCTAGTGAACTTCTTCCACTGTAGATGCATCTTAACTCCTTTCCCTGGAAATAAACAGCATGGTGTTATTATATATGTCAACAGCATGCATTTTCCATTCCTGTGTAGATCCCGTGTTTAGGGGGAAAGCTATCTTGCAGTGGCTGATGGCACCTCAGCCCAGGGTCACCATGCAGCACCAGGGAAGCCTGCTATGTCAAGTGCCAGCCTGTTTGTGAAAATGCCATAGCTGATCTTTCTAGGACATGGGAAATAAGCCAGTGGGCACAGCAGTTAAGAGAATATAGCTGTTTCTGATATTACATGCTTTGAACTGCTGCCTCTCTTCTGATGCCTGGATGTGTCTCTGTGTTAACTAATGTAAAGATCAACTGATTCAATTTTGCATATCACAGAGCTGGGTTTCCACCTCAACTGCCTCAACAATATTTCTCTTTTCACCAGGCATGAAGTTAGTCAGCACCATTTATTGAGTTTCCACAGTATATATAGACACTTGAAGTGATGTATGAGTATTAGTAGCAGCAGGCTGCTTTGAAGGAGGTCCTGAATAAATTATTATTTAACTAAAGCTCAAATCAAGGCTGATAATAAAATGAATGCCTGAGCAGTTGGATGGTCACTGCCTGAACCAATGGACTATAATTATATACAGCCATGGACAAATCACTTCATTGGAACATGGGTGCCTATAAAGTGACTTGCCCCAACTAATGGCTATTGTAAATCAGGGGATGGTGATAGCTAATCAGATGGAGACCTTCTCATAGTGGGGGCTTGAAGTTTAGGAAAACAATTCCCGACATCCAACAAGTGAAGATATATTGTCTTCTTTCTAAAGGCATCATGAACAAAGTCTTGAGCAATGTCACCTTGAGTTTCCTCCCTGTTACTTTGAAGGTACTGACTTTTGAATGGATGAACATTCCATGTAGAAAGGAAGTGAACTTGGAGCCATGCAGATATGGATTGAATCCAGGCTTTTCTATTTAACTGCAATATGATCATAGTCATTAATAATAGTCATAGGGCAAATTACTAGGTTTTCCAACCCTTGATTTTCATATTTTTAAAGAATATATAATAACATGGGGCATCTGGTAGCTCAGTGGGTTAAAACCTCTGCCTTCAGCTCAGGTCATGATCCCAGGGTCCTGGGATCGAGGCCCGCATCAGGCTCTCTGCTCAGCGGGGAGCCTGCTTCCTGCTCTCTCTACCTGCCTCTCTGCCTACTTGTGATCTCTGTCTGTCAAATAAATAAAATAAAATCTTTTAAAAATAATATATAGTAATCTATATAGCATGAGGTGCTGAATTTGGAGATAGAATATGTAGAGTACTTATAATATGTTAGGCTCCAAATACATGATGATCTTGGTTGCTACCTGTCTTATAAATATATTATTTATTGCTAAAAATAGTCTAAAATTACTGCACTGTTCTATTACTTTTAAACTCCAGGGCTTGGGGCTGATTTGGAACAATACCTGGAGTTATTACTTTAACTAATGTGCTTCAACAAAAATCCATATTGAACATTTTTAAATTAAATCTTTGTTTTTTTAGAGCAGTTTTAGGTTCACAGCAAATTAGAAGGATGATACACAGCTTTTTCATATACACCCTGCCTCCATGCATTCATAGCCTCCCTCATTATCACATTCCCCCCTGGAGTAGTACATTGTTACAACTGATGGATTTACAGTGACTATCAAAATTACTCAAAGTCCATAATTTACATTAAAGTTCACTGTTGCTGTTATACATTTCATGGGTTTGGACAAATACATAATGTCTCCATTGTTATTATATAATGCAGAGTAGTTCAGTGCCCTGAAAATCCACTGTCCTTGAGTTATTCATCCTTCCCTTCCTAAGCTTGCCCCCAAGCCCACACAACCACTGATTTTCTTACTGTCTCCATAGTTAACCTTTTCAGAATGTCACATAGTTGGAATCATATAATATGTAGCTTGTTCAGACTGGTTTCTTTTATTTAATAATATATAATCAATGTGTTATATTGTTTGTATTGCTACTATACACTTTATAAATATTTGTTAATATAACTGGGTAAGTATCCTCAAACCAAAAGGGTCATAATTGATATCCAAACACAACCACTTTAACTTTATGATATAACATCATAATTATTTTCACATGTATTATTATCAGATATGAATAATTGCTTGAATCAACAGTCTGATGGTTCACTCAGTATATATGCTATAATATATTTTTACTGTTAGACATTTAGATTCTCTTAATTTTATACTATTACCAATAATCTTGTCTGTACTCACAGGACTGAGTACAGAACCCACATATTTATTGATATGAATTAGTATATATAGATGTATGAAAATAAAACATAATTCAAGCACCCTTTACTGGGATATATTAGCTTAGGTTTCATACTCTCACTGATGGAACCAGTGAAAATGAGGATGGGGCTCCTCCATCCTTCAAAATTATTTCCTTGCTGCTTCTGCCATTCTCTCCACACCTTCTCCACACCTATAGGAAAGGTCCACATAGAAATTCCTGGTATTTTTTTTTTCTTCAAAAGAAGGCTGGGGTAGCGATTCTCATATCAGATAAATTAGATTTTAAACTAAAGACTGTAGTCAGAGATACAGAAGGACACTACATAATTCTTAAAGGGACTATCCACCAAGATGATTTAACAATTGTAAATATCTATGCCCCAATATGGGAGCAGCCAATTACATAAGAAAACTGTTAATCAAAACAAAGAGTCATATTGATATGAATACATTAATAGTAGGAGATCTTAACACGCCTCTCTCAGAAATAGATCATCGAAGCAGAAAATCAATAAAGAAACAAGAGCATTGAATGACACATTGGAGCAGATGGACCTCGTAGATATATACAGAACATTCCACCCTAAAACAACAGAGTACTCATTCTTCTCAGTGCACATGGAACCTTCTCAAGAATAGGCCACATACTGTGTCACAAATCAGGACTCAACTGATACCAAAAGACTGAGATTATTCCCTGCACATTCTTAGATCACAATGCTTTGAAACTGGAGCTCAATCACAAGGAAAAGTTCGGAAGGAACTCAAACACCTGAAAGCTAAAGACCACCTTGCTTAAGAATGCTTAGATCAACCAGGAGATCAAAGAAGAACTGAAACATTCATGGAAACCAATGAGAATGAGACACTTCGGTCCAAAACCTATGGGATACAGCAAAGGCGGTCCTAAGCGGGAAATACATAGCCATCCAAGCCTCCCTCAAAAAAATTGAAAAATCCAGAATATACAGGTGTCTCTACACCTTAAAGAACTGGAGAATCAACAACAAATCAAACCAACTCCACACATAAGAAGGGAAATAATCAAGATTAGAGCTGAGATCAATGAGGGTAGAAACCAGAGATACAGTAGAACGTATCAATGAAACTAGAAGCTGGTTTTTTGAAAGAATCAATAAGATCGATAAACCATTGGCCACACTAATCCAAAAGAGAGAAAGCCCAATTAATAAAATTATGAATGAAAAGGGAGAGATCACAACTAACACCAAGGAAGTAGAAACAATCATCAGAAGTTATTATCAACAGTTATATGCCAATAAGCTAAGTAACCTAGATGAAATGGATGCATTCCTGGAAAACTATAAACTTCCAAAATTGAACCAGGAAGAATTGACAACCTGAATAGACCGATATCTAGTAACGAGATTGAAGCAGTGATCAAAAACCTCCCAAAAAACAAGAGCCCAGGACCGATGGATTCCCTGGGGAATTCTACCAAACTTTCAAAGAAGAAATAACACCTATTCTCCTGAAGCTGTTTCAAAAAATTGAAGCAGAAGGAAAACTTCCAGACTCTTTCTATGAAGCCAGCATACTCTGATCCCCAAACCAGGCAAGACCCTACCAAAAAGGAGAATTTCAGACCAATATCACTGAGAATAAGGATGCTAAGATTCTCAACAAGATCCTAGCAAACAGGATCCAACAGCACATTAAAAAGATTATCCACCATGACCAGGTGGGATTCATCCCTGGGCTACAAGGATGGTTCAACATTCGCAATCAATCAATGTGATAGAACAAATTAGTAAGAGAAGAGAGAAGAACCACATGGTCCTCTCAATTGATGCAGAAAAAACATTGACAAAAATCCAGCATCTGTTTCTGATTAAAACGCTTCAAAGTATAGGGATAGAGGGAACATTCCTGAACTCATAAATCTATCTATGAAAGGCCCACAGCAAATATCATCCTCAATGGGAAAAAGCTTGCAGCCTTCCCATTGAGATTAGGAACACGACAAGGATGCCCACTCCCACCATTCTTGTTCAACATAGTATTAGAAGTCCTAGCAACAGCAATCAGACAACAAAGAGAAATAAAAGGTATCCAAATTGGCAATGAAGAAGTCAAATTCCTGGTATTTTGCCCTTTCTTCACATCTAGCCCATAGCTATGCTTCCAGTGATGTGTCTAACTTAATGGTTATATTTGACCCCTAAGACATTTCAACTTTGATTTTTCAATGGTCAGTATTTTAGCAATGGTTTTAATGTTTATTTTTGTGTATTTAATACTTGTTTTCAACATTTGGTATGTTAAATATTTCATCTAGATCCTTACATTTTTATTACTTATGTGCTAAATTCATGTAGTTTGGAAGATCAAGAACATACATCCCTAATTACTCCATTTTTGAAAGAAGGAACTAGTAACCTAAGAGAGCACATACATTTTCCTAAACATTTTAGTATGTTTAATTTTCTAAAAGAAAGACAAAGTGAAATAAGCCTCACTCCCCACTCACTCAATTTAGCACACCACTGTCTTAGTTTGGGAACTTTGTAGAGAGCAGGACAAGCATGAACTGCCTTTAAATTGCACCAGAAATGCTTATACTAAGTAGACTGTGTATTGTGACTGCTCATAGTTATAGCTACTTTAGGGCTTGCTTTCACTGAAAATAAAATAAAAAACAAGTTTCCAAAAGCACACTCCACAAAGTGTGGCAAAGTTTGCCTGTAGTTTATAATATGCCTCATGTTAATTTACTGGCCCATTTAAAATGATAATTAACCATCTAAGTAATGCTTAAAGTTATTTTTCCTTAAAGTCTTAGGAATGACACCTTGGCTAATTGGCCTTCTTCAGCCATCCTGTTTCTCTTCCTTCTTCCCAATGTGACATAGAATTAAACACAGATATTTTTCAAAGGATTAATTCTTCACACTGACTCTATTCATGGAAGAAGCTTTCTGCCAAAGTGGAAATGGGGCCTTGGGTTTTAGGGACAAAAGGTTATTAGAATAAGAACATCTTATACATTTTCTAAAATGTCAAGATTCTAAATTGGTCTTTCATTATACAATTATGTTCAGAACGATCAGGTCAAATTTTGGAATCATTGGAATTTACCCCATTTCGTCATGAAAAACAACTACTGAATTTGTTTCTTCATAAGCATTGTGTTTTATCAGGAAAAAATGTTTATTTCTAGGTGAGCTAATTTCTGTTCAGAGATGATTTTGTTCAATTAAAACAACCAACCCCTGGCATTTATATAATCTAGACATCATATTGCAACAGTTTCAAAATATGAACCTGTTTTGTACAAGATTACACTCTCTCTATATATGTGTGTGTGTGTGTGTGTGTGTGGTGTGTGTGTATTATTTATTTATTTATTTTAAGTAGGCTCCATACCTGGTGTGGAGCCCAATATGGGGCTTCAACTCACAAACCTGAGATTAGCCTAAGGTGAGATCAAGTGTCAGATGCTTAATGAACTGAGCCACCAGGGGCCTCTGTAGCAGATTTTAATTAAATAAAGCAATAAAAATATTGCAGTTTTTTTTTAAATTTAATTTAATTTTATTTTTTTCAGTGTTCCAAAATTCATGTTTATGCACCACACCCAGGCTCCACGCAAAATGTTATAGGTTTGATCTTTTAAGAAATCACAAAAACACTTACGTTGAGCATAGCATAATGTGTAGTGTTCTTAAGTCAATATATTGCACACCTGAAATTAATGTAATATGTGTATCAATTATATGTCAATAAAAAACTATGGTGGGGCGCTTGGACTCAGTCATTAAGCGTCTGCCTTCGGCTCAGGTCATGATCCCAGGGTCCTGGGATTGGGCCCCAAATCGGGCTCCCTGCTTGGGGGAAGCCTGCTTCTCCCTCTCCCACTCCCCCTTCTTGTGTTCCCTCTCTTGCTGTGTCTCTGTCAAATAAATAAATAAAATCTTTTTTAAAAATCATGATAAAATTCAGATGTACAGGAATATATGGTGCTGCATATTAGAATGTAGAAACAATAGAGTTCTAGACAAATTATTGATATTGCTTTCTATACACACTAGTAAAAGAAAGTTAAACTCATTAAGGAAAATCATAGTCATTAATTTTTTTTTCCTTTGTGATGAGGTACTTCAATTCACATTAGGGAGATTTTTTGGAAAATTCCATTATACTTTAACCAAAATTATTAATAACCAAAGCCTATCATATCACAAACCACTCTTTGAAATAAGGTGAAAAAGGTGGTAATGATGGTAAGTAGAAATTAGTGCATGAAAGAAAGGCTCTTAAAATGTGGCTTGCACGTTTGTCATTGTCAGTTTTATATTTAGTACTTCCGTCAAGAAGCTAGAAGGATGTACATAAAGGCTGAAATGCAAACACAAAGGAAGAGGTTGTTTAAAAAATTATCAGAACAATGAAAATAAAGTGTAGAAAATGTCACAATGGTCTGTAAGACTGAGTTAAGTCACACCCAATGATTTATAATAAGTCAAACAGTAAAAAGGTAATTTTCTGAATTGGCATAAAAAAATTGAAGTATAAATAAATGTGAGTCTCATATATGTGTGTGAATTACATGTAAATTAATATAATATATATGTGAATCATGTACAAAATATATGAAATATAAAATAATGTGAAATAAACATGAATCATATTTTAAAAAATATATTTTGTATTTTATTATATCATTTATCATATATTATGTATATATTATATATTATGTATATAACTATATATTATATTATTAAATAAATATTGTGTGTGTGTGTGTGTGTGTATGTATTCTAGTAAAGTCAAGGACCAAAGACCTAAAAATTGCAATTTATTTACAAGGAAGGAAAGGTATGTCATCCAATGAGAATGCTGAGAAGTTCATACAGATCTAGACATGGGTAAAGCTTGGGGGAAGTAGATGTGCAGCAATAAAAAATAAGAATGTGAAAATAACCCTACTCTCTATTGGAACTAAGGACAGGAGATATTCATATACCACTACATCTGAGGAAGGACAGGACTGAAATTTCTTTTTGTATGAAGGCAGGAATTAAATGAAAACAAAATTCTGGATTCTATGAGTTCTCTAGAATTTGGAATGGGGAAAGGAGGTCAAGATATCTGGAGAATGTGCCGCTTGGATCCAGTGAATAAAAACCATGGAGTTGATTGTGCAGCCAAGGAAATGACCTTCCGCAGATTAGAAATGTGCTGCCTTGGTAAACAGGCAGTGACACTTGGACCAATGATAGAATTGAGGGGGATTATACCTCGGAGGTCCAAGGAATGGGCTCCGCCTAAAAAGAGCATATCGGCTATGGCTCTTGATGGAGAAAAAGGGGGATGTTCTTGTCCTTTAGATGGTAACCGGGGGCGATTTCAAGAATGGGGCTGGAAAATAATCGGTAAGCCTCGGATTCAGTAAGTCATGAATCCATGAAACAATAGAATGGCCCCCTGTGGCATTTTTGGAGACATGACAGTGTTCTTTTCTTTTAAGATAGTTGTTAACACAGGGAGGAAGCCACCAAAAAAAACCTCATGGGGGGTTGGAGAAATGATAGGAGTTTCTTCAGAAAGACTATATGCTATTCCGTGATACTGAATATGATAGTAACAAGAAAACCTGTAAGCCTCATGAGATTTGGTGCCTGGCAGGGATCACGAATTTCCCCTGCTCCATTCCCTGCGAGTCTGGCCCTTTGTACATATCTTGGGCTGCTGAATCAGCTCCCCAGTCACAGATACAAGAGGAGACATCTAAATGTAAATGTGACATATCAAATACAATTACCCTTACTTTGTTTTAGGAGCAGACTCTAAATCTTAACAGTTATCTCATTTTAAAAGGATGAATAAAGATGGAAAAAATAATATTAAACCAAAGGAAATCTTCTATTATGTCAAAGAGACAAAACATAACAATAAAAGGCAGAAGTACATATTTTTCAAGAGCTTCACTATAGGGAAGAGGAGTAAACTTTAAACAGCATCTGCTGTTATCTTAGTCAAATTTATGGAGCATGGATTCTACAAAATGAGAGATAAGATAGGATAACAGTGTGAGGTGAAAAGTTAATTGAAAGGCAAGCAGAAATTTAAAACAAATAAACAAAATAATATAAAGAATGCTATAAAATCAAATATGCATCAACAAAATTATAAACAATTCACATTACACGAATCCTTAAAAAGGATAATTCAAAAAGCAAATTAGTGATTTAATGGACATTGCTGTGTGGTCTTTGGTTGCCTCATCAAAAACACCCCTTAAGTTGGGGGTGACTCAAAATGAGAAAGAGGCAAAGCCCAGATCCCTTTAAGTAAGGGTCCCATATTCCCCTTTTGTGTCTTTGCACGTAGTGAGGTCACATGGCCAAAATTAGCCAAGTTGATAGCACAGCTCAGGAATTTGAATGGGATACTGCTCCACAGAAAAGTTATGGAATTTTTGGAGAGATTTCTGGTAGATCCAGGATTCAGCAGTGTGGCAGCATATGTCCTGGAGAGCAGAGCCCGAGATGTCACTTGTGAATGTGCAGGAGCATCGTAAACAGTGACCCAGGTGAGTGTCCAGTGGCCACAGTGGTCATACAGTGTCTACATCAGATGGTTTCTGGTGATGCCTTCATCTGTGCTTTGCCACCATCTTCTCCTGCAAACTCTTTGCTTCTAGGTCTGCAACCCCCTCACTGCTCTAGGGAACAATTTCAATATTTAAATATGCTTTCTACAAATACACTTTCTGCTGAATTTGTGAAAAGTTCATTTCTGTTGTCTAAACCAAGACCTTTGACTGATCCATGCGATTGGGGGGTGAACTTCAGGAAGCTGTGGAAATACACAAGGAGGAAATAATGTTGGGAATATAGGAAAGGAAAAGGATGACAAATGTTGCTGAAGAGGTAAGAAAAACCAAAATACAAATAATAATTGATAGTGCAGTATAACAAAGCTTTCCACTGAAACATAATATGGGGATTTATTTAAAATTTCACAAGGTACCGGGGGGAGGAGTCAAGATGGCGGAGAAGTAGCAGGCTGAGACTACTTCGGGTAGCGGGAGATCAGCTAAATAGCTTATCTAAAGATTGCAAACACCTACAAATCCAACGGGAGATTGAAGAGAAGAAGAACAGCAATTCCAGAAACAGAAAATCAACCACTTTCTGCAAGGTAGGACTGGCGGAGAAGTGAATCCAAAGCGACGGGAAGATAGACCGCAGGGGGAGGGGCCGGCTCCCGGCGAGCGGCAGAGCAACGGAGCAAAATCAGGACTTTTAAAAGTCTGTTCCGCTGAGGGACATCGCTCCAGAGGCTTAACTGGGGTGAAGCCCAGGCGGGGTAAGCGCGGCCTCAGGTCCCGCAGGGTCGCAGAAGGATCGGGGGTGTCTCAGTGTCGCAGAGCTTACCGGTATTAGAACGGGGAAGCCGGCTGCAGAGACAGAGCCGAGGAGTGACTCTCAGCTCAGGGTTGCCTTGAAGGTCGCAGGCTCGGTCAGCTCGGAGCGCGGCCGGAGGCCAGGGTGGCGGGAGTCATTTGGCGCTGTTCTCTGAGGGCGCACTGAGGAGTGGGGCCCCGGGCTCTCGGCTCCTCCGGGCCGGAGACCGGGAGGCCACCATCTTTATTCCCGTCCTCCGGACTCTACGGAAAGCGCTCAGGGAACAAGGCTCCCGAAAGCGAACCCGAGCGGATGACTCAGCGCGGCCCTGGGTAAGGGCGGTGCAACTCGCCTGGGGCAAAGACGCTTGAGAATCACTACAACGGGCCCCTCCCCCAGAAGATCTACGGGAAACCCAGCCAGGACCAAGTTCACCTACCAAGGAGAACGGCGGAATTCCAGAGGAGAAGAAAGCAAAGCACGGAACTCATGGCTTTCTCCCCATGATTTTTTAGCCTTGCAGTTAATTTAATTTTTTTTTCTTTTTCAATTTTTTTTTCTTTTTCTCATCTTCTGCTAAATTTTTTTAACTTTTACCGTTTTCTTTTTTCAACGTTTTTTAAATAGTTTATCTAATATATATATATTTTTTCCTCTTTTTATATTTTTTCTTTATCGGCTTTCTTTTTTTTAATAGTTTTTTTTTTTCTTTCTTTCTGAACCCCTTTTTATCCCCTTTCTCCGCCCTCACAATTCAGGATCTCTTCTGATTTGGCTAAAGCATATTTTCCTGGGGTTGTTGCCACCCTTTTAGTATTTTACTTGCTCCTTCATAAACTCTTATCTGGACAAAATGACAAGGCGGAAAAATTCACAACAAAAAAAAAGAACAAGAGGCAATACCAAAGGCTAGGGACCTAATCAATACAGACATTGGTAATATGTCAGATATAGAGTTCAGAATGATGATTCTCAAGGTTCTAGCCGGGCTTGAAAAAGGCATGGAAGATATTAAAGCAACCCTCTCGGGAGATATAAAAGCCCTTTCTGGAGAAATAAAAGAACTAAAATCGAACCAAGTTGAAATCAAAAAAGCTATTAATGAGGTGCAATCAAAAATGGAGGCTCTCACTGCTAGGATAAATGAGGCAGAAGAAAGAATTAGCGATATAGAAGACCAAATGACAGAGAATAAAGAAGCTGAGCAAAAGAGGGACAAACAGCTACTGGACCACGAGGGGAGAATTCGAGAGATAAGTGACACCATAAGACGAAACAACATTAGAATAATTGGGATTCCAGAAGAAGAGGAAACAGAGAGGGGAGCAGAAGGTATATTGGAGAGAATTATTGGAGAGAATTTCCCCAATATGACAAAGGGAACAAGCATCAAAATTCAGGAGGTTCAGAGAACCCCCCTCAAAATCAATAAGAATAGGTCTACACCCCGTCACCTAATAGTAAAATTTACAAGTCTTAGTGACAAAGAAAAGATCCTGAAACCAGCCCGGGAAAAGAAGTCTGTAACGTACAATGGTAAAAATATTAGATTGGCAGCAGACTTATCCACAGAGACCTGGCAGGCCAGAAAGAGCTGGCATGATATATTCAGAGTACTAATGAGAAAAACATGCAGCCAAGAATACTATATCCAGCTAGGCTATCATTGAAAATAGGAGGAGAGATTAAAAGCTTCCAGGACAAACAAAAACTGAAAGAATTTGCAAATACCAAACCAGCTCTACAGGAAATATTGAAAGGGGTCCTCTAAGCAAAGAGAGACCCTAAAGTAGTAGATCAGAAAGAAACAGAGACAATATACAATAACAGTCACCTTACAGGCAATACAATGGCACTAAATTCATATCTCTCAATACTTACCCTGAATGTTAATGGGCTAAATGCCCCAATCAAAAGACACAGGGTATCAAAATGGATAAAAAAACAAAAACCATCTATATGTTGCCTACAAGAAACTCATCTTACACCCGAAGACACCTACAGGTTTAAAGTGAGGGGTGGAAAAGAATTTACCATGCTAATGGACATCAGAAGAAAGCAGGAGTGGCAATCCTTATATCAGATCAATTAGATTTTAAGCCAAAGACTACAATAAGAGATGAGGAAGACACTATATCATACTCAAAGGAACTGTCCAACAAGAAGATCTAACAATTTTAAATATCTATGCCCCTAACGTGGGAGCAGCCAACTATATAAACCAATTAATAACAAAATCAAAGAAACACATCGACAAGAATACAATAATAGTAGGGGACTTTAACACTCCCCTCACTGAAATGGACAGCTCATCCAAGCAAAAGATCAACAAGGAAATCAAGGCCTTAAATGACACACTGGACCAGATGGACATCACAGATATATTCAGAACATTTCATCCCAAAGCAAGAGAATACACATTCTTCTCTAGTGCACATGGAACATTCTCCAGAATAGATCACATTCTTGGTCCTAAATCAAGTCTCAACCGGTATCAAAAGATTGGGATCATTCCCTGCATATTTTCAGACCACAATGCTCTAAAGCTAGAACTCAATAACAAGAGGAAATTTGGAAAGAACCCAAATACATGGAGACTAAACAGCATCCTTCTAAAGAATGAATGGGTCAACCAGGAAATCAAAGAAGAATTGAAAAAATTTAAGGAAACAAATGATAATGAAAACACAACAGTTCAGAATCTGTGGGACACAACAAAGGCAGTCCTGAGAGGAAAATATATAGCGGTACAAGCCTTTCTCAAGAAACAAGAAAGGTCTCAGGTACACAACCTAACCCTACACCTAAAGGAGCTGGAGAAAGAACAAGAAAGAAACCCTAAACCCAGCAGGAGAAGAGAAATCATAAAGATCAGAGCAGAAATCAATGAAATAGAAACCAAAAAAACAATAGAACAAATCAACGAAATGAGGAGCTGGTTCTTTGAAAGAATTAATAAGATTGATAAACCCCTGGCCAGACTTATCAAAAAGAAAAGAGAGAGGACCCAAATAAATAAAATCATGAATGAAAGAGGAGAGATCACAACGAACACCAAAGAAATACAGACAATCATAAGAACATACTATGAGCAACTCTACGCCAACAAATTTGACAATCTGGAAGAAATGGATGCATTCCTAGAGACCTATAAACTACCACAACTGAACCAGGAAGAAATAGAAAGCCTGAACAGACCCATAACCAGTAAGGAGATTGAAACAGTCATCAAAAATCTCCAAACAAACAAAAGCCCAGGGCCAGACGGCTTCCCGGGGGAATTCTACCAAACATTTAAAGAAGAACTAATTCCTATTCTCCTGAAACTGTTCCAAAAAATAGCAATAGAAGGAAAACTTCCAAACTCATTTTATGAGGCCAGCATCACCTTGATCCCAAAACCAGACAAGGATCCCAACAAAAAAGAGAACTACAGACCAATATCCTTGATGAACACAGATGCAAAAATTCTCGCCAAAATACTAGCCAATAGGATTCAACAGTACATTAAAAGGATTATTCACCACGACCAAGTGGGATTTATTCCAGGGCTGCAAGGCTGGTTCAACATCCGCAAATCAATCAATGTGATACAACACATTAATAAAAGAAAGAACAAGAACCATATGATACTCTCCATAGATGCTGAAAAAGCATTTGACAAAGTACAGCATCCCTTCCTGATCAAAACTCTTCAAAGTGTAGGGATAGACGGCACATACCTCAATATTATCAAAGCCATCTATGAAAAACCCACCGCAAATATCCTTCTCAATGGAGAAAAACTGAAAGCTTTTCCGCTAAGGTCAGGAACACGGCAGGGATGTCCGTTATCACCACTGCTATTCAACATAGTACTAGAAGTCCTAGCCTCAGCAATCAGACAACAAAAGGAAATTAAAGGCATCCAAATCGGCAAAGAAGAAGTCAAACTATCACTCTTCGCAGATGATATGATACTCTATGTGGAAAACCCAAAAGACTCCACTCCAAAACTGCTAGAACTTGTACAGGAATTCAGGAAAGTGTCAGGATATAAAATCAATGCACAGAAATCAGTTGCATTTCTCTACACCAACAACAAGACAGAAGAAAGAGAAATTAAGGAGTCCATCCCATTTACAATTGCACCCAAAACTATAAGATACCTAGGAATAAACCTAACCAAAGAGACTAAGAATCTATACTCAGAAAACTATAAAGTACTCATGAAAGAAATTGAGGAAGACACAAAGAAATGGAAAAATGTCCCATGCTCCTGGATTGGAAGAATAAATATTGTGAAAATGTCTATGCTACCTATAGCAATCTACACATTTAATGCAATTCCTATCAAAGTACCATCCATTTTTTTCAAAGAAATGGAACAAATAATCCTAAAATTTATATGGAACCAGAAAAGACCTCGAATAGCCAAAGGAATATTGAAAAAGAAAGCCAAAGTCGGTGGCATCACAATTCCGGACTTCAAGCTCTATTACAAAGCTGTCATCATCAAGACAGCATGGTACTGGCACAAAAACAGACACATAGATCAATGGAACAGAATAGAGAGCCCAGAAATGGACCCTCAACTCTATGGTCAACTCATCTTCGACAAAGCAGGAAAGAATGTCCAATGGAACAAAGACAGCCTCTTCAATAAATGGTGTTGGGAAAATTGGACAGCCACATGCAGAAAAATGAAATTGGATCATTTCCTTACACCACACACGAAAATAGACTCAAAATGGATGAAGGATCTCAATGTGAGAAAGGAATCCATGAAAATCCTTGAGGAGAACACAGGCAGCAACCTCTTCGACCTCAGCCGCAGCAACATCTTCCTAGGAACATCACCAAAGGCAAGGGAAGCAAGGGCAAAAATGAACTATTGGGATTTTATCAAGATCAAAAGCTTTTGCACAGCAAATGAAACAGTGAACAAAACCAAAAGACAACTGACAGAATGGGAGAAGATATTTGCAAATGACATATCAGATAAAGGGCTAGTGTCCAAAATCTATAAAGAACTTAGCAAACTCAACACCCAAAGAACAAATAATCCAATCAAGAAATGGGCAGAGGACATGAACAGACATTTCTGCAAAGAAGACATCCAGATGGCCAACAGACACATGAAAAAGTGCTCCATATCACTCGGCATCAGGGAAATACAAATCAAAACCACCATGAGATATCACCTCACACCAGTCAGAATGGCTAAAATTAACAAGTCAGGAAATGACAGATGCTGGTGAGGATGCGGAGAAAGGGGAACCCTCCTACACTGTTGGTGGGAATGCAAGCTGGTGCAACCCCTCTGGAAAACAGCATGGAGGTTCCTCAAAATGTTGAAAATAGAACTACCCAATGACCCTGCAACTGCACTGCTGGGTATTTACCCTAAAGATACAAACGTAGTGATCCGAAGGGGCACGTGCACCCGAATGTTTATAGCAGCAATGTCTACAATAGCCCAACTATGGAAAGAACCTAGATGTCCATCTATAGACGAATGGATAAAGAAGATGTGGTATATATACTCAATGGAATACTATGCAGCCATCAAAAGAAATGAAATCTTGCCATTTGCGACGACGTGGATGGAACTAGAGGGTATCATGCTTAGCGTAATAAGTCAATCGGAGAAAGACAACTATCATATGATCTCCCTGATATGAGGGAGAGGAGATGCAACATGGGGGGTCGAGGGGGTAGGAGAAGAGTAAATGAAACAAGATGGGATTGGGAGGGAAACAAACCAGAAGTGACTCTTAATCTCACAAAACAAATGAGGGTTGATGGGGGGAGGGTGGTGGGAGAGGGGGTGGGGTTATGGATATCGGGGAGGGTATGTGCTATGGTGAGTGTTGTGAAGTGTGTAAACCTGGCGATTCGCAGACCTGTACCCCTGGGGATAAAAATATATGTTTATAAAGCTGTAAAAAAAAAAAAAAAAAAAAAGAAAGAAAGGATGAATACCCAAGTTTTGTAGCAACATGGACGGGACTGGAAGAGATTATGCTGAGTGAAATAAGTCAAGCAGAGAAAGTCAATTATCATATGGTTTCACTTATTTGTGGAGCATAACAAATAGCATGGAGGACAAGGGGAGATGGAGAGGAGAAGGGAGTTGAGGGAAATTGGAAGGGGAGGTGAACCATGAGAGACTATGGACTCTGAAAAACGATCTGAGAATTTTGAAGGGGTGGGGGGCTGGGAGGTTGGGGGCACCAGGTGGTGGGTATTGTAGAGGGCACGGATTGCATGGAGCACTGGGTGTGGTGCAAAAATAATGAATACTGTTATGCTTAAAAAAATAAAAAAATTAAAAAAAAAATTTTACAAGGTACCAAAGAATTATTTAAAGGTACTAATACTTAAAAAAGCATTTCTTTTTTTTAAATCATTTTTTAAAATTTATTTTCAGCATAACAGTATTCATTGTTTTTGTACCACACCCAGTGCTCCATGCAGTCCGTACCCTCTCTAATACCCACCACCTGGTTCCCCCAACCTCCCACCCCCCACCTCTTCAAACCCTTCAGATTGTTTTTCAGAGTCCATAGTCTCTCATTGTTCACCTCCCCTTCCAATTTCCCCCAAATGCCTTCTCCTAACTCCCCATAAGGAAGATGTGGTCCATATACACTATGGAGTATTATGCCTCCATCAGAAAGGATGAATACCCAACTTTTGTAGCAACATGGACGGGACTGGAAGAGATTATGCTGAGTGAAATAAGTCAAGCAGAGAAAGTCAATTATCATATGGTTTCACCTATTTGTGGACATAACAAATAAAAAAGCATTTCTTAAAAGAATGATTGGTTCATGGATGTGGCTAAAACTGATAGGAAGCACGTGTTTGAATATTTATAAGAGTTTGCAGAACATCAGATAGAGCCAGGATTCACCAGGTTTCATGACCACAGGACTTCTTATAGCTTGACATGTTAGTGTGTACCATAGTTCTTCAGGAAGGATGATACAATATAATCCATTTATCAAATTATAAGACCATGAAAGCTTTTTTTCAAATGTATTTTCTGGGAATATTGTTTCATTGCACATATCAGCAAATGTGGAAATATATATATCCTGGTGAAAGTAATGAACTTCAAGGTTAAGTTATGAGTTCTAGAGTATAAGGCACAAACAGGTCAGAGAGGAAACATCACTGTGATATTAGACTTCTCACAGCATTATTTCCAGGAAAGTAATGAATCCATTTATCAATTTTGAGAGCAAAATGATGTCTCAAAAATGTTCTATCTATCCAGCCAAATTGTCATTCATATGAGAAAGTAGGGAGATTCTCAGATTTGTATGCATCTGCCATCCCATGTTTTTCTTGTCTACGAAAGATATGTTCAATTAATTCTACAGAGCCAAGGAAATTTTTTAAAGATTTATTCATTTATTTTAATGTAGGGTAGGGGCATAGGGAGAGAGAATCTCAAGCAGACTCCCCACTGAGTGTGGAGCCAGATGCAGGGCTCAGTCTCAGGACCCTGAGATCATTACCTGAACTGAAACCAAGAGCTGGATGCTTAATTGACTGAAACACCCAGGTGCCCCACCAAAGAAAAATTTTATGGGATCAAATCAAATTATAGTATGTTATGAGTCTCGATATATGCTACTGTAAAAGGGAAATTAGAAATGTTTTGGTATATCAAGAGAGGGATCACGGACACCATAAATTTCACATACACTTAGAAAAAGTGGACAGTGTGCTCACATCGTCATAGGTGACCAAAATGAATATGGTGAACATTATGTATTATTAATAGTTAATAGCCTATGTGTGACTTTATTGATCCCTGGAAAGTCTAGAAGAAAGCCAAAAATGAGGGCAAACAATAAGGGTTTGCTGATCCCAAGCCTGCAAGTTATGCTGTGCTAGGTGCCATGAAAAATATAAAACAGGTAGAAGGCAATTCAGGTCCATTCTCCCAAGGTCTTTTAAATTTCAGAAGAGTCAGGGGCTCCTGGGCAGCTCATTTCGTTAAATGTCTGCCTTCAGCTCATGTCAGGATCTCAGGGTCCCGGGATTGAGCCCCATGTCTGGCTCTGCACTCTGTGGGAGTCTGCTTCTCCTCTGCCCCTGCCCCACTTATGCTCTCTTTTTCTCAAATCAATAAAATCCTTAAATAAATAAATAAATTTCAGAAGCATTAGAGGCTACATACAATCATTGCAAATGCTTTCCTATATTAATGACATCTCATCTATTTTAAATGATATGAAAATACATAGAAATTTTTCTAAATTTATAAAATAATGATCATGCAAGCTTTGGAGTGCCGGTTTGTAAGCAGATGGTTTGAGAACAACGCTGTGGGCTCTTCTTCTAGTTTCTAGTTAGTACTTGCTTTTACAATCTCCTGACCATATGCAGTGGTCTCCCCCAGCCCTATGTTTTTATCTCCTTTTAACAAGATATGACAGTCATAACAAACTTGTTTATTCAAACTGCTTTGCTGGAGTCATGATTGAATGTAACAAGGTTCGGCAGAATTTGGTATTGTCAACCAGATTGGAAGGTAACAATATCTGGCTCTAGATGATGTAAGGTGTATAGAAATAATTCCTTTTCTTCATCTGAAATGCATTTTTTAAAATTTTTTATTTTTTCAGTGTAACAGTATTCATTATTTTTGTACCACACCCAGTGCTCCATGCAATCCGTGCCCTCTCCAATACCCACCACCTGGTTCCCCCAACCTCCCACCCCCCGCCCCTTCAAAACCCTCAGATTGTTTTTCAGAGTTCATAGTCTCTCATGGTTCACCTCCCCTTCCAATTTCCCTCAACTTCCTTCTCCTCTCCATCTCCCCTTGTCCTCCATGCTATTTGTTATGCTCCGCAAATAAGTGAAACCATATGATAATTGACTTTCTCTGCTTGACTTATTTCACTCAGCATAATCTCTTCCAGTCCTGTCCAGGTTGCTACAAAAGTTGGGTATTCATCCTTTCTGATGGAGGCATAATACTCCATAGTGTATATGGAATTGCATTTAATTAGATATTTTGACTACTTTTCTTACTCTGACTTGGATAATAATGCTATTAAGTTAATATAATTATATGACATAGAGACATAATCTTTTATCTAAAACTCCTGGGACCAGAAATAGTTCAGTATTCATATATATATATGAATATATATATTCATATATGAATATAAATATATATAGTGTTTTAGAATGATAATGCAGTGTATATATGTTTTGTAATATATACACCCTGTATTAAAAAATAAGTCACAGAAATATAAATACTACTTAAGTGGGAAAACTTAATAATAAATATTACATATCAGTCACAGTCAATTTTACCACAAATGTCAAGCAGAATGAGCTTCTGTGGCCAAAAGAAAGTTTTCTGTTTGTTTGTTTGTTTTTGAGCCTAATGGATTTCAAGATTTTATATAAATGGCTGTAGGCTTGTATTATTTTTTGGAAAACTCTTTCATAGTCATAAGTGTACATATACACCTCATTTTATGCAGCAGCTGGGTCACCAAAAATAGTATGTATATAAAAATATTTTCTTATACATTAAAAAGTCAACTCTTTCTTACTTGCAAACATCACTATCCAACCAGGCACCAGATTATAGAGATTCTCTCTCTGAGGGACTTTTAAAACTTTTATCACTTTGCAGACAGGGTGTTCTTCTAAAATACAAATCTATGCATAAAATTACTCTACATAAGATATGTCCATAGCTCCTTATATATATGAGTAGGGAGGGAAATACCCTATTTAGGCCATAGGACTCTTTCGACCCTTGTCTTCATCCCTGATCCTCTCCTGGTGCTGAACCATGACTTTGCCCCACTCAGTTTCCCTGCCCTGCATTTCCACAACCTCATTTTTCTCCTGGAGTTCTATAGTACCACTTCCCCTTCCATTTATTCCACTCATATTTTAGAGTGGTGCTCCCAATCTTCTTTGCATGCCCCACTTCTGAGCTTCCCTAGGATCTTGAGAATACATTTATCAAAATATTTAAACCCTCAGCTATCATTTTGCTTTTGCTTCCTCTCATCTACCTCTAGTTTTATTCATATGCTGTACAATGTATAGCTGATAAAGATTACATTATGCCAGAAACTATTCTACCAACTTTTTCATCTCATCTATAAGAGAAGTTATAGTTACTAGCTTCCCCTCCCATTGTGCAGATAAAAAAAATTGAGACTCAAAGAGCAATATGCATATAAGCATGTAACAACAAGTAACCAACCCTGGATGCTGAGTATTCTATCTCTAGCTTATGACTTTAACCACTATGCTATGCTTCTCCACACATATTTGATTACTTGGTTAATATCCTTAACCATTTTAGGAATTGGTTATAATGGAATTGTCTCTATTTATGTAATCATCTAGAAGGATATTTAAAACTATACTATCATATGATATCCCTGATATGAGGAAGTGGAGATGCAACATGGGGGATTAAGGGGGTAGGAGAAGAATAAATGAAACAAGATGGGATTGGGAGGGAGACAAACCATAAGTGACTCGTAATCTCACAAAACAAACTGAGGGTTGCTGGGGGGAGGGGGGTTGGGAGAGGGGGTTGGGAGAGGGTGGGGATATGGACATTGGGGAGGGTATGTGCTAAGGTGAGTGCTGTGAAGTGTGTAAACCTGGCGATTCACAGACTGTACCCCTGGGGATAAAAATATATTATATGTTTATTAAAAAAAAAACCCTATACATATAGATCTTAATAGATTTGCGTATCTCCTAAAGAGCTATAAAATGTCCCTTGTTCCAGGGCAATGTGATGGATTGTTATAAAATTATCATCAATTAATCACATCTTGCTAAATTTACCCCCTTGTGTACTGCTGGCCTGATAAAGCTGGCCTGACCCTTGACTTCTTTCCATAGTCGAGTGTTACAATGTCATCGTGAAAATTCCAATTCTGAGCCTTAAGAGGATTTGCAGCTACTGCTTTTGCTCTTTTACTGCTCTGAGATGCCATTTCAAGGAATCTCCTTGAAGAAGAAAAGCCACATGAAAAGAGAAGCCCTGTGGAATAAAAGGGCCCAAGAATAGAGAAAGGAACAACCAGATCCTAGCATGCCAGTCATGCCACTGTGATAGCAGATTTGTGCTCCAACCAATCACTAGGAATGCATGACTGAACCAAATGGAACAGAGATAAGGAACCCAGCTAAGCCCAAGACCAAATGGAAAATTATAAAGACATAAATGGTAGTTGTGGTTTTAAGTCACTGAGTTTTGAAGTGTTTTTATATATGTTACCATAGTTGGTATCAGGAAAAGTGGAGCTGCCTGGACAGAAACTTCAAATATGGCATTGGCTGTGGGAAGAGAAAGTGCATCAAGCCTGGAAAAGTGGTGAGAAACTTGTTTTCTGAGACTGGAAGAAGGGAAACTGCTGTTCAATAGTGGCAGAAAATCGGTGAATTGTCTTCTATGATACTGTAGAATACCGGACATGTAATTAGTGAATATCTGAAACTGGCTATTGAGATTTCCAGGCACACTACTGAAAGTGGCGGCTGAATATTTTTGGATTGCTATTATAAGGCATGTGAAACAGAAATGAACGTATGAAAGAAATGTTTACTTCTCAAGCAGAATATAGAAAAAAAATTGAGAAGATCTAGCATATGTTTGAATTGCAAATAAAGCTGTTTCTCATCTCATGTCAGCCCAGAAGAGAATCCCAAAATAAGAATTAACCCTGAGGCAAAAATGAAAAATTGAAAACAAAGCAGAAAACTCTTTACTTAGCACTCTGAAAAATTTAAGAAATGCATATTAAATCTTTACAGCTAAAAAAGTGTATATAAAAATAGGAACATAGTGTGTAACCCCACAGCAACATCGCACATGACCCAAAGTAGAATGATTGTTTTCAAAACAATTATCGATGTGTCTGTCGAGGCATGAGGAAATGACAATCAGATTTCTAGGAAATCCATATACTTCAAAATGGAGTTGTATCATGGAAAACAGTGTCAGTTTATGTTAAAATAAACAGAGATAGTTCAAAATAAAAGGAGACCCTTTTCCACCAAATTTGTATGATCAGAAAGTAAGCTGAGAGAATACTGCAGTAAAAAATTTAAACAATTTTCATGTTAAAAAAAAAATCTCTCTTTGATGATTCAAGAGGGAAGAGGCAAGAGATATTTGGAAAAATGCACTAGAGGGAAAAAAAAAATCTTTATCAAGAATCATACCAAGCTCTCAGTAAAGAACTGGCAATATGTATCTGAATGAATTTCCAAATTGCTGTAAGTTAGCGATTACTAGGTTCACCTACTCTTCTTTTTTGAATGTGAATGTCTATCCTGCCCCATCCCATCATTGTGTATTTGGAAGGAGGTGAGGTAGATAACTTGTTTTCTCAGTTTACAGGTTTCTGGATCAAGTAGAGCTATACCCAAGAAGCCTCAGATTCAGAGCCAAGATTCAGAATCTGAGCCAGATTCAGATCATGAAACTGGATTTTTGAACCCTATACCATAATTGGATGAAACTTATGTATCCTGTGAGTGAAGATTTAATGAAAGAGAAATGTAAATAATTGTGGTCAGAGAAGGTCTAAGATGGATTGTAAAATATGGCCACAAATTCTTTCCAATCAGATATGCTTGGCCATTTCAATGTGACTTTGCCCCTTCTCCAATCCTTAGGTGGAGGATTGGATTTGGGGCTGGTTTTGTGATTTACCTTGATTCACCAACACAATTTAACAAAAGTGATGTTAGTTTCTGAGACTAGACCTTAACTGGCTTTGCATCTTCTCTTCTCAATTTCTTGAAATGCTCTCTTAAGACCTTCATAGACATTATATGTTTATAAAAATAAAAATAAAAAAAAAGACCTTCATAGACAAAAGTCAGTCTAATCTATTGAGTATGGGAGGCCATATGAAGGAGAAACCAAGACTCTCTGGCCAACAGCCAGTGGCAATTTTTGGATATGTGAATGAAGTCATCTTTCCAAACTGACCCTCCAGTAGGGCAGAGTACATTGGGAAGAACCTACAGAAGATCCATCTAGCCAGCTGATAGAATCATAAGAGTTGGTTTTTTGTTTTGTTTTGTTTGTTTTGTGTAGGTGGGATGACATGATTCAGCAGAAATTATTTCCTAAAAGCTGGCATCATTCCCTGGCTGAGAGTCACTGAGGGTTGAAAGAGTTAATTCACAGTGAGTCAGTGGCAGGCATGTGAGCCAACTGTGGATGTTGGCTAGGAACCTGATGACTACTACACTATGTTGAGTTCACTGAATGTTGGTATCTGTGTGAAAACAGCATATGTGGTACCCAAGTTAACACTATGTCAAAGTTACCTTAAAATTTGAATATGGTAATTTCTACCAAGTATTTGACACATGATTGTCCACCAAACCCAATGTCATTAACATGAGTCCTATATATATGTGTGTGTGTGTGTGTGTGTGTGTGTGTATATATATATATATATATATATATATATATATATATAATTTTTTTTTCAGGACACAGCTAGTTCTTTTATTCTTACATAGGATTTCATATAGGAAGTATAGTCATCTATAAATATTAAGACTATCAGAATACTCTTTACATAAGATAAAATCAAGTACACCTAATGTCAAAAGTACTAGTTTTATTTTCCTAGTTACTTCTCAGGGAAAAAATTTTAAAAAATCAATATTAAATAAAAGATATGAGATAATATCCCAAAGAAATGGGGACAGATGGGGACTTCCAGAGACAGATAATTGCAATGTCACATGATAGAAATTTCTAACAGCAGATGTTTAGGATGATATTGGGTGCAAAATGTATTACAAAGTTGACAATATCAGTTCAAGTAGGTGGACATTTAAAATGTGTGTTGATGTTGGTGATGATTTCATTAAAATGATGTCACAATTCTTGTTAAGATGAAAAATTATCATTAGTATTTTTAATTATTTAATGTTTATTTGGGAGAGAGAGAGCATGGGCGGAGGGGCAGAAGGGGCTGAGGGAAAGTGAAAGAATTTCAAGCAGACTCCCTGCTAAGGGCATAGCCCTATGCAGAGCTTTATCCAATGACCATGATATCATGACCTTTGCCAAAATCAAGAACTGGATGCTTAACCAAATGAGCCACCCAGGCACCTCAAGTTGAAAAATTATTTTAGAAAATAATTGTCAGTAATTGTCAGTATATATCAAGACCTAAACATTTCATAATTTTAATTTTGAAATTTTACCTTTGTAAATCTGTTTTTAGATAATTTAAATTTAGGGGAAGCATTCTTTGTTTTTGCTTTATTTGTAAACCTGCCTACCACAATGTTAGGCATAATAGAGTAATATCAGATCCAATACAAATTCTAAATATAGTTGAGTGACTACTTTAAACATGACATATTAATATTAATAAGTGCTATGCAAACATTACAATCTATGTTTACAAGGATTTAATATTATATCCCACTTTTAAAAGGATAAACTTTATTTTAGCATAAATTAAAATATATTAAATTGTACAGAAAATGAACTTATAAAGACATGCCCCTAAAATTAATAGTAGATCCTTCTGTATTATAAGATCATTGAGGATTATTTTTCTTCTTTATACAAATTTAATAACAATTAACACATGTCTGTCCCACAATTAGCTTTTCATTGA
The DNA here is from genome assembly GCF_902655055.1 of Lutra lutra. Lineage (NCBI taxonomy): Eukaryota > Metazoa > Chordata > Mammalia > Carnivora > Mustelidae > Lutra > Lutra lutra. The sequence goes on from NC_062280.1 coordinate 137,168,307, forward strand.
ATTAACTTAATTGAAAATGAGTAAATAATTCCTAGTGATAATGCAATAATTAAACTGACTTTTAAAACAACAAACCCCCAAGAATTTGAATATGTGACCAAACATAAGAAAAATAGGACCAAAACTTTATTAGGAATATAATTCTTCTTCTTAAGAGGGAGTATATAATTCAGGAAGAGTGGGAATGAGAGAAGCAGACTCCCGCTGAGTAGGGAGCCCGATGAAGGATTTGATCCCAGGACCCTAGAAACATGACCTGAGCTGTAAGCAGTTGCTTAACCAATTGAGCCACTCAGGCACCCCAGCTTTCTTTGGTTTTTAGACACTACACACTTTTTTCTAACTCCTAACCCAGGAAATGGCAGCATATCCAGGAACCCTAAATAATGGAGGTCTATGCCCCACAGTCCCTGCTCTTCATATCCTTTCCTCAGGTAGAAGAAAAAAAAATCATGATGTTAAAGTTAGAAGCCTCTGATAATAAATGGGCAAAATATTTGGTAAAATACTTTCCACTATAACTTGGAAGGCCAGTTTAGACTGAGGGTACTGCCTCCTCATTATAGCCTATGTCTTTTAGATGGTCCTATGATAGCATGTCTTACCTTGTTTCAGCGGCATAAATAAGGCTAGGAAGCACCAAAATGTTTGTTTAGGTCTAAGTGACAATTTTCAGTGTGGTTCCTGGGATTTTTGAACAGATAGGATACAAATATATCAGAAACCTGTATTTTTCCTGAAAGAGCTAGTTTACCAAAAAGAACAGGAGCCTGGTAGAAAATCCTGTGATTTAATGAGCGCATTCTACCATCTTCTAAGAATGGCCATTCCAAGTATATATTCAATAAGTAGGGAAATAACCACAGGAGGGATATGTAGACTTTACAAGTTATATGGCAAACTCTTACTTGAACTTGGTCAAAACTCCACCATAAAACAAAGATTTTAAACCACAGTGGCTAGGATTCACCACCCAGGGATTAGTGACACAAGTCTAGTGTCTAATAATCTCTGAAAAATCTACATATCCCTTTTCCCAAGACACAGTTACTCAAGTAATTAGTTATAATTTCTCAGAAGGAGGCTTAGAGGATGATTTGCGGTGATAAAACTTAAGAGGTTTTACTCAAGGGAAATCAACCTTTCAATCATGAAAACTGCAGACTGGTTTAGATTTGAAAATAGGGTGAAAAGGAATGACTCTTCATTGTGGTGATCAGTTCCTGTTTCTGGCCACCAGACGGAATTTTTTTCCGGTTACAGAAGGAAACACCCATCTATTTCATTCTTAGGAACACTGCTACAAGTGAGCTACTGATGGATATTCTTCAGTTAAACGTTCAGATAACTACTTGGTACCTGCTGACCATTCAGATAAATGTACCTGCCTCATCTTTAATAATCAAACATTATCATTTGGCTTCTGCCACTCTGGGATTTTATAATTCCCAATGAATTCAGGCAGTGTAATGGTGGCCTTTGCCATCATTATTCCTGGCCAAGACAGGAGAGCACCATAGAGCTTTCCCCTAATTAATAGAATTTTCAATGCCTTACTGAGGAGAGTGGTCTCTGAGCTCTTTTAGGAAGTGAGGTTAAGGGAATGCATATGATAAGTCCTCTTGACATTTCTATCTCCATAAGCTGTTAGATATCTTCCTTAATATTTCCAAAGGAAATTCTGACATGTTAACCTCATTGAATAACAGTCATTGCTAAGCCAAGTTTAGTCAATAAACCAAATGAAATGGACACATTCATAGAATCTCTAGCAAGTGTACACATATAAAAACCCAAAACTAAATCCAAAACAAATAAACAACAATAACAAAACAAAACATTTGATCCAGTGTTATATTCTCTAGTCCTTGTTCTCACATTTTTGAATGACAATGAATATTCTTCAAGTTTCTTCTTAATTAAATCAATAAAATCTCCCAGTAAATTAGAGCTATAAATTACTCCTTACTGGATCAGATTTGTAATTGACTCCTGGAACATGCCAATATAGTGCCATAGTTGTGGGGCCAATGGCAGCAAAGATTGGTTGGGGTGTGCTCTTGGGGATAATTGGTATCTCTATACAAAGCATTGGCCCTAGATCAATTCACTATAAGGTTTTAAAGAAAAAAGATTATTTTTCTCAGACTTGGTAGGGAAAGGTGCTTCTGTGTCAATGGAAACTCACAGCGACTTGGACTTCCAAAATTCTTAACTTCATCTGAATGGAACCAGATGTCCCTCTTCTAAGTTCCAGACATGCTATAATTTCTACATTAAAGATTGGTGAGGCTGTGAATTCAGATTACATTGTAATTCTATAACCCACACAATTAAATTTTGGTTTTATTCTCAGGAATACTATTACTGTGGCTAAAAGGAAAAAGAAAATTTAAGGTTTCCTTAGAAGCACTCTCATTCTCTGTGACTTGAGTCTAATGACCTTAGTTTGTAATCTCTCTATAGATGGTCCACAATAATCATAAAAATCTGTCCCATACCATAGTATCGTAATCAACATAAATCCCATGGGGGAATAACAGAAACCCCTTGGTCACCCAGAAGAATTTCTTTAGTTCTCATTTATCATAATAACTATGGGTGAAATTTTGGTTAATCCTGGTTCCATGATATTCCATGGATTAGTGAAAATCCTATTACCCATTGGCAAGGAGACAATGCTGTGTTCAAACCCAAGGATACAACATAACTAATATGCCCAAACCCTATCTTCAGGTCTCCACTTCTTAGTACCTGTTCTGGTACCCATGTCTACATTAGCTACTGTCTAGTCAGCAGGCTGAAATCATGAGGGCTATCTTAAAAAAGATAATGTAATATAAGGAGTTGCTCATCAGACATAAAATTAACTGGATAACTAAAAAGGCTAAAAAGAGACAAGACTAAGATACTTTTAGAGGCAGTCACTTCAGGAGGTAGCTATTATCCCTATAGTTGGAGGAACAAAGTAAAGGGCTTGAAATCATTAAATCTTAGATATTTCAAGGAGGGGTTCCATACCTGTGAGGTCGAGGAACTGCTGGGCTGATGTTTGTGTCTCTGAGGAATGTGCAACCTAGCTATATCTGCAAGTGTTAGACAAATGCCAAACTGTAGGGATTCAGCTAGAAGAAGGAACTGCTACAGATGTTGTGAAGAAACACTCCTAGGGTATAGACAGGAAAGAACACATTTCTTCTCACTACTTCTCCCTCACAGCTTTCCTTCAGTGCCCCTATTGGCAGAAATGAACAGGGAGCCAGCTGGCAAAGCAGAACTCTAGCTTGCATATTGCCAGCATCAGTATCACAATGCAGAAGGTAGAAGGGCATGTTTGGAGCTGAAAACAGTTGCATAATAACTGTCACAAAGAGGAGGCTATATGTCCTCCAAGAATGCATATTCCCCAGTGACCACCTTGGAAAGTGCTACAGGAAAGACAAGAAATTTCAATCCAGAAGGCAGTGCCAAGGGGATTTGGAGAAACCTGGGCAAAATAGTTATTCCCAGGAAGAGAAGCACCATCCAAACAAGGAAGTGTCCCCATTGCCAGGGCAGGGGTCTTCATAACACCTGCCCAGCATGTAATTTATCTCACTATGAACACATTCTTCCCTTCTTTGAGTGGGTGGTTTTATTGTAGTTCATCTTGTCTCCTTCCTACCTTGATAGTGAGGGATAAAATGACATGTCAAGCCACATCCAGAACTGAATGGGAGGACAGCACATCACCTAGAGAGCCTGAACTCTGAGCTGGCTCTTGTGAGTGGACCAGGCTTTGGCTTGTCTTCCTTGGAGAGGTATGAATATGTACCACATGTAAGAAGGGTGTTCACTGATAATGGTCAGAGGGATGGAATACACAGAGGTAGAAGCCGTCCATCAATGTGTGTACTCCTCCCTTCCATTATATTGGTATATAGACATATAAAGAAGCTGCCCAGAAAGATACCACAATTACCAGCCCCTTTTCTCTCTTTCTAAGTGTGACTAAGAGGGTAGGTTAGCCAATTAGATGCTAGCAAATGCAAAGAGGGTTACTGTCCACCAGGGCATTTTCTCCATATCCTCTTCTGCTGCTAGCTGGTTGAAAACAAAAAAGCTGGACCCTAGAGAATCCTGTGGCTGCAAGATAGAAGAGGCCAAGATTCCTTAATTACCTCAGACTAGGAACACCAACACTGGATTGCTCTATGGTCAGGAAACAAACTTCTGTTATGGCAAGCTACAGAAATGCTGGGCTACTGGCAGTACAAGTGATAGAGTTGCCCTATGTAACAGAAATCTGAGGCACTTGCCCTTTACATTTATTCCCACAAGGTGACTGAAGTGATATGATGGTAAGCAAAGTTGTCAAGGAAAATCTTTTCAAAGAAAAAGTAGACTTGGTTAGATATGTTTCTACTCAGAGATGAACAAACAGTATAAATAATCCACAGGGGCTGTAAAAATCACCTCAAATAAGAATTTTTCTTTTAAATGTGTATTTTTCCAGAGAACCATACAGAGTTTGGGGCAATTTAGTTCTAGAAAAGAACATAACTTCAGGCAGAAAGAATGTTACTCTCTAAGGGAAAATAATGAAAGTGTTAACACTGTGAAATAATAGGGAAAAGTTACGATGTTAAGAATATAGACTGAAAATATATCTATTTGAGGATCACCTGGGTGGATTAGTTGATTAAGCATCTGATACTTGGGCTCAGCTCAGGTCATGATCTCAGGGTCAAGGGATTGAGCCCATCTGGCTCAGTGTTGCCCTAGGAGTCTGCTTGAAGATTTTTTCCTCTGCCCCTCCCCCACTTTGTGTGTTGTCTCACCCTCTCTAAAATAAATAAATAAATCTAAAAAAAAAAAACTATGTGAGCAAATAGAACAATTCATATATTCATATAATATGATCACAGAATTTAATATGGTATCAGCACTAGTGATCTCAAGGAAAGTATCTCAAAGAAAACAAGCAATAGAAAGTTAAATTTATGAAGTTTGAGATTCTCCAACAGAGTACATAATAATACACAGAGCAATTTTCCCAAATAAATAGGGGAAAAAATTCATGTGCCAACAATTTGTTCATAAACACTGTATAGTAATTCTCCAGGATAAGTAGGAGTAGCATGTATGAAGTTATAATTTATTCAATTACATCATATTCATATTACAGAATGAACTAGGATAGAATGTACAACTTTGTGTTGAACTGAGATTCCCACAGACATTTAAGTTGGTGTACACATGGGAATCCCAAGCAAAGACAATCTCAAATATAAGCAGATCCAACAGTTTTATTACCATTTTTAAAATTTAAATTCAGGGGTGCCTGGGTGGCTCAGTGGGTTGAGGGCTCTGCCTTTGGCTCAGGTCATGATCCCAGAGTCCTGGGATCGAGCCCCACATCGGGCTCTCTGCTCGGCAGGGAGCCTGCTTCCTCCTCTCTCTCTGCCTGTTTCTCTGCCTACTTGTGACCTCTGTCTGTCAAATAAATAAATAAAATCTTTAAAAATAAATAAATAAATTTAAATAAATAAAATAAATAAAAAATAAAATAAAAAATAAATAAATAAATTCCATCACATGCCCTCCTTAATGCCCATCACCCAGTTACCCCATCCCCCCACCCACAACCCCTCCAGCAGCCCTCAGTTTGTTTTCTGTAATTACGAGTCTTTCATGCTTTTTCTCCCTCTCTGATAACTTCCCATTAGTTTGGTTAGGTTTATTCCTAGGTATCTTATTTATTTATTTATTTATTTAATTATTTTAGTTTCTGTTTGTCCTGGAAGTTCTTTATCTCTCCTTCCATTCTGAATGACAGCCTTGCTGGATAAAGTATTCTTGGCTGCATGTTTTTCTCATTTAATGCCCTGAATATATCATGCCAGCACTTTCTGGCTTGCCAAGTTTCTGTGGATAGGTCTTCTGCCAGTCTAATGTTCTTAGCCTTGTATGTTAAGGATCTCTTGTCTTGAGGTGCTTTCAGGATTTTTTCTTTATCTTCGAAATTTGCAAGCTTCCTTATTGTATGTCCAGGTGCCAATCTATTTTTATTCATTTTGAGGGGGTATCTTTGTACCTCCTGAACTTGAATGCCTGTTTCCTTTACCAGGTTAGGGTAGTTATCACCTATGTTTTGCTCAAATATACATTCTGTCCCTCTCTCTCTTTCTTCTTCCTTTGGGTCCCCAATAATTCTACTGTTGTTTTGCTCTATGGTATTGTGATGTCTCAAAATCCCTCCTCATGGTCCCTTGTTGTTTGTCTCTCTTTTTCTCAGCTTCTTTCCTTTCCATCATTTTGTCTTCTGTGTGACTGATTCTTTTTTGTCTCATTTAATGTGCTGTTAGAGCATTCATTTTAGACTGTATCTCAGTTAAAACATTTTTAATTTTGGACCGATTAGATTTTATTTCTGCAGTAAGAGATTCTCTAGTGTCTTATGCTTTTTTCAAGCCCAGCTAGTAACTTTATAATCATTTTTCTGAATTCTAGTTCTGATCTTTTATTTATATCCACATTGATTATATCTATGAGTGAGCATTATCCCTGTTTCTTTCTTTTGTTGTTAATTTCTAATTCTAGTCATTTTTTTCAGAGAAGAAAAGATGAGAGAGCAAAATCAAAAATATCAACCATAACCCCAGCCTAATACATACTAGACAAGTCCAAAAAAGGTCGGAAACCAAAAAAAGAAAAGAAAAAAGATGGGGAGGAGAATATAATCTCACAGGTGGACAACACAGGGTGATTTAGATGGTCTTGGATGTATTTTGGTCTGCTTGTTAGAAGACACTAGATCCCAAAGTTGCAAAGAATGAAAAGCATGTATCTATACAAAAATAAAATTGAATATTTGAAAAGAAGCCAAAAATGAATGTAGCTACATAATGTAAATGTAAAAGTGAAATTTTTTTAAAAAGACTTAAAAAGCAAAGAATTGATAAAATAAGAAACTTGTTGAAAAGGAAAAAAAAGAAAAATAAAATTTTAAACTGAAAGACTAAAGACACATGAGGAAAAAAAAAAAACAACAAAAAACACTCAAATTCTATAACCTATTTTCCCCCAGCACAAGAGTTTTTCAGTTCTGAATGATCCATAAACTTGGTATTCTCTTGATGTTCATGCTGGTGTTCTGGTGGAGGTGCGTGTTGCACTGATTTTCAAGTGTTTATGCCTGAGTAGAGTTACACTATGCTTTGCCACGGGGCCAGGCTCAGTGTAAGCTGCTTCAGGTTGCTCTTTGTGGCTTTTATTCCATGAAGGCTTTTTCGGCTTCCAAAAAAGATTGTCGATTTTCTTTTCTTTTTTTAAGATTTTATTTATTTATTTGACAGAGAGAGACACAGCAGAAGATGGAACACAAGCAGGGGAAGTGGGAGAGGGAGAAACAGGTTTCCCACTGAACAGGGAGTCTGATGTGGGGCTTGATCCCAGAACACTGTGATTATGACCTGAGCCAAAGACAAATGCTTACTTAATAACTGAGCCACCCAGGCACCCCTTAATTTTCTATTTGTAGAATTGTAACAATTTTTTTTTTTAGAACTCAGTTTGAATTCATGGGTGTTCAGAATGATTTGATAGAAAACTAGCTGAATTCAAGGGACCAGATCAAATGTGGAGACCCTACTCTTCCACCCTCTTCCTTCTCCTCTTTATTACCATTGGTTTTTAATGGAGAAAAATGGAAAAAAAAACCCACAAAAATCAAGCACTTCAAGCTTTATCATGAAAACTACTCAGAGGAAACAGGAATTTGCATGTGAAATTACTTATAGAGAATATGTTGTACATTTAAAAATGAAATTGAGCTTATATTTATGATAAATTATAATATGTAATACACATTATAATTCTTAAAATAAGAGCCATATGTCATAAAAATAATTTAAAATTAATCCTTTGGGGAAAAATAATCCCATTGGATGCTCATGAAACCAGCAGGTGTGGGGGGGTGGACAGGGAACAAGGAATGCTAATATGCTAATGTCTTTATCTTTCATGATGACAAGTAAACCACTCCTATTCCACTTCCAAGACTATAGATGTAGAAAGATAAATGCAAAACCTCTTCATCACAAAACCATGTCTATTTTAATTAAAAAAATAATACTTTGGCTATATGTTTGGCAGAAATGTCCAATTATCTTCTTTTAGAATTCAGTTCTGCTAAGTGACATGGCAAAAATTCTTCTTTTATTGGTTTATTTAATTTAATTTTGATGAGTTCAGTTGATTACAATAAAATGCATTATAGCCTGAATTTCCTCTTTGTCACAGATTTTGTAGAACTTACTTAAGGCCATTTTCATCTCCTTGAACAATACGATGTAGCAAAGATGATATCACTTCAAGTATTTAGGTAATTACACTTTTTTAGTGGCTCTTTTCCATATTTTGATGAATTGCTTTAATTTCACAAGTTTTTTACACCTGGCCTCACTGAAGTACAGTCTCATAACACAGCAACTGTAAAGAAAAAGAAAAGTATGAACATTAAAGGCATGACTTGCCTGCACCATTAAACTTGGCTCTTGGACTTTTAAGCCATTTAGCACACTCTAGGATCACATTCTTGTCATTTCTTCAGTCTCAGATAGTGCTTGTGCTTTGAATTTTCAGTTTCCTCTTCTTCTTCTTCTTCTTCTTCTTTTTTTTTTTTGGTTTTAATAAATAATCAACTATCATTTTTCTTTACATTTGTCCAAATTGTTATCATTCTTTCTGGTAACCTCTGTATATTTTGCACAAGTTTAGGCTCTGTGTGACATTGTAGTACTCGTATTCATCAGCCTAGACTAGAACAGTTCTTCTGAAAAACTCCTCCCTCACCAAAAACAAAGGAAGAGAGACAGAGAGCTAAAGATAATAGAGTGAGAGAAAAAGAGAGAGAGGATGGAAGAGAGTAAGGATGAAATTGGAGGATGAAAGGAAAAGAAGATGGGAGAGATGGAGGGAGGGAAGAAGGAAGGAAGGAATGAAGGAACAAAGGAACAAAGGGAAGGAAGAATTTGGTGACTAAACACCACCAGTAATATGAATTTTTTTTTCCTGTAGGGTTCCAAAGGTTTATTTTCTCTCAAAATTACCTAGGTACATAGGAGTGAATACTTATTTTTTCAATCCTCGTTATTTCTTGCTAAAGGTTAGATTAGTAATTATATCCCATGATGGTTTCAGAAAGATGATATAAATACTGGTTTTGACACATTATAGATTTATAAACTTTGTATAATATTTTTAAATATCAATTTTATAAGTTATAATGTAGGAAAAATGTTAACTATCATGTGGCCAAAAATTAACAACTACCAGATTTAGAATTAAATCCTTCCCACAGATATGTTTTGATGGACTGTAAGGTTTATCTTCTTCTTTCAGTACTTAATGTAAATAAAATAATTGCATAAAATATGGCCATCCCAATGAATCTGGCCTTTTAATAATATATCTTGTTTCTTATAATAATTTTCAGCTGGTTTATTTAGCTTTTTCTACATTATTACCAGAAAAGAAATAAGATTATTTTTCTTGTTTTCCTGTTCTATAAATAAACTTTCATTTTATTTTCTTATCTTATTGTGTTGATGGAGAAAATATATTCTCATTCTAAATCATTAATACGATTATTTTTTACTTCTTATGATTAAGTATATTGTTGTATTTTGGTGTGTGTTAAACTGATTATTTTTAAGAGTTTTCTTATATTTTCAGAAATTTCTCAAAGTAATCTCACTTAGTAATAGACTAATATGTTTTTAATATACAGCTGGACTCTGTAGGGTAGTTCTGGATTTATTTTTATTATATTAGTATTCACAAGTTAGATTGGTTTGCAGTTTTCTTATTTTTATTTATTTATTTATTTATTTATTTTTACAATCTATTCAGAGGATCTCTCTCCTCAAATAATTAAACTGTAATAGAAATATCTTTTCACAGTAGGTTCCATTTAAAGCTTTAAAAATTATTAATTTGAAATATATATAACATAAAATTAAGCATTGTAAAGTGAGCAATTCAGTAGCCTTGAGTACATTTACAATGTTGTGTAACCATCAGCTGTATTTATTATCAGATATTTTATCACACTGAAAGGAAAAACCACAGTCAGCAAGCACATGCTCACCATTCTGCCCTCTCCCCAGCATCTGGCAACTACCAATGTGTATTATATCTCTACAGATTTACTTACTCTGAATATTTCATAAAAATGAAATTATGCTATATGTGACCTTTTGTGTCTGGCTTCATTCACTTAACGTGTTTTCAAGATTCAATCATGTTGTTGCATGCATCAATACTTTATTACTTTCCATGGCTGAATAATATCTCACTGTGTGAATACAGTAGGATTGGTTGATACATTAATTAAAATTTATGTTCATTTGGGCCATTTTCACTTTTTAGCTATTATGAATAGTACTGCTATGAACACATGTGTACCTATATTTACTTGCATAAATGTTTTGAATTCCTTTGGTTACATACCTAGAGATGGAATTGCTAGGCCATATTTATTCTGTGTCTAACTTTCTGAGGAACCACCAACTATTTACCAGAGCAACTGAATTAACTAATAACCCTATCAGCAGTGCACAGGGTTCCAATCCAATTTCTCCAGGTTCTAACCAAATTTTTTAAATTTTCTGTATTTATTTTTTTAACATTATTATAATTACTCTGGTGGGCGTGAATTGTTAACATATTGTGATTTGGCTTGAATTTCTGTACTAATAATGCTGAACATCTTTTCATGGGCTTGTTGGCCATTTTTATATCTTCTTTGGAGAAATGTCTTATTTAAGTCCTGTGAAAATGGTTCAATTTCTTAATTTTCTTTTTTCTTGTTGGGCTGTAAAATTTCTCTCTGTATTTTAGGTACTAGAGCTGTCTTAGTCAGTTTGGGTTATGATCACAAAGTGCTACAGACTGGGTGACTTAAACAACACACATTTATTTTTCACAATTCTAGAGGCTGAGATGTCCAAATCTAAGGCACCAATAGGTTCTGTGTCTGGTAAGGGCCCTTTTTCTGGTTTGCAGATGGCTGCCTTTCTGTATTTTCACATGAAGAAGAAAGATGGTTCTGGTCTCTTCCTCTTTTGATAAGGACACTAATCCTGTCACAGGATTCCACCCATCTTCATGGGTTCATTTAAACCTAAACATCTCCTAAAAGCTGTACTTGCAAATACCATGTAATTGGCACTGGAAGACAATACTCAGTCCAGAGTAAGATGTTTGTCAAATACATGATTTGCAAATTATCTTCTCCAACTTTTTAAGCTGCCTTTTCAGTTTCTTGAAAAGTCCTTTGATGCGCATAAGTTTTAAATTTTATGAAGTCTAATTTATCTTTTTTTTTCCTTTTATTGTTCATGCTTTTGGTCAGGTCTAAAATTCCATTTCCACATATGAGGTCATGAAGATGCATTCTTATACTTTCTTCTAACAGTTTCCTAGATTTAGCTCTTATATTGAGGTTGTTGATGCATGCTGAGTTGTTTGTTTCTATATGGTATGAGAGAAGTTCCAACTTCATTCTTGTGCATATGGATATTCAATTGTCCCAGCACCACTTGTTGAATAGACTGCCTTTCTTCACTGAATGGTCTTAGCACATTTGTATGAACACTTAATTACATACCATTGTTCTATCTGTCTGTATGCCTTTAGAGGAGAATCCATTACTTGCCTCTTCTACATTCTGGAGGCTGCCAACACTCTTGAACCTATAGTTGTCTTACTCTACTCTCTGTTTCTCTATCTACACTGTCCCAGTTACACTGTGTCCATGCTGTCTGTGCCTGCCTCAATAAGACACTTGTGGTGGCATTTATCAACCACCCAAATAGCATAACCCAGGTTAATCTCTTGTTCTTATAATCCATTCATTTATCACATCTGGAAAGATGCTTCCTCCAGAGAAGGTAAGATTGACAGATTGACAGGTTAACAGTTAAGTTAAGATTGAAGGATTAGGGCATATCCATGTTGGGGAGAAAGCCTTTTTCACCTTACAATGGCTTTGTTAGATGTCTTGACACTTGAGGGTGTTTTCCCTGAATATAGAATTGGGCATTGACAGTTCTTTTCTTTCATCAGTTGAAGAATGTTCCACTTCACCCCCCAACTACCAGTTTCTTTTTAAAAATCTGTTGCCATTCAAATAGATTCTCCTATACTAATGTGTTATTTATCTGACTGTTTTCAAACTTTATTTTTGCCTTCAGTTTTTGTAAATTTGACTAGGAAATGCCATGATATATATTTCTTTTGGCTTATTATGTTTTAGAATTTCAGCAATTCCTTGTATCCAAATGTTTCTGCTTTTTGCCATATGGAGGAAGTTTTCAGGCATGATTTCTTTAGGTTCTTGTATAAACTTGGCCCCTTTCTTTTTTACTTCTAGAACTCTGAGTAAAACTCTTCTCTTAGTTTCATAGGTCCCTGAGGTTTTGCTAATTTGTTCCAGTATATTTTCTCCTTGTATTTCAGAATGTGTAATTTCCATTGTTCTATCTTCAAGTTCTCTGAGTCTCCTCTGTGCTTTCCAATTTGCTGTCAAGCCAATTTAGCTTTTTTATTTTGGTTATTTTAACTTTTAATCCTAAAACTTCCAGTTATATATCTTATATGAATTTCCTGAAGCCTTCTATTTATTTGCTGGCACTTAAAACATTTTCATTTGTTTCAAACGTGTTTGGAACATCTCACTACAACATTTGATGATAGCTACTTAAAATATTGTCAGATAAACCTAGTGTATATGTCATCTCAGTGACAGAATTTTAAATTTCTCTTTTCTCGTTCAGTTTAAGAACTTCCTGGTTATTGGTATAATATGTGATATTTTATTGAAGCTTGGACATTAGTGGGATTATTGTTTAAGACTGAATCTTTTAAAATATTATGTTTTAGGAAGAGTCATCTGTCAACATTCAAATATGTTTAGGGGAGTTTCTATCTCATTGTTTCCAGAGGAGTGGTGAATTTCCAGATTCTATAATTAGTTTCCTTTGACATCAGAAAGTGGTTTCCTTTCTATTGTTTATGAAGAGCAGGTGTTCAGGCATCTCACTGTGCCTGCATCCTGGCTTGGAAGCCCAGAGACTCCTTGTTACTGCCCAAAAAGTTGTTTTCCTAACTACCAATGAGATGTGGCCTTGTTACCACTGATAGGTGGTATAAATCCTTATTTTTCTCAGGCATGATCTCATACCACCACAATGGAGATGAAGGTGATCTCACTAGTTCTGTGTGGGGATGGACATACATTATCCCCACATGATCTCTAGTGATAATTCAGAGTGGCTGATCTCATTTCTGAGTGGTGGTGAAAGTCCTCAATCACCAGTAGGTTTCCTTTGGAACCACCCCTACAAAGACATGGAAGGGCATTGGTATTGCCGTTTGGAGAGGAAGCAAGTCTTCCCACCTGTTTTCCACAGACACTGGTGAGAAAGGTGTCTTACTATGACTTGGCAAGAGTGGGAATCTAGGCTCTCCACTTGACTTAATTAATATGAGTAGGGATGGAGGCCGTATTTGTATGTGTGAATGTATGTGTATAGAGTTTGACTGGAGTAGAATGCCTCTCATCTAAAAGCTTTCTTCCCCTTTCTGGTCTTTTGAGTATAGAGAACAGACTTTGAAGGGGAGGCTTCCTTTTTTTCCCCCCTTTGTCCTCTGTGCCATTGGGTTTACAATAAGGGGTATATAAGTATCCAGTGTGGGATATATAAGATGAACAAGAAAACTCACTGTTATGTGGCTACTTGGCTCCCAAGATCTCTAGACAATCAGCCTTCTCTACACTTATTTGTTTTATATATAATATCATGTTTTTTGTTGTACCTAAAGGGGGGAAAAGGGAAAGTACATCCAGTGAATGTACCCAGAATTGGAAGTCTCCTAATTATAAAAAATTAAATTAATAGTAATTTTTTGGAGGGGGTTTACTGTTATTATGAACATTTCTATAATTTGTAATATGCAATGTTCTAATTTAGGTTCTATATATTCTGCAGCTGTTGTTTTGATTTCCTATTTGCTTAAAATAAAACACTTAGAATTTTTTCATTTGTTTATTTTTTCCAAATAGTGGGAGTTTTGGGCCATTGACACTCCATCAATTGAACAAACACTGATAATACAAATGGCATAATATTATGTCCCTTAAGAGGAAAAAAAAAAATAAGTAAGATGTAACAGTTCTAATCTGAAATTAGCTTGTGATATTAATTGAGATAAGTTATGTCATAATACTATTCCTAAAATTATATCTTAAACTAATATAGGCCAGATTATTTGCACTCAATCTCAAAAGCAACCTAATTCTTTGTGTGTGTGTGTGTGTGTGTATACACACACAAAGAACTACATATATGTATATATATACACACACACACATATATAATTAAAGTTTTACTTAAAGCATCAAATAATTAAAAGATAGTTTAATTAATTTATTCAGAGTTAATGGGAAAATTGGAATCCAGAGTGAGAAGCCATGAGTAGTTTTGCTCTGAGGACATTTGTTGATCTAACAGACATGAACTTTGTTTATAATATCACAAACCTTATGAGAATCAGAAATTAAACCCCTCAGGCCAAGGAAGTTACCTACCTGGAGGTGCATCCACAGGAGGCTGAAGACACAAAAAGACAGTAATATAAGGGTAAAGATGAATGCACATAATCTTTCTTCCACCACATTGTAAGGATTAGAAATCCTACATACCATGGCCCAGAATCCACTAGGAAGGAAATGGCCATTCTGAGATGTTATAACTGCAATCTGACCTTATATGCTCAAAAAAAAAAAAAAAAAAAAAACAGAAATCTAAAACAAAAGCAAGTCCAAAAATTCAATCCATGTATTTAGTTCAAAGTACTTCAAGTAATAGTCCTACTAGATACTTCTTAGGAGAATAACTCAAATTGTCAACTTCATTTCAGGGGCCTCAGATATTTTGTAGGTTTTGGACTTTTTTAAAGGAAGAAATTTCATCTTAGGCCTCAACCCACACAAATAATATTTTGGTAACAAGGACACATGGGGAAAAAGTCTAGGCAGACACAGGAAAAAAGAGAGAGAGAGAGAATAAGAACAAATTAACACAGACAGACAGACCACCGTATAGTAGAATGAGCATTGCAGACACATGGGTTATACAACAGTCATGCTTATTGTGTTTAGAGAAATGAAAAAAAGAAAAAAAAAAAAGAAGTCTATCTTGAAAATTTCCCCAGGAACCAGGAAAATATAAACTCTGACAAGGTAAATTTGAAAACAAAAATCCAATTGATCTTTTGTAAAATACAATTACTAATATTTAAAACTCAGTGGATAGGTTAAACAGCAGAATAGATAATGCTCAAGAAGAATGCTCAGAAAAATCTTCCAGAATGAAGCACAGAGATAAAAAGTTGATATGAAGATTAAAAAACATGGAGTAGGAAGTGTAAGATGACTGGAGTTGAGAAGGACCCGAATTGAGGCAATATCTGAATATATAATGGGAGAAAAAGTTCTGTAAGTAATATAAGAAATTAATTTAAAATTTCAATTAGCACAACATGCTCCAACCTGGAGAGATATAGAGAAAACTACAATGAGGCACATCTGGGGGAGAAAAAGATAAACAGTAAAGGTAGAAAAAAAATTGTAAAAGAGGCTGAGATTAAAAAAACAAAACAAAACATTTTAAAGTTATTGATGAGATTTGGCATATAATAGAAAAATATCTTTACTTTTTGCAAAGAGCTGCCAAAATAGGATTTTATGTCCAGGGGGAACTGTCTTTATGTTAAGTGACAAAGACATTTATTTCGGGGCGGCTGGGTGGCTCATTGGGTTAAAGCCTCTGCCTTTAGCTCAGGTCATGATCCCAGGGTCCAAGGATGGAGCCCCACATGCAGCTCTCTGCTCAGCAGGGAGACTGCTTCCTCCTCTCTCTCTTTGCCTGCCTCTCTGCCTATTTATGATTTCTATCCATCAAATAAATAAATAAAATCTTTTAAAAAATTTTTTAAAAAGACATTTTTTCAACCAACAAAATTAAAGAGTTTGAGAACATCAGATCATTAAAGGAGATTCTCAATAAGATACTTTAGGCAGAAGGATTGTGATTCCCAATGCAAAATATATGAGGTAAAAATAAATAACAAGGGGCGCCTGGGTGGCTCAGTGGGTTAAGCCTCTGCCTTCAGCTCGGGTCATGATCTCAGAGTCCTGGGATCGAGTCCCGCATCGGGCTCTCTGCTTGGCAGGGAGCCTGCCTCCTCCTCTCTCTCTGCCTGCCTCTCGGCCTACTTGTGATCTCGCTCTGTCAAATAAATAAATAAAATCTTTAAAAAAAAATAAATAACAATTTGGGGGAAAGGTAAACTTATGATTAAATCTTAATAAATGTTGAGTGGATAAAACAGTAAATATAATGTCACATGGAGTGTTTCAAAAGAGTTAAATAAAATAATCAAAATACCATGGGGATAATAACATAATGCTGGGAGTGAGAAAAATAAAATTGTTTAAAATCCCTGATCTGTCTAGAATATGTTTAAAGTATTGGTTAAACCTGACACAGGTAACTTAAGTATGTGTGTTGAATATTCTAAGACAACCACTGAAAATACACAGTATACAATCTCTTAATTAGTAGAGGGGGAAAATGAGTAGTAAAACATTTAATACAAAAAGAAATTAACAAAAAAAAACAAAACAGAAAACATGGAAAATTTGAAATAGAACAAATGTTATAAAATATTATGCTTACTGTTTGTATTAATCAATAGTGACATTACAGTTGACATTGAATCATGCAGGGGTTAGGGACAATAATACCGTACACAGTCAAAAGTATGTGAATAATTTTTTAATCCTCCAAAACTTAACTATTCATAGCCTACTATTGATTTGAATCACTACCAAGAACATAAATAATCTGTTAACACATATGTATTTCTATGTGTTATATACTGTAGTCTTACAATAAAGTAATCTAGAAGAAAAGAAAACACTATTAAGAAAATCATAAGAAAGAGACAATACATTTATAGTATTGTACTGTAAAACATCCACATATAAGTCGACCCATGCGATTCAAACCCATATTGTTTTAGGATCAACTGTAAATGCAAATTATGTAGTAAATAAAAAAGATTAGATCTTTGAAATGTCATCCATGTGCTCTCTAAAGAGATATAGCTAAAAAAATTTACTAAGGGTTTGAAAGAAAAATGTTGAGAAAAGGTAAATTGTGCAAATACGATCCAGGAGAAACCGATATAACTTTATTAACTCAAATAGAATAGACTTTAAGGTGAAAAAGTAACACTAAACATAAAAGTGTCCCTTTTTAATAAAAATTTAGTAAATACAAAAATTAAAAAAAAAATTAATTTCTACATACTTAATACAATCAGAAAAATTTAGTCCAATACTTAACAAAACTGCAAGGGAAAATAGACAAATCTACTACCATAGAGGAGGAGTTCATTTAATTTCTTTCAGGGGGCTCCTGGGTGGTTCACTCAGTTAAGCATCTGACTTTGGCTCAGGTCATGATCTCAGGGTCTTGGGATCAAGCCTCATGTCAGCTCCACACTCAGCAGGGAATCTATCTCTCCCTCTGCCCCTCCCCTGTCTCATGCTTGCACTCTCTTTCTCTCTCTCTCTCTCTCTCAAATAAATAAATAAAATCTTTAAAAAAATCCTATCAATAACAGAATGAGCCAAAATAACTACCCAGTATAAAAAAAATTAATATAGAAGGCAAATTTAAACTTGACATACCACATGTGGATCCACGTGGGTCAATTTGTTCAAAACTGAGTTCTTTGGGCTGACCTAAAAACAACTGATCTTCCGCAGAACTCCATGCAAATAAATTCTAGCTGAAGTGCTAACCAACTGATCCTTGTAGAATTCTAAGGTTGGAGGCTCAAGCCATTGGTTCAACATATCACAGATTTATAAAAGCAAGGCTTAAACTCCAGGTTCCTGATCGTCAGGGATCACGTAACCATCAATGCTTAAGTGGCAACACAGAACTTGGAGCCAACGTTAGCTGTCTTATACTGAAGATCTACCAACTGGGGCCCATGTCTTGATTATTTATCAGTGATGTAGCCTAAAACCCCTACATAATTAAATATAATAATAAATATAAATATAATATAAATTTCCTTTCCTGTAATCTGACATATGGCCTTGGTAGATCTCTGTGAACTGCCTCTTGAATCTAGTGATCAATATGCATATTTGCTATCTCTTGCTTCTCTATTTAAATACTTATTGCCCATAAGAGGTATAGTGGGTGCTGTGTTCCTGTTTGCTCTTGCTTATCAAAAATATGTAGAAAACACATTATTTTCAAGCACATACTAAACATTTACAGAAACTGCTGCACTGGTCATAGGCACGTCTCAATAAATTTCAACTACTTTAAATCACACAGAACATATCTGATCATGCTGCAATTAACATAGAAATAAACTAAAAAATAACTAGGAAGATTCACATATTTGGACATTTTAAAATAAAATTCTAAATAAATGATGTGTCAAAGATAAATTTTGGAAATATGTTTAAGTGAACAACAAAAATATTGTGAAAAGAACTTACATGATAAAACTAAAAGTAATTAGAGGAAATAATTAGGCTTATATGTATTTACTTGAAAAATAGCATTGAAATTAATGAGCTAAATATCCATTTCTAAAAGCTTTAAAAAGAACTGCAGTACAAACACAAATTATACATAAGAGATTAATAAAGTTAAAAATATAAATTAACAGCATGGAAAACAAATACAATGGATTGGATCAACAAAGCCAAAAGTAGATATATTTTAAAGGCATATTAAATTTCCATGTTGTTCTGTAAGGAAGAACTAAAGCAGAAATAAACAATGCCAGGAATGAAAAAAACCCAGGATATTGACAAAAGGATTTGCAAATTAAAACAACTGTGTTATGAATATTTTGAACTTGACTTGAAAATATAGATGAAATTCTAAATAATAAAGACCTTATAAAACTCAACACCCAAAAAGCAAATAATCCAATTACGATATGGGCAGATGACATGAATAGATAGTTCTCCAAAGAAGACATCCAGATAATCAATAGACATATGAGGATGTTCAACATCACTCATAATCAAGGAAATGCAAATTAAAACTACAATGAGATGCCACTTCACACTTGTCAAAATGGCTAAAATCAACAACACAAGGAACAACAAGTGTTGGCAAGGATGTAGAAAAAGGAGAACCGTCTTGCACTGTTGGTGGGAATGCAAACTGGTGCAGCCACTCTGGAAAACATATGGACGTTCCTCAAAAAGTTAAAAAAGAACCACCCTATGATCCAGTAATTACACTGCTAGGTATTTACCCAAAGAATACAAAAAACACTAATTCAAAGGAATACATGCACCCTGATGTTTATAGAAGCATTACCTACAAGAGCCAAAGTATGGAAACAGCCTGTGTCCATGGATGGATGAATGGATAAAGAAGTTGTGTATGTATGGAAAGGACTATTACTCAACGATAAAAAAGAATGAAATCTTGTAATTTACAATGACATGGATGAAACTAGATTGTATTTTGTTAAGCGAAATAAATCAGTCAGAGAAAGACAAATACCATATGATTTCACTCATATGTGTAATTTAAGAAACAAAACAAATGAGCAAAGGGAAAAGAGAGAGAGAGAAACCAAGAAAGATACTCTAACAATTTCTATCTATGAGATCATGTTATTTACAAAAAGATAATTTTATTTTGTCTTTTCCCATTTTGATGCCTTCTATCACCTAAGTGTCTTGGCTAGACTAATACTGAGCAAAAGAAAGAAAATAAAATTGCATATGTACAATATTATTTCATTCATGTAAATTTCCAAATCAAGCAAAATTGACTTATGTTGTTTAGGAATGCGTTGATAATTCAGGAATTGGTTTCTTCTGGTTGGGGTGAGAGAGAGGTTAAGTTAGGTAAGGGTGTCAAGAATGGGGGAATTCCACATCAGGCTCTCTGCTCGGCAGGGACCCTGCTTCCCCCTCTCTCTCTGCCTGCCTCTCTGCCTATTTATGATCTCTGTCTGTCAAATAAATAAATAAATAAAATCTTAAAAAAAAAAAGAATGGGGGAGTTCTAGGGTTCTGACAATTTGGCTCCATTTCTTTATCTGAAGGGTGGCAAGTGGGTATTTGCTTTACTGATATCTGTTTAAGTTTGCATATTGATTTTATGTCCTTTTATGTAAGTATGTTTCAGAATAAAAACAAGGTAAAAATATACTCTGTGTATATGCTGCTGCCACCAACTGCTTTGTTGACCTTTTGCACCCATTTGCTTTTCAACAACTTCCTGCAAATAGGCACCTAAAAGTCCACACACTCAAATCTTTTTTTTAAGGATTTTATTTATTTGACAGACAGAGATTACAAGTAGGCAGAGAGGCAGGCAGAGAGAGAGGAGGAAGCAGGCTCCCTGCTGAGCAGAGAGCCCGATGTGGGGCTCGATCCCAGGACTCTGAGATCATGACCTGAGCCAAAGGCAGAGGCTTTAACCCACTGAGCCACCCAGGCACCCCCACACACTCAAATCTTTATTTCTATCCCCCTCTCTATCTTGTCATTCTCTCAGCCTTTCTAATCTCAGTCAATGACAGTATTAATTCAGAGGCTTGAGCTAAAATATATGTAATCACCTAGGATTCCTATTTCATTCATGGGACACTTTCAATGCAGTGGAAAATCCTTCTGGCTCTGGCTTAAAATTTTGTCTTGATGCTGCTACCACTTATCATTTCACCATTACCTTCCCTGAATCACACTCACATGTCCTTATGTGACTGCATTCTACCCAGTGAGTTATCAGCACACTGCACCTCTTCATTCACTTCTCTGAACATTTCCTGAACCTTGACATTGCTTTGCCTTGAAGAAACCACATCTTTAACCTTCTCAAAAGCTGAGTGCTTTCTTTTCATGTTTTTTCCAGCTTCATTGAGATAGAGCTAACATATAACATTGTATAAATTTAAAGTGTACCTCTGTCCAATGTGATGATTTTATATATGTATATATTGCAAATGATTAGCACAGTAAGGATAGTTAAGCCCCCTGATACCTCACATATTTAACCTTTCCTGTGAGCTGGTATGTGTTGACAACTTTTGAGATCCACTCTCCTAGCATTTTTCAAGGATACAATACAGTATTGTTAACTATAGTCATCATGCTGTGTCTTAGATTCCCAGAACTTATTCCTCTTATAACTGGAATGTTAAACCCTTTGACCACATTAAACCACTTTTTTTTCTCACTCTCACTCCTGGCAACCACCAATTAGATTTGTTTCTAAGTACTTTATTGTTTTTGATGCTATAGTGAGTGAGATTATTTTTATTATTCCTTTTTCAGATAGTTTGTTGTTACTGTCTATAAGTATAACTGATTTATGAATGCTGATTCTGTATCCCACAACCTTACTGAATTTACTTATTAATTCTAAGAGTTTAATTGTGGAGTTTTTAGGACTTCCTATGTATAAGATCCCGTCATCTGAAGACAGAGACAATTTTGCATCTTTCTTTCTGATTCAGATTCCTTTTACTTCCTTAAATGTTTGGTAAAATTCATCCATGAAAGGATCTGGTTCTGGACTTTTCTTTGTTTGGAAGTTTTTGTTACTGATTCAATCACCTTACTTGTTACTTGTCTATTCAGATTTTCTCTCTCTTCCTCTTCGATCTTGATAGGTTATTTATTTCTGGGAAAATATTCATATCTTTGGGCTGTCCAAAACTTCCTCTTACTATACTTACTCTTAGCCATTAACTTCATTTATTATTTCAATGAGAAAATAGAAGTAATTGCAAGAAAACTATGAGACTCCTCCCATAATATAATCACCCACATGTATCTGGATGCTTAAAATTTCCATTCCTTTCTGTTCCTGTGGGTAAATGACCCTTGAGTATTTTTTTCATATACTGCTTGCCCAATTGAACAGCCTATTTTATAAAGGATATTTTTAAGTACATTGGCTGCTTTACAGTTAGATTGTCTCTTTCTCATTGATATACAGATATTCTTCATACAATCTGGATATGACTATTTTTTCAGCATTTCCAGTTTTTTTGCACTATGCATTGAATAAAATTTTCATTTTTTTCCATACTCTATCCAGTGTTCACAACACCATTTACTGAAAATATTATCCTATTTTTACTGCTCTAAAAAGCTACCTATGAATGAATCTGTTTCTAATCTCTTAATTCTGCTCCCTTGGTCTAATTACCTAATTTATGCCAGTGCCATTCTGTCTTAATTACTGTAGCTTTATGAGAAATCATTATGTTTGATAGGACAAATCCTTCCAACTAGAAATTCTTGGTGAGCGTTTTGGCTTTTTGTCTAACTTTGCATTTCTGTATTGCACCGGATTTACATTCCACCCTTGATCATGCTGTTCTGTATCTTGGTGGGATGATTTCTACAGACTATAGCAGAAGCTTTTAGGTCACCCAACTTCTAGTTAGGTTTAGCCTCTTGGAGACATAGCCAATTAGAGTGCAGTTGGTGAGTGAAATTAAGTTCTTCATTTTCCTGGCCTCCTCATTTTCAGGTTTTCATTATTTGGCTGCATTGCCCTACCTAAGGCCCTGGTTCTAATGACATCTCTCTCATATAATTACTTATTTCAGAGTTGGTTCAATAAGAGTTTCCACTCCTTGACCTTTCAAGAAACTGCATTGGAGGTATAACAACAGCAGATAAAAAAGGGCATAGCTTCAGCCTACTATTTCATAGTAGAAATACATACATAAATTAATTAATATGCCATCTTCCTTTCTCTTTGATTCTTGTTTAAGAAGATGAATTTTGAGAATTATAAATATGGTTATAATGCAGGTGTTTGGTACAAACTAACTAACAAAAAAGTGATGAAGTACAGAAGATTGTGAGGAATTTCATTTACAGGCACTGACTGAGTTATCTACTTTTCCTATGGTACAATATAACACATTGGGTTTTTCTGACATGGCAAGTAACTAAAGATGTATATATGTGATTTAATTTATATATACATATATTTTTTTTCTCCTACTGCCTTATTTTTATTCTCTTCTATTCTTACATGCATTCACTTTTCTTTTTTTTTTTTTTTTTTTTTTGACTTACCTGAAATTTTGTTGTAAAATATCTGGTCCTTTCTTAGACAAATTGTATAGGTCAATCAATAATGTAAAAAGGAAAAGATATATTCAAACATTGTCCCCAAGTTAGTAGATTTTTAAAATGTATTTTACACTGAAGGAAATACAGTTTGTAAAAAAGAAATCAACTCTTCAACCAGTGAGAATTAGTTTCAAGGTAAAATAACTTTGCAATGTAATCATCTGTCTATCTAATGTTTACAATGTGAGGGGCTGGCTGATTTGTTTGTGCGGTTATTTCTGAGATGCTAAATATGATTAGAATGAATTCTCCCTCTGGGTGCTTTGCATGTCATAAAACAGAGATGCACTGACTACTGTTAGAAAGTCAAAATCTATAAATAAATTAGAGTTATAAAAAATACTGGGAACTGTGAACATTTTATTATTCAATATGTTTTTTGCTGGTGGCATAACTACTTATTCCAAAAGATCCATGTTACTCTAAACCAGGCAAACATTTAATATCTAATACTTTAAGGCTCCCTTTATATAAGCAAATGTTCTTAGACACTTAACAAATAAAGAATATAGATCTTTGCAGAAAGCATAAAAGCATAAGATGTTGGGGAAAAAAAAATGCTTCTGAGCTCTGGAGGAAACCCGGGAATACCAAAGTGGAAACATTTCTTCCTCCCTCCCCCTTCCCTTCCTTCCCCCCTCTCTCCCACCCCCACTGCCTTCCATCCTTTTCTTTCTTTCCTTTCTTTATTTTCTTCCCCTCCTTTTTTGGGGGGCAAACTTGATAAATATGTGAATATGATATGTGATGAATATGATAAATATGTGAAATAACATATGCAAAAGTCCTGTCATAAGAATCTGTCCTTTTCCGGAGGAGTCAAGATGGCGGAAAAGGACCAGGCTGAGACTACTTCAGGTAGCAGGAGATCAGCTAGATCGCTTATCTAAAGATTGAAACACCTACAAATCCAACGGGAGATCGAAGAGAAGAAGAACAGCAATTCTAGAAACAGAAAATCAACCACTTTCTGAAAGGTAGGACTGGCGGAGAAGTGAATCCAAAGCGACGGGAAGATAGACCACGGGGGGAGGGGCCGGCTCCTGGCAAGCGGCGGAGCAACGGAGCACAAAGTCAGGACTTTTAAAAGTCTGTTCCGCTGAGGGACATCGCTCCAAAGGCTTAACTGGGGTGAAGCCCAGGCGGGGTCAGCGCGGCCTCAGGTCCCGCAGGGTCGCAGAAGGATTGAGGGTGTCTGAGTGTCGCAGAGCTTACAGGTATTAGAACGGGGAAGCCGGCTACAGAGACAGAGCCGAGTAGTGAGCTCTAAGCTCGGGGTTACCTTGAACCGGTCGCAGGCTCGGTCAGCTCAGAGTGCGGCCGGAGGCCAGGGTGATGGGAGTAATTGGGCGCTATTCTCTGAGGGTGCACTGAGGAATGGGGCCCCGGGCTCTCGGCTCCTCCGGGCTGGAGACCGGGAGGCCGCCATCTTCATTCCCGCCCTCCAGGAACTCTACGGAAAGAGCTCAGGGAACAAAAGCTCCCGAAAGCAAACCCAGCAAACCCGAGCCCGATTACTCAGCCTGGCCCGAGTAAGGGCGGTGCAACTCCACCTGGGGCAAAGACACTTGAGAATCACTACAACAGGCCCCTCCCCCAGAAGATCACCAAGAAACCCAGCCAGGACCAAGTTCACCTACCAAGGAGTGCAGTTTCAATACCAAGGAGAGCAGCAGAATTCCAGAGGAGGAGAAAGCAAAGCACAGAACTCATGGCTTTCTCCCCATGATTCTTTAGCCTTGCAGTTAATTTAATTTGTTTTTCTTTTTCAATTTTTTTTCTCTTCTTCTACTAAATATTTTTAACTTTTACCGTTTTCTTTTGTAACGTTTTTTAAATAGTTTATCTTATATATATATATATATATATATATATATATATTTTCCTTTTTATATTTTTTCTTTATCAGTTTTCTTTTTTTAATTGTTTCTTTTTTTTTTTCTTTCTGAACCCCTTTTTATCCCCTTTCTCCCCCCTCACGATTTGGGATCTCTTCTGATTTGGCTAAAGCATATTTTCCTGGGGTTGTTGCCACCCTTTTAGTATTTTACTTGCTCCTTCATATACTCTTATCTGGACAAAATGACAAGGCGGAAAAATTCACCACAAAAAAAAGAACAAGAAGTAGTACCAAAGACTAGGGACCTAATCAATACAGACATTGGTAATATGTCAGATATAGAGATCAGAATGATGATTCTCAAGGTTCTAGCTGGGCTTGAAAAAGGCATGGAAGATATTAAAGCAACCCTCTCGGGAGATATAAAAGCCCTTTCTGGAGAAATAAAAGAACTAAAATCTAACCAAGTTGAAATCAAAAAAGCTATTAATGAGGTGCAATAAAAAATGGAGGCTCTCACTGCTAGGATAAATGAGGCAGAAGAAAGAATTAGCGATATAGAAGACCAAATGACAGAGAATAAAGAAGATGAGCAAAAGAGGGACAAACGGCTACTGGACCACGAGGGGAGAATTCGAGACGAAACAACATTAGAATAATTGGGATTCCAGAAGAAGAGGAAACAGAGAGGGGAACAGAAGGTATATTGGAGAGAATTATTGGAGAGAATTTCTCCAATATGGCAAAGGGAACAAGCATCAAAATCCAGGAGGTTCAGAGAACCCCCCTCAAAATCAATAAGAATAGGTCCACACCCCATCACCTAATAGTAAAATTTACAAGTCTTAGTGCCAAAGACAAAATCCTGAAAGCAGCCCGGGAAAAGAAGTCTGTAACGTACAATGGTAAAAATATTAGATTGGCAACAGACTTATCCACAGAGACCTGGCAGGCCAGAAAGAGCTGGCATGATATATTCAAAGAACTAAACGAGAAAAACATGCAGCCAAGAATACTATATCCAGCTAGGCTATCATTGAAAATAGGAGGAGAGATTAAAAGCTTCCAGGACAAACAAAAACTGAAAGAATTTGTAAATACCAAACCAGCTCTACAGGAAATATTGAAAGGGATCCTCTAAGCAAAGAGAGACCCTAAAAGTAGTAGATCAGAAAGAAACAGAGACAATATACAATAACAGTCACCTTACAGGCAATACAATGGCACTAAATTCATATCTCTCAATACTTACCCTGAATGTTAATGGGCTAAATGCCCCAATCAAAAGACACAGGGTATCAGAATGGATAAAAAAACAAAACCCATCTATATGTTGCCTACAAGAAACTCATCTTAAACCTGAAGACACCTCCAGGTTTAAAGTGAGGGGGTGGAAAAGAATTTACCATGCTAATGGACATCAGAAGAAAGCAGGAGTGGCAATCCTTATATCAGATCAATTAGATTTTAAGCCAAAGACTACAATAAGAGATGAGGAAGACACTATACCATACTCAAAGGAACTGTCCAACAAGAAGATCTAACAATTTTAAATATCTATGCTCCTAACGTGGGAGCAGCCAACTATATAAACCAATTAATAACAAAATCAAAGAAACACACTGACAAGAATACAATAATAGTAGGGGACTTTAACACTCCCCTCACTGAAATGGACAGATCATCCAAGCAAAAGATCAACAAGGAAATCAAGGCCTTAAATGACACACTTGACCAGATGGACATCATAGATATATTCAGAACATTTCATCCCAAAGAACAGAATAAACATTCTTCTCTAGTGCACATGGAACATTCTCCAGAATAGATCACATTCTTGGTCCTAAATCAAGTCTCAACTGGTATCAAAAGATTGGGATCATTCCCTGCATATTTTCAGACCACAATGCTCTGAAGCTAGAACTCAATCACAAGAGGAAATTTGGAAAGAACCCAAATACATGGCGACTAAACAGCATCCTTCTAAAGAATGAATGGGTCAACCAGGAAATTAAAGAAGAATTGAAAAAATTTATGGAAACAAATGATAATGAAAACACAACGGTTCAGAATCTGTGGGACACAACAAAGGTAGTCCTGAGAGGAAAATATATAGCGGTACAAGCCTTTCTCAAGAAACAAGAAAGGTCTCAGGTACACAACCTAACCCTACACCTAAAGGAGCTGGAGAAAGAACAAGAAAGAAACCCTAAACCCAGCAGGAGAAGAGAAATCATAAAGATCAGAGCAGAAATCAATGAAATAGAAGCCAAAAAAACAATAGAACAAATCAATGAAACTAGGAGCTGATTCTTTGAAAGAATTAATAAGATTGATAAACCCCTGGCCAGACTTATCAAAAAGAAAAGAGAAAGGACCCAAATAAATAAAATCATGAATGAAAGAGGAGAGATCACAACGAACACCAAAGAAATACAGACAATTATAAGGACATACTATGAGCAACTCTACGCCAACAAATTTGACAATCTGGAAGAAATGGATGCATTCCTAGAGACATATAAACTACCACAACTGAACCAGGAAGAAATGGAAAGCCTGAACAGACCCATAACCAGTAAGGAGATTGAAACAGTCATCAAAAATCTCCAAACAAACAAAAGCCCGGGGCCAGATGGCTTCCCTGGGGAATTCTACCAAACATTTAAAGAAGAACTAATTCCTATTCTCCTGAAACTGTTCCATAACATAGAAATGGAAGGAAAACTTCCAAACTCATTTTATGAGGCCAGCATCACCTTGATCCCAAAACCAGACGAGGATCCCATCAAAAAAGAGAACTACAGACCAATATCCTTGATGAACACAGATGCAAAAATTCTCACCAAAATACTAGCCAATAGGATTCAACAGTACATTAAAAGGATTATTCACCATGACCAAGTGGGATTTATCCCATGGCTTCAAGGTTGGTTCAACATCTGCAAATCAATCAATGTGATAAAACACATTAATAAAGAAAGAACAAGAACCATATGATACTCTCCATAGATGCTGCAAAAGCATTTGACAAAGTACAGCATCCCTTCTTGATCAAAACTCTTCAAAGTGTAGGGATAGAGGGCACATACCTCAATATCATCAAAGCCATCAATTAAAAACCCACTGCAAATATCATTCTCAATGGAGGAAAACTGAAAGCTTTTCCGCTAAGGTCAGGAACACGGCAGGGATGTCCATTATCACCACTGCTATTCAATATAGCACTAGAAGTCCTAGCCTCAGCAATCAGACAACAAAAAGAAATTAAAAGCATCCAAGTGGCAAAGAAGTCAAACTATCACTCTTTGCAGATGATATGATACTCTATGTGGAAAACTCAAAAGACTCCACTCCAAAGCTGCTAAAACTTGTACAGGAATTCAGTAGAGTGTCAGGATATAAAGTCAATGCGCAGAAATCAGTTGTATTTCTCTATATCAACAACAAGACAGAAGAAAGAGAAATTAAGGAGTCAATCCCATTTACCATTGCACCCAAAACTATAAGATACCTAGGAATAAACCTAACCAAAGAGGCTAAGAATCTATACGCAGAAAACTATAAAGTACTCATAAAAGAAATTGAGGAAGACACAAAGAAATGGAAAAATGTTCCATGTTCCTGGATTGGAAGAACAATTATTGTGAAAATGTCTGTGCTACTTAAAGCAATCTACACATTTATGCAATCCCTGTCAAAATCCCATCCATTTTTTTTTTCAAAGAAATGGAACAAATAATCCTAAAATTTCGATGGAACCAGAAAAGACCTCGAATAGCCAAAAGAATATTGAAAAAGAAAGCCAAAGTTGGTGGCATCACAATTCCAGACATCAAGCTCTATTACAAAGCTGTCTCCATCAAGACAGTATGGTACTGGCACAAAAACAGACACGTAGATCAATGGAACAGAATAGAGAGCCCAGAAATAGACCCTCAACTCTATGGTCAACTAATCTTCGACAAAGCAGGAAAGAATGTCCAATGGAAAAGAGACAGCCTCTTCAACAAGTGGTGTTGGGAAAATTGGATAGCCACATGCAGAAAAATGAAATTGGACCATTTCCTTACACCACACACAAAAATAGACTTAAAATGGATGAAGGATCTCAATGTGAGAAAGGAATCCATCCAAATCCTTGAGGAGAACACAGGCAACAACCTCTTCAACTTCAGCCACAGCAACTTCTTCCTGGGAACATCGCCAAAAGCAAGGGAAGCAAGGGCAAAAATGAACTACTGGGATTTCATCAAGATCAAAAGCTTTTGCACAGCAAAGGAAACAGTTAACAAAACCAAAAGACAACTGACAGAACACAATCAAGAGAATGGTAGAAGATATTTGCAAATGACATATCAGATAAAGGGCTAGTGTCCAAAATCTATAAAGAACTTAACAAACTCAACACCCAAAGAACAAATAATCCAATCAAGAAATGGGCAGAGGACATGAACAGACATTTCTGCAAAGAAGACATCCAGATGGCCAACAGACACATGAAAAAGTGCTCCATATCACTCAGCATCAGGGCACTACAAATCAAAACCACAATGATATACCACCTCACATCAGTCAGAACGGCTAAAATTAACAAGTCAGAAAATGACAGATGCTGGCGAGGATGTGGAGAAAGGGGAACCCTCCTACACTGTTGGTGGGAATGCAAGCTGGTGCAACCACTCTGGAAAACAGCATGGAGGTTCCTCAAAAAGTTGAAAATAGAACTACCCTATGACCCAGCAATTGCACTACTGGGTATTTACCCTAAAGATACAAAGGTAGTGATCCGAAGGGGCATGTGCACCTGAATGTTTATAACAGCAATGTCTACAATAGCCAAACTATGGAAAGAACCTAGATGTCCATCAACAGATGAATGGATAAAGAAGATGTGAGATATATATGTATATATATATATATATATATATATATATATATATATATATATAATGGAATACTATGCAGCCATCAAAAGAAATGAAATCTTGCCATTTGTGATGATGTGGATGGAACTAGAGGGTATTATGCTTAGCGAAATAAGTCAATTGGAGGATGATAACTATCATATGATCTCCCTGATATGAAGAAGTGGAGATGCTACATGGGGGGGTAAGGGGGTAGGAAAAGACTAAATGAAACAAGATGGGATCAGGAGGGAGACAAACCATAAGAGACTCTTAATCTCGCAGAACAAACTGAGGTTTGCTGGGGGGGAGGGGGGTCGCGGGAGGGTGGTGGGGTTATGGACATTGAGGTGGGGTGTGCTGTGGCAAGTGCTATTAAGTGTGTGAACCTGGCGATTCCCAGACCTGTACCCCTGGGGCTAAAAATACATTATATATTTATAAAAAAATTTTAAAAATTAATAAAAAAAGAAAAAAGAAAAAAAATCCTATTTTATATCCTTGCCATCATTTGATGGGTTTTGAGTAGCAAAGCTTTTTGACATAAGCAAAAATAGGGGAGGATAGTGGGCTGGATAAGTTAAAGAAAAATTAAACTCTAATATTTTGATTAAAATTTAAATTTTCATAACCAACATATGTGTCGTTTCTGACAAAACATTAAATTAAACTCTGTAATGATATAAATGTCATATTGCATAAAATTGTGGCATCTAAGTCAAACTGCCATAGATTTTGTAACCTAGTTGGGAAAGTGACAAATTTCTTTTAATAGCATTTTCTCTGCGAATGACAAAACTACATAACCATAAGGAAAAATAGTACTTAAAATGCCAGAGTAAAATATTTAGCAGATATAGTCCATTGCAATTGATAAAATATTTATATGCATAATCTGTTTTCCTATTTGACTCAAATACATATTTGTAGTGTATACTATTTTTACTATTTTTAATGATATTCTTCCCTTTATTACAATTTAAAACTTGCTCAGCAGGTCAAATCGCAATGTTGTGTTCTTGAGTTTTTCTCTCCATCATTCCCTCAAAATAAAATAAAATATGGAGTTACTGATGTTAAATACCTCAGTCCACCAGTAAGAAATTTTCCCTAAGAAAAGAAGCCAAAGAGGAAAATAAGTCAAAGTTTTATGGAAGCCACGTTTATATTTTCCCTTGGACCTAATGGAACAACACTGGTAATATGTGTATATGAGATAACTCCGATCTCTTAATATGAAATTATTCCTGTATTTGTGTACTGTTTAAACAGATTTATTATTCTGATTTCCAATTCCTAAAACTCGCAGACCCCTCACGTTATATGAAACACCTTCCAGTTTAGATGCTGGTGCAAGCTCAGAATTTGCCTCCATTCTTGATTAAATAAAACTTGATAAAATATGAGAACACATGTCAAACCTCCAATATTCATCTCCACAAAATCACATAACCTCATTAGACATGTTTGAAGGTTAATTACTGATATTCTCTCTGCCTTAAAATACAAATTGATTTTTATAAAATAATAATGTTCCATATGCATACCTCATTCTTTTTCAAATTCCTTTTTACCTATCTAGTTCACCTCCAAAAACCACTATATTAAGAACTAGAAAAAGTATCTCAATTCCCACTTGACACATACAGAAATTGAGGCCAAGTTCATGGCAAAGTTAATAACATGTATCCTGATATCAAATTCAATGTATGAAAATTAACTTATGTATAAACTATAAGAATGATGAAGAAGATGGGGGAAAATATTGATAAGAGCAAATGCTGAAGTGGAGGAAATGATGATGAAAATTAGTTGCAAATTTCATAAATGACTGGTGACAAAGTAAAATGTTACAGCCACTATGGAAATCAAATGGCTTTCTCTTATAATATTTGACATACAGTTACCTTATAATCCAGCAAGACTACTCCTGCATTTATCCAAGAATGACAATTTACCTTCACACAAAAACGCATTCATGAATGCATATAGCAACACTATTCATAATCATCCTAAAACAGAAATAATGTAAATGCCCATCAATGGTTGAAAGGATAAAGTATGGTCCACCTATACATTGGGATACTACCAAGAAGTAACATCAGAACGAACTATTGTTTTTATAATTTAGTTGAATCTCAAAGCTGAGTGAAAGAAATCCATTTCAACCAGTTATACATTGCATGTTTTCAATACATATTTTCCAAAAGGAAATGCTAGTGTGACAGAAAAACACATCAGTAATTTTTAGGGGTTATGAGTAGAAAGAATAGTGCAACTATTAAGGGATAACATGAGGAAGTACTTTAGGTTGATGAAAATGTTTTGATTCCTGACTGTGCTGATGGCTACAAGAATCTATAAGTGTGCTGTAATTTGTCAAATTATATAAAAAAATCCATTTTACCATAAGATGATGTAAAAGCTATAATTAAAAAAACAACTACACTTTTTTCACCACTGCTCTTCAACATAGTACTAGAAGTCCTAGCCTCAGCAATCAGACAACAAAAAGAAATAAAATGCATCCAAATCAGCAAAGAAGTCAAACTCTCACTCTTTGTAGATGACATGATACTCTATGTGGAAAACCCAAAAGTGTCCACCCCAAAATTGCTAGAAGTTATACAGGGATTCCGTAAAGTGGAAAGATATAAAATCAATTCACAGAATTCAGTTGCATTCCTATACACTAACAATAAGACAGAAGAAAGAGAAATTAAAGAGTTTATCACACTTACAGTTGCACCCAAAATCATAAATTACCCTAGGAATAAACCTAACGAAAGAAGCAAAGGGTCTGTACTCAGAAAACTGTAGAATACTCATGAAAGAAATTGAGAAAGACAAAAGAAATGGAAAAGTGTTCCGTGCTCATGGACTAGAAGAACAAATATTGTGAAAATGTCTATGCTACCTAGAGTAATCTACACATTCAAAACAATCCTTATAAAAATACCATTGACATTTTTCACATAGCTGGAACAAATAATCCTAAAATTTGTATGGAACCAGAAAAGACCCCGAATAGCAAGAGGACTGTTGAAAAAAGAAAAACAAAACTGGTGGCATCACAATTATTAAATTTAAGCTCTAGTACAAATCTGTAATCATCAAGATAGTATGGTACTGGCACAGAAATAGACACATAGATCAATGGAACAGAATAGAGAACCTACCAGAAATGGACTCTCAACTCTATGGTCAATTAATCTTTGACAAAGCAGGAAAGAATGTCTAATGGAAAAAAAGAGTCTCTTCAACAAATGGTGTTGGGAAAATTGGACAATCACACGCAGAAGAATGAAACTGGACCATTTCCTTACACCACACATAAAAATAGACTCAAAATGGATTAAAGACCTAAATGTGAGACAGGAATCCATCAAAATCCTTAAGGAGAACACAGGCAGCAACCTCTTTGACCTCGGCCTTAGCAACTTCTTTCTAGAAACATCACCAAAGGTGAGGGAAGCAAAGGCAAGAAATCAACTATTGGAACTTCATCAAGATAAAAAGCTTTTGCACAGCAAGGAAAATAATCAACAAAACCAAAGCACAATCAAGAGAATGGTAGAAGATATTTGCAAATGATATATAAAATAAAGGGCTAGTATTCAAAATCTATAAAGAACTTATCAAACTCAAAACCCAAAGAGCAAATAATCCAATCAAGAAATGGACAGAAGACATGAACAGACATTTCTCCAAAGAAAACATCGAGATGGCCAACAGAAACATGAAAAGTGCTCAACATCACTTGGCATCAGGGAAATACAAATGAAAACCACAATGAGGTATCACTTCACTCCAATCAGAATAGCTACACTTAAAAAGTGAAGAAACAACAGATATTGGCAGAGATGCAGAGAACGGGGAACCCTCCTACACTATTGGTGGGAATGCAAGCTGGTGCAGCCACTTTTGAAAATGGTATGGAGGTTTCTTAAAATATTGAAAATAGAGCCACCCTATGACCCCAACAACTACATTACTGGGTATTTATGCCAAAGATACAAATGTAGTGACCTGAAGGGGCACACACACCTGAATGTTTATAGCAGTAATGTCCACAATAGTCAAACTATGGAAAGAACCTAGATGTCCATCAATGATGAATGGATAAAGATATGGTATATATATACATACAATGGGATACTATGCAGCCATCAAAAATTGAAATCTTGCCATTTTCGACAATGTGGATGGAACTAGAGGGTATTATGCTAAGTGAAATAAGTCAATCAGTGAAAGATAATTATCATATGATCTCACTGATATGTGTAATTTCAGAAACAAGGCAGAGGGTCATAGCGGAAGCCAGGGAAAAATGGAACAAGATAAAATCAGAGAGGGAAATAAACCATAAGAGACTCTTAATCATAGGAAATAAACTGAGGGTTGTTGGAGGGGAGAGTGGTGGAGGCATGGGATAACTGGGTGATGGACACTGGGGAGGGTATGCGTTGTAATGAGCACTGGATATTATATAAGACTGATGAATCACAGACCTGTACCCTTGAAGTAAATACTGCATTAAAAAAAGGAGGCACCTGGGCGGCTTAGTGGGTTAAAGCCTCTGCCTTCGACTCAGGTCATGATCCCAGGGTCCTGGGATAGAGCCCCACATTGGGCTCTCTGCTCTGTGGGGAGCCTGCTTCCTCCTCTCTCTCTGCCTGCCTCCCTGCCTACTTGTTGCCTACTTGTGATCTCTGTCTGTCCAAGAAATAAATGAAATCTTAAAAAAAATAAAAACTACTATATTTTTAAAAAACTGTGTATGGGTAATGTAGGTCAAGGCAAATTTAATTGATTTTCTAGTACATTTTGCCAGAGTAAATGGATCTACAGTATAACAAAGTCAAAGATTTTTTTTGTCAAATTTGAATTCTTTTTTAAAACAGATAATGGGAAATTACCTAAATGATATACTCAGTAAAGTATTATTTTTAATCATAGCCAATATTTTCTTGATATCTTATGAGACTCCAAATGTGTCTTTTTAACCTAGATAGATTGTGTGTGTGTGTGTGTGTGTGTGTGTGTGTGTCCACATTTGGAGGGATATGTTCTTTGCTTTTTAAAAATCCATAGCTGAACAGTTCTAAGAGAATTTATTTGTCAGTGTTTTTAGGGGAGAACCTAGCAATAAGTTGGTTCAAAATAATAGAAATTGGGACACCTGGGTGGCTCAGTCGGTTAAGCATCTGCCTTCGGTTCAGGTCATGATCCAGGGTTCTGGGATACAGTCCCATGTCAGGCTCCTGTTTGGCGGGAGTCTGATTCTCCCTCTCCTCCCTGCTCATGCTCTTTCTCACTATCTCTGTCTATTTCTCTCTCTCAAATAAATAAATAAAATCTTTAAAAAAATAGTAGAAATACTCTAAAAGATTGTGCACTGATTAAGGAAGAATTATCCTCTGTTCTACTCTCTAGGATTCTGAAATTTCCAGCAGGTGCCCATAAATATTGAAGACAGATTCTTGAATTCCTCAGGGACTTCCATTCACAGTTCTATATTATTTCCGATTAACATGCAATGAAGAATGATCTAATTCAATAGTAATATGTTAACATTCAGAAAGCAAGCTGATAATATTCTGTGGATAAATTCAGATTTCATTTAAATGGTTTCCTTCCTATTAGATTATTTTGGGTCAACAAATTCAGATAGAAGTTGCTTCATTTGTGGCTTTTAAATTATAGTTTTAAATGCACAAATAATTGAGTTGAACAAAATCAACATAATAGTACCAGGGATTCAACAGAATAGATATTTAATGAATAGATCTACTAATAAATGATAGAAAGGAGTATCCCACCAAAAATAAAACATCTATGGACTTAACAGTTTTATTAAAGTATAATTTACATGCAATATAATTTATCTATTTTAATATACAGTAGATTACAGCATATTTACAGATTTGGGTCTACATCACTAAAATATATTTTTAGAACACTTTTAATGCTTCAAAATGTAACGTTATGTCTATTTGCAGTAAGTTTCCATGCCCCCCACCCCAAGGAAAAATTAATTTTCTTTTCATCTCTATAGTTTTGCCTGTTGTAGGTATTTCATAGAAATGGAATCACACAATGCATGAACATGTGTTTTGTGTGAATATATGTTCTTGCCCTCTTGTATTGATACTTAAGAGTGTAATTTCTGGGTCTTATTGTAACTCTGTGCTTAACATTTTGGGAAAATATCAAACTGTTTTCCAAAGTACCATTAAAAATGGTACCATTTTACATATGTACCAGAAAATTCTAAGGATTATAATTTATCCAAATCTTGCCAAAACATTATTATTATTATTATTACTATTATTATTATTTTATTATTATTTTTAGCCATTTGGTGGGTGTGAAGTGGTTTCTCACTTTGAGTTTGATTTTCAGTTCTCTAATAACTAATTATATTGGATTTTCATTTCATTTGCTAATTGGTCATTTATATGGCCGTTTTAAAAAATCATGTTATATGCTTTCATATTAAGTTGTAAGCATGCTTCATATTCAAGATATAAGTTCCTTCTTAGATCAATGATTTCCAAATATTTTCTCCTTGTCTCTGTGAGTTGACTCTTCACTATCTCCTGCTGGACTTCGGATTGCAAAAGTTTTACATTTTGATGATCAAGAAACTTAAGATGTATGCAGAAAATGCACATTACGAGTGTCATGTATTCTAGTATTCTTTGTAGTTTCATATTAGACTCAATATTTATGAGTAAAAATGTGTATTCTTTAATGTGAATTTTGTTCTGAGCTAAAAGGTAGTGTGTGAGCAGTAGTGAGCTGCTGTTGCTACAGCAACCTGAAACCTTTCAGCAACTGAAAAGGTTTTAGTCCAGCTTTCTGGCAGCTGTAATTCACCTGTGGAACTGTGTCCATCTTACTGAGACTCCTACGATTAGGGAATGGTGGATAAGGGAGATGTAGAAATATTTACAGCCCTTCCAGTATTATAGTTCTCTCCTTCCAGGCACATGTTAAGATTACACTCCTTCATTCTTCTGAAGCTCTGCCCATGTCATGTGAACAGAAGTGCCAACAATATTTCGACTGTTTATCAATGGTGATGGTTATGTATTTTTCCTTTTGCTGTGCAGGCTAGCAATATTGCAGGGATACATTTTTCTCACAGACTGTGTTCTAGACTGAAGATGACATGGAGCAGAGCCCTATTTCACTTTCAATGGACATGACACATGAGTAAGAAAAAATCCTTTGTTGTTTCAAGAAACTGAAATTGCATAGTTGTTCATTTCTGCATCATCACCTAGCTTCCCTGACTTGGTGATTGCAAAATATATTAAGCACACATCTCCTGTGGCCATGGATCATATATTTTCTTACCATTAAATCGGTATTTTATCACCATTTTGTAAATAAGAAAACTGACTTTTTATAGGTTATAGTGTCCTGGGCGTTTTAGTAAATTACCTTAAACCTCGTAGTTTAAACCTCTGAATTTAAAGCTCACATCCCACAAAACTCTGCTTTCCAAGCCCATGAGTACTTGTGGAAAATAAAACAACACATAGAATCACCATGACTGGAAATTGAAGTGCTATTACTAGGTTTTGTTTTTTCTACTTCCATTTCTTAAAATAACATCTCTGTTACAGATTCCTAAATTAATTTGGATCCAGATATTTATAAAATTAGATTTCATATACTAGATTTATGGCCCCCTATTCAGAAAACAAACAAAAAAACCAAGAAAATGAAATAAAAGCTGCATTTTCCAGTCTCTTTTTTTAATGAAAAACATATTAGATTTCAATTAAAAACACAGGAAGGCAAGAATCCTATTCGGCAGAGTATTTTGCTTGCTGACAAATAAACATCCATAGAAATATAAAAGTCGGAGAGGCCTGAACAAGGAATTACACTTGAATTCCAGTTGCATATAGGAAGCGAACCAGAGAGAGAGGGAAATCAAGCACACTTAAACCGCTAAGGCAAAGTCTCCCCCCCAACCCCAAAGCACAAGTGCAGGATCTCTAACAATTATATAGTTATGCCTTGTATTTGATGAAAAAATATGTATTATCAGAGAAAATGCTGTTACCTGTGTCACAAGATTCTACCATATCAAGAAACAGATTGTAGGATTTGTGTTGTTATTTGGTTGGTTTTGCTTATTTGTTTTACACAAATTGAAAGGGGAGACTATGAGGCCATCTGGGAGACACATAGAAATTCAATGACTGAGCTATGTCAGAAAAGAGGAAATTATTCTGTGCATGTGTGCATACGCATGTTGTGTGTGCAAGTGTGTACATAGTTTCTTAGACACATATTTGCATGTAGAGAGATATGGAGATAGAGAGTGAGCACAGATCTAAAGCCCCCACTGAAGGTATGCATTTAGGGGTAGAACAGATGTGGGCAGGGAGGTGGGAGCCATTGCCTTAATCCCATTATTTCCCATTTAAAGAGAAGTGTGCAACAGGTAAAGAACATGAGTTGGGAATTAGACTTGCTCATTTGAATCCTTTTTATTCATTTTTAATTCATCTGGCATAGTAGTTTACCTCCTTTGCAAGTTAGTTGTGCAAAATTAAAGTTCATCTTGTAGTATGCCTGGGATGATGCCTGGCACACAATTTACACTTACACATGTTCTTGGGCAACAATGGCTATCATTAGATGAAAGGACAGTCGCACTGAAAGTTTCATTTCCTCCCCTGTAAACTAATGATAGACATATTCTGCTGGTTGTAGTAAATACTCTGAGTAATATGTGTAAAATGGCAAACAGCATTAGTCACTTTCCCTTTACACACACACACACACACAAACACACGCACACATACACACATGCACATTTTACTTTTTTTTTCCCCACATAGCTTGATCACTGAATGTATACTCATCTCAGATACCCACATAGTTCCTTCTTCCAATTTATGTAAGTCAAATGTTCCTCCTTTCATAAAACAACAAGGAAAAATCTGTTCCAAGGGTCATATTAAACTTTATGTGACAAATAAATAAATTTAAGTCTTTTCTTGGTTTATTGCTAAATTCAGATTTTCTGACAAAAGCAAAAACAATACAAAACACTAGTAGGCCTTCTTAGAATAATCCTCACATTAAGAGTTTTATGCAAATTCAACCGAAGCATTCTGCTCTCCTTTCATTTCATGCTAAACTCTCACCTGAACTTTTAATCCTACCAGTTGTATTTATTTAATACCTTTCTTACACATGAATCACACATTGGACTTCTGAATGCAAGGCTCTGTTGTACTCTACTCTCTGTGCTTGCAAAGCTCTCATGTATTTCTATTGCTTGTTCATTTGTGCCTTATTTCCCTAACTAGGGAAGGAATAAGAAGTGAATGCAGTCACCATTGCATCCTCCAAAGAATAAAGCACAGTGATTGGCATAACCTACATGATACACATAGGCTTCAGTATAACTTAATTTTATCTTTGGATGGGATTCTATATGTTAATCCTTTTAAAGTCCTAATTAAAAGGACTTTGTAATCAGAATCAACTAGGTTTTAATCTGAGCTCTGTCACATATTAAATGTATCTGTGAAGAGAGTTGTGGATGACTCAATTTATTAGTCTGTAAAATGTAAAATACTAGTCTTAAGCTAGTCTTAAGCTTAACAGTCTATTGTGAGAATTAAAGCATGATTTTCTAACATGCCTAACATGCAAAGTGCCATTCAGCAATGTGAATTTTACATTTTACAGAATGAAGGAGCAATGCTTAGGTAAAATGATTCCGTCAGGGTCACACAGCTTGTTAATTACAAAGTCTGGAGACATAATATCTGATCTCCTTTATAAGATTATATCTTGAGTTTCAATTTATGTAAACCTGTAGCTTTTCCTCATGTGAGAACCAGTCTCTTTTGTGCTGCCAATTCAAGTTTATTTATAGTCTAACCTAAAGAACTCTTATTTTAAAATTGATTAGTTATTTAACATGCTGCATTTATAAGATTTAATTAATATCTTAGGTGTCTGAATTTGTGATTTGGGTTATATATCATTGTCATAGGATGACCATATATAACTATGGTCCAAAACAGGACACTTTTGGTATGAAAGTAGGTGAGACTGATACTAAGCCAGATGGAATGCCAGGATAACTAATGTGAAATGGAACTCTCCTGAGCAAGGTAGAACAATAATTACTCCATTTTCAGGTTCAGAATAAGATCAAGTTCGTAGTCTTAGAAAAAAAAATTACTACAACTTTATGGGACGCCTGGGTGGCTCAGTTGGTTAAGCAGCTGCCTTCGGCTCAGGTCATGATCCCGGCGTCCTGGGATCGAGTCCCACATTGGGCTCCTTGCTCATCAGGGAGCCTGCTTCTCCCTCTGCCTCTGCCTGCCATTCTGTCTGCCTGTGCTTGCTCTCTCTCCCTCTCTCTTTCTGACAAATAAATAAATAAAATCTTAAAAAAAAAAAAATTACTACAACTTTAAATAAGTCTAATAATACCTAAATTGAATGGATGATGTAAGGAAAAGAAATACCTTGGGCTGATCATTAACTCATAACTATGATTCTTAGTCTATGATTATTATTCTGAGTTTTGTGAAATGATAATATTTAAGAATATTATCAGAGAACAATGTCTGTGTCAATTACTCAGTAACAAATAGGCAAGCTGTTTCTTCAAAATGTACTAATGAAACTTCAAGGTTATAAACTTAGGCAGGTTAATTCTCTGACATCAATATCTGGGGAGTGTGCATATGTAGGTTGGGAAATACTCTGTTTAAGAGATGAGCAGAAAAAACAAACTGAGGGTTGCTGGAAGGGTGGGAGGGATGGGGTGGCTGGGTTGTGGGCACTGGGAGAGTATGTGCTATGGTGAGTGCCGTGAAATATATAAGCCTGATAATTCACAGACCTGTACCCCTGGGGCAAATAATACATTATATGTTAATAAAAAATTAAAAAAATAGATGAGCAAAAAATTCATCTTAGTTCCCTTCAGGTTTCCAGATTTTACAATGTTCTTATAAGATGACTAAATCTCTCATTTTTTTTTAGTTAGAAAGAAAAAAAAAAGCACATACATGCCTCTCAGTGTCTGACTTTTACAGGGCATATGTGCTCATGTGCTCAATATCTTGGGCACTGATTTGCCACCGAGAATGAGTTTTCTAGCTTACTTCTAGTTACCTATGTAGCTATTACTGACTTTGTAAAGGCAAGAAAAAAATAACACATTTTAAGCATGAAATAATTAAGAGTTAAATCTTTGAGATTTAAAATCACAATGCCTGTAACAAAATTAAGGGCAAATAAGGATGACCTAAAATGAATATTGTTTCAATATTATATTAACAGGTTTAATTAGCTAACACACTCAGATCCACTATTGCATCATATATATCTTTTCATAGAAATCAGGTGGATATAGTTTTCTGCTTATGTTTCCTCTGAGATGAAGATTGACCCAAAGTCTGTCTTATTCACTGTCATCTAAGGCCTTAATCTTGAGAGGCACTTACATATTTGTTGAATGCATGAAATCAAATTAATGTGGTGAGTAAATTATAGAGCGCCATTTGGAATGGCTATAGTTGCAACCCCACTCCCTTTCCTATATAGAATTTGGGCAGGAGTGGCATTGTAAGTCAGACCTGAGTTTGCTCACAGTTTTTATTCTCTTCATGAGCAAGTTATGCCCTGCCCGTGGTAACTTATCCCCTAGGTTCTGGGGCATGAACTACTACAGTTGACACTTGTCAATTAAGCATATAATCTGTCTTCTAGTCATGTTTAATTGATCCTTGTTGGAGGGAAGGAAAAATTAAACAAATAAAATTAAAACAATAGAGAAAACAGAAAAGAACAGATTCTTTTTTTTTTTTTTTTGAGAATTTTTTTTCAGATTATTTATTTATTTATTTGACAGACATCACAAGTAGGCAGAGAGGCAGGCAGAGAAAGAGAGAGGAAGAAGCAGGCTCCTGGCTGAATAGAGAGCCCTATGTGGGGCTCGATCCCAGGACCCTGGGATCATGACCCGAGCCAAAAGCAGAGGCTTTAACCCACTGAGCCACCCAGGCGCCCCCCTTTTTTTTTAATAAACATATATATATATATATTTTAAATTTCATTTATTTATTTGACAGACAGAGATCACAAGTAGGCAGAGAAGCAGGCGGGGGTGGGGGGAAGCAGTCTCCCTGCTGAGCAGAGAGCCCGATGTGGGGCTCGATCCCAGGACCCTGAGACCATGACCTGAGCTGAAGGCAGAGGCTTAACCCACTGAGCCACCCAGGCACCCCCTTTTTTTTTAATAAACATATATTTTTATTCCCAGGGGTACATGTCTGTGAATCGCCAGGTTTACACACTTCAAAGCACTCACCATAGCACATACCCTCCCCAATGTCCATAACACGACTCCCCCAACCAACCCCCCTTCTCCCATCAACCCTGTTTGTTTTGTGAGATTAAGAGTCACTTATGGTTTGTCTCCCTCCCAATCCCATCTTGTTTCATTTACTCTTCTCCTACCCCCTTAACCCCCCCATGTTGCATCTCCTCTACCTCATATCAGGGAGATCATATGATAGTTGTCTTTCTCTGATTGACTTATTTCATTAAGCACCATACCCTCTAGCTACACCCATGTCATCGCAAATGGCAAGATTTCCTTTCTTTTGATGGCTGCATAGTATTCCATTGTGTATATATACCACCACTTCTTTATCCATTCATCTGTTGATGCACATCTAGGTTCTTTCCATAGTTTGGCTATTGTAGACATTGCTGCTATAAACATTTGGGTGCACGTGCCCCTTCAGATCACTATGTTTGTATCTTTAGGATAAATACCCAGTAGTGCAATTGCTGGGTCATAGGGTAGTTCTATTTTCAACATTTTGAGGAACCTCCGTGCTGTTTTCCAGAGTGGTTGCACCAGCTTGCATTCCCACCAACAGTGTAGGAGGGTTCCCCTTTCTCCACATCCTCGCCAGCATCTGTCATTTCCTGACTTGTTAATTTTAGCCATTCTGACTGATGTGAGGTGGTATATCATTGTGGTTTTGATTTGTAGTTCCCTGATGCCGAGTGATATGGAGCACTTTTTCATGTGTCTGTTGGCCATTTGGATGTCTTCTTTTTTTTTTTTTTTAAGATTTTATTTATTTATTTGACAGAGAGAAATCACAAGTAGGCAGAGAGGCAGGCAGAGAGAGAGGAGGAAGCAGGCTCCCTGCTGAGCAGAAAGCCCGAGACATGGGGCTTGAACTCAGGACCTGGGATCATGACCTGAGCCGAAGGCAGCGGCCCATCCCAATGAGCCACCCAGGCGCCCCCATCTGGATGTCTTCTTTGCAGAAATGTCTGTTCATGTCCTCTGCCCATTTCTTGATTGGATTATTTCTTCTTTGGGTATTGAGTTTGTTAAGTTCTTTATGGATTTTGGACACTAGCCCTTTATCTGATATGTCATTTGCAAATATCTTCTCCCATTCTGTCAGTTGTCTTTTGGTTTTGTTAACTGTTTCCTTTGCTGTGCAAAAGCTTTTGATCTTGATAAAATCCTAATAGTTCATTTTTGCCCTTGCTACCCTTGATTTTGGCGATGTTCCTAGGAAGATGTTGCTGTGGCTGAGGTCGAAGAGGTTGTTGCCTGTGTTCTCCTCAAGGATTTGGATGGGTTCCTTTCTCACATTGAGGTCCTTCATCCATTTTGAGTCTATTTTCGTGTGTGGTGTAAGGAGATGATCCAATTTCCTTTTTCTGCATGTGGCTGTCCAATATTCCCAACACCATTTATGGAAGAGGCTGTCTTTGTTCCATTGGACATTCTTTCCTGCTTTGTCGAAGATTAGTTGACCATAGAGTTGAGGGTCTATTTCTGGGCTCTCTATTCTGTTCCATTGATCTATGTGTCTGTTTTTGTGCCAGTACCATGCTGTCTTGATGATGACAGCTTGTAATAGAGCTTGAAGTCCAGAATTGTGATGCCACCAACTTTGGCTTTCTTTTTTAATATTCCTTTGGCTATTCGAGGTCTTTTCTGGTTCCATATAAATTTTAGGATTATTTGTTCCATTTCTTTGAAAAAAATGGATGGTACTTTGATAGGAATTGCATTAAATGTGTAGATTGCTTTAGGTTGCATAGACATTTTCACAATATTTATTCTTCCAATCCAGGAGCATGGAACATTTTTCCATTTCTTTGTGTCTTCCTCAATTTCTTTTATGAGTACTTTATAGTTTTCTGTGTATAGATTCTTAGTCTCTTTGGTTAGGTTTATTCCTAGGTATCTTATAGTTTTGGGTGCAATTGTAAATGGGATTGACTCCTTAATTTCTCTTTCTTCTGTCTTGTTGTTGGTGTAGAGAAATGCAACTGATTTCTGTGCATTGAATTTATATCCTGACACTTTACTGAATTCCTGTACAAGTTCTAGCAGTTTTGGAGTGAAGTCTTTTGGGTTTTCCACATATAGTATCATATCATCTGCGAAGAGTGATAGTTTGACTTCTTCTTTGCCAATTTGGATGCCTTTAATTTCCTTTTGTTGTCTGATTGCTGAGGCTAGGACTTCTAGTACTATGTTGAATAGCAGTGGTGATAACGGACATCCCTGCCGTGTTCCTGACCTTAGCGGAAAAGCTTTCAGTTTTTCTCCATTGAGAATGATATTTGCTGTGGGTTTTTCATAGATGGCTTTGATAATATTGAGGTATGTGCCCTCTATCCCTACACTTTGAAGTGTTTTGATCAGGAAGGGATGCTGTACTTTGTCAAGTGCTTTTTCAGCATCTATGGAGA
This sequence comes from Lutra lutra, assembly GCF_902655055.1. NCBI lineage: Eukaryota > Metazoa > Chordata > Mammalia > Carnivora > Mustelidae > Lutra > Lutra lutra. The sequence goes on from NC_062280.1 coordinate 137,213,119, forward strand.
GTATCATATGGTTCTTGTTCTTTCTTTTATTAATGTGTTGTATCACATTGATTGATTTGCAGATGTTGAACCAGCCTTGCAGCCCTGGAATAAATCCCACTTGGTCGTGGTGAATAATCCTTTTAATGTACTGTTGAATCCTATTGGCTAGTATTTTGGCGAGAATTTTTGCATCTGTGTTCATCAAGGATATTGGTCTGTAGTTCTCTTTTTTGATGGGATCCTCGTCTGGTTTTGGGATCAAGGTGATGCTGGCCTCATAAAATGAGTTTGGAAGTTTTCCTTCCATTTCTATGTTATGGAACAGTTTCAGGAGAATAGGAATTAGTTCTTCTTTAAATGTTTGGTAGAATTCCCCCAGGAAGCCATCTGGCCCTGGGCTTTTGTTTGTTTGGAGATTTTTGATGACTGTTTCAATCTCCTTACTGGTTATGGGTCTGTTCAGGCTTTCCATTTCTTCCTGGTTCAGTTGTGGTAGTTTATAGGTCTCTAGGAATGCATCCATTTCTTCCAGATTGTCAAATTTGTTGGCGTAGAGTTGCTCATAGTATGTTCTTATGAATGTCTGTATTTCTTTGGTGTTTGTTGTGATCTCTCCTCTTTCATTCATGATTTTATTTATTTGGGTCCTTTCTCTTTTCTTTTTGATAAGTCTGGCCAGGGGTTTATCAATCTTATTAATTCTTTCAAAGAACCAGCTCCTAGTTTCATTGATTTGTTCTATTGTTTCTTTGGTTTCTATTTCATTGATTTCTGCTCTGATCTTTATGATTTCTCTTCTCCTGCTGGGTTTAGGGTTTCTTTCTTGTTCTTTCTCCAGCTCCTTTAGGTGTAGGGTTAGGTTGTGTACCTGAGACCTTTCTTGTTTCTTGAGAAAGGCTAGTACCGCTATATATTTTCCTCTCAGGACTGCCTTTGTTGTGTCCCACAGATTTTGAACCATTCTGTTTTCATTATCATTTGTTTCCATGAATTTTTTCAATTCTTCTTTAATTTCCTGGTTGACCCATTCATTCTTTAGAAGGATGCTGTTTAGTCGCCATGTATTTGGGTTCTTTCCAAATTTCCTCTTGTGATTGAGTTCTAGCTTCAGAGCATTGTGGTCTGAAAATATGCAGGGAATGATCCCAATCTTTTGATACCGGTTGAGACTTGATTTAGGACCAAGAATGTGATCTATTCTGGAGAATGTTCCATGTGCACTAGAGAAGAATGTGTATTCTGTTCTTTGGGATGAAATGTTCTGAATATATCTATGATGTCCATCTGGTCCAGTGTGTCATTTAAGGCCTTGATTTCCTTGTTGATCTTTTGCTTGGATGATCTGTCCATTTCAGTGAGGGGAGTGTTAAAGTCCCCTACTATTATTGTATTCTTGTCGATGTGTTTCTTTGATTTTGTTATTAATTGGTTTATATAGTTGGCTGCTCCCACGTTAGGGGCATAGATATTTAAAATTGTTAGATCTTCTTGTTGGACAGTTCCTTTGAGTATGGTATAGTGTCTTCCTCATCTCTTATTGTAGTCTTTGGCTTAAAATCTAATTGATCTGATATAAGGATTGCCACTCCTGCTTTCTTCTGATGTCCATTAGCATGGTAAATTCTTTTCCACCCCCTCACTTTAAACCTGGAGGTGTCTTCAGGTTTAAGATGAGTTTCTTGTAGGCAACATATAGATGGGTTTTGTTTTTTTATCCATTCTGATACCCTGTGTCTTTTGATTGGGGCATTTAGCCCATTAACATTCAGGGTAAGTATTGAGAGATATGAATTTAGTGCCATTGTATTGCCTGTAAGGTGACTGTTATTGTGTATTGTCTCTGTTTCTTTCTGATCTACTACTTTTAGGGTCTCTCTTTGCTTAGAGGACCCCTTTCAATATTTCCTGTAGAGCTGGTTTGGTATTTGCAAATTCTTTCAGTTTTTGTTTGTCCTGGAAGTTTTTAATCTCTCCTTCTATTTTCAATGATAGCCTAGCTGGATATAGTATTCTTGGCTGCATGTTTTTCTCGTTTAGTACTCTGAATATATCATGCCAGCTCTTTCTGGCCTGCCAGGTCTCTGTGGATAAGTCTGCTGCCAATTGAATATTTTTACCATTGTACGTTACAGACTTCTTTTCCCGGGCTGCTTTCAGGATCTTCTCTTTGTCACAGACTTGTCAATTTTACTATTAGGTGACGGGGTGTGGACCTATTCTTATTGATCTTGAGTGGGGTTCTCTGAACCTCCTGGATTTTGATGCTTGTTCCCTTTGCCATATTGGGGAAATTCTCTCCAATAATTCTCTCCAATATACCTTCTGCTCCCCTCTCTGTTTCCTCTTCTTCTGGAATCCCAATTATTCTAATGTTGTTTCATCTTATGGTGTCACTTATCTCTCGAATTCTCCCCTCGTGGTCCAGTAGCTGTTTGTCCCTCTTTTTCTCAGCTTCTTTATTCTCTGTCATTTGGTCTTCTATATTGCTAATTCTTTCTTCTGCCTCATTTATCCTAGCCGTCAGAGCCTCCATTTTTGTTTGCACCTCATTAATAGCTTTTTTGATTTCAACTTGGTTAGATTTTAGTTCTTTTATTTCCCCAGAAAGGGCTTTTATATCTCCCGAGAGGGTTTCTCTAATATCTTCCATTCCTTTTTCGAGCCTGGCTAGAACCTTGAGAATCGTCATTCTGAACTCTGGATCTGACATATTAACAATGTCTGTATTGATTAGGTCCCTAGCCTTTGGTATTGCCTCTTCTTCTTTTTTTTGTGGTGAAATTTTCCGCCTTGTCATTTTGTCCAGATAAGAGTATATGAAGGAGCAAGTAAAATACTAAAAGGGTGGCAACAACCCCAGGAAAATACGCTTTAGCCAAATCAGAAGAGATCCCAAATCGTGGGGTGGGGGAGAAAGGGGATAAAAAGAGGTTCAGAAAGAAAGAAAAAAAAATTAAAAAAAGAAAGCCAATAAAGAAAAAGTATAAAAAGAATATATATATATATATATATATATATATATATATATATATTAGATAAACTAGTTAAAAAATGTTAAAAAAGAAAAGGGTAAAAGTTAAAAAAATTTAGCAGAAGAAGAAACAAAAATTGAAAAAGAAAAGAAAAAAAAATTAATTTAACTGCAAGGCTAAAGAATCATGGGGAGAAAGCCAGAGTTCTGTACTTTGCTTTCTCCTCCTCTGGAATTCCGCTGCTCTCCTTGGTATTGAAACTACACTCCTTGGTAGGTGAACTTGGTCCTGGCTGGGTTTCTTGCTGATCTTCTGGGGGAGGGGCCTGTTGTAGTGATTCTCAAGCGTCTTTGCCCCAGGCAGAGTTGCACCGCCCTTACCCGGGGCCGGGCTGAGTAATCCACTAGGGTTTGCTTTCGGGAGCTTTTGTTCCCTGAGTGCTTTCCGTAGAGTTCTGGAGGGTGGGAATGAAGATGGCAGCCTCCCGGTGTCTGGCCCAGAGGAGCCGAGAGCCCGGGGCCCCACTCCTCCGGGGAGTGCGCCCCCAGAGAACAGTGCCCAATGACTCCCGCCACCCTGGCCTCCAGCCGCGCTCCGAGCTGACGGAGCCTGCGACTGGTTCAAGGTAACCCGGAGCTGAGAGTCACTCCTCCGCTCTGTCTCTGTAGCTGGCTTCCCCGTGTAATACCTGTGAGCTCTGCTACACTCAGACACCCCCAATCCTTCTGTGACCCTGCAGGACCTGAGGCCACGCTGACCCCGCATGGGCTTCACCCCGGTTAAGCCTCTGGAGCGATGTCCCTCAGTGGAACAGACTTTTAAAAGTCCCGATTTTGTGCTCCGTTTCTCCGCCACTTGCCGGGAGCCAGCCCCTCCCCCCGCGGTCTATCTTCCCGTCGCTTTGGAGTCACTTCTCCGCCAGTCCTACCTTGCAGAAAGTGTTTGATTTTCTGTTTCTAGAGTTGCTGTTCTTCTTCTCTTCCATCTCCCGTTGGATTTGTAGGTGTTTGTAATCTTTAGATAAGCTATCAGCTGATCTCCCGCTACCTGAAGTAGTCTCAGCCTGCTACTTCTCTGCCATCTTGACTCCTCCCTCCAGAAGGAAAGAATCTTAAGCAGACTCCCTGCTGAGTGTGGAGCCCAAGGTGGGTCTCCAGCTCAGACCCTGAGATCATGACCTGAGCCAAAATCAAGAGTGGGTCGCTTAACTGCTGAGCCACCCAGGTGCCCCAATAATTTTTATAGAAAGGGCTGCAAATTTTCATTTTGCATTTAGTGTTACCAGTTATGTAGCTGGTGCTGGGAAGAGTAAGGAATCACTTGACTTTATCAACACAGTATGATTATTTTAACTTTTCACAGTACTGTTTTACCGAGCTACCTTTCTTCTATAATCCAGGAAGAGTGATTTAGCTCCAGTTAATGAAATGTATGGCTGCTGCTGTTCACGTAATCTCTTTAAGATAAGGAAATATGTAATACGTATAGAGTCTTATGGAGTCAATCTATTTTCAAAAGAGTACCGTCTTCACTTAGATCAAAACGATTTGGAATCATGCTGAAGATTTATGGCATTTTTAGAAAATGACAGTTTACAATTGATTACATGGAATGATGTATGTTGAAAGCACTCAGTAATGCACATGGTGCTATGCTGAAAGTACTTTAATTATTTAATTAGTTAGGACATGAGGAAGGTTTATGTGACTTTTTTATGGTAAAGCAGAACACTTACATATTAACGATAATAGGAAGTCATGACTGTATAAGCTTCTGCAAAGGCATAAAATTGGATTCTAATTAGTAATAGAATAATTATTTATTGACTTTTTTCACTTAAAAAATGTCTACTACTATATGTGTGTTTTTAAAATACACTTGTAAAAGGCATAATTCACTAAAGGATACAACTTCTTATCTGCCTTGTTTGAGTCGTAAAGGATCAGGATCAGATTTTTAAATTGAATCTGACAAGAAATTGATAGCAAGTACAGAAGAGAAGAGTGTTTAGCTCTGTTAGAAATCCATAGTAAATTATTTTTTTAGGGGCTTCTTTCTAGGTCAGCACTTTACAGACAGTTTTTCAAAGTTGTAGTTAAAATGTGCTGCTAACATGAAGATATTAAATGGTATTAATCTGAACATCTTTCAAATATATTCCAAACTCCATAGCTGTGAGTTGCTGTCTATATCTCATAATTTTTTTTAAATTCCTCAATGTATATAAAATATAAACAAGATGTAATGTCTTTGGACAAATAACCTGAGTGACAACAATTCTTTTGGCAATGCCCAGAAATAATCAGTTACAGAAATTAAGCAACAGCTGTTCACGAGTACTATCTTAAAAGGTGCTACTTCCTTCAAAGCAGAAGACAATGGAGGGATCAAAGCCACTGCCATGTGTTTTCCAGCATTTTTTGGCTAGTGTGCTTAGACAAGCAACAGAAATGCTATTGTACTAGTAAAGTGAGTACTCAACCCATGTGTTTTGGTAGCAAACTAAACAGGCTAACAAATATGGCAAAATGAGATTGTAGAAGAGGAAAGAAGACATAGAATGTGCCCATGTTTACACACTTACAACCAATTTAAAATAGACCAGGTATTGTATGCAAGTGTTGCATCACTATATTATACACCTGAAACTAATATTACACTGTATGTTAACTAACTAGAATTTAAATACAAACTTAAAAAATAAAAAAAAAAGAAGTAGGTCCTTCTGTATGAAAATTGGCAAATGGGTGAGTTTATAGGCAAAGAAAACCAAGATACAGAGATTGATTCAATTTTTTTAAGTTTACCATATGACTGCTTTATTCAAACTATAGGGAAATGCAGTATGAAAGATTAGGGTACTGGCTGGGAATAAAACATGAACATGAAATATGAAAATCTTGAAAGGTTTTAAAAAATAAGGTGATATTAAAACAAAAAATGAATTCACACTAGTGCTTTAAAAAAGGGCAGTCCTGTATTTTTTCATATAGGAAAGAATACAGGTCTTGTATCATTTTAATTTTAAATTTATTCCCATTTTTCCCCCTCTCTATTTTGACAAGGATATTGTTCTATTTATACTTCTAGTGATTGTTAATATACATAAAAGCTGATGGTTTTGCATATTTATTTTCTATCCAGTCATCTACTAAATGTTTTGTATTTGAGAGATTTTTAATTGAGTTATTGAATATTTTATGTATGGAACCATATTAACTCAGAGCAAAAACATTATTTCTTATTCAATATTTACACTTACCTGTTTTTCATATCTTAGGCCATTGTTTACAAGATCTGAGGTGTGAATAGTCTACTTTCGACAGTTGTATCTGTCTTATTGAATTGAAATGTAACTTTTTAAATACTTTGTTAGAGTTACTATAATAGAGCTACTAAATACTCAATTGTCTTTCTTACTTGTTTGTTTTGGTTAAGATTTTATCATGTTTCATTAGTTTCTATGCTTTTCTGTTTTCCTTAGTTTTTAAATTATTAGTGCTTGCTAAAGTATATCCATTTTTGGCTTCTGTTCATAAATGGTAAATTTTCCTCCAAGCTATGTTGAATTTTTAGAGGATTCTGATTAAGAATGTTGCTCATTATATGGGAAAAATAAAGGTGAATCCCTGACGTTCATTATATATAAAACGGTAATCTGGGTGAGTCAACATACGTATTAATGTGAATGGTAATCATTTACAATGGAGAAAATATAAAACAATATTTTATAATTCTGGAACAAAGAAAAGGTACCTAAACAAAACTCTTTTTAAAAAAAAGTTAAAAGTTAATTGATATGAAGTGATTTTTGACTTAGTGTAATGTGGTACATCACAGACAAAGTTGAACAAAAGAAGTTGTTTGCATTATTAAAGGACAATGAGGGATCTTTGTTATAGCCATTTTGAAAATAAACTTGATACCATTTAAAGAAATAAAGTATACATGTATCTTACAATTCAGCAATTCCAAGCCTAGTTATATCCAGGAGAAACTCTTACACAGATTACTGACTGTATCTACACAAAGTGGCTCGTTGTAAGTTTGTCTATGCCAGCTAGGAATTGGAGGCAACTTAGTTGTCTAATGCTAGGTGAATGACTATAAAAAACACTGTGGTTTCTTAGAGAGGAAAACACTATAACAATTAAAAACAGTGAAAAGCATGAATAGGGCTTAAAAGTATAGAATATTAAAAGGAATTTCTAGAAAATGCAATTAAAACATACACATTTAAAACAACATCATATTTTTTCTAACATATGCATCCAAAATACTTAACAGGTCACAACATATAAAAGGATTGTCAGGTGTATCGATGGTAGGCCAGAGGATCTGCTTTGCTTGAGATCAGGCATGAGGAGTGGATCACTTCTACACAGTTTAGAAAAAATTTTTATAAAAAATATTTGGGTGCTATTTATTTATTTGGTTGTGCATTGAGGGGATTTTAAAAATAATATCAATTTTATTTTTTTTAAATAGACATTTTTAAAAATATTTTATTTATTTATTTGACACAGAGAGAGAGAGATTACAAGTAGGCAGAGAGGCAGGCATAGAGAGAGGAGGAAGCAGGCTCCCTGCCAAACAGAGAGCCCGATGCGGGACTCGATCCCAGGACCCTGAGATCATGACCTGAGCCGAAGGCAGAGACTTAACCCACTGAGCGCCCCTAAAAAATAATATCAATTTTACAGAAACATTTACAGAATAGTACAAGGAACCCCATATCTGCCATCTTCTATTATCTAGAATCCTCAATATTTAGAATTTTGCCATATTTGCTCTATTATTCATTAGTCACAATGCCTCATCAGCCTTTAGCACTTTAGGATGTATTTTCTAAGGGGAACACCTTGCCACATAACTGTAATACAACCATCAATACCAAGAAATTAACATTGCTTTAATGCTACCATCTAAGTTACATATCCCACTCAAAGTTTGCTAATTGGCCTTACAATGGCCATTATAGACCTAGAATCTGACCCAGGATCATTCATTGCATGTAACTGAAACAATTCTCTAGTCTCCTTCAACCAAGGAGAGTTTCTCAGTTTTTTTTTTTTTCTTGCTTGTCATAACCTTGACATTTTGTAAGAATATAGACCAATAATTTTTGAATGTACCTGAATTTATGTTGCTCTGTTGTTTTCCCATGAGCATCTTCATGATATGCAAAGATGGCAGAGATACTGTAGAAGTGGTGCTGTGTCCTTCTCAGTATATCATATCAAGAGGCCCATTCAGGAAATGTCAACTTATATCACTTAATTTCAAGGTGTATGTGAGTCTTCTCCACTGCTAAGTGATTCTTACTTGGCATTCTATTGAGTTGAAGAACTTAATATTATTTACCATTTAATTTATTTGTACATAATTCTTTTATTTATTTATTCATACCACTAAGTGTTATGGGCTAAATTGCAACCTTCCAGAAGTCCTAATCCCCAAGTACTCAGAATATGCCTGTATTTGGAGACAGGATTTTTAGAGATGGATAAGTTAAAATAAAGTCATTATTACTGGCATTGGTCCAATATGACTGGCTTTTGTATAAGAAGAGGAAATTTGGACACAGTCCCACAGAGGGAAGAACATATAAGACACAGGGAGAAGATGGTCATCTACAAATAAAAGAGGTAAATGTGAAACAGGGACTTCCATCATGGCCCTCAGAAGGAAACAATTGTGCCAACAGTTTACTCTCAGACTTAAGCCTCCAGAACTGTGAGAAAATGAATTTAGGTTCTTTAAGCCACCTGGTCCCTGGTACTAATATATAAAGACTCATGAATTCATTTATAATATGTCATCATTATTTAATCTTTAAATATCTCAGATTTGATCAGTTGTAGCCTCTTAAAGTCAGTTATTATGTTTTTTAGACATCTTCATTCATCGAATATTTCTTTAATTTGCAGCACAATAAGTTTTTTCAGGCCCTTCTTTACATTTCTTGACTTGGACCTGAAAGTCCCAGTTCTCTCTAGTGAGGACGGTTGTTAAGAGACCACAATTTAAGCCCAGGAATATTGGTATATTGTTATTCCCAGGACCTCCTTGTGGTTGGAACAGTTAGGGAATGTATTTATGTGTGTACATTATCATTTTCTTCTTCTTTCTCTCTCCTTCTCTCTCTCTCTCATTATCTTGCCACACACAGAAAAATATGCACACATGTGTGGCACACACATATATATATATATAGTTATTTTGGTAAATATCATTGTCTTTATGAGAAATAAGATACTCATTTTTATTTGCAGCCTCCAAGATGATCCCCAGTGATCCCACCTTGTCCTTGGGTCCTCATTCCCACTCTTTTAAATCATTCACCCTGGAGGATGCCAGTTTCCAAGTCACCAGAAAGTCCTATGCAGAGGCCCACTGGAATGAGCTTGGATAGGATTTCTTCACCCCCTAATGGAATATTCAGATGAGACCTCAGCCCGGACCATCAGCTTGGCTACAACTTTACAAGATACCTTGAGCCAGAGGCACCCAGCTGAGCCACAATCAGATTCCAGACCTCCAGGAAATATAAGAAATACACATTGTTTAAACCAAAAAGTGCTAGGGTGATTTTTCTGTAGAGCAATAGAAAAATACACATTACTGAAGGTAAGGTCACTAGCTACCTCTTAATTGCAAGTGTCTGATGCATTCTTATTTATTTTGAATGCTCTACAATATAATATGTAAGTTGTTTAAACTTGAAATTATACAAGGATAGATTGAATCTAAGCTCTGCTGTTTACTTGCAATGTTGTTTTCTCTTTCTGTACCACATTTTTTTAATGTGTTAAATAAGGATAGAAAAACAGTGCCTATCTCATAGATGTTTGTAACTATTAAATGAGATAATACACAAGTTATTTAATAACAATGTATAGCACATAGCAATTGCATGATAAATATTTGTCATACCTGCCACTATTTACTATTTCTTGCCTCTTAAGATTGTCCTCACCTTTTGCTTCTGTGACATAACTTCTTGGTGTCCTTCCTACCTCTAATGGCTGCTTATTCTTCTTAAGCTAGTCCCCAGGAAGATTTTCTTGTCCCTTTTAACTTATCACTCAGAATAATCTATCTATTGACTCACCTTGGATATTTGACAGGTACTTTAAAATTAATAATTTTTTACCTTCAAATCTACTTGTTTTCCCATATTCTCTCTCCTAATAAATATATTTGTTATCTACTTGGCAAATCAGAGCATAAAAATGAGTTTTAATTTATCCAAGTCAGTTAATCAAGTATTTTGATTACCAATTACATTTGCAGTTCTAGAATTTTTTTTTTTAAGGAAAATGATATGGGTCTTATTCTTTTGAGAAACATACTGTCTTGCTGAGTATAAGAGTAAACCATCAGTTGAGGTGACTTCAGTATGCCACAAAGCAAAATGGGCAGTGGATAGCCAGAAATGGGAGTATAAAAGCTGGTAGGCCCAAGTGAAAATGTCTTGGGCTACCTTATAATGTATTCAGTGGGAAGACATTGAAAGATTATTATTATGTGATTGCAGAGATCTGATACAGCCTGAGCTCTCCTTCAATCATAAATTAAAATGTTTGCTAAGTCCCATTAGAAGTATTTTCTCAGTGTTTTTGCTATCAGCTTCTTTCTCTCTACGACCACTGTTACTTGTTTAAATTCACCTTTATCACTCATTGCTAGAATTATTGCAATCATTCTTTAATTGGTTTTCATTTTTAAATTGACTCAATCTCCTACGGAAAAACCTTCAATGACTTCTCAGATCCTTCAAGTTAAAATTCAAACTTATAGCTTAACTTCTACACAAGGAAGTCCTTTCATTATGGTCCTGCCTACTTCTAAGCAGGTCCATCAACTACTTCACCTACAGCAGCAACACAAGTTTGTTAACCGCAGTGCACTTCTTTAAGTTTTCTGTAGAGACCATAACTTCCATACTTTTGTGGCTACACCTATTCTGTTAGTTTTGCTTGACATTTCCCTTTCCTACTCCATGTTTCGTGGGCTTTTGTCCTTCAAGACCAACCCCCACAGTACTCTCCCATCTTAGTTACCTCCAGTTTTTCTCAAATGTTTCTGTCTACACTGAAATAGCACCCTTCCTGTAATCAGAGTTATGCCTACCTAGTGAAATTTGGGTGTTTTTAGGAATATTAGAATTACCTGTATTTATTTACTGCTCCATAACTAATTACACAGAGACATAGTGGCTTAAAAAAACAAAAACAAAAACAAGAGAAACAAAAATAAAAACAAAGTCTGCATTTATTAATCTCATAGTTTCTGTGGGTTGGGAATTCATAAACAGGTTAGCCAAGTGATTTAAGCTCAGGATCTCTCATGAGGCTGCAGTCAAGATGTGGGTTTGGACTGAAGTTAACTGAAGGCATGACTTGAGCAAGAGGATTCCCTTCCAACACAATTCATTTAATGTCTTTTTAATTATTTTTTAAATTTAAGTTCCAGTTAGTTAACATATAGTATAATATTAGTTTCAGGTGTAAAATATAGTGATTAAACTCTTCCATGCACCCTCCTTAATCCCCATCATTTATTCCACTCAGACTCCCCACCCACCTCTTCCCTGGTAACCATCAGTTTGTTCTCTATAGTTAAGAGTCTATTTCTTGGTTTATCTCTCTTTTTTTTTTTCCTCTTTGCTCATTTGTTTTGTTTCTTAAATTCCACATATGACTGGAATCATATAGTATTTGTCTTTCTGTGACTGACTCATTTCACTTAGCATAATACTCTAGCTCTATTCATGTTGTTGCAAATGGCAAGATTTCATTGTTTTTGAAGGCTGGGTAATATTACATTATATACAATGTATAATGTATCCTCTTCTCTATTGATGGGCACTTGGGCTGCTTCCATAGTTTGGCTATTATAAATAATACTGCTATAAACATCAGGGTGCATCCTTTTAAATTAGTATTTTTTTAATTCTTAGTGTAAATACCTAATACCGCAATTGCTGCATCATAGGCCAATTCTATTTTTAACTTTTTGAGGAACCTCCATACTATTTTCCAGAGTGGTTACATCAGTTTGCATGCCTACCAAAGGTGTAAAAGGGTTCCTCTTTCTCCACATCTTCACCAACACCTGTTGTTTCACCTGTGTTGTTGATTTTAGCCGTTCTGACAGGTGTGAGGTGATATCTAATTGTAGTTTTAAGTAATTTCCCTGATGATCAATGGTGCTGAGCATCTTTTCATGTGTCTGTTGGCCATCCGAATGTCTTCTTTGAAAAATGTCCAGCAACAGAACTAAAAGGAAACCTATACAATGGGAGAAGTTATTTGCAAATGACATATCTAAGAAAGAGTTAGTATCCAAAATATATAAAGAACTTATAAAACAATACTTAAAAACAAATAATCCAATTAAAATTGGGCAGAAGTCCCTTAATGTCTTTTGAAAGGAGGCCTCGGTTCCAGTTATAGACAGAAGACCAGTTCCTCGTGCTGTGGCCATCTCCCTAGTGATAAATTGAACATGCTCACTATGAACCTGTTGGCTTCCCCCAGAGTAAATACTCTAAGAGTGAAAGCAATATTGTGATGTTTTCTATGACCTAGACTTGGAAGTTACATTCCATTCTTTCTTAAATATCATTTTGGTTACACAGGTAATCCCTATGCGATGGGAGAGACAAGTACATAGGGACATAAATAATAGGAAGTTAGGATTGTTGTGAACTATCATGAAGGGTAAAAAACTGAAAACCTTTAATATTATGGAAGATTATATTAATCATGTAACAACATCTTAGAATACTCTAAATCATTCTATTTTAATTGTGGAAGGGAGAGTCCCTGAAAATTTTTGATGTCAAGAAGATTCCCATTTAAAATAGAGTAATTTTAAACATTATTAAGAATTTTATGTGATATATGCATATATATGTTTTACATATCTTGCATTTTTACAACTGTATTTTAACTTGTGACTAGTCAGGTATTTAAAGAAAAACTTTATCATAAAGAAAAAAGTGGTAAGAGGATGACATTTTCTTTTAAGTAGCTGTATAGCCTTGGATCATCTCCATAGATGATCTTCACTGTGCTCCAGTTTTGTCACCACTCAGATGAGTAATATAACTAATGGTTTTTATATCTCATGAGACTATTGTGAGTGTAAGGAAGATTACTGATGATAAGCAGCAGTGAAAAGTTAAATGACTATGAAAAGGCAAGATGTCTTCATTAAGTGATTTGCAAACATGCCTCATAAATGGTATTTGAATATTTGTAATTACTTAGTATGTATTGCATACAAACATTAGCTAATATTGTATAACACTAATTTCAGATGAATTTACCAAGGCATCTTCTTTTGCTATCAGATTAGCTTATCAAGGAGCTAGCTAGATATATAATACCACATGTAGGATGATATTGATCTTTGGGTATCATTTCTCTTTATGCAAGCTCACTGCATAAATGCAAGTAAAATGAGAATAAAACTGGAAATGTATTTAAAAATTCTCATCTGTGTGTTTACAAACCACAGTATTTTTTTAAAGCCTTAATATTTTAGTGGTATTAATCTATTTTAGAATGTAAAATGGCAGACAAAAGAAATCCATAGGGTGATTCCTGGTTTTCAATAAAGCAAGTTTTTGATCCTGTAAAAGTTCAGTTTGCAAATGCTCTTCTAAGAAAAAATAAAGTTACCAATTGGTAAGTTTTAGGGCATCCAAAACTGCTCATCTCAGAGCACAGGGAGGTAGTTTTTAGAGGGAACTCAAAGCAATAGCACTAGCTATATGCAAAAACTTAGTCACAATTGTAGTGTGGACTTTGATTGGAGTTGTCCTCCTCTCTGAAATCATGTATAATCTAGAAGAAAAGTTTAGCCTACAAAGTACAACTTCTATAAACTATTTTGGAATTTATTTTACAAAGTATATAATAACCTATCATTAATTGTTTTATGGTTTATCATTGGCCCCTTAATTTCTTTTTCCTTTAATTTTGTTTAGAGCAAAAAGTAAGAAACCACTTGACTTATACCCTTAATTTGAGTCACTGTGGTTTTAAGCTCATGAAATTTTAGAAATTTTTTAGTATGGAATTTGTTCCATCTGTTTGTAACTTTACAGAAAAGGTTAATTGAGCAATGTCATCTGCTCAAATTTCAGTGTTTTATTCAAATACTGAAGGTATCTATTAAAAAAAAAAAAGAAAAGCATAACCAGGCCTGATGTGACTGATACAGAAATTGCAACACAGATAAGGAGTATTATCAACACAGAAATCTATAACATGTGTCATTGCCTTAGAGGCCCTGCTGTGGGTGACAAGGAAATCGACAGTAAATGTGGAAAGAAAGTGATTTAGTTTATGCAGTGGTGAAATAATTACTAACAAGTCCCCCATCATAACTTAGAAGACAGATAATGTTGACATCGGGGAGAAGGCAGGAAAATAGAATATGAATAGGTGTCACTGGGTGGACTTTACAAGATCATAAAAGAAAGAGATAATTTCAAGAAGAACAAAATATTTCCAATTTTTTTTTAAGTGAGAAAGACTTGGAGTTTAAAAAAAAAAAGTCCAGGGACGCCTGGGTGGCTCAGTTGGTTAAGCAGCTGCCTTCGGCTCAGGTCATGATCCCAGCGTCCTGGGATCAAGTCCCACATCGGGCTCCTTGCTTGGCAGAGAGCCTGCTTCTCCCTCTGCCTCTGCCTGCCATTCTGTCTGCCTGTGCTTGCTATCTCTCCCTCTCTCTCTGACAAATAAATAAAATCTTAAAAAAAAAAAAGTCCAACTATATCTCCATGCAAAACAGTGAACTATAAAATTGAAAAGTTTACAAAATTCTGCTTAGAGTCAGGAACCAAAACAATGTTTGCCCTTTTACTCATCATTTAAACTCTTTGAGAGATTCATAGTAAATCTTTTCATTTGGACAAAATGGCTTTGGGGAAAGAGAGAAAAGCCATGGCTCTCCCATGAAAGCTTAACAGGACAAAGCACCTGTAATTATTTTGAGTGCATGAGAGTGAGAGCTCTGGGGATGGTGAAGGAGAGAATGCAGGGAAATAGAACAAATTTAAGAAGTATATCCATAAAAGAACAGAATGTAGCTGTTGGCACATGAAGCCAACTGGAAGCAAATAGATGAGAAGCCAAGCGTTTCAGGGAGTCATTCTGCCAAAAGGAGCACCAGCCTTAACTAAAAGATTGTGACTTTTTTGGAATCAAGCCATTGTCAGGTCTTCCATGTTTTAAAGGCAGAAAGCAGTTCAGTTCTCCAGGAGGATACAGTCCATAATACTCAATTCCCTTATAGTCAAGGAACATAGTAAGAAAGGAAAACCCTCTCAGAACAACGACCTGAGGACCACCCTTTCTAGGGAGCAGAATTGAGCCAAGTCAAAAAAGCACTGATTCCCCAGGGTGGGATGTCCCCACCAATGTCTGCCAAGAAGGATATTGGAATTGCTACTATTATTATATGTCTCCCATTCTTCTCCTTCCTGTGTGTGAGTGCTTACTGTTGATCATCCTGAACTCTTTACCTGTTGTAAATTGAGAATGTGAGATAGATAAGTTGTCTTTTTGTTTATATCTCAAGACCCACACAGGGAACTATCCAGATTTTTCCATTCATCATCTCTAATCAAGGAATATTAACAGATCCTGAACATTAAGCTTGATGCTATGGCTAGTGGGAAATTTTGGGTTGTCTTTCTTGAACAAAGGTGAGAGGGATTCTTGTTTGGAAATGAGAGTGAATTGAATATTTGGTAAACAAAAGAAAAACCCTTGTAGTTATTAATACTGCACACAGATACCTTGCCTTTCTGTCCTAGTCACAAAGCAGGATTGGAATTCCAGCTGGTTAAGACTAGTCATTTACAGAGAAGTGATCAATTCCCATTTATGTGTACCTGGTTCCAGAATTTTAAAAAAATGCTCGTAAGTAATAATGTCTTCTCTAATAAAGTCTACTTTTGTGAGTCATCTCCTTTCTCTCCTTTAAATGGCAAAATCTTCAGGGTTCTTCTGATGCTACCTGTTCTCTAAGTGACCTTTTCTAATTTTATGGCCTCAGCAATCAACTGTACTTTGGATGAATATTAAATTCTAATATAGGTTCCTCTACTGAATTTTGAGCTCAAATATCCAATACCTAATAGGCATTGAAAAGCCATTATTGCTCCAAATTGAATCGATTATTTCTATCACTGAAAATACGTTGTCTTCCTAAATTTATCTTTCATTGATATGCACTGAAGGTCAAAAACCATAGAATTCTCTTAGCCTCTTTCCTCTGTATCTAATTACTCATCAGATCATGCCAGTTCTACTAATGAAGTATCTCTGGTTAATGTGTAAAGTATGAGCCTCACTTTTATTCCAGTTGAATTGTTTGGGTTAATATCACCCTTTTTTTTTTTTTAATTTTCATTCTGACTAAATGTATTACAGTGTTTTCTTAAGGGAAAGCCACACCTGCTTTAAACTGAACTAAAGAGATTTGTTTTCTCCGCTTCTGCTATTACTTACTGCACTATCTCATGGCCTTGACATCCACTGAAGTTTCAGACCCAAAGAACTCAGAATATTATTTGAGAGAGAAAAGGAACATCAGCGATTATGATAAAATACAATAATTCTTTCAAAAAATATCTATTTATTTGAGAGACAGAGAGAGCACTAGCGAGAGGGGCAGAGGGACAGGGAGAGAGAATCTCAAGCAAACCATGCTGAGCATGGGGTCCAACAGAGGGCTTGATCTCACAACCCTGAGATCACCACCTGAGCCAAAACCAATAATACAATGCCTAACTGACTGTGCCACACAGGACCCTAAACTACAATCATTCTGTAACAAAGACTTGTACTCAATAATATTAAGGAAAGATATTTGGAATCTACTTCACTTGGGGAGATCAGGAAACCCTTTTAAGAGTATTTACTACTTTCGAGACACCTGGGTGGCTTAGTGGGTTAAGCCTCTGCCTTCGGTTCAGGTCATGGTCTCGGGGTCCTGGAATCAAGTCCCACGTTGGGCTCTCTGGGAGTCTGCTTCCCTCTCTCTCTCTGCCAGCTGCTCTGCCTACTTGTGATCTCTCTCTCTCTCTGTCTGTCGAATAAATAAATAAAATCTTTAAAAAAAAGAGTATTTACTACTTTCATTCATTGTATAGGTATTTATGATGTGACTCCTCCTCTGTGACCAGTCATCCTTTTTCTTTGTCAGGGAACTTTGCTGTAGAATGGAATATAACTATGGACAGGACCAGACAGTATCCCTCTTGAATTCACAGAAGAAAAATGTGGGAAATAATGGTGTAGGGTACGATCCTGGAAAAAAAAAAAGAATTTTCTACAAGTATAGCAAGACTGAATTGCAAAGTACTTAATGGAAACTCTGGAACATGAATCTGGAAATGTCAATGCCGAGGTAGATTATAAAAAACCTTGTATACCTTGCAATACCTTCTGATAACACAGAAACCGAAAGATAACCCACCTTCCAAATGTGTTGCCTCAGTTGTAACTGAATCGTCCCTGCATTTCAACCCTCAGGAGCAAACAAGTTTCTTTATTTCAGTTTAAGATAGCAGTGGCTTTCTCTTAAGATTATATTTTAATGGATTTGGTCAAAAGGAAAATTTTTAAAAATGAAATTAACCCCAAAACTCAACTAGAATAAGATGGGACTTCTAGGGCGCCTGGGTGGCTTGGTGGGTTAAGCCACTGCCTTCGGCTCAGGTCATGATCTCAGGGTCCTGGGATCGAGTCCCGCATTGGGCTCTCTGCTCAGCAGGGAGCCTGCTTCCCTCTCTGTCTCTCTCTCTGCCTGCCTCTCTGTCTACTTGTGATCTCTCTCTGTCAAATAAATAAATAAAATCTTTAAAAAAAAAAAAGACGGGACTTCTACTTTACACAGATCAAATTGTGCCTTGGTCAGGAGTGCTAGGAATATAGAAATAAGTAGAAAATTGGAATCAAGAGAACAGAGAAATACACATACCACTGTTTTACTGTTAGATATTTTTATAGAGAGATAATCCTTTCATAATTTTTTATATTTTGCCAATTTTTCCAGATGCACGTGTATTCTTTTATAATCAGGAGTAATAGGGATACTAATAAATGCGTTAGCAACCCTCACATGGACTTTCTGGGGGCAACAAGATGAAAAAGAAACCATGTATTTCACTCAATATATCTTGGGACACAAATAGTCATACTAGAGAAAAATATATATGCTCATGGCCTTCAACCCTCTCTACTGAGTCATGAATTACTAACTGGAATAGTGCCACTGGTTGTTCAAATATTCAAGTGTCATGAGCTATTTGTCACGTTTTGCTATTTTTTGTTAAATTGTTAGACTTCTAACAACCAATGAGGAGAGAAAGCTGAAAATAAGAAAAAAGCCAAGAAAATGTTAATATTGAATCCATATGATCTTTTAAAAATTGAGAATCTAACAAAACATTTCTGTTCAAGCCACTCTTTGTTAGTAATAAATAAATGCCTATATCTATTTGCTAAATCTAGTGAGTTTATACATACACTGTAAGTAAATAACCAATGTTATTTGCCCATCATTTTCCTTGAACAGACACTAATAAGGAAAATTATAAAAGTTTAAATGTATAGACATTTTTAAGTTATTCATGTTGGTTGTTTGCTATAATAAAACCAAGCTACTTGGCTGATTATTTAATATTTCAGTGTTAACTATATTCCACACAAAAACTGCACTCGGTGGATTTTAGCAGCTTTAATTATAATTGCAACAAAATGTACTTCAGTAGGTGAATGGACCAATAAATTGTGGTACATCCAGACAAAGGAATATTATTCAGTGCTAAAAGTAAATGAGCTATCAAGCCATGACAAGACTTGGAGGAAAGTTAAATGCATATTATGAGGTAAAAAAAGCCAATCCAAAAATAGTTACATACTGTATGATTTCAACGATACGACATTCTGGAAAAGGAAAAACTATGGAGACAGTGAGAAGATAAGGGTCACCAGGAGTTGGGGAGGAGGATCACAGATGACTTTTAGGGTGACATACTCCCTATGAAAAAACAATGATGGATACATGTCATTATACATTTGTCAAAACCTATAGAAAGTGCAACACTGAAAGTGAGCTGTAATTTACACTATGATGTAATTTATTATTACACTATGATGTAATTTACACTATGATGATGATGTGTCAGTGTAGGTTCATCAGTTCAGTGAATGTACCCACTGTGGTGGGGGATGTTGGTAGTTGAGAGGCTATGCATGAGTGAGACAGGGAACACTGGGTATATCTTTGCAACTTCCTCTCAATTTTGCTGTGAACCTGAAATTGCTCTTAAAAATTAAGTTTTAATTAAGAAAACTTTAACTGCATTGAGTGCAAGTCATTTTTCTGAAATATTTTAATATATTCTCATGTTAATAGGACAAATATAATGCTCAATAACATCTCAAAGTCTTTAAATAAGTTTTAAATATTATTTCTTGTTTTATTTTGAGGATGAAGAAAATTTGGGTCACCTCTTATTTTTTTTTGGGGGGGTCACCTCTTATTGAAAATTATTTAATATTCTAGACCGGAAAAAAGAGAGAAAATAAAATTTGAGGTATATTTTAATCATACACGTAATACTTTAATGAGTATGAGACAATAGTAAGCTTTAAGCCATAGATCTCCTTGGAGGTATTGCTTAGGTCCTGAGCGTCTAGGAGAGCAAAGCAAAATTTAGCAGGGTTACAGATTTCAAATTCATCATTATGTTTAAGAATTATCCCTGTTGACATTAGGCTGAGGAAACCAGGTAGAGCAAGTCTCCAAGGAACAGCCTTTATTCAGCAAGAGACAAGCAGGGAGAAAATATGTTATATTATGTATCTTTGCATTTGTACACACTATGTAGTACAGATCTAATTCTACCTGATGCGCCCCAAGATGAAAAAGCAAGTAAATAACATACACACACACTCACACACATGCACACACACACAACCACTCACATACAAGCACATAAAAATAAGAGGAAAAAGAGCCAAAGGATAGCATATCATGAAATCCTTCATGTAATTGTTCTTTATATTCTTCGTTTTCACTTACACCCTGGTGTCTTTTCAATTTTCCAGATAACGAAATAAGGCTTTTAAATTCTTTTGTAGAGCATAAATGTTCTGTTTCTATTGCTTCCTTTTGCCTCTGTCTCAAGAGACAACCAGAGAGACAGAAATATGAGTTTTTCATCTTTGACCCTTCCAAAGAAAATGTTCACCAAATAAAGTAAGGTGAAAAATTCTCCTTATCCAGAGTAGTATTAAATAATGGTCTCCCGTTAACTTACAGCAAAATAATATGTTAAATTTTATTTTACATATTTATCTAATACATTTGTGTATTTATCTTTTATATGTGACATGTATTTTAAAATGATATTAAGGTTGGTGAAAATTACTCATATATAGAAGATTGACTGCAAAAGGTATTATGAAACCAGTATTTCTATGAGCACACAAACACATACACACACACAGAAAAACAACAGTTGGTTTTTTTGGAATTTCAGCTATAAGCATGGAGCCTCATTCTTTTTTACTTTTTATTTTTTTAAGATTTTATTTATTTATTTGAGAGAGAGTGACAGAGATAGTGAGAGACAGCACGAGCCAGGAGGAGAGGGAGAAGAAGGAGAAGCAGGCTTCCCACTGAGCAGCTAGCCTGACAGGGGGCTTCATCCCAGGACCCTGAGATCTGACCTGAGCCAAAAGTAGACACTTTAACTAACTGAGCCACCCAGGCACCCCCACACTGTCACCTTGCCTATATCTGACTGATTGAAAAGTGAACAGTTAAGATTTGCCTAATTCATTGGCATCCATGGCATCCTACTTGCTAAAGGTGAAAAAAATGCAGTAAATTCAATATTTTGTTTCTGATTTCTTTTTTACTTTTGTTTTTTAGTTTGTTGACCAGTTGACTCGGTGATTTAATCAAATAAAAATGAAACTCCCTCCTTTAACCAATAAAATTTGATAACCGGTAAGACATGCCAACAAATGTTTTTGGCTGATTTTCTCTGAGCCGGTGATACATTTTGCCATGCCACTGTGACCCAGATTTCATTGCTTTTTGCTCTGCAACTACTGCAGGACCTAACCTTCTGTGAGTTCTTGCAGACTGGGATTTAGCAAAGATTTAGATTTGCTTATAAAAAAGTACATTTACTTGTCACCTGTTCATGGAATTCTCCCTTTGATGAATACAAGTGCATCTTCACGGTTTCAGTTTTGTTTGGTTATTATGGTGAGGAGAGGGGAACTCTTTCTTTTCTATCTTGTCTGCTGAGGATTATTAAAGCTATACTGCTTTTCCTCAACATCGTTTCAGAATTCCAATAGCAACTGCTTTCTCAGATCTTACTGATGGATTCGACACTGGGCTTAGAAAAAAATCTGAGTGCTAGAAAAACCATATTGTATTTTAAATTACTCCATTTTGATGAGTCTATTTTTGTTTTTCTGCTAGCTTTCTTACCTTACCTCTTTCTCTTAGGAAAGCTTGTCTTCTAGGTGGAGAAATACCAAAGTACTTCTTGTAGCTTATCCATAAATTCTCAAGACATGAATGGATACTTTGGACTTGCTTTGGTGGGTACAGCTGGGATTCTCTACTCCATATAGCTGAGCCTTGAGATTTCTTAAATAAAGATGATGATCATTTTTTCAAATATACGGCAATTTATCCCTCTTCACATAGGTACTCTTTCCACTGGGAAATGTAGTATTCCTCCTGAGTAGATTTACTCAGGATTCCTCACTTACATTTAAGTTATTTTCTCTGATAGCATTGTATATAATTTAAAGCATTATAAGTATAATCCTAGCATATAAAGAAAAAAATGAATAGACATATATCCTTAATTTAGGTAAGTCACCTTATAGTTCAGTTTACAAAAAGATGATATGTTGTTAATAACAAGTAGACATATAATTAAAATATGACAATACTATTGCTTGAGACATAAATTTCAATATATAAAAATCTTTCATCATATGATTAAGTTTTACTAGCAGTATGTCAATAAATGCTTAATAACTGGGTTTTAAGGCAAAGAAAAAAGCCCTGACTTATGACATTTGCCAATTTCCATGGTGTAAATACTTCCATAGTGACTCATTTAAAGCTACTAATATGATGTCACTAACCATGCAGTTGAGACAAAATGTACAAAATCAGCTCTCTCACTACCTGGTACAAGCCAGTATGAGCCTGATGCAAAACACTATTGTCTGTTTTTGTAAATCCTAGAATAAGTATTTGTAAAGTTCTTTTTCCAGGCTAATGTAGTTTTAATTTTGAAGCAAAATTCAGTATATTTATGTATTACTGTTATATAATAGCCTTAAAATGTCAATCACTAGGAGCCTGCAGCTGTAGATAATAACAATCCTGTATCCTGGACATCAAAGATAAATATTTCTATAAGTATAATAAGCAAAAATAATGGGAAAAAAATCCCTGTGAGAACCATAATGCATATCATGATGGAAACATATGGGCAAGGAGATTCCTTAGAAATCCAAATGTTTTCCTTAACACGTTTAAGAATGGCCTAGGTTAAAAATTACATCACTTAGGAAAGAATTTAATACTGAACTCAGTTCATTTTATAAGAGAAAATATTTGGACTGTTTTCTAAAATCTTAAAACTTCATTGTTTATGAAATTCTGGCTTTGACTTTTTGCAAAATATACATATTTCAATTTTATGACTCAAGTGCGATCTTTCAAATATTTCTGTCAGAATATGTATAATATATGAGATAAAACAATAAACTAGAAACTTTTGTTTCATACCCCTCTCATACTTGTTTCCCTCAAAGTGTCTACTGCATGATAAGACACACTTGTGTAAGTCCTACTTGTGTAGGACTTAAGGAACCAAAGAAAGACACCTCAAAATGATGCCGATTCATGTGGCTCCATGATGGAATCATAGTTTCTCAGGTTTAGAAAAGGTTGTAAGTTTAATTTATTACATATTTTCATTTCACTTTTAAATAAACTCGACAAAACATCTCTGGGTTAAGATATCTTTGTTGACTGGTAACATATTTTATCTTTGGACAGGTCTCAATGTCATAAATGTCTCACACACAATAACTAAAATAGACCACCATATATTGTTTTCTTTTGTTCTTAGGTTTAGCCAATAGCGCAGCCTAATAGAATGTTCTTGGTCTAGATACTTCAAATACTGACAATAGCTTAATGTTTTGTCGTCCTTCACCTTTCCCAACCTCCTTCTTCAGTCATTGGTCACAAAAGACAATTTTGTATTCTTTTAATATCTTGATTACTTCTCTCTGAGTGCTTTCCAATTTTTCATGTTATTTTTATTAATTTGTTTCCAGAACTGAAAATAATTTTCCAGATGTGATTCTGCCACTGGAGATTTGAAAAGGACTTATATATATTTACTATGACAATTTCTAGCAATTCTATTTCAGGAAACTAGGGGTCGCTGTGTAGCTCAGTCAGTTAAGCATCTTCCTTTGGCTCAGGTCATGCATGATCTCAGGGTCCTGGGATCCAGCCCTACATTGGGCTCCCTGTTCAGTGGAGAGCCTCCTTCTCCCTCTCCCTTTGCTGCTCCCTCTACTTGTGCTCTCTCACTCTCTCTGTCAAATAAATAAATAAAATATCTTAAAAAAAAAAAAAAGGAAACTAATAGTCTAGAAAGTGTATTTCAAGCCTTCATCATGCAAATACACAGACACACACACATACACACACACACCACTCAGAGAAATGTATATTTCTGTTATTTATGTCTAGGATTGCTTGCACACCTCACCCTTTTCTCTCACACTTGGGACTTTCTAACAATAAAAATGACCACAGAATCAAACCAAAGAGATAGTGGAAACTAGGTACAGAAAAAAAAAAAAAAAAAGATAATAATAATTATAAAGAACAAGAATAGAGTGTTCTTTCCCCTAGATTTTTGCTTTTTCAATAATGATTTCTCAAATCTGAATCTTCTGAGATCCTTCCCAAAGGAGGCCAAACACATTTTAAGTGGTTACTACTATACCCATAATTTCCTTTATGCAAGATAGTAAACAAATGGATGACTTCACTTCCTCTATCCTAGCTGGCATTTCTTTCACTTGCTGCTCATTTAGGTCTATGCAACTATTTTTGAATGGCTCTTTATAGTTTAGGAGAGATTACAAAACAGACCTACACAAAGTACTGGTCATTGCTGCTACAAAATACGAATGTCATATTTCAAAAGATCAGAATATTGTTATCACCCTCTTTTCCTCTTTTTCATTCCTGCCCATGGCTCTGATCCTGAGAGGTCAGCTACATGATCTGTGTTCAAGGGGCAAGGTCCTGCTTCTCTCTCTTTCCAGCACTTCTCCCACAGGATTCTTTACTATTACAGCCTTGCTCCAAATATTTCTCTATTCTGTGTTCTACTTAGCCATGAGTATCTAGCTTCTACATATCCAGCTTCAACATGATTTAAGTCAGACAGAATACTGTAGTATTTCTCTTACGTGTGGGTGTGTGTATTAGAGAAAATGGCTGTCCCCTTAATGACGCTATGTGGGAAATAATTCAAGAACCTTTGATGATAACAACTGGAAATAACGTACATTCTTTTTTCTGCATGAGGTTTTTTTTGTTTAATATATGGACAATATAAAGTGTGAGATTTCCATGAGTGAACTTAATAACACATGACCAAAACCAAAATTGCAGGATTTGCTAATTATTGCTATAAGATCTTAAATTTCCAGTACAAATTCCAATGGTTTTGCTTACATTACAAATCCAGGATTTCCTGATTGAAAAGTGACCTTATGTCATTGACTCATTACTTGTAACTGAAAGAAAGAGGTCATGGATTAAAACTTTATCTTCTGCACATCCTGAAAATGTTCATTTGCTCTTCCTGCCAGTTCTCAACCAAAATTACATCAAAGTATTCCTATGCAATTTATACAATAATTTTTAAAATCATACAAGAGGTGACAGCAGTATTATTCCATATACTGATGCCACTCTATGTAAAGATGAAAATAAAGATGGAAAAATCAAAGTATATTTTGATACGTGTTTCTGGCACAATTGGTTTTTTTTTTTTAGGTTTTAAAATTTTTAAATCTATTTAAAAGATATTTCATACTCTATTACTTCATACTCTATTGTAATCTGGTCAGTTTTCAGCACTGACCCTGGATAGATATACTTTGAAAACTGAGAAATTCAAAGAGAGGTCAAAGACTAGAATTTCAAAAAGACGTCAGATAAATGACATGCTTCTAAGTAGTGTTGAATCTCATGCTTGCATTTCTCCTAGTCCTTTATACTAGTTTTTTATTCCTTGGCTTTTGATACAGTCTTCTTTCTTTCTTCTCTATTTGTCTCTTTCCTGCTATCAGGCCATATTAATTACACATGTATGTTTCAATCTGTTTCTTTCCCACTTTTCTGGTGTTGACATCTCTCACTGGGATCCATGTTAAGTTTCCTACTGCCCAATCTTCTGCCAGATCTTCTGCCACAGGACCCTTCTCTCCTCTATACACACACCAGTCATCTGTTCTGATGTGAGAGGACCTAAGAAGGCCTAATCAGGAATGGCTACAAAAAGGAGCAGGAAAATATCCTGCATATTGTTGTGATACATTTTGCTCATGTTTTGACTTTGTTCATTGATGCCAAAAAGATGTTTCAACATCTTTACAAAAACACTAGGATTGATTAAAAGCAAGAGGGAAGACGTGAAACTGTTAGGATGAATCATATGTGGCAGAAATCTTTAACTTTGAATTTTTTTTGTAGGTAAAAATTCAACAACTATCATCAAAGGAATACCTAGAATGTCAGTTGAGTGTTTTACTGTACATTGATGTTTGGGGACTTTATACCATTTAAGAGATACGAACCCACAACAGCCTTTAGCTTGAAAAGAAATTAAGTGTGAAAAATTATATTTGTAAACTGAAAAAAAAAAAAGAAGTATTCTTCTTTACTTGCAGGGAAACCCTGGTAAAAATGTGTACTAGAGATTACCTTCTGCTTTATATTTTTTCTAACATGATCTCTTAGCCTATTGTACAATGTGGTGATTTTTACTAAGGTAATTCAACTGTTAGAATGTGCAATCTGGGGCTTGTTTGTTTTTCTTTCAATAGTTTAAATAACCCTATGTAGGCAATAGAATTATCTTCACCACCATCTCCCTACTAGTTTGAAACCTTAAAAAAAAAAAAAAAAAAAAAAAAGGAATTTTGAGCCATAATGGTAAAATGTGGTAAAGGAACCAAAGCAAAAAGCCAAATGAGTTCTAATATGTGCCGAAAATATAATATTCTTCGAGCCAATGCAACTCAAGCAGACCATAATAACCTGTTAGGGTTAGTAAAGTTCATGCCAAAAATGGATGATTTCCCTAGAGCCAATCAAAATGATGGAAACATTGGCGCAAAATCACAGCTGAGCAGGTTTAGTCCTCTCTTCACTAGCTACAGATGGCGTGTAATTTAGGAATGCCCATTTGGTGAAATTTACCAGTTCCTCTAGAGATCACACATATGGGTTTGCATTTAAAAAGCAATTGCATGGGGCGCCTGGGTGGCTCAGTGGGTTAAAGCCTCTGCCTTCTACTCAGGTCACGATCCCAGGGTCCTAGGATTGAGCCCCATATGGGGCTCTCTGCTCAGCAGGGAACCTGCTTTCCCCTCTTTCTCTGCCTGCCTCTCTGCCTACTTGTGATCTCTGTCTATCATATAAATAAATAAAACTTTAAAGAGAAAAAAGCAGTTGCACCACAAATAGCTTTTTAAACAACAGATGTAAGTATTGACAGTTAAAGGATGTCCAAAAAGCAAAGTATGGCCACATAAGAAAAAAAGAGAGCTCGTGTTATACTTTATAGCACTTTAAACTTTAGTTTAGAAAAACTGTAAGTGGCCTTTTAACTTAAAAAAAAGGACTAAAAATAATTATGAAATCAATTCACATAATGTTTGCCAACCCATGAATTAGATATGAGATTCTGTCTTCACACTATGTTACTTTCGGGTGCTTTTTTTTTTCTTCTACCTTCATATATTACAATCTACTCTTAAATCCTCCCAAAATACACAAGTAACTTCAGAGGAGTTTGAAATCTGTGAGTCAATCTGGGCCCTCTGCATTTCAAACACTATTTTATTATTGTTATTGTTTATTTTTGTTTGTTTTATAGAAAGTTCACAATGAATCACTGAAAACCCCATCATCATTTAAAAATTGAATGGGCGTGTGTAAGCGTACAGAAAGAATGATATTTGCATTTGCAGATGTGTGCACTAGTTAGGAAAAGATGTTAGTTATAAGTTGTAAGGTTTCCAATTGCCTGTCCTTTATTGCTTCCTTTAAAGAAAGAAACTAATTGTGTGAAATTGCCTTGCAGGTAAAGTGATAGTAGATTGCAATGGCAGCATTGACCTAATCTAGCAGTAAAACAGGCAATCACATCTCAGTGAACACTCATAGAAATATCTGATTTCCGGAGTGTGCAGGACCAAAGCTTCCCTGGAGAAACACTCACATAATTTCTGTTCTTGTATTCCAAGGTGGTTCTGTTGTGGATTTCTCTCGTATAGTGCAAGGCCTCTTTGTTTTTATTGAAGGATAGGCCTTTGTACCTCACAGTACAATCCCATATGGAAGAAAGCGATAATTAAAAGGTTAGGTTTGGACATCAGGCTTTTGACACTGATTGTTTCTTCTTTTTTTTTTTTTTTTTTTTAAGATTTTATTTATTTATTTGACAGAGAGATCACAAGCAGGCAGAGAGGCAGGCAGAGAGAGGAGGAAGCAGGCTCCCTGCTGAGAAGAGAGCCCGATGCGGGGCTCGATCCCAGGACTCCGAGATCATGACCTGAGCCGAAGGCAGTGGCTTAACCCACTGAGCCACCCAGGCGCCCCGACACTGATTGTTTCTTGATTGAATAAAATATGATGTTACTTTTTCTCTCATTCTGTGATGCCATGATGCACTGGAATACTAACAGCTATGCAAACGATGACATTAACAGGAAGATTTCATTTTTCTGCTTATGACTAGCATCAGGTGAAAAATTGTGGGAGATTGGATTGGTTTGTTTGGAGGTGCAAAGATGGGCAATTGGTACTATCCCAGGAAGCAAAGGAAAATGAAATGGATTATACAAAGGGATGGACAGATTCAGAGTAGTACTCAAATATTTATGACACCCTCAATGGGTGTAGTGAGAATGCAGAAATGGAACGCCCATCAAGTACATATTCCAATAAGAGAACTGTTACCATCATGTCTCTTCCTCCACATTCAGCTTCATATTTGTACTGGACATTTACAAAGTAACTACTACATTGCCTAAGCTGTATTACATTTGCATATTAAATTAATTCAAGTGTTTTCTTATTTCACAGAATAGAGGATATTAGAAGTATAAATGCTTGTATCTGTTACACATATAACCATAAAGGCCCTTGATTACTGTATTCCCACAATTTGCTAACTGCTCCTGTGTAGTTAGATAAAGAGCTCTGATTTTAGAAATTTACTGTTTGAAAAAATAGAGAAACTAAATGAGGCTTTCACTTTAAATGGAAAATTATCAGTTATTTCATTAGATATGAAATAATTTAAATTCTTAATTAAATAAATGCAAATTCTTGTGTATTAGAATGTATATTAGAGTCAGTTTTGATGGGAGAAAGACAAACTGGTAACTCCAGATGTAGAGAAGATTCTAGAAGTAAAACACAGAAACGAATTGCATGAATAATCAGGGAGGAGGAATCGTGGTGGGAGTAGCTACTATTGAGTCATTCTATTGTGCTGCATAGGATGCAGGGGGTGTTGCGGAGTATTTGAAGATCAGATTTTCCCGTCCTTCTGATTATTCTGGGCTCTATCCATTGCTCAGAGGCAGGCTGTCAAAGCTGACCCAAAAGTGAATGTATACATTTTGAGGCTTTTTGCCACTTCAAAAGTGGCACTTCAGATGTAGAAAAAGACTAGGAAATAGGACAAATATTTGCTACCAATCCTCTACACCCCTGCTCCCCACCCCACCGCAGACACATAAGACACAAATAAGCCATTTGAAAATCATGTGAAATAGAAGCAAAATTGGAGGGGAAAGTAAAATAACACGGGTAGGTGCTGAGAAAAGATCATGTGCCCACCCACCCGTGGAGAAGGGCAACCATGGCATAAGGGAGTAGAGTTTACAAGAAGGTGGGCATAGGGTGGCCTCATGGAATCTCTCTGCTCCTCGATGGGGAACAAGGAGAGCCCTCTCTTTCTTCTGTCTGAATGTGGCCTGAACAAGCAGACTATGTCCTTTCATCTGAGATAAGGAATCCATGAGGCATTCAGACATCTACCCCCTCCACCCCCCAGGTCACATATATATCCCAGAATCTAGACCACTTCTTAGGGACAGGCTGAGGTGTGGAGCTGCCATTGATCAAATTTATCCTGAAATAAGTAGGGAAAATCTTAAGCAATTGAAATTATCCTAAACTGGTGACATTAATTTTTTTTCATAATCAGATAAAATGGCAAATTATAAAAATTGACTTCAGTCAGAGGAAAAAAAAAATTTTGCACACCTAAGTGCATGAATGGAGAATTTATACTTACTATGTAAATTAATCAGCAAATGAGGATTTTGGAAAATAGCTGTGATTCCTAATTAAGATTTTTTTTTTTGGTAGAGATAAAATTTGTGTACCTCAGACACTCTTGAGACAACCCACGGTGGTATATAAGTAGCTACTGAAGTAAGTGAAACAAACCAGTAGTACTGTGGACATCTGGAGGAGAGAATGTTAGTGAGGATTAGAGAGGTCACTAATGGCTTCCTGGAAGTTCTGAAAAGATGGATCTAAATTGAAAGAGCATTTGAAGATGGAAGAGGGAGAGGAAAAGCAATAACAACAACAAACAAAAAACAGAGAAACTTAACTGTAATCACCATTAGGAAAAGAGCCTCGCCTTCTAGTAAACGCTGTATCGTCAGTACTCAACTCACAACTCAACTGACATGTGGTAGACACTCAATAGATGTTGAATTATTGATTGATGATAACTATGATTGTTATCAATTCCAAATACGGTGGGATTGACCCACAGTTTCCCAATGTCTGCTCCATGGACATTTTGGACCAGGTAATTATTTGTTGTGTGCAACTGTCCCCTCTGTATTGTAGCATAGTTAGTGTTATCTTGGGCCACTAGATTCAAGTATCACCTTCTTTCCTCACATCATGACAATCCAAAATGTCATTGCCAAATGTCCTCTGGGAGGCAAAATTGTCCCCCACTGAGAACTACTAGATTGGCCGGACTATGCCGGCCTCTACCTAGGACAGGTAGAATAGATAAGGTTTACATGTTTTATTTGACTGAGTCACTGCCTTATTTTCTTAATGTGGCATCATTTCTTGAGTTCATTGTCTCTCTGAACATTGTATTAAGTGCCTTATAATAATTATGTAAGCTCTGAAATAGATATCACAATCTTATTTTGCAGAAAATGAATTGCCAGAAGTCACAGCTTTAAGATTCAAACCCAAAGCTATCTGACCCAAAAGTCATATTCAACATTATGCCAAACTATTCTTCCACTGTCCTATATGCTTATGATATAGTCAGATATTTAGATGATATATTTATACACATAAGTATACATATTTATAGAGAGATGGAGGTCACTTACATTCATATATGTATACATAAACATATTTGCTCACCATCTCTTATGACATAGAATACACTGATTACTTTGAAGATGAGATTATCTGGAATGAGATGTGTATTTCAATTATTACCTGAGCCATATTAATCTTGCTTTATTCAATTTGAGTACAGTGTTGACTAACGCTTCAATTAGTTCCAGTTTGCTTGATTTCACACCCCATAAAAGTTAATGCTGGCTGTGTCTACACAGGCAAACTGGAGGTGAAGTGATTATTGCAAAATTGTGAGTAGTAAGCACACATTCTGCTATTGAAGAAAGGTAGCCTGATAATCCTGAACTATTCAGATTTGCTTTTTACATTCGAGACATAATATTTAAAGGCAGAGAAATGTTAACTGACCTTTTACAAACTTTATGTGTTATACTTAACTTGGCAAAAAAAGTGAAGAATATGCCCAACCCTACTTTACAACTAATCTTAAAGTACCACCACAACTCTAAATCTCAACTTCAAATGCAAAATACAGTGGCTGTAAGGAATAAAAGTTTTTGGAAGGCTCCCCGAACTGTAAAATCCTGTTTTCTAAAATCCGCATTATGCAAGATGGCTACCGCCTCCTCTGCTTCCTTTCAAGACTGCCCTCGAGGTTTTCAGGCCTCCAAGGTCAGAGAGATTTAGTCTTTTGATGAAGAGTGACAACCATCCCCTTTTTTGTGTACATGACACTATGGTCCATCACATTAGAAAGTAACAAAATGGCACTGGGCATTGCAGCTCTCCAACTTGAGCTCAGAGGGCTGAGTTTTGCTGCCCTTGGGTTCTTCTCCGTAATTCTCTGGTTTTGTCCCTTTAAGCAGAGAATCTGATCAGAATCTGTTCCAGACCCAAAACCCAAACCTGCCATCCTATTTATCATTTCTCCTTATATTGGCCTCTTAGTTGAAACTGGTTATCATAAAGCAAATCCTACATTACCTCTCTTTCCATAAACAGAGTGGTGCAGAGTCTGGCCTCCTCAGTATCACTGGTTAGATTCAACTTGTGGTTTTACCCATACTATTCATATATCCTTGAGCAAGTTATAGAATATCTAAACTTCCATTTTAATCATTGATTCAGTTAAGGTAATAATAATACATAACTACAGAGGAACATTGCAAGGAATAAATAACTGAAAATGATAAAGGACTTATAACAGTGCCCAGTACATAGTAGATCTTTACTTAGCATTTGCCGTTTTATGTCATAACACTAGAGAAATAGAAGGTTTAGGAAAGAAATGATGGACAGCTGGAGGGTTATGAGAACAAATATTTCTTATTATATTATTAGGCTTTAAGTATATACACCATCATGTCTGCTCATTCTATTCCAACAAATATGTTTATGCAAAATCATTTTATCAAACCTTAAATGCTGTAAAAGTTTATTCAAAAATACCAGTTATTGTCAAGACCCTGGAAAGCATTAACACTTTCTGTTAATATACATTTTTAAGTTACCACTTTAGTGGCGTAAATAAATTTCCTTTATATTGTTCCACATCCTTCAAAAGATTTGTTTTGTTTTGTTTTGTTTTTTTAGGTAAAGTGAATAATATAGGTATTTTGTTAAATAATGACTTGTTTTTATTTACCAGGTTGTCTTACTCAATGCACTGTTTCTCCAAAATCCATTTATGATGCAGAAATTACAGCCCTTTTGACTTGGTGTGAAGTTCCCAAGGTTACTGGTTACTATAAAAGAAAAGGGAAAATAAACATTTTTTTATTCATGAAATAAGTACTAGGGGAGCTCTCATAGTGCACGGGAATTCAGGCACTAAACTGGTGACTCCGTCATGGCTTGCTTTTTGTTTGACCACTCATTTCTCATCTCCAACTTGCTCACTGACCTTTTTCCTCCCACTTCAAATCTTACATTTTTTGAAACAGAAAAAATTTCAAAGAAGAATGTATTACACACCATATCCTTAGATTTAGTAATAAGCATTTGACATTATTTCCTTAATATCTATCTACCATCTAGCATCTATCTTGAATTTTTTAAAAATAAATTGCAGACATCTTAACATTTAATTCTAAATATAAATTAAATCCCAAACATAATCACACTGCATTTGATTATTTTGTCTCTTTGGCCTCTCTTTGACAGAAAGTCTCACTAAATTTTTTTAAGCAGGATATTGAATTTTAAAGAAATCAAGCTAGTTACCTTTAAATATCCCACATGCTGAATTTATCTGATTTTTCTTATGGCTTCATTAAATCTGTTTCTCTGTCCCTGCCATTTTTTGTAAACTGAATGTTAGTCCTGAGATCCTATTTAAATCCAAATAAAATACTGGGATAAGACTATATCATGCAAATTCTGGACAGTTTATATATTTTTTAAATTGGGAGGCCCATGACTTCATGCTGTCTCACTAAGTAATGCCAAGTTTGATAACTCAGTTAATGTTGTGACCACAAGACCTCTATTGAAAAGATATTTTCCCCCTTTGCAAGTAGCAACTAATCTGTGAGATGGCATTTTCATTGTAGAAATATCTTTTAATGATTTTTGCTTGAATAAATCATTTCATTGCAGATTTTAAAATTATTTTAATCAATTTTATCATTTCTTTTCTATCTGTTCATATTCTTCTGTAGATAAACGCCTCCCTAATACTTTGGGGATAAACTAAAGTTACTCATAAAAAATTAAAAAATACTGATCTGGGTAAATGCTTAATTCTTTTAACATAATTACTATTTTCAAAGTTGGTTTGACAGGAACACCTCCAATGGTAACTATTTTTTTTCTCTTATTTCTTAATTTTTTTGCATATCACCATGATCTCATGGACTTTGTTTATTCAATATGTGACACTAATACTAGAATCCATGATTTGTTTGGAAAGTCAAACTGTCCTGAAAGTAGCCAAGCAGGAACCACATTAGGTGGGTCTAAATCCTTCATCAAGAAGCCTGGATTCCTTCAGTTAGGAGTGGTACTTTGAAACCAAGATCAAAGATCTAGAGATCTCAGTGTACCCAGTATAGTATCATTGCTTCTAGACTCTTAAAATTCTCAGAGTTAAGAAACATACTTTTTTTCCATTTGTCCTACAGAATTAATGGCTTACATGTGAAAAAAATAAAAGTATTGGTATTGAATTACATTTAATATTAACTTGGTAAAGTGAACATTTTTATGAAGCTGAGTTGTCCCATGAAAGAGCATAGTATGTCCATCTGGAAATATTAAAAGTAGTCCAATTATTTTTCCCTCCTAGACTTTTCCTACATTTCCAAAGTATTCTATTCTTTTTTTTTTTTTTAGGTTTAATTTATTTATTTGAGAGAGAGAGAGCACAATTAGGGAAAGGGGCAGAGGGAGAGGGAGAAGGACAAGCAGACTTCCCACTGAGTGCAGAGCCTACCATGCTGAGGGTGCTCCATGGATCCCAGGACCTTGAGATCCTAAACAGAGATGGTCAGATGCTTAACTGACTGAGCCAACCAGGTACATATTCTAGCCTTTTTTTTTTTTCACATTTACAAATGAGTTCTTCCACTATGTCTCCTAATTTTCATTTATTTTATATTATGCATATTTACTAAATAATTTTACTTTGTATATTAATTTTGTTATTGTTTTTGAGGTTTTTCTCTTCTCTTTTAGCTTCTCTAGGTATTATGCCCTCTGCAAACACAATTAACATACATTTCTCTTTCAATTCTTATATGTCTAAATTATTATTTTTCTGATTTCATTTGATTTTACATCAAACAGAATTTTAAATAGGAATGGACATACTGGGATTTTGTTTGTTCTTGACTGTAGGAGCAAAGTTTCATGGCTCAACATTTTGTAATGTTAAGCATTATCCATCATTTCAGCATTGACATTTTAAAAATTAGGAATGCATACTGAATTTTATTGAAAATATATTTTCAATTTTTAAGGAGATGATACTATTTCTTCTCTCATATCTGTTATGATAGTAGATTATGTTAAAGAATCTTCTAATATTGAACCATCTTTGCAACCCTTGAATAAAAACCACTTTAACATGACATTACTTTTTATTTTATTATTTTCCAAAACTTTCTTTGTAAGTTCTTTACATGGATATTTATGAGTAAGATAAATATACAGATAAATATAAATAAATTATACAGCCTTTTGGGGGCTGGGTAATTTAGGTATCAGTTTAAATTAGACACTTTCTCAATGTTTCAGGAAAGATTAAATAATATTCAGAAGTGTAAAGTTTTCACAATTAAATAGCAATGAGAAATTTGAAGTTTTGTTCCACCTAAATCAGCTGCTTTTGTGGGGGGTGGGGTAGCGCTTTGATAACATTCTCTACTTCCTTATTAGAAATTGGTGTGTTTAAATTGGTATCTGTCTCTACTGGGCTAACTTTAATAATTCAAAGTGGAATTCAAAAGGAATATGTTGAAAACTCTTACTACCCTTGACTCAGTCCTATCTGTCCTTATCTTCCCCTGCAGAAAATACCACAATAT
The DNA here is from genome assembly GCF_902655055.1 of Lutra lutra. Lineage (NCBI taxonomy): Eukaryota > Metazoa > Chordata > Mammalia > Carnivora > Mustelidae > Lutra > Lutra lutra. The sequence goes on from NC_062280.1 coordinate 137,248,364, forward strand.
ACTCAGTTATTCAACTGAAAACCTGAAAATTATCTTTGAATCTTTTTATTTTATTTGTCTCGTGATTTTCTCTTCCTTTCATCCACTCTGTCAATCAGTTATATGTTCAAAACAGATTCCAGATCTGCCTAGTCTCTCAGTCTATCCCACACTCCTCTAACCTGGGCCATGATCATTCTCCCACGGATCCTCAGTAGCCTAACAGACTAATGTCCCTGTTTATATTCTCAATGCCAAACAAATCATTCATCTAATAGCTGAATGACCTTTATATATATATATATTTTTTTTTTAAGATTTATTTATGTGAGACAGAGAGTGAGAGGAAGGAAGGAAAAAATCTCAAGCAGAATCCGAGCTGTACACAGAACCCAAAGCGAGCCTCGATATCAAGACAGTAAGGCCCCAACCTGAGCCTAAACCAAGAATTGGTGGCTTAACCAGTTGCACCACCCTGGCACCCATCTTTCTATAATTTAAATTAAATTAAAGTCAAATCATTTTTAAGGTTTGACCCCTGGTTACTTACTATTTTGCTTCTTCAATGATATATTTTATCAGTTGCCTCCTTGCTCACTAATTTCCAATTCATTGACATATTTTGTTTTTTTCTAAATTTGCCAACTTGTTCTCACTTTGAAAGAAACATTCTTGTCATGGATTATTTTTCAGTTGTTTTTTTTTTCCTCTTCCTTCTAATGATAGCGCAAATAAATACTGCCTTCTCTGAGATGCTGACTTAATCAGCTATCTAATTTCCATACCCCAGATTATTCTCCATTACATTACCCATTTTATTATCTTCATGGCCTATATCACCATCGGAAAGTATGTACACTGTTTACTTGATTATTATCTGGGCATATTAAAATCTAAACTCCATTAAGAAGGGATTTGCCTGTGTTGTTCACAATTTTATCCCCAAGACCTAGAGAAGTATCTGACAATTAGTAGGCCTAGTGTAAACAGTGATTGAATAAAATGCATGACCCTCTGAATGAAGAAATCCATACAACTGTACAAAGACTTGAAAAATTGAAATGAGGAAGGGTCAAAACAGGGGCCTACAAAAAACAAAAGTAGAGCATGGTAATTCCTGAAAATTTCTGCCTAAAAAGTTGTAACTATAGGCAAGCAAACACTGAGACTATATTTTTATTAATTATATCATATTTCTCTCTATGAGTAGTCTTTTTTTAGTTTTAAAAATTAAGAAAAATACTATCACTACATAATGAGTCTTAAATACACTTGTTCTGCTTGCTTGCTTCTAGCTCAAGTGACTGGGCCTGGTGAAATACATTCAGAGAGTTACTCAGGTTGTTCCATATACATAAATAATACAAGCTCAATATTTTTAAACTAATTCTGTACCAGAGAAATGAAATTTTAAATGTGTAGGGCAGAGAGAGAACAAGGCAACATCTCAAATTCTCAAATTCAAATTCACAAATAAGATCCAAGGGCGCCTAGCCCAAAATGGCAAGGGTTATAATTTTGATAGCATACAAATATTTGGTAGAAACCCTCACTCAATGTAACACAATGCACTAGTTTGGTATAAATATTTTTTTTTCCCCTAAAATGTTCCCTTAGGGACGACCAGATCTGTTGTTCAAACACTGCCACCCACATCCATATGTATCATCTTCCCTGCCAATGTTTTCTAGTTAGATTTTGCTTTGTTTTGTTGTTTTACTTTTGGACACCATGTAGACCTTAAACAACCAATATGTGTACACACACACACATATATATTATGAAATATATATGACACATGTGATATAACTTGGAAAAACATGGTTTCAATCAAAGTATATTAGGGAACGCTTGCCATAATGAGGACATTTGAATTCTTCACTAGTCACAAATTCTTAACAATGTGAAGGAAGACCTAGAATCTAGATAATTTTTTTTAAAGATTTTATTTATTTATTTGACAGATAGAGATCACAAGTAGGCAGAGAGGCAGGCAGAGAGAGAGAGAAGGGGAAGCAGGCTCCCTGCTGCGCAGAGAGCCCGATGCGGGGCTCGATCCCAGGACCTTGGGATCATGGCCTGAGCTGAAGGCAGAGGCTTTAACCCACTGAGCCACCCAGGCGCCCCAAGAATCTAGATAATTAATACAAATAACTGTCGTGGCCAGCGTGACAAATCGACCAGGAACGTGAGAGTAAGAGGATGAAGAAAAGAACTCGAGAAGTAGAGAGATGGGGGCAGGAGGAGCACTGAGGAGGATGTCCAACAGTGCTAAGTTTATTCAAAGCACTAAGGCCATATACATAGTGATAGAAGAAGCAATACACCTGTGCCTAGTTAAACAACCACGAGTTCCCATAATAAGTTTCACACTTAACTATAAGCAGACCTCATGACGCCAAGCGGCTGATGCCAGTACAATTGTTCTGTATTGATACAGCAAACCTGAAAGTAATTTATGGGCTGTACTAGGGCAGCAAGGACCAGCCATGAACCTGTGACCCCAACCGAATTGTTCTTACTTGTTTAGCAAGCGTGTGGGAAGTCACGTAGGCGAGCGCACAACACATAGCACAGACCCTTTCTCAGTGCTACTACTCAACTTTTCCCGTCCTAAACCTTTTGTTAGGTTATTCAGACTTTAAAGGAGGCACAAGTCAGGGCCTGGTTTGGTCCTCGTCTCAAGCCTTATTGCGGCCTCCCACAAATAACACATTTGGAAACGTACCAAATTATCACTTCCTTTTGAAGGAAATCACTTGTTTTCCTTGGGAAAATATATGTCTTCTTGGAGTAACTTTTTCACTCTGGTTCTAGCATGTTGTTTTGACAGTTTATTAAAACTCCAAGTGGGGGCACCTGGGTGGCTCAGTGGGTTAAGCCGCTGCCTTCGGCTCAGGTCATGATCTCGGGGTCCTGGGATCGAGTCCCACATCGGGCTCTCTGCTCAGCAGGGAGCCTGCTTCCCTCTCTCTCTGCCTGCCTCTCTGCCTACTTGTGATCTCTCTGTCAAATAAATAAATAAAATCTTAAAAAAAAAAAAAAACCTCCAAGTGGGAGTCATACAGATTCGTCTAAATATCTTATTTTGCTTTAACACTAGATTTCTGTTAACAGATCATTACATTCATTCATCATCATTTGACTGTGAGGCTGCTGTAAGCCAAAAGTAGTCAACACTTGTGGAATATATAGTAATTGAGAGCAACAGTAAATTACATTTTAAGGGCTCATCAAGGTGAGAATGAGACATTTCAATGCCATTTCTTGCTTCCTTGTTAGGAACTTTGCCAAAATGGAGAAATTTCAAGATTTGTTAAACGGTGCTTTATCTCATTGACCTTTCTTCATTTGGAAGATTATCACTTCCCCTAAACTTGTTGCCATGTTATGGAGTTTCCCTGGATGGCAATGATTAGCTTTCACAACTGAGTTGTAAATAAGGACATAAACTCTACTTACATTCATGAAATCAAATACAACTACTAATGGTGGAGCACGTATATCATTATGTTTCCATGGCACACCCTATTGTCATCTCAAATTTAAAGCTTATATTCTGGAGTGAAAAATAATGAGGAGTGGGATAAGGAGAACAAAAAGAATTTGGACTAGAAAGGTCTTAGGATAATAAATAATCAACATAAAAAATCTTTCTGTTGTAGTTTTCCTTAATCAGGGCCCAGATGTTCTCTGATATACAGACATATCCTTGAGTATCAGAATATTTTCTACTAGAGCTTTCAAAGTATAGGTTCTCATTTTTTAAATCATAGAACGTTTTAGTTATTAAATTAAGACGTATATAACACTATATGGCAGTAGGCTAAAGAGAAAAGAATAGAGACAATTAATATGTAAATAAAGCATTCATTAAAAAGACATCAGGGTTTTGGACACTAGCCCTTTATCTGATATGTCATTGTCCAAAATCTATAAAGAACTTAGCAAACTCAACACCCAAAGAACAAATAATCCAATCAAGAAATGGGCAGAGGACATGAACAGACATTTCTGCAAAGAAGACATCCAGATGGCCAACAGACACATGAAAAAGTGCTCCATATCACTCGGCATCAGGGAAATACAAATCAAAACCACCATGAGATATCACCTCACACCACTAGAATGGCTAAAATTAACAAGTCAGGAAATGACAGATGCTGGCGAGGATGCGGAGAAAGGGGAACCCTCCTACACTGTTGGTGGGAATGCAAGCTGGTGCAACCACTCTGGAAAACAGCATGGAGGTTCCTCAAAATGTTGAAAATAGAACTACCCTATGACCCAGCAATTGCACTGCTGGGTATTTACCCTAAAGATACAAACGTGGTGATCTGAAGGGGCACGTGCACCCCAGAATGTTTATAGCAGCAATGTCTACAATAGCCAAACTATGGAAAGAACCTAGATGTCCATCTACAGACGAATGGATAAAGAAGAGGTGGTATATATACACAATGGAATACTATGCAGCCATCAAAAGAAATGAAATCTTGCCATTTGCGACGACGTGGATGGAACTAGAGGGTATCATGCTTAGCGAAATAAGTCAATCGGAGAAAGACAACTATCATATGATCTCCCTGATATGAGGGATAGGAGATGCAACATGGGGGGTTGAGGGGGTAGGAGAAGAATAAATGAAACAAGATGGGACTGGGAGGGAGAGAAACCATAAGTGACTCTTAATCTCACAAAACAAACTGAGGGTTGATGGGGGGAGGGGGGTTGGGAGAGGGGGGGTGGGGTTATGGATATTGGGGAGGGTATGTGCTATGGTGAGTGCTGTGAAGTGTGTAAACCTGGCGATTCGCAGACCTGTACCCCTGGGGATAAAAATATATGTTTATAAAATAAAAAATAAATAAATAAATAAATAAATAAATAAATAAATAAATAAATATATATTAAAAAAAAAGACATCAGGGTATGTGTACTAATGAATGTTTTACAATAGGTCTAAAAGAGGAAAGTGGTAGGAGATTTGTGTCATTATAAGATGCACACTAGTTTAGCAATGCAAGACTGAAAACCACCTGTAATCAGTCCCTAAATAGAACATTGTGCCATACTCGTGTTCATGTTTCAAATAGCAATTTAGTTTCAACAAACAATCATTTACCATCTTATATTAATTGTGGGTAATTTGAATTTTGTTAGATTTGTATTCCTGTTTATAAATGATTTGTATATTTCTTATTTTTTTCAGTCAAGAACTATCAGTGTATGAAAGTCATATTTAGTTTTGCATTTGTTCTTATACACAATTAACTAGCATAATAATGCAAAAAGATTTATTAATAGCTGAAGGCTTTTAGATATGTTCTACTTTAAGGAAGTAGAGATGCTCCAAGGAAATACTGAAAAATCTTCCTCTACTTGCCAAGAAATCATTTAATGGGCTGATATGTTTTGGCAGCTATCAGTCATCGTAGCATAATTTCCTACTAATGTAATTTTGTAAACAAGTCATGATCTTTCACACCATGGTTTTGTATGTACTGCTTCCTTTTTCTAGAATTCCCTTCTTTCCACCAATTTCTCTATCCCTCCATTCACTTACAGACTTTTACTTAAACTTTAAAACAGCTAGGCAGTTACTTTCTGTGGTAACTCTTTCAATGAAGATGTTGGGGAAAATCAACTCATACATGCCTTGGACACAAAATTAATTCATGTAACATTTCCCAATGTGTTCTTCAACTGTCCTAAACCAAAACTACCATTAAACAAATTGTCCTAAGGACTGATACTATGGTACAGCACTTGCATTAGTTAGGGTTCTCTAGAGAAACAGGACCAATAAGATATAGATAGACAGATGATAGAGAGATGATAGATAGATATTACATGGAATTGACACATGGAATTAAACATTGCACTCCTTCGTATATAATTCAAAATAAAAATATTATGAACACAAAACATATTTGTGAGAAACATATTTGTGAGAAGATCCAATAATTATCTTCTTGTCCTCATAATCAATTTGATCCTTTTTTTTTTTAAAGACTTTATTAATTTGAGAGAGAGAGAAAGAGCATGAGTAAGGGGTCGGAAGGAGAGGGAGAAGCAGTCTCCTCACTGAGCAGGGAGCCGGGCTCAGGGCTCCTGAGGCTTGGGTCATGACCCCAGGGCCCTGGGGTCATGACCCAAGCCAAAGGCAGATGCTTAACCATTTGAGCCACCCAGGTCCCTCTAATTTGATCCTTTAACAAATATCAAAAATAAAAACATAAAAACCACTTTAAAACCTTTTATTTCTAGACCCTCATTTTACTGTGTTCTTAACATACATATAATCTAATTAATGGGAGGTCCAGCATTAAATGTATGTTCACACCTTCAACTGATCTCCCAAAGTTGGATTTAGTCAGTTCTCAAGTGCTAAATATTAAGTTGTGAACGGTATGTCAGATTTAGTTATTATTTCTTGAGATCTCTGAAATGAAACAGTAATGACCACTGAACAGGCATAGTTTCCTAAGAATAGCGTTTTAAGCCAAGAAACTGAAATGGGATAAAGGAAAACAACAAAAATCTAACGTTCAATGAGATCTAGTATATGGGCTTTCCGATAAATGACTCATATTGTCAGAGGATTCAGTAGAGTCTATCAGTGGATATTTAAAAGTACAATAACATGCAGGGTCTGTTTTTGTTTGGTAAGGCATGGGAGCTCTGATTTTACTTTGTGACATAACCCTCTCTTCCCCTCCCCCAATGCTCAGTAGTGTTTTTCTGCTGGCAGAGATGAGAGCATTGTACGAATTAAAGGGGAATATTTCCAGGAATATTCGTTTCTCAAGTAGTCATTTTAAAAAATTTTTGACTTTAGGATTGGTCTTGCAAGTGCATATACATTGAGACTTTTTTTTAAAGGACAATTTGATCTTAAAAGAAATTAAAAAGACCATTTTTATTGAGTAGAAGTATTATTAAAATGTGTATCTCTTAAATCTAAATTATATTTTATATTTTCAGAATTTTGCATTTTATACTTGATATACTTTTATAAAATACTATCAAAAGTTCATGGTTATATTATGCATTATGTCTGGATTAAAGAATCTTTCATTAACTTTTCATTTTTATTTAAAGGGAGTCACATATAAATTGCTCCAGTGTGGGCTATTACCAAGATTTCTTCTTGTGAAATCTTAAAAGTTCAGGTGTGCGAAAAATACAAGAAATTTCTCATGGGAATTTTGCTCTTTCTGGATGAGAATATAAGAATATTTTACTTCCCTTCGAAAAACACAATGGAACAGGTGTTAGGTTTCATGATTTGGGGGAAATAAGAAATTAAATTGCTTTTTCCAGATCAGATACTGATATTTTTTAAAAATATTGCTGACTTTGCCTAGGGAAATTTAACTTAATCCTATGCCATTGTTTTACATAGGCATTAAAACTGTTTTCATGAGCTTTGAGAGAAAAGGAAACTAAACACTTGCAATTCTTTTTCCTTGAATTTTCCCACCCTTCACATTATTTCTACTTATTTAAAAATAATTTTCCTGACTTCTGAGAAAAGTTATGCAAAGCTCTTTCTTTGGAATTTTTTTTTTAATAAAAAATAAAGGACGATTTCTTTTTCTTCTATTGTCTCTTAAGTGTTTTTACCCTTCCTCCTTTTCAATTCGAAGCAAGTTTTTTCAAGTTCTTCTCACATTTGTCACCTCATTCATTTGTGATCCCTTTGTAATTTCCTGGCACTCAGTTTCATGGTTTGCATATGTTGCACAAAGCTGAAATCAGGTATAATCAATTGCTTAACATAGTACTTTCACTGGAACACAACCATAAATGATTATGAGTATTATCTGAGAAAAAGTCTATTCATTACTTTAAGTCAGAAATAGCTGCAGTGGTGATACATATTTTTCTGAAATTTCGATAAAACAATATTTTTATCTGCCTGTTGATTTGACTTAAAAAAAAATCCCACAGTTTTTACAACCATCTGAGTTACATAACAAGACTCAATTACACCAGGTGGTATTGACTGATGTATTTAATAATGTAATAAAGATGCCAACCATGACAGAATTGGTTAGTTTGATATTAGGGCAAAATGCCATTTCTTCCACAAAGTTGGCTAATAAAAAATATTGCTTACAATGTGATGAGACCTGTCAAGTAAATTTATGGTATGCAAAATTCATAAGCTCTCAAGTATTTCTTTGGAGTTTGGCAGTCTGGACAGCCTGCAGGATGCTCTGTTTGTGTGAGAAACAAACAAATTGAATGGGGGGGGGTGAGCTGGCAAGTAAGTAGTCCACATTACGATTGACTAATTGGGAATATTTCATGCTCTGTATCCATCTTTTATCTAAAATGTTCTTCTTTGGAGAGTTCTATATTTCACATTCAATTTTTATGTTCACTTGCAAGTTTCTCTGGTCCCACAATTCAAAGAGAGTCTGTTGAAGGGGAAATTAGAGGCTGTGATTCAGAATTCGGTGAGTCTAGTCTCTGCAGAAACTTGGCAGAGGATAGAATCAAGTTCTTGGGATGCCAAATTTAGTGGCTCTGGGCCAGATGCTAATTTTGAAATCACGGCACACATCACTTTGTGTCTCGATTAAGCCATGTCTGTGAATCCCATGCAAGCCCGGCAACAGATTTTATGCAACCCATGTATTAGTGTTCAGCGCAACATAGATTTCATTCTGGCTTTAAATATGTGACAGAAATTACTTCTTTTACATTATAAATTCCACCCCTTTGGGGAAAAAAAAGCAAGGGATGTTAATTGACTTTTTTTGTCCATGATTATTTAAAACTGATTAATATCAATTTGGGTCGTTTCTTATAAAGGTGTATTCAAGAAGAAAGAACTCATCTTACATAAATGCAAAAATATGGTAAGAATAACAGAAGATTATTTTCCCCTTCCACTCACTTGCTTCTTTAGTATATGTTAGATCATGAATTTGGATTTTTTCATTAAGCTAATGCAGAAGTCTTAGAGAAGGCTAATAAAAATTATGGAGCAAAAAAACCTAAATGTCAGTGTATAAAACTGGATGAAGAGGTTTTTTTTTTTTAATATTTTATTTATTTATTTGAGAGAGAGGCAGTGAGAGAGAGCATGAGCGAGAAGGTCAGAGGGAGAAGCAGACTCCCCGTGGAGCTGGGAGCCCGATGCGGAACTCGATCTCAGGACTCCGGGATCATGACCTGAGCCGAAAGCAGTCGTCCAACCAACTGAGCCACCCAGGCGTCCCGAAGAGGTTTTATTTTATTATAATATTCCACCTTCTTTGAATCACCCTGCTATTTTATCACCTGGCTATCTTACCAGCATATTTTTTTTTGTTTTCTACACTGGCAATCGAAAACTTTCAGTGTACATGGACCTGCAGAAATATAACACCCTTTTTTGCTTAAGAGTACGTCTGGCATTGTTCTTGTCTGAATAATTTGTAAGTATATATACGAATGTATTTTTAGATGTAAACATTTTTTTTAAAATTCCTAACGTAGATATTTTTAAGGGAGTTGGAGCCAGGGAGTGATAGGTAGGATAGATGTGTTGTCTTAATGTGCTGACCTTGAACTGTGCCAACTTGCTCTGTTTTCAACCCGGATTAAAAAGACCAGGATGAATCAGATACAGCTGGCTCTGTGAGTTACAATAAAACATAAGATTCTTGTAAATCTATTGTGTGAGAGCTATACACAAGTCTTCTGTCTATACTAATAATTTTTTAAAAATCACCTAGTGGATGAGAAATCCTGACTTTTGTTCTGGGGAAAAAGTTCATTAGTTAAATGACTGATTTTGTGCCTAATTTTCTTTTTCTCCTCAGCATTTTATTTTGTTTCTGTGTTTCTTTTTAGTGTATTTTATGCAACTCTGAGTCTTTAGTCACCATTGGATACTTAAAAGGGAAAAGAGAAGAAAAGGCAAGGACTAAATTAGAAACTCCTTTTGAATTTGTTGCCTTTTATTCTAGCCATCTTCTGAGTCAGAAATGTTACTTTTTTTTAATTAAGAGGAAAAAAAAGGTTTCAATGTAAATTATATCGTTATTTTACAACATGCTTGCATTGGCGTAAGGGAAACACAAATTGAAACAGAAGAAACTTCTGAAGCACAGTATGAAAAAAATCTTACTTTCATCCAACACTGGCTTGACTTTGAGTGGATCTGGCCTATAATTGTGGGTACCATGGTCATATATAACGGAGATGAGACTGGGGAGGCCTGACATCTCTTAATTTACTTATTCTACCAGTGTAATGCTAGACACCTCCTGTTTTTATTATACCAATTTAATGCCAGCCATTTCCTGTTTTCATTAGACCATTGTAATGCTAGCCTCCCACTGTTCTCATTAGTGCAGGACTGTGTAATGGCAGCCACCTCATGTTTTCATTGTAACAGAGTTGTATGGTGCCAGCTGCTACTTGTTTAACTTTACTGAGAAGCATTTGACCATGGACTACATACTTCTAAAAGCTAGTAGCAAACAAGGAAAAGGAGTCCAGGGTTCTGGTGAAATAGTGGTAAGTGGTTATGTGACTTATTTGCTATTAAAGTGCAAGAAATATACTTGCTGGTAACAGCTGGGACAGTACAATAAACCGAGTAACCCCTTGAACCTTTTTGTCATTATTGTTGTTTTGTTGTGTTTTGTTTTAGAATAATTTGTCTGACAAAGACCATAAACAAGATTTTCAGACTCTGTATTGTGGTTACGTGTGGATAGATTTATATTACCCAGAGGAGTCGATTGCAACAATGGATGGTGTTCATGGAGAGTTTACTATGTGTCCAGAGTGCTTCTAAACTTGCTATGGAATATCTCACTTATTTCTTACAATTTCTTTACAATTGCCTCATTTATTCCCATTTTACAGATGGAGAGATGAGATATACGTAGTTACATAATTCATGGACTGGCAAATTTCCTCTTTAAGACCAAATAGTAAAAGCTTTTCCTGCTTTGCGGGGCATACAGTTTTGCCCTAACTACTCAGCTCTGCTGCTATCCTGAAAAACAGCCACAGACAATATAGAAATGAATTGGTATGCCTGGCTTCCAATAAATCTTTATTTATGAAAATAAGCTGGAGGGATGGATTTGACCGAAAGGCTATAGTTGGCCCACTTCTGATATAAGGTCACAAAGCTAGAGTGGTAGGAGACAATTATAGCTTTAATTGAGGCAGTTCAGCTGCTCACCCTATGACTTTACACTAACATCCTCTATTTCTGTCTGTACCTATGTAACTGGAAATACTTCCAATTCCATTCATGCAGGACCCTTTATTATGCAATGATTAAAGTTTTCAAAGAGAATAAACGACTTTGCTCAATTATGTACTTTAAAATATTTTTTGTTTTATTCTCTATATGTTCATTGTTTTCTCCCTAATGCTTTTATTTATGGAGCACTTAAGAATGCTTTTGAATAATAACCTACACATGAAATGTATTACAGAAAATAAAAATAGTCCTTTCCTACAGATTAAGAAAATAAGCTATCAAATGTATTTTGACCTACATTTTCTTTTCTTTATGCAAAAACGTTATGGAATAATTTCTTTTTTGAATCCAGCACTTTGTCACCCTCAGATTGCCGTATTATTAACATTACCAAATAGGGTAATTGACAGATGTGTATAGTTTGTTGAAATGATTAAAAGCTGTGGAGAATTGTAACCTGTCAGTGTTCCCTGGGAAACAAAGTCCTATCCATCTGTTAGGGGACTCTCTAAATGACTGTAATGAGTCACCTTAAAAATGGCAGCTGTCACCCTAGGATGTGAACCTTGAAGCAAGAAAAAAAAAATAATGTACTTATATATAAAGATGCATGTGCTTTAACGAAAAAAGAAAATATATTCCCAAATTTCATGCTCTTGATCACAGAAGGAGGTCAGAAAGCAGGGCTTTGTTGTATTCGTCTGTGATGTACAGTTTCCATCCCCCATCTGTCTGAGGCCAATAAAATTCAAGCAAGAAGGAGTGATGTCAAAGTTCGGCAAGACATTCGATGTCTGCTTGTAACTCCTCACTTGTCTTTAACATTTCTCAAAATGAATATACCCTCACAATGAACTTTGTGTGGCTCAGCATCACCTGTGGAAATTACCTTTATTGAACTGCAACAGCAGAGACTCAGAGAAGACCGAAACAAGAAGTCAGAACACTGGTTGTGAGGGTAGAAAATACCAGGATTCTTCCTGTCCTCTCCCGGCTACTGGGTTCAGTGTCGCCAAGGAAAGACAGAGGAGCAAGATGGTTCTTATATTCATTCTCTTCTTTAACCATTTCGGTTTCCTCTCTTAGTTTTGGTGTTTTATCTAAAATAGGGCAGGTGGAGTTATAACATTTGCTGTGAAATAAAATGGAAATTCCACTATGCAAATAGACCATTAGGAAGTAAATTAGCTTGAACAGTAGTGGTATTTCAGCAATTATATTGCTTTTTAATATGGAGAAATTCCAGCATAAATAAAACCCAGCGGGTTTGTATGTGAGCTGGGTCAATGACTGAGTCTCCACTGGAAGGAGGCCCCCTGAGGTGGGAGGCTGTGATTTTCAACATCTTCCTGGTCTGTTGGTAACACCAGCACTCACTACAGTGTATAATAACTATTTTTAACATGCTTAATGCACATCTAGACCATATAAAGCCTCAAATGTGGATTGGCTATGGTAATTACTATTTATATTAATTGGCCTGTCAATGTGCAGACTTTCAACTTTGCCACTGGAGTTCCTGTCACCCTTTTAACACATTATCATTATTATTTTTAAACCAGAGTCATTTCAAGTTCAAATTCATAAAATGTGCATTGGAACCGCCCACCTTGCACTACAGATGGGTAAAACAGAATGTGTCAAGAGAAATAAAACTTTTAAGGAACGATTTGCACTAATCTTCCCCTCACCTCATTTAGAAAGTCAATCTGACATTTTTTGGCATTCCACATATTACTTTGAAAGAATTAAAATCAGTATTTATGGTAGGAAGATGCCTAAAAGATCGATGGAGGTATTCACTCTAAGCGTCTGGGCACATTTATGGTCACCTAGCTTCTGCGTAAACATTGCCATTCCTTGATCTGCCTCCACCATCATCAGCTTTTCTAGTATTTGACTTCCCCAAATTCCTAGTGTCATTGCAGAGACAGATTCTACACACACACTGAGGACAGATAACTTGAGGTTGGAAGATAAGTTGATCATGCCAATTGCCTATAAGGCACAGTAGACTCAAGATGGCCCCGGAGGCAGACTCTTTTCCCTTCCTTTACAGCTGGGGGATTTTGTTTTACCTGCCCTTCTTAGGAAATCAGTTTCAGACTACTTTGGGAGGAGTAAAGCAAACGGCCATCCCAAGCAACACCTTTTCTTTTCATTCAATGGAGATTCCTCCAATTATCTGTATTCCTGGTACTGATTACAGTCTAAGGTAATATTTGCAGCTGCAGAAAGACACTGGCCCTGACTACCTCCCAAGCAGACTACTATACCTGCAAGAAGTTGAACATAAGCCCTATGCTAAGGAATTTAGAAGACTTTCCAGGATTTTTCTCAAAACTATGGAAGAAGACATGCCAATCTACTTAGTACTTAATGCCAATTATTCAAAGCCCAATGTTGTTCACTCTTCTTTTCTTAACTCCATCCTCTCTATCCAAGGCAGGATTTCTCAAGCTGGGCATTTTGGACATTTTTGATGGGGTGAATCTTTGTTGTAGGGGTCTGAACTGTGCATTACAGGTTGTTTAGTGGCTTGCTAGGTGCCAGTAGCCAAGCCAACTCTCTTACCTCTTGACAACTAAAATTATCTCTAGATACTGCCAAATAACTCTGGGAGGCAAAACTGCCCCCCAGTTGGAAATCACTAATCAAAGTCATTATTCCCTATTTGGTGTCTAAATAATCAATAATTATAAGCTCCTCTACTGATATGCATAGAACATCATGGAAGCAATAAGACAGGATACCTCTATCAGCCTGAGGGTTCTTGGGACAGCAGACTTAGACAAAAGTTCTTAGGAATAGAATGATTCTTCTTGGCAGAATTCACACTGCAGATAATGAGGGGATGCTTGGAGAATCTGGAAATGTAAAAACAACAACAACAACAACAACACTTTTCTGGGGATGAAATTCATCCATGTTCTTGATCTTTGTCTTTCTCTCCTGTCTCTCTTTGTCTCCCAAAATTTCCAACATGATTGCAGATTTCAAAGGAAGAATTATTTCTGGGAAGTTGGAAATATACACATAAATACTCTGCTGAGGGCTTGAAGCTGAGAATTGCAAGATTCAGCAAAGTTGGCATTGCCTCTAGATAGTTGGATCTGCCCCAAGAACAAGGTGCTATTAGGCAGCATCTTATAAAGAATGAATCACCAGGCCGCAGCAAGCTGTCCCAGTGTTATTTTCCTAAATTCGCATTCCACTTGGCAAAACTTTCACAGAGCTCTCCCAGCTTGTGAACCTAATTCAGGTGTCCCCCAGCCTCCTCTTCCTTGGACTAGGCATTCGAGTGATATCGCCTAAGCTCAGCATTCACTACAATTCCTGGCTTGACCTAACCCAGCTTTCTAACACTTTCTAACTTTCTAATCAGAAAATATTCCGACTCCATTTAAATGTTTTTGCACACACTGCCCGTCTTCTTCCAGAATGCATTTCCTGTACATCCCCACTGCCAAAATCCTGTCCCACCTTACATGCTCAATCCAAACACTGCTTTCTCCAAGAAGCTGCAACGATTCCCTCTCCCATCTCTCTTTTCCTCAGCTGAAAGTGCTTGTTTTCTCTCTCTCTCTCTCTCTCTCTCCTTTTTTGTCTACTGCAACTTGCACTTCTCTCATAGTACCAACTATAATCTGTATTTGGGAAAATACCTTCATTTCCCAGTGTATTTTAAATTCTGTAGAGACAGAGACCATATTTTATTAAAATCTGTGAGCTCCATTGTATTCAAAAACACTATATATATGCTCCACAAATTAGTGTTGAATTGGGATGTCACATTCTGAGGAGGAAAATCACCAGAGAGGCCACATTTGACCCATTCATTTATTCTTTTTTTCCTCCTCTGGACTATGAACACAAAGTAAATTTTAGTAGTTATCCAAAATGAAAGAAATGATGAAATATGTATAGTAGTTGAATTTCAGAGGTGTTTGGGGGATAAATGCAGATTGAGAAATCATAAGCACACAATCTCAGAGGTAAGGGTCTTTTCTTATCTTCAATCAAAGCCAACCATTTCACATGAGATATTAAAATGAGGATTCCTTAGCATATAGGAATTAGTAATAATAGAGTAACATGATTCACTTTCTCTTTTTCAACCTTTCAATGAAATAGCTAGGCAGTCTCACATAAAGATTTTTAGCTAAAATCCTGCATCCTAACCTATTTACTGCTTCACATATTTCTATTATATTTTACTATGCATTTTGTCCATTTTAACGTTCCATGTAGGTTATATCTAAAAATATTATCAGTTTTCTTATAGGTTAATAAAAGCAACTTGGACATTTTCCACATTGATGTAATTATTAGGAAACACATCACTATCTCCATTATTGATCCATAACCATGAAGATATATATACATATATATTTTTTAAATGGGAAAATAATAGATGATTTTGAGATAAAATTATGAAATAAGAATGAAAATAAGAGAATAGCCACATGCAAGCCAGCTATTTGATACTATAATATTTGATACGACAAGTAGAGACAAAAATCTAATTTTAAAAGGGAAAGGATAACAGTTTGAAAATCTTATCTCCGTCCATGTTGCTACAAAACTTGGGTATTCATCCTTTCTTTTTTTTTTTTTTTTTTTTTTTACAGCTTTATAAACATATATATTTATCCCCAGGGGTACAGGTCTGCGAATCGCCAGGTTTACACACTTCACAGCACTCACCATAGCACATACCCTCCCCAATATCCATAACCCCACCCCCCTCTCCCAACCCCCTCCCCCCATCAACCCTCAGTTTGTTTTGTGAGATTAAGAGTCACTTATGGTTTGTCTCCCTCCCAATCCCACCTTGTTTCATTTACTCTTCTCCTACCCCCTCAACCCCCCATGTTGCATCTCCTCTCCCTCATATCAGGGAGATCATATGATAGTTGTCTTTCTCCGATTGACTGATTTCGCTAAGCATGATACCCTCTAGTTCCATCCACGTCGTTGCAAATGGCAAGATTTAATTTCTTTTGATGGCTGCATAGTATTCCATTGTGTATATATACCACCTCTTCTTTATCCATTCGTCTGTTGATGGACATCTAGGTTCTTTCCATAGTTTGGCTATTGTAGACATTGCTGCTATAAACATTCGGGTGCACGTGCCCCTTCGGATCACCATGTTTGTATCTTTAGGGTAAATACCCAGCAGTGCAATTGCAGGGTCATAGGGCAGTTCTATTTTCAACTTTTTGAGGAACCTCCATGCTGTTTTCCAGAGTGGTTGCACCAGCTTGCATTCCCACCAACAGTGTAGGAGGGTTCCCCTTTCTCTGCATCCTCGCCAGCATCTGTCATTTCCTGACTTGTTAATTTTAGCCATTCTGACTGGTGTGAAGAGATTATGCTGAGTGAAATAAGTCAAGCAGAGAGAGTCAATTATCATATGGTTTCACTTATTTGTGGAACATAACAAATAGCATGGAGGACAAGGGGAGATGGAGAGGAGAAGGGAGTTGAGGGAAATTGGAAGGGGAGGTGAACCATGAGAGACTATGGACTCTGAAAAACGATCTGAGAATTTTGAAGGGGTGGGGGGGGTGGGAGGTTGGGGGCACCAGGTGGTGGGTATTGTAGAGGGCACGGATTGCATGGAGCACTGGGTGTGGTGCAAAAATAATGAATACTGTTATGCTGAAAAAATAAAAAATTAAAAAGAAAAAAAAATAAAAATCTTATCTCAAAACAAGTTATTATATTGAAGACAGTCTCTCAACTGCAATGTATGAAAGAATAATATCAAAATATGATTTAATATTGCTAAAGAGATATACTGAGATATTCATTCAATAAAATGAATGAATATTACATCCCACCTATTTGAATTTAGGTTTTCAAGATATAAACTAGTTGATTAGTGTTAAAGGGCTATTAAAATTTATTTCTGGACCTCTTGAAAATAAAGTTGATTTTCTGTAAATTGTAGAGAAATAGTAAACCTTTTAGTAAGTTAAATTCAGGGAGAATAGAACTTCACTTTTGATTAACTGAAATGAACTTCACTTTTGATTAACTGAAAATGACTCAGATAACATCTGCAGTCTCTCTTTTCATCTGATCATTGAAGGAGTCAATGATACAACATTTTATCCATTGTGGATGTGGCAAGTCATAGATTTAAAAAAAAAATGTGTTGTTCATCACTTATCCATATTGCTACTGCTTAAATTCCCTCTCACCTTTATTTTGTGACACTAGCTTTTGAAAGTAGTCAACTCTCATGCTTTTCTATGTGCATATTAATCCCATATATATATAAATGTAATATTTTAAATGTTTCCTTAGTATTACTAGAGTTTATGTGACTATTTAAAAGAAAGCAATTATTTATTAGTTTACTCTATGCCAAAATTCATGATTAAAGGGATTCAATGCAGTCTTATCATTTTTTCTATATACCAAGTTCACAGAAAAACTAATATCCCATAATATTCATTTAGAATAGTTTGGAGAACTTACCGCCAATGTTGTAAACCAGTTTTATAGATAGCAACAAAAACTTGAGAGCAATCCTAAGAAAGGCATGATTCTTCTGATGTCTTTTCATTTTCTTGGAGACTACAATCCCTATTCTCTACTAATCATTTAATACTGTTATGAACTATTAATATAAAGACTATCTAAATTATATGCCTGTTAAAGGGAAATGTATATCACTGAAATAGTTTAATTTTTTCAGATAACAAATTTAAGATACTAAAGACAAAAGATATTAAATAGGGCAAGACTGCAGAATTCACAAAATCTGAAACAAGAAGAAGCGCTGAACTTTTAAGTTTAAGTGTGGTTTTAGGGCTTCCTAGCTAATTGCCCTTGGGTAAGTCCTTTTACCATTTTGAGTTTCAGAATCCTTAATTCTTTAATATCTTGTAAATTTGTGAAAGAGCTGTGAATTGGAAAGTTCTTGACAAACAGAACTTATCAGTATTAATTTAGGTTTGTGTAATTGTTCTCTTATTTGGTTGGCCTTATCCTGTAAACCCTTAGGGAATCAAGCACAATTTTCATACAATTAGTGAATACCAATATTTAAAAAAATATATATAGGGGCGCCTGGGTGGTTCAGTGGGTTAAGCCGCTGCCTTCGGCTCAGGTCATGATCTCAGGGTCCTGGGATCGAGTCCCGCATCGGGCTCTCTGCTCAGCAAGAAGCCTGCTTCCCTCTCTCTCTCTGCCTGCCTCTCCGTCTACTTGTGATCTCTCTCTGTCAAATAAATAAATAAAGTCTTTAAAAATAAAATAAAATAAAATAAAATAAATACATATAATGATTATCTGTATAAGGTAAACAAAGACTTCCAAATTTGGTTTTGTTTTTTATTAGTGATCTTTGAAAAATATTGAAAGTAGATTTTAAAAATATAAATCATAATCAAAATGTAGTTTATAAAATTATATCAATAATGTAATATGTATCAAAAAAAAGGGAGTGGAACAAGTAATAACTTGGTCCTCTCAAAGTGCAATGTTTTATTTGTAACAAAAACCAGAATACCTCTCTTGACCTAATGGGTGATAAGTCAACCTCTGTGATACAAAATTTGTAAAATCTCACTGAAATCTTCCCTCTTTCAATCAGTGCTTGTAAGATACTCATTACCATTTAAAGTAGTTTGAAGAAGTAAAGTTATTTTTTGACAACTCTTTCTGAAATATTTGGTAATTCTTTCTTATACAATAACAGAGGCTGCACCTCTTTTAAGAATACTGAGAATTTAAGTCCTAGTGTACAATGGATTGCTCAATACTATTAGTGTCTAAAATGAACAGAAAATGATATATTTCCTTAGTGAACCATGTGCAAACTTCTCCAAAAGCACGTAATAAAGAGTTTGAGGATGGTCCATTAACCTGCTGATCAATTTCTATGTGCTGTATTGATGCTATAGTGACCTTTAAGAATTCATTCTCTTCATATCCTACAAAGAATTGGTCTATACCCTTGTCAAATAATTGTATTTTGTGGGCATATTTACTTAAAAAGATGTAATCTGAGGGACTTAATAGCTTATTGACATGATGTAAACCTGTAATATGTGTTCCATTCATGAATTCCTTCTAATTGCAGCATTGCCATTAGGGTTCCTCATTTGGGTGACTCAGAGTTCCCTCAACCCTGGTCAGATGGTTCAGGAGAACCAGTTAACAGCTTGCTCTACCCTCACCCTTGAAAGTGATGAATGACGTGGTAGACATATGGTTTTTGTTATTCTTAAACAAGAACTTATTTTCATTTTGAAAAATAAGTAGTGTCAAGGCAACATAAGTTACATTCCTACGTTAGTGTATATCACAAACTACAGGTACTCCGAGGGCAAAATCATTGTCATCTGCTTAGTTCTTTGAACTTAGGATCTTGTATAGGACTAAGTCATGTTCAATAAAAAAAGAAACAGAATTCAGCAAATAAATGAGTAAAAGAATGAATATATAAGCCAGTTAGTCTATCCCAAAAGCCTAAACGGTAAAGATCTTCTGTAATGTGGAAAAGCCGTGCACACTTCTTTGATATATAACATGCTGTTAGAAGAAAATTAGGATAAAGAAAAATCCAAATGGGCAAATTGTTCTGTTTTTGTTTTTTTTGTTTTTTTAAATATTTAGGAGATGCCATTCACTGAGAATGAGAAAGTAGAAATAAGGGGTATGTGGAGAAACTAAGGAAAGATGCAAACAACCCAATCCAATTTATATAAAGAGCAAGGTGTATTAGAACTTACCTATTTGTTTCTCCCACAAGACTGTGACCCAAGGACCACTCCTCTGTTTACTCTCTACTTCTGGGGCATAGTAGCCAAGGGCAAACACACACTAGCAATTCAGTAGATGTTTGTTGAATGAGTAGAAGGAGAGGCTTATTATTTTAAGTTACCGTGATAAATATGTATTGACTTTAAAATGTTAATTTATAAATACGTGTTTTCATCAATCATGTATGAGAAAGATTTAAAAAAGGACTTTTCTGAAGTCCTTTTGATTCTCGTACTAAACTATTCTCAAACAAACTGTAGCTATTAAAAGCCACAAGTGTCTAGGTCATGACTCCATGGTAATTATTTCACCAGTCACCTTATCGAAGCTATCTGAAAGATTGTTAACTTGTTGAGACGTAGTGATGTTATTGTAAAATAAATAAATTTTTAAGAAATCTTATTTTACTGGTAAACAAATAACTAGCAGAACAGTTGTGATGGAGCATCCCTGTGGTACACAGTGTATAACACACCACTTCTGTGTTAACGAATTCAAGGGAAGGAAATGCCACTATTAGTAATAGCTTTTTATTCGGAGTCCTCATTTTCCAGATAGGTCACATTAAACACAGCCATTAAACAATAGCGTTGAGATAAATCCATACAATGTATGCTGCTTTTGTTGTTGTTGTCCTTGCTCACCAATTGCTTGGTGCAGCTAAGAACCTTATGGAGTGATGGGGTTGATACATGGGAATAGCCAACCTGCAAAACACCGGGAAAGTCAGACTTTAATCAGGTCTCATTCAATTATGTTTCAAATCAACACATCTTGATGGCCAAAACTCTCATTTGAATTAATGCTGTGATAAATGCTGTCTGTTGTCAAAAGAATATAATTAGACAATAATGAGTGGGCATATATTATGCCAGACCTCAGTCCACTTGTTGACCTCAGCAACTTCTACTCCATTAGGCAACAAACAGCTTTTAACCTAGTTCAAATAAAGCATACTGCTCTATTACTACATGACTTTTTTTTTATGGTGTCATTTTTTTATATTGAGCACTGCCTATATACTTTAAAGGGAAGTCATGTTTTACAAGATCTCGGGAAAATGAAACAAAGTCGATTTCCCAACCAGGAATTCAATTAATTCATGGGGGGGTGGTGAGCCAATCCTTGTATATTGCCTGCAATAAGGATAAGTATGTAAGGTTAAGAAATAATATGAAAGCATTCTTTAAAATTGCATGATATGTTTCTTTAATGTTTACTTTGGTATAGGTATAACTAACACTGATTCTCACTACTTTTAACTTTGATGAGAAGATCTTTCTTTAACATTTAATGAAAAGGTTGTTGTGTTACTGATTGTTTTTAGTTCACCAGTGAAAAGTTTTTAGGACTTTTTGACTTTCTTACAAAAATTTCTATAAATTCTTATTCTGTGCTTGACTTCAGTTACTGAAGGACCTAAAAGACAAAGTATTATCAAATTATTCTTTTTTGAATGCGTGGGATTTTTTTGAGGGGTTAGTATTTGAAGGATGTGAATTAAGACAATTTTTCCATATTCTGAATTATCCCAAAACTGCTTGAAATATCACTGTTTGATCATTCATCACCCCTCAGAGCAAGTTGCTCTCTACAGAGATTTTGGCATCTCATAGACTTCCACGGAAGCCAAGCACCAGAGGTCTGTGATAAAGGCAGTCATCAGCCAAATGAACAAAGGCGAGATTCCCTCAACTCAACTATAAACGTTCAGAGTCCTGACTGCTGAATTACCACCAGCTTGTAAATAAATAATCACTACTAAATACAGGTAATGTGTTAAACAGCTAATGCTAGTAAATCACCAGTGACAGAGAGCCTAAAGGTAAATCCCTCACACATTGGCACAACCAATTCTTAAAATCTTATAGTGTTTTAATGTCTTCAGACACACATAATAAATTGAACAATTGGTTACTCAGTGTTAAGAATGTTTTAAAAATAAAGCCTACTCTCTTTGTTGATTTCATTTACACACTGCCTTAGATTGTACTACGTGGCTATCTGCCTAGTCAGAGAGAGGAAACACTTGGTAAGACTAAATGGAAATTAGTTTTCTATCAAATTTCAGCTATCAAGCTAAATCAACCTGTAGTCTCCTGGCAAAAAAAAAAAAAAAAAAAAACATCATATAACAGAGACAACACATTTCAGATACATAAATTGTCCAAAATATAGAGAGTCAATTAGGTTTCACGTGTACAAGATCCCTTCTTTTCTAATTTAAACATTTATGAGTAATAAAAACCAAGAGTAGAGCTTTGGAAAGGCTGTTACCAGGAACCAAATACAGTTCTTGAGAGAATAAGGCTGATGGGAGTTGTCCACTCTTCCCTTTCGGAGCTGTTTTGCAATTGAGGTACAGTCTAAACTCTTGACGACATTTGACAGAAATATTTTCAGTTGAATTTTTTGAGGTTTAAAATTACAAAACTTAATTCAGTTCAATGTTTGTTTTTGCTTTTGCTTTTGTTTTTAATATAATGATTTTATGACATTTATGCTGTTTCTACACTGGCTTGGTGTCCAGAAAAGAAGGCACAGAATTCTCCACCAGTTTGCAAACAACACATTTTTCTGTTCCAGTGCACAAACAGCCTTTATTTAACTCAGCACCACATTTTCTAAGGTATGGGCTGGAAACTGTCATGAAGCTGTAAAATGCCAAAAATTTTAAACGCTGAAGGAAAATGTCAATCAAAGCATTTTCCCATCTGCTACTACTTCTGCAAGTGCTAATTTTGTTTTTCCCAATTCCTGAAATTTGAGGTTTCCTAGCCTCATATGGAAGTAAGTTTGAAACTTGCTAAATGTCACAAGAAAAGGTGTAACCAGATGAAGGAAGAGAAGGTGTATTGTTCTCAAAGGACACCAATAAAAAGAGGCAGAAGAGTATTGAGAAAAAGGAAAAACATTTTGTTAAGACCCAGACCTCTTGAAACACACTACACAATGCAAGGAACCAGTGCTGGTACCACACATGCATTAAAGCATTTCTCATGGTTTTGAAATATAATGGGAACACACATCTTGAACCACTTAAGATACTTTTGAGAAACCAATCAACGTTATGATATCTACATACGCAGAAGCTGGAAGTTATTGAAAAAACGTGAACAAGTTTCAGGTATCGGTACAAATGTAACTCTTGTGATTTAGCGTGACTTTAATAAAAGCTTCTAGAACGACTTGCACATAACCATGACTGATAGATGTCTTTTTTGACCTTTCAGTTAGCTCCACTGGCTCATTCAAACACATTTTGAACAGATTATGTACTGTAGTACTTGGTAGACTATACATTAAACAAGAGACTCTGCTCTGAGGCACTGCTTCCCACACTCCATGGGGAAAAGGAAGCAGGTAAAAACAAAACTCATAGAGTTCGACAGCTACCGAGGCAACACTTGCCATTTACAATATAAGCCCAAATATTTTTGCAACACAACTATATATTAATTTAATAAAATACACAATATAGCTCTTATACACTCAACAATTTGGCTCATATGCACTGAATCTGCAGTAAACCAATAAAAATATGTCATTTGATGTAAATACATTGAATCTTCTTACATTTGCACATTTAAATGGTCATGTGATTGGTGTATGCCTAAGACAGTTTCACTTTCCTGAGCTATTTTAGTGTCCGCAAATGAAAAAAATGTGTTAATCATGTTAATTTCCTCTGTATATTATCATTCAATGGTAACTATTTTTCAGGTCAAATTTAAAACATATCCATCATTATTTATATATTTGTTGGACACTAAAACGCTGAAGAGGCATTTTAAACCTTTTAAAATTTCTTCTCCATTAATGAAGTGAATTAGTCTATGTGTGTGCAGGACAAATGGACTATATCTTTTTACATTTAACTTTTGTACGACATGAAGTGTCTTACAAATGACCAAGGTTTTTGTTTTTTTTGTTGTTGTTGTTGACTAATGATATGGAATGTTCTTTGTGTTTGTATGTGTGGCAGGTAACTTTATACAGAAATGTTTACCACAAATATGTGTTAATGTTTGGTGTAGCTTGGACTACTGCAAGGTCTTTTCGGGACTTTAAGTAGAAGCCTGTGGTGACTGCTAGAAATCCACCACAGATCACAAATTATGACCCTGCTTGTATGGGGTTTATAGGTAAAAAGTTAACTCAGCATAAATCACGGAGGACAGTCTTAAGAGTGATCAGAAATACTTCAATTCTCACACTGCATACCTTCCTAACAGATTGTCAAAAGGTAACTCGCTTCCTCATCCTCTTTTTTCTTCTTTCTTTTCTCTTCTCTCTTTTTTCTTTTCTCTTTCAGCATCATTAATTCTGTCCTAATATAAGTTTGGTCAAAACAAAACCATTGTTATCTCTGAAAAAGAAACAGCAGTGAAAAGAACATACTTGTGGGCACTTCAGATGTTCACTAAAAGCCTTAAAGCAGCATTGGTCTTTCTTCATCCCTGTAAAACGGATTGTCACCAGGAGGGATCATTTTTAAATCAACAGGAGAGACAAGAAAATGCCAATGCTTTTTTTTTTTCTTGCTTTTTTTTTTTTCACTTTCTCACAGCCACAGGGTCATTTCCCCGGCAGTCCTGCAAAAGCTTATCGATTTCTCTCACGACTTCCTCCTCATCCACCGATTCTCTGCCCAGATCCCTGGTCGGGTGGTCAAGCTGCTCAAGAACGGCACCCATCTCGCTGGAATCCCGGCTGGTTCTAGAATGCACATCTGCAAAGACACTTGCCATCTGATCGGAAGCCATGAATGGAGGGTCTCTTGGTTGCTTACTGGGTGAAACATACTGTCAGTGGGCAAGTATTGGCCGCTTGCTTTGGTCAGGGCTCCTGGTTTTGCTTCACAACCATCAGAGAGCCTTTTGTTGAGGTGCAAGGCTCGATGCATGCCTTGGTTGGGCTGCTTGATGCTGAGGGGACCTCTTGGAGGAGAGGGCTCAGGGCACGTTTGGCTTTTAAATAAGGTTTAACATTAGCAATGAGAATAGTGTGCTCTCGCTTGTCTTTTCCAAATGTACAAAAAGTCTTTTTCCCAGTGGGATTCACAGTTTCGTAAGTCTCAGTCTCAACATTAGCTTCAACTGTGGGTACAAAGAGATTTGTGCCGGAATCTGCATTTTCAGCCTGATTGGCTGCAGGGAACTGTGGCATCCAACACCTGTCAGAATGACCAAGCACTCGGCATTCATCTAGCAATTAACACACTCTTCTGGTTCTGCAAAATAACAAAAGAAAACAGCAAATCCAATCATTAGGGTTGCTTTTAAATTTCTACTGAGGCTGTCATCAGCTCTCAGTGGGCTTGTTTGACCTCTGGTCTCTTACTTAAAAAGGGAAAGAAAACAATAATTAAAACATTTCAGGATTGTTGCATAAACCTGCTGGTTGAGACAATGGTTTTATTTAAGTCTTTTCTCTAGATATTAATGAATTCCCATAGCCTGGGAAGAAGTAAAAAGTGGCCATTGGAGAATCATTCTCAGCAGAATAGAACATCCCTATAAACTAATCTCCTGGGGATATCAGTTAGTCTTTGTTCTGTATCACCCATCCTGGAAACAGTGAACTTCAAAAAGGATTACCAGGATTAATTTTTCAAATCAAATAATGGGGTAAAAACTAGATCGCATACTTCCAAGTCCTAAGCTGCTGCTTTTTTTTTCCCCATGTTTTATCCCTATTTTGCTTGTAATTGTTATTTTGGTGACAGTCATGAAATAAAAGGTTTCCTTTAAAAGCCTACTTTTCCTACTGAGAGGAGAAAATGGAATTTTCTATCAGAATGTGTTATGAATAAACGTCAAAAAAGTGCACATTCCTATTTTATTAGATACGGGTATAGATCATATAACCAGTTTTCTTCACTCCAGCTTTTTGTTTTTGGTGTAAGTAGGTGAAAATGGATTTAGTCAACAGATATAGTTCAGATGAATGACAACTCATGATTTCCTATTTAAAGGATAATTTTTTCTGTGAGAATGTTTGCTTCTCTCTTTTGCCAATAGGCATAGAGAAAATCTAAATAAAGCATTCTTTTTTTTTAATTTTATTTTTTATAAACATATATTTTTATCCCCAGGGGTACAGGTCTGCGAATCGCCAGGTTTACACACTTCACAGCACTCACCATAGCACATACCCTCCCCAATATCCATAACCCCACCCCCCTCTCCCAACCCCCTCCCCCCATCAACCCTCAGTTTGTTTTGTGAGATTAAGAGTCACTTATGGTTTGTCTCCCTCCCAATCCCACCTTGTTTCATTTACTCTTCTCCTACCCCCTCAACCCCCCATGTTGCATCTCCTCTCCCTCATATCAGGGAGATCATATGATAGTTGTCTTTCTCCGATTGACTTATTTCACTAAGCATGATACCCTCTAGTTCCATCCACGTCGTTGCAAATGGCAAGATTTAATTTCTTTTGATGGCTGCATAGTATTCCATTGTGTATATATACCACCTCTTCTTTATCCATTCGTCTGTAGATGGACATCTAGGTTCTTTCCATAGTTTGGCTATTGTAGACATTGCTGCTATAAACATTCGGGTGCACGTGCCCCTTTGGATCACTACGTTTGTATCTTTAGGGTAAATACCCAGCAGTGCAATTGCAGGGTCATAGGGTAGTTCTATTTTCAACATTTTGAGGAACCTCCATGCTGTTTTCCAGAGTGGTTGCACCAGCTTGCATTCCCACCAACAGCGTAGGAGGGTTCCCCTTTCTCCGCATCCTCGCCAGCATCTGTCATTTCCTGACTTGTTAATTTTAGCCATTCTGACTGGTGTGAGGTGATATCTCATGGTAGTTTTGATTTGTATTTCCCTGATGCCGAGTGATATGGAGCACTTTTTCATGTGTCTGTTGGCCATCTGGATGTCTTCTTTGCAGAAATGTCTGTTCATGTCCTCTGCCCATTTCTTGATTGGATTATTTGTTCTTTGGGTGTTGAGTTTGCTAAGTTCTTTATAGATTTTGGACACTAGCCCTTTATCTGATATGTCATTTGCAAATATCTTCTCCCATTCTGTCAGTTGTCTTTTGGTTTTCTTCACTGTTTCCTTTGCTGTGCAAAAGCTTTTGATCTTGATAAAATCCCAAAAGTTCATTTTTGCCCTTGCTACCCTTGCCTTTGGTGATGTTCCTAGGAAGATGTTGCTGCGGCTGAGGTCGAAGAGGTTGCTGCCTGTGTTCTCCTCGAGGATTTTGATGGATTCCTTTCTCACATTGAGATCCTTCATCCATTTTGAGTCTATTTTCGTGTGTGGTGTAAGGAAATGATCCAATTTCATTTTTCTGCATGTGGCTGTCCAATTTTCCCAACACCATTTATTGAAGAGGCTGTCTTTTTTCCATTGGACATTCTTTCCTGCTTTGTCAAAGATGAGTTGACCATAGAGTTGAGGGTCTATTTCTGGGCTCTCTATTCTGTTCCATTGATCTATGTGTCTGTTTTTGTGCCAGTACCATGCTGTCTTAATGATGACAGCTTTGTAATAGAGCTTGAAGTCCAGAATTGTGATGCCACCAACTTTGGCTTTCTTTTTCAATATAGCTTTGGCTATTCGAGGTCTTTTCTAGTTCCATATAAATTTTAGGATTATTTGTTCCATTTCTTTGAAAAAAATGGATGGTACTTTGATAGGAATTGCATTGAATGTGTAATTGCTTTAGGTAGCATAGACATTTTCACAATATTTATTCTTCCAATCCAGGAGCATGGAACATTTTTCCATTTCTTTGTGTCTTCCTCAATTTCTTTCATGAGTACTTTATAGTTTTCTGTGTATAGATTCTTAGTCTCTTTGGTTAGGTTTATTCCTAGGTATCTTATAGTTTTGGGTGCAATTGTAAATGGGATGGACTCCTTAATTTCTCTTTCTTCTGTCTTGTTGTTGGTGTAGAGAAATGCAACTGATTTCTGTGCATTGATTTTATATCCTCACACTTTCCTGAATTCCTGTACAAGTTCTAGCAGTTTTGGAGTGGAGTCTTTTGGGTTTTCCACATATAGTATCATATCATCTGCAAAGAGTGATAGTTTGACTTCTTCTTTGCCGATTTGGATGCCTTTAATTTCCTTTTGTTGTCTGATTGCTGAGGCTAGGACTTCTAGTACTATGTTGAATAGCAGTGATGATAACGGACATCCCTGCCGTGTTCCTGACCTTAGCGGAAAAGTTTCAGTTTTTCTCCATTGAGAATGATATTTGCTGTGGGTTTTTCATAGATGGCTTTGATAATATTGAGGTATGTGCCGTCTATCCCTACACTTTGAAGAGTTTTGATCAGGAAGGGATGCTGTACTTTGTCAAATGCTTTTTCAGCATCTATGGAGAGTATCATATGGTTCTTGTTCTTTCTTTTATTAATGTGTTGTATCACATTGATTGATTTGCGGATGTTGAACCAACGTTGTAGCCCTGGAAAAAATCCCACTTGGTCGTGGTGAATAATCCTTTTAATGTACTGTTGAATCCTATTGGCTAGTATTTTGGTGAGAATTTTTGCATCTGTGTTCATCAAGGATATTGGTCTGTAGTTCTCTTTTTTGATGGGATCCTTGTCTGGTTTTGGGATCAAGGTGATGCTGGCCTCATAAAATGAGTTTGGAAGTTTTCCTTCTATTGCTATTTTTTGGAACAGTTTCAGGAGAATAGGAATTAGTTCTTCTTTAAATGTTTGGTAGAATTCCCCCGGGAAGCCGTCTGGCCCTGGGCTTTTGTTTCTTTGGAGATTTTTGATGACTGTTTCAATCTCCTTACTGGTTATAGGTCTGTTGAGGCTTTCTATTTCTTCCTGGTTCAGTTGCGGTAGTTTATATGTCTCTAGGAATGCATCCATTTCTTCCAGATTGTCAAATTTGTTGGCATAGAGTTGCTCATAGTATGTTCTTATGATTGTCTGTATTTCTTTGGTGTTCGTTGTGATCTCTCCTCTTTCATTCATGATTTTATTTATTTGGGTCCTTTCTCTTTTCTTTTTGATAAGTCTGGCCAGGGGTTTATCAATCTAATTAATTCTTTCAAAGAACCAGCTCCTCATTTCGTTGATTTGTTCTATTGTTTTTTTGGTTTCTATTTCATTGATTTCTGCTCTGATCTTTATGATTTCTCTTCTCCAGCTGGGTTTAGGGTTTCTTTCTTGTTCTTTCTCCAGCTCCTTTAGGTGTAGGGTTAGCTTGTGTACCTGAGACCTTTCTTGTTTCTTGAGAAAGGCTTGTACCGCTATATATTTTCCTCTCAGGACTGCCTTTGTTGTGTCCCACAGATTCTGAACCATTCTGTTTTCATTATCATTTGTTTCCATGAATTTTTTCAATTCTTCTTTAATTTCCTGGTTGGCCCATTCATTCTTTAGAAGGATGCTGTTTAGTCTCCATGTATTTGGGTTCTTTCCAAATTTCCTCTTGTGATTGAGTTCTAGCTTCAGGGCATTGTGGTCTGAAAATATGCAGGGAATGATCCCAATCTTTTGATACCGGTTGAGACTTGATTAAGGCCAAGAATGTGATCTATTCTGGAGAATGTTCCATGTGCACTAGAGAAGAATGTGTATTCTGTTGCTTTGGGATGAAATGTTCTGAATATATCTGTGATGTCCATCTGGTCCAGTGTGTCATTTAAGGCCTTGATTTCCTTGTTGATCTTTTGCTTGGATGAGCTGTCCATTTCAGTGAGGGGAGTGTTAAAATCCCCTACTATTATTGTATTCTTGTCGATGTGTTTCTTTGATTTTGTTATTAATTGGTTTATATAGTTGGCTGCTCCCACATTAGGGGCATTGATATTTAAAATTGTTAGATCTTCTTGTTGGACAGTTCCTTTGAGTATGATATAGTGTCCTTCCTCCTCTCTTATTATAGTCTTTGGCTTAAAATCTAATTGATCTGATATAAGAATTGCCACTCCTGCTTTCTTCTGATGTCCATTAGCATGGTAAATTCTTTTCCACCCCCTCACTCTAAACCTGGAGGTGTCTTCGGGTTTAAGATGAGTTTCTTGCAGGCAACATATAGATGGGTTTTGTTTTTTTATCCATTCTGATACCTTGTGTCTTTTGATTGGGACATTTAGCCCATTAACATTCAGGGTAAGTATTGAGAGATATGAATTTAGTGCCATTGTATTGCCTGTAAGTTGACTGTTATTGTATATTGTCTCTGTTTCTTTCTGATCTACTACTTTTAGGGTCTCTCTTTGCTTAGAGGATCCCTTTCAATATTTCCTGTAGAGCTGGTTTGGTATTTGCAAATTCTTTCAGTTTTTGTTTGTCCTGGAAGCTTTTAATCTCTCCTTCTATTTTCAATGATAGCCTAGCTGGATATAGTATTCTTGGCTGCATGTTTTCCTCATTTAGTACTCTGAATATATCATGCCAGCTCTTTCTGGCCTGCCAGGTCTCTGTGGATAAGTCTGCTGCCAATCTAATATTTTTACCATTGTACGTTACAGACTTCTTTTCCCGGGCTGCTTTCAGGATCTTTTCTTTGTCACTAACACTTGTAAATTTTACTATTAGGTGACGGGGTGTGGACTTATTCTTATTGATTTTGAGGGGGGTTCTCTGAACCTCCTGGATTTTGATGCTTGTTCCCTTTGCCATATTGGGGAAATTCTCTCCAATAATTCTCTCTAATATACCTTCTGCTCCCCTCTCTGTTTCCTCTTCTTCTGGAATCCCAATTATTCTAATGTTGTTTCGTCTTATGGTGTCACTTATCTCTCGAATTCTCCCCTCGTGGTCCTGTAGCTGTTTGTCCCTCTTTTGCTCAGCTTCTTTATTCTCTGTCATTTGGTCTTCTATATCGCTAATTCTTTCTTCTGCCTCATTTATCCTAGCCGTCAGAGCCTCCATTTTTGTTTGCACCTCATTAATAGCTTTTTTATTTCAACTTGGTTAGATTTAGTTCTTTTATTTCTCCAGAAAGAGCTTTTATATCTCCTGAGAGGGTTGCTTTAATATCTTCCTTGCCTTTTTCAAGCCCGGCTAGAACCTTGAGAATCATCATTCTGATCTCTAGATCTGACATATTACCAATGTCTGTATTGATTAGGTCCCTAGCCTTTGGTACTGCTTCTTGTTCTTTTTTTTGTTGTGAATTTTTCCGCCTTGTCATTTTGTCCAGATAAGAGTATATGAAGGAGCAAGTGAAATACTAAAAGGGTGGCAACAATCCCAGGAAAATATGCTTTAGCCAAATCAGAAGAGATCCCAAATCGTGAGGGGGGAGAAAGGGGATAAAAAGGGGTTCAGAAAGAAAAAAAAAAAAAGAAACTATTAAAAAAAAGAAAGCCGATAAAGAAAAAATATAAAAAGAGGAAAAAAATATATATATATTAGATAAACTATTTAAAAAACTTTAAAAAAGAAAACTGTAAAAGTTAAAAAAAATTTAGCAGAAGAAGAGAAAAAGAAAAAAAAATTAAAAAAGAAAAGAAAAAGAAAAGAAAAAAAAATTAAATTAACTGCAAGGCTAAAAAATCATGGGGAGAAAGCCATGAGTTCCGTGCTTTGCTTTCTTCTCCTCTGGAATTCCACCGCTCTCCGTGGTATAGAAACTGCGCTCCTTAGTAGGTGAACTTGGTCCTGGCTGGGTTTCTCGTTGATCTTCTGGGGGAGGGGCCTGTTGTAGTGATTCTCAAGCGTCTTTGCCCCAGGCAGAGTTGCACCGCCCTTACCCGGGGCCGGGCTGAGTAATCCGCTCGGGTTTGCTGGGTTTGCTTTCCGGAGCTTTTGTTCCCTGAGCGCTTTCCGTAGAGTTCCGGAGGGCGGGAATGAAGATGGCGGCCTCCCAGTCTCCGGCCGGAGGAGCCGAGAGCCCGGGGCCCCACTCCTCAGTGCGCCCTCAGAGAACAACGCCCAATGACTCCCGTCTCCCTGGCCTCCGGCCGCGCTCCGAGCTGACCGAGCCTGCGACCGGTTCAAGGCAACCCCGAGTTGAGAGTCACTCCTCTGCTCTGTCTCTGTAGCCGGCTTCCCCGTTCTAATACCAGTAAGCTCTGCAACACTCAGACACCCCGGATCCTTCTGCGACCCTGGGGGACCTAAGGCTGCGCTGACCCCGCCTGGGCTTCACCCCAGTTAAGCCTCTGGAGTGATGTCCCTCAGCGGAACAGACTTTTAAAAGTCCCGATTTTGTGCTCCGTTGCTCCGCCGCTCGCCGGGAGCCGGCCCCTCCCCCGCGGTCTATCTTCCCGTCGCTTTGGAGTCACTTCTCCGCCAGTCCTACCTTTCAGATAGTGGTTGATTTTCTGTTTCTAGAATTGCTGTTCTTCTTCTCTTCAATCTCCCGTTGGTTTTGTAGGTGTTTGCAATCTTTAGATAAGCTATTTAGCTGATCTCCCGCTACCCGAAGTAGTCTCAGCCTGCTACTTCTCCGCCATCTTGACTCCTCCCCTCCTAAAGCATTCTTTAATGATCCCTATTTCAAAGATGCTGAACAGAAAATATGAAAGAAAATTCCTTCATTATGACAACAGCTGCGTAATTCCACCATCCCAATATTTTAAACTATAACTTTGAACTGCATCTTCCCACTTGTCCCTTTCATCTACAAATGATTGTTTCCCTTTATGTTTAATGGTTCTTTTTAAATCAGGGCTTTTTTTTTTTTTTTTCCCCAGGAGAAGATATTTACAATTCACCTCTGTGTGATGGGAATAGAATTCCCTACACATTTAGGAACACTTGGGATAGCCATTTAATTGATGTGAGAGGATCCCTACAAATTTATAGCGTCCTGTGCAGGGCACTCCCCCCCTCCCCCAAATACGGGAGAGGTATTTAAAATAGAAGGCACTGAATTTAACAGCACTGGTAAATTTATACAGTCACTTTATAAAGTCATATATAAAATCTGAGTTCATATTTAAAACACATAAATCCTTATCCAAAAAAGGGAAAAAATAAACCACAACTTGATTTATTTCAAAAGGTTTTAGAATAAAATCATTTCTTATGAAATTAAATTTTTTAAGAAAGGAGTCAGAATAGTGTCTTAACAAAACAAAAATATGGTGGTATTTCATCCCATGTGCCATTCATACCTGTGAAATGTTAAAAATGATTTCAAGTAGCTTGCCTCTTTTTTAATTTTGTCATGTTTTCAAAAAATATATTTACAGATGAATGAATGAAATATGTTCAGTTTATTATGCACTACAGGTAAGAATGGTGAAAGGCAGTCTCAAACTGAACTCAAAAACTCATACCCCAGAGACTCAAATACGATCTGTGCCTTGGAAGATTGTTAGGCAGATGGTCATAAAGAGCAGCAGAAAAAAATCTAGACATAGAAATTTTCTTGGAAGACTTCCTGTATGGATTTAAAGTCAAGGAGACATTTAAAAAACAAACAGATATCAGAAAATTTTAACATCAGGTATTTGTTTTCTTTACCTATTCTGAATGGGGATCATAAATATAACCTCTACAACTGTGTCAGTCTGTGTTAGAAAAGAAATATGTATCATTTCATTCAACCAATTTTATCCTCCAAAAACACAGTAGAAAATTTCACTGTTTCATTTGATAATACTTCTGTGTCTTTTAGAGTCACTACTTTTAAAAAAAATTATTTATAACCCACATATTCTTTTTGAAATATGCTAACATAGTTTTATATTCCAATATTGACTAGCTTTCAATTTCAGCAATTGGGTAGCCTGGCACAGCAAGAATTCAATATGAATTTTAGAAGAGAGTGAAAGAGACAAAATAATGCAGATGTATAAAAGTATAAATTGACCTTGAATTTGAAACCATCAACATGAAATGATTGTTTGCATTTAACAGCTGAAAATCTACAGCTTTTTACTTGACTCCTTTATGTCACAACCTAGGGAGCAAATTCTAAGTATTGATCATGACACATTATAAGCTGTTCACCTTCTGATTAGACTGTAATTTCGACGGTAGCGGTTCCCAGACAGTGAAGAAAATGTAATGGATACTTTTGCACAAGCAGCAGAAACTGTGACCCAAAAGTGAACTATTACTGCCAAGGGTCAAATAAGAATTTATGAGAAAGTAAAATTATTTCTGAAGGAACATAAATAAATAGATGAATAGGTAGGTACAAAAAAGAGACAGAGGTAGTATATAATGAATGACTATCCAGACGTAAACATTAACAAAATGAGAAATATAGAAAAAAAAGAGGGAAAAAGGAAAGCTAAGTGAAGGGAGGGACAAAGGAGGGAGGGACAGTTGTGCAGGAGGATTTCTATCATGTATATCTCCTGTTATATATTTTTAAGATCCCCTCAATAAACTAAATATGTATCATAAAAATAATAGAGTGGAGTATTTTCTCCAGACCTGGAGCTACAAGGTCAAACTCTTTCCTGTGCCTTAGGGACAACAGATCTCAGAATAGGTATGTTGAATTATATGCCACAGAAATTAAAAAGAAGCAAATTATGTAGACAGCAGCTATTAGCATAGATTGGATATTTGTATCAGAAAACAAATTCAGAGACCCTGGATAGAACAAATGAAGACAAACATAATGGATGTAAGATTCACTTTTTTACTTCTGGACCAATCTGAGGTTACAAAGAGATTATTTATGTCCATTTTCACCCTTTCCTCAATATAACATGATGGCCCTTTTCATAGAATGCACCCTTTGCCAAAAAAAGATAGCATAATCCCAATGGTATGCGGATGAGAAACTGAGAGATAAGTATACTTATACTGCACAGAGAAAACTATTCTGAAGGCCAACAGCTGGGATTCTGGGCAGTTCTGCCTACAGGGAAAGTTTACAGTGTCTCAGTTTTAAAAGGTATGATTCCTTGAAGGATCATGTGACAATCTGATAAATTTAAATACTTGTTTAGTATTAAGAATTTTCTATATTCCTATAGTCACATCTATTACACAAGCTCTCAAAGAGAGGGATCTAAACACACTCATCTTAATTATTTTAATTTTCATCCTAATTTATATTATATTTATGCAAAAGACATAAAGTCACTCAAATGACTCTAGTACTTGCAATTCAGCTGTACAATAAACCACACAAACACAAACACACACACATACATACATATATAAACCTTTATATGTGTGTGTATGTGTGTAAAAAATGAGCTTTCAGGCACCTGGGTGGCCCATCGATTGAGTGTCTGGCTTCTGCCTTCAGCTCAGGTCATGATCCCAGGGTCCCAAGATGGAGCCCAGCTTCTGGCTCCCTGCTCAGCAGGAAGCCTGCTTTCCCTCTCCCTCTGCTGCTCCCCCTTATTTATGCTCTCTCTCTCTGTCAGATAAATAAAATCTTTTTTAAAAAATTGAGCTTTCTACAGGATATAGTCCAAACAAAATTTTAAAACTCAAATGTATAAAACTCAAATTTTAAAACTCAAATGAATTCCTGAAAACTTACTATCAGTAAGTGTCATAAGAGAAATACAGATAAATCAAACACACCAGAAAGTTCTACATTCACAGTTTAGGAGATAACATAAATACATATAAAATGCACACATATATCTACACACATTTTATATATAAAACATTACATATAATGTACACATACAGGTATAAATCTTTTTATTTCAAATCTCCAAGGACATTTTCATCTTTCCCTTTGCCCTACTGTAGGTATGAAATCCATGACTGAATCAACAACTTGACTGCCCCTGATTTTAGAAATCTATGTAATTCAAATTGATTTAGACATAAAGATGTCTGAAATCTGCATATGCTTATTTGCTGACATATAGGAAAGCTCTGTCTTTTTAACCTAGACTAAGCAGTTTAATAACTTAATCTTAGCCATATGAGGCAAGCAATCATTTGGTGCCAAAATACTCCTTCAAAGGAACTGTCATTGTGGAAGTTACATTTCTGTGAGGAAAGAAAATATTTAGGTAAGACATCAAACTACCTGCCCTTACATTATTGGGTTTTAGCAAGCTTTCACAAAGGTGTCCATAACTCAATGTTTACCATGTGATTTTCACATTGTAACGTCACCATATCATTAGGGGTGCACAGTCATCTCAACAACGGGTAAGGAGTGCCAAAGAGTACTATGCATAAGATTAAAATTTGAAGCCAAAGCACTGTTTAAATCAGCAAGGACTACTAAAGATTAAGGGAGCCTTAGCTAAACATGTTTATTTTAGGAAAAGTCAGGGGAAACAATCCTTGTGCATTATGACTTAGTGGTGTTCACTACAAAGGGAACGTGTCAAGTAAAGTTAGTCCAGAGTAAAACTACCTATTTATTCTAGTCTCTCTCACTGTCAGACAGGAATTTATCACAAATCAGAATTTAAGCTTATTTTCCCTGTCTTCAAAGTGCTTTACCACACTACCCAAAGAAAGATACTTGGCAACTAATTTGTTACTACTTAGGGAGCTATTAGAAAACATAAAAGGATTTCCTCCCCTTAGTTTCACTTGCTTGCTGCCTCCGGAGTCCACATATTTGTACAAAAACATGCATATAGTTTCTAGCTTAAGAGCTTCACATATGCATCTGATTTCATTTTTTATAATGAAGAAATAAACATCTGTGTCATAGAAATTCGAAAACCAAAATCCACAAGTCGGGGCATCAATGAGGAGATTCTAAAATGCTGTGGCTATGGGATAAGGGCATTTGAGAGAGAGAGAATTTGCTCTGCTTTTGACTGTCAACAAAATGGTTTTATTTATGCTTTGTAAACAGCTTTAAATAGGAATAGTTTTGTTCTTTTAGTGTGGTGGTTGCTACTGTTTCTAACAGCATCTTAAAATTAGAGTTGTTTCCAAGTAGACAACTCTATAAATGGAAGTCCATTTTTTATTTGTTCTCATTTTTCTTTTTTATTTCTAATTTACCTCCTTTCACCAGCATAAGCTTTCATAACACCTAATTAGCTGTCTGGAAAAGCAAAGAGCAGGCACCCATCTCTATTTATGGCTGGCACTAGTATTTTGGAGAAAAACTCTACAGAAGCTAAACTAGGGAACCATCACAGATTACCCACCAGCAAATAATGACAAGCCAAGACCTTCAACTAGAAGCTTCTGGGTACCAGTTTTCTACTGAAAGATTTTACTGGTATAAGAACAGCTTGTTTTTGCTGTCTTTTTCTGTTCTTGAGCACACACTCTCAGTTTCATGCCTGTACACACTCTCCCTCATGATTGCGACAAATTACAATTTAATCCAAATATATTTGTACATATCAGATAAAAAGTATCGATGCTAAAAGAGAAATCTCATCAGAAAACAGTCCAACTGATCTCTAATAAAATTTTCCTTGCAGTGAGTTGAGATAATTCACACGATCCTGTGAGCTGACACTTTTCTAACATAAACAATTCTTTCTTTTTTTTGGTGGTTGATTATTATTCACTTGCTTTACTTTACCATTTTATAAACTCCTTATACTTGGTATGATGAGAAGGTGAATCATTCCATATAAACTGCACCTTAATCTATATTCATTCAAATTATTTCCATTTATGGTCTCTATGTCCCATTTACTAGCCCACTAGTTAAAAATAAACCTTCTGATTTTGCTCTGACTAGGAGAGGAGTAAAAATTTCACTTTCAATATTACTTCTAGAGACAGTGTTGGAAAGTTGTCTCAAAACTTTTTTTTTCCCTGTGTCAGAATAAGAAAGAAAGGAGCACATTACAATTTTATCACATGCTTTTTTTTTTCTTTTCATGCTAGTGTTCACCTGACTGCCAGGCTTAATTTTAGCACAATTTTTATTAAGCTTGGTGCATCCCTCGTGCAGAGAAGAAAAAGGAAAGGGTTGGGGAAAATGTGGCATCAGAGAACCAACCACTTTACTTCAGCTAAGTGATCTTTTTGTCTGTTGCATTGTATTTCCCATGCTGCTTGTGCACAGGAACCTCTTGTTTTACTAATGGAGTAACTGATACGCCAATACACACACATATCAGATGTTTTTGTTTCTTTTATTCTTTCAACATAAGGAGGACCATGTCTCTTGTTATAATATGCTGATGTGCTCATCTTATGAGGATGCCTGTTTACATGGGCAGCAATACAACGATTAAACACTACATATACAACTCCAGGAACTTAAAATTACTTCTTAATAATTGGCCATAAGGAATCAGAATTTGGAAACACAGTTCCCGTAGTAAAAAACTCTGAAAGAAATGTGTATGTATTTTTAGGTTGATCCACTGCCAATCAGGCTTTCAGATTTTACCTCAGTTGTGAAATACCATTCTGTCTGCTTTTGATAGGTGGAAAGCACATTTTGAAGAGGAAGTTATTATGATACCATCAAATAGTCAAACCGTGGTAGCTTTGAAGTAGCAATCCTCTAGCGTGCACCTGCATTGCACAACGCTTTCCAATGTACTGCCACGGCTGCATTCAGACACAGAGACCACTGGCCTATATCAGATTCAACTGCATCTAATTGCAGCTGGGTATTTGGAGCACTTGGAGCATTTGCACTTACTATTTAAGTGCACCTGCACGCCTTCAGGGACGGTTTTAAGTGTTTGTGACCCTTTGGACATAATGACATGTCTACCAGAGTGCATTTTCTGGCATATATATTAACAACCCATAGATAATGCTCTGAGATGAAGAAAACTTAAATTAAATGGAAACTTATGTTAAGGAATGAAAGCAAAAGAATATAAGGAGATTTGATGTGCACACGTGAAGAATATTTAAAAAATGAGAATCCAAACCATGCATTGGGAATCTATAGCAAAAATATAATTATGTACCCTGGTATACTGCTCTGGGGTTAACATTCCATTTTTAGCTGCCCCCTTCCCCCAGTCCCATACTGTAGGTGCAGCCATCACCCGGGGCAGCATCAGATGCTTGGAAGTGAAGGCACAGATAAATGGCGCCATCACTTTCTTAACTGGTATGCTGAAGAGGACTGGCTCTGAAGCTTACTATAGTAATGAAACAAACTTTGGCTTTTTTGTTTTTTGTTTTTGTTTTTGTTTTTGTTTTGAGAAAAGGACTCTGACAGGGCGTCTCAAGGAAAAACAGTCCAACTCAAATGAGCCACCAGAGGAAAGACAGCTCAAACTCAGCGACAATATTAGATGTACAGCTCAGGAGTTAGTTTAAAGAAGTTATGCTCAAGCATTCAGAAGGTAGGAATGAATAAAACACCAACTTTGTGCTTCAGGCATTGGAAGTTTTTGAGCAAAGGCATCTTGAATGGAATGTAGTAGAATAATGAGGTTGTGTCAAGTAAAGGTTTGTAGTAAATAAACCTATGTCTATCCACTTCTAAAATTCTCCAGCCTGTAAGATTTTATCTCCCCACTAAGGCATTTGCATTTTGACTAGAAATTAGAAAACAGGTTTAAAACCATCTAGGGGAAATAATTCATGATCAATTACATTTTGAATTATGTCATACGAGTGTCAAGCAACAGAAATATAGGGAAAATGTAGACTATAATATTGTGAAAGGCTTTGTACAAGAAGTGGTGCTTGATGGCAATTCAAAGGATGATCAGGGCTTCAATAAATAGTGGGGAGCAGGAACAGGATGATCCAGGTGAAGGGATTAGAAAGTGAAATAATACTCACCCAGGATTGTGCATTTCACAGGGTAGTAAAAGACCAGCTTTATAAGTCAAAGGACATATGTTGCAATGCCAAAACATAAAATAATTTACAGAAAATTCACTGAGATTTAAAAGAGAATGAAAACTCTCTCAATAAAAACAAATGTAATGAAGCAGGCCACAGACCACTGTTAAGATATCTGAGCAATGTATGGTATGTCTCAGAAGATTCTTGAAATATTTAGGTGCTTGATTGAAAAGATATTAGACAACATTTATTAACATACAAAACTGAGATGAGCCACAGGGCAAGCAGCATTCAAATCAGCATTATTTCTGTAAACAGACAGCTAGAGTTTGGGCCCCAACCAGGATATCTCCGGTGGAGCACAATAGGATACGACATTAATCACTGGCATAGTCATTCTGACCTCATTGTGACCCCATTGTGCTCACATCTCATCCTATGCCTCCTAAACTAAAGAAAGTCTTAATATATGTTGATTCAACTGTTATTTTCTATTAACTATATAAATCTTGTATTTTATAATTCTGCATTAGAAAAATATTTCTTCTTCCTACATCTATTTATCTCTCTTCACTCTTCCTCTAATTTGCTATTATTATTAACAAACCATAAAATTGCATATAATCACATATCTGAAAGATTAAATGATTCTTTGAGAAGGCCAGAAGAGGAAAGATTTGGAAGAAAGAAGATCCTTTTGGTAACTAGGAAAGAATAAATACTCCTACAAGGAGAAGAGCCGCAAATAAGGTAGATGTTGAATCTCAGAAACTTTTCACAGTTGATTCTGGATATCATGAAGAATAAATTACTACAGGAAATTCCTAAAAACGTTGTCCAAAATAAGTATTTCTATTTTGGATGAAGATAATGCCACCATTTTCTCACGGAATTATGTATTCTAACATTACCTCCCTAATTCTTATTCTTTTTCTTTTTTAATCTGTCTGCCTCAATGAGATCCTTATACCCCTTGAGGATCAAGATACTGATACCATGGTATTTTCTTTCATGCTCCATTCCTTGAGCACACAGAATACACTCATTATTCATACCCTAATGCTGTCATTGATGTAAAGGAAGACTACATTAAAAAGATACCAAATACTATTGATAATCTATAATAAGCAAGACCACTCCTTACAAACTACATATTTCAAAACCACTGAAACTAGACTTGTAAATAAAAACTTGAAACCAAACCCCAAAACCAAACCAAGCAATAAAAAACCCTTTCATTTATGAAGCTGTGATGTCGACTTTCACAAGGATCCCAGGATGTAAACAAAGTTATACATAGTGGCTCTCTTTTGCTATGAGATATATAGGATTTAAAGTCACATCAGCTCTGGGGCAACTGGCTGGCTCAGTTGGTAGAGCAGGTGACTCTTGACTACAGGGTCATGAGTTCAAGTTCCACTTTGGGCCTAGAGCTTACTTAAAAAAAATAATAATAATAAAGTCACATCTCATCTGTCTGTTAAGTACCACACTTACATAAAAATTCAAAGTTCTCTACTTACTCTGGAGAACTTATAAAGTTCTATATTTATTATTTATTTATTTATTATAATTTTTAATAAGATAAGCATCTGCCTGGAATACATCCACTGAAGCACAGAGGTCAGAATATTTTCCCTTTGGGGACTTTTTAAAATCAGCGACACCTTTATTGAAATTAAAGTCTATATTTAAATAATCACCTCTTTATACTTTTAAATTACGCAAAACAGTGAGTGCTCTAAAAACCTAAGCCTACTCAGCATCTACTTCACTCCTACGTTTCTCCTTTTGTCTTTTTTTGATTCTACTGCATTGCGTCAAATGTGCCAGTTTCTCTCTTATAGTTTAAGTCGGCTGTGTCTCTCTCTCATTCTTTATCTGATAGCTATCATCACATATGAATTAATCAGTTCTTATAATGTTAGAGTCTTGAAAGGGTTAATTCAGCTTCCAAAAGAACCTGATTTATATGCAGCGATAAACTTATGCTCTGGTATGCATAGAGAAAGCTGTTTGGTTTACATTGACAAATTTAAAATTATAGCAACTTAAAAAAAATACTCTGAATTTCAGGCCCAAGACTACTTAAATGTGCTACTCTTCTTCATCTTTAAAGGGGATGTTTCCTTATGCTTTTATTGCCTGTGTTAGCCAACCCCATCTCAGATAATGACACCATTTTTGAGGACATGGATGAATACATCTAAAATCCAAGTCATCCTCCCAGCAAAGTGGTGATCCGGTAAGGAAGGTCCATGAAAACAGCCTATTAAGTCGAACTCTTTGCAAGAATCGAGCAAGATAATCCTATTAGCGTTTTTCTCTCAGACTTGCTATCTGATTTCTATTGGGATGTATAACTATTTACCGGTTTAAATCCCATTGTTCATCTTATTTCCTGCTCTGGTTTGTTTTCCATTGCTAGATACAAGTACACAGAATCGGGTGTCATTTTTAACATTCTCAGATGCAACTAATCCTCTCTTGCTTATTATTTAGTAATCAACACCTGCCAATAGGATTTGGGAGTCCCAAAAGATAGATTTTCCAGAAAGATTTTTATATTTTTATATTTTCAATGACATTCTAGTCTCCAAAAACTTTTTGTCAAATTCATAGAACCCTACTCTACAGATAG
Source organism: Lutra lutra (assembly GCF_902655055.1). Lineage (NCBI taxonomy): Eukaryota > Metazoa > Chordata > Mammalia > Carnivora > Mustelidae > Lutra > Lutra lutra. Next base: position 137,290,573 of record NC_062280.1, read on the forward strand.
ATCTAAAGTTTCAATTCAGTTACCTTAAATTATATGGACATGGCTCCGGAAGAGCAGAGGGGTACCTCGCTCTGATCAGTATTTTTAAAAACATCATGTTTTTAAAGAAAAAAGCGATACAAGATAAATTTATGGAAATGTATTCTATGCACACACACAGATGACAATAAACATATACTTTTACCAAAAATGTCTCTGTGAGATGAAGTTTGTCTTAAAGAGTTATTAAAATTGATAGTGTCCCAAAGGTAACTTTAGAATGAAATACAGATAGTTTGAACCTATACAATTTGACCTTGATCTTACTAAAACAATTCTCACCATCAAGGTGCTAATACAATTATTGCTGCTATTATTACAGATGGTTTTAAAACACACAAGGAGTAGGAAAAGAAAGATAACTGACATTTTAAAGAAAGCCTGTTCTTGGAATTACTTCTCTAAAACCATTCTGTTCGTATTACCTTTAGTGCGCTATAAGTTTATCAGAAGCTGATGTTTTTTATCCCATATGATTGGGTCATCCTAAGAATGAAAATTTAAGCAAAATCGATACACTCAATACCATGTTCTAGAGTAAATATACAGGAGTGTTTCTTGTAATGGATTTTACTGGCAATGACAAGCCATTTTTTATGTAACAGCTTTAATATTTTGTAATCATTAAAGCTCACTGAAGCAACGGGGAAATTGGGAAAAGAGGTCAGGAAATTCATATATAGAAAGAGAGGAGATATGTCCCTCTGTATCACCCTGCTATGTAATCAAACCAGAGTCAAAAAGCTATTGGAGAATGCAACCCTTGAATCAGAGCAAAGATAAAAATGTGTTTCTAAAGGCTATGAAAGCTTATTCATACATAATGCAGTAAAAACATCAAAAGATGTCTACAGTGATGTTTTAAATACTTTCTTATCTTGGGAGAGTACTTTCTGTGATTTAATTGATAATCAACCATACCTGGAGCAAAGAACAGATGATAAAAATGAAGTGTGTTCCCCATGATAATATTAGGAGGGAAATAAATATATGAAAGCTTATTTTCAGACTTGTAGTCTAAATCCAATCTAAGAGGAAATTCATATTGACATCACAAGGAGAATTCGTTGAGACAGTCTTTTTTAATTTCAGGCACACTATATTTGAATTTTTCCCCCTAAAAATATGTATGCTCAATCTTAGAAGAAGTGATCCTTTGTGCTGCCAAAGCTATTTTTGAGTAGCTGCCTAACAATTTCCATGGTCATTACTGGAAAAGGGTATACAGAAGTCCTCCCTTTTCTACAGGGATACATTCAAAGACCCCCAGTGGATGCTGGAAACCGTGGATAGTATACAGAAGTCCTCCCTTTTCTACAGGGATACATTCAAAGACCCCCAGTGGATGCTGGAAACCGTGGATAGTTTTATATATTATACACTGGTTTCTTTCCTATACATACATACCTTCAATAAAATGTATTTTTAAAAAATTGTTTTGTAAATTAGGTACATTAAGAGATTAACAACAATATTTGATAACAATATAATTCAATTATAACAATATACTGTAATAAAAATTATATGAAACGAGGTCTCCCAAAATATTTTGTGCTGTACGCATCCTTCTCGTGATAATGTGAGATGATAAAATACCTATGTGATGAGAAGTGAGGTGAGGGACGTAGACACTATGATGTAATGTAAGGCTACTATTGACCACCTGGTGATAAGTCAGAGGGAGATCATCTGCTTCCAGATCACATTGTTGACTTCAGGTAACCAAAGCCATGGAAAATAAAACTGTGGATAAGGGGCACTGTCGTAATCGGAACTACTCAATTTGGTGTTCAAACCCTCCATAATCTGGCCCAAATAAATTTTTTAGGCAGTTCTGGCATAAAAAAATTAATGAACTTCAGTTTGAACAAGTCAAATTTGTACACTTTCTTTCACAGCAATCTTTAGGAAAATGACCGCAACCTTCTAACTGGACCCTAAAATTCCTTTAGAATGGTGTAATTACTTGAGTCAATTGGAGAATGTGAAACCTGCTGGTGGCCACAGAGTTGGGATCACAAAAAGAGAGAACAACTTGAATTTGAGAGAGTGTCACCCTAAGCTTAAATTTTTAAGTGACTTATTGTAATTTTACTGGTTCAAATGAGTATGTTCCTTCATCTAAAATTAATTAGTATTAAAATCCAAGGACCAATAGAAAATGGAATAAAATTTAACTATTTGATTTGGCAAATTTCTAATAAAAGAGGTATTTTAGTGTTTATTCACTGAATTGATAAAAACATACATGATCACAAAAGAAAATTACCTAGTTAATTATTATGGTAAATAAGGTCATTGTAATAAGTATAGCAAAATAGAAAAACTATTAAGTGAGATGTACTTGGCAAATAAAAACTTCTTATCTATTGGGAATGATGCTTTTACAATTAAAAACATATATATCTACACACAATTTTATATAAAATTCCAAATATAAATGATTCATTGTAAGATTAATCACTTATTTTAAAATTTTGCATATAACTCATTGATCTACTTATTATCCATAAACATAAAGGTGGTATCTTGTGAACTATATATTTGAGAGATAATAGTGATTTAAACAAAAAAAAGTATGATTATTTTATAACACACACAAAATGATTATATTACATATAATCATTCTACTATGTTAAAAATCAAAGAAATATATATGTACAAAAGTAGAAAAGATTATAATCAGTGGACTCCAGTAACTGAGTTTTAAACTGAAGAGTTTTATTGTAGTGTATATGTGGATCGAAAATATTCACGAGCTTCACTATCTTAATACTTTAAGTGAAAAAAATTCTTGAAATGATAAGATAAATTGTAATATGTCAGATAACTTTACCAATAAAGAACTATAACTAAAAAGGCAAGCATACATATCCTTATATATGCACCCTTTGTACCCATGATGAAAAAACACATTGCCATACCAAATGGAAATGAATGGAAAGAGCCTTACCTAAGGACAAAAATCTTCTGGAATTATTTAGTGGATGCAAAAATAAAGGCCTAATCCACCTTACAACAATCTTTGGGTTTCCTGATATTCAGCCCTAACTCCCAGATGACCCTGTGTTTCCCATTAGTAGACAGTCATGGTGAAGTCCAAGTGTGTGCCCAGGTGTTTATGTGCACACACCTATACATGCACCAGAAGCATGTATGTGCACGTGAGCAGAGAGTCAATGTCAGATTAAGAGAAAGAGATTTTTAAGAACACATAAAATAATGTGAGGAAATTTACATTCTAATAGCCAAAATGTTTCCTGGGTATAAATGTTATCCTTAACTTTAATTTTAATTTTTACAGAATTGAGAAATAAAACTTTTTCCCAACTGATTTTAATTTACTGAATGTGAAATCACTAACAGGGATGACTTTATATAGATGTCAGTATACGTATATGCGCATGCACTCACATTGTCAAACTTTCCCCCTCACTCCCCCAAATCAGAAATAAGTAAAACTCCCCTCACTGTAACACCATCTGTTTAAGGACTTTACTTGTCTTTTCTCTCCATTTCCATTCATTTCCATACAGAAATAATGCAACCTGTTCTCTTTTTCTGGCATGAAGTAAAGCAACACAAATAAATATGACAGTAATTGTTAGATTGCTATAACATACATGTATATTTTTCAAGCACCACAAAATCCTAATAAAATAATTTTCTCCACTGGCTTGTGCCCCTTGTGTAGAAATTAAACTGCGCAGAAACCAATCAACTCTCTCAAAAGCATTCAAATGAGTCAGGCTTGGACAATATACACTTCAGACAGACATAGAAAAATATAATGTGATGAACTAAAATTTCACCTGAGATAAATACTTTCTGTCTTTCACTTAATCCATCTAGTTATTTCAAATTTCAATGTGTTTTCTGTATCAGAGTGATGTGTACAGATTTTACAAAGTAATGTGTAAAGTAGCCTTAGATATATTTCCATAAAATAACACTTCTAATATGGAGTGTAATTGCTTGTCCAAAGTGAAAGAAGAATTTGTGGACTCAGTTTCCCTGGTGAAACACAGATTCTTCTTCAGGCTACAACAGTCACATGGCTTGTTCTATATCCACAACCAACATCCAGGGAAAATAACCAAAACTCTTTCCTATACCAGCTCTCTCTCCAGTCCGCCAATTTCTTCCCTAGCATTTCCTACACTCACTCCAAAGTGAAATTTGTATAAGCGGTGATTTTTTTTTTTACATTAAGTAATTAAGAACTGGAGCACTTAAACTCACTGAAGAACAATAAACGTGAAACGTGAAAAACCTTGATATAGATCAACAGTTAGAGTCTCTTTTCAATCCTTAATGTTACACAGCCTTTCCTGAAATACTAATAGTACTGATGCAGAGATAATAGAATAACTTACTTATTCACTATGTTACTTTTCTTTAAAGAAATAAAGTCTACAAGGTCTGCATTTATGTGTGTATAGTCCTACGAGTGCCATCGTCTATGAAGTAAAATTCGGATCACAGAGCAGAAAGCTAGCAGATGAAGAAATTGCTCACCTGGAGGAAGCAGATCAACAGACTGAAGTCTAGTTGTGACAGTGTGTAGGGTGAGGATAGCAAAGGAAAGCAAAGTCGGGAATGCTTGAAAAATAAAATATTTTTAGTTAACAAATAGAAAAACCAAGTGGGAAAAAAGGGCCAATTGAATGACGAATCCTTCTCTATTGATTGCAATTTTTATATTAAAATCTGTTCAACTGATCAATCCCTAAAAGATATGGTCATTGGTATTTCCCGAGATATGTAAAACTTAGTGTTATTGGAAGAAAATTACTTCAGGAGAGTATTTCAGTTTAGATGAGAGAAAAACAATGCAAAGTAACCAAATGAACGCCTAGGTCAATGGGAAAAATATGCTTGTGATGATGGACTTACTTATCCTACACAAAATGAAAACTTTTCTGTAATACTGGCTAGAAGATGTAAAGAAGCAGGCCACCAAATCAGTTGCAGACTGTCTGTTCTTTAATATCTCTAGAGAATAAGGCTTTAATAAAAATGTTCACTGCTAGTGAAATTTCGATGTGTATTGTCTGGAACTTGAAACAACAGCCTATTTGAAACTTAGGTCTTTATTCAGTCACTTAGAAACCCTCAATTTTTAAAAGCATATTGACTTCAGTAATGAGAAATACATATATTTCTGTAACAATCTCAACTCTTCTTTTTTTACCCAACATATAAATGTTATTTTTATAAAATTCAAAGAAATGCTGCATTTTGTTTTTGTTTTGCTTTTTAAGAACCTCTAATTTAGGCATATATGGATGTATAATTTATCAGTTTCTTAGGCAAAAAAAGAGAACACTTTGTTTGCATCTAAATGCACAGTGACTATATGAAATCGATCGCCATCTAAAAGTCCTGCCCCCCCCCCAAAAAAGCCTGTTGGTGAGCAAAGTAGCTTTATTTTTTAAACAGTCTCATTTTCTTATTTTCAACCTTTGTTCAACATCTGTTGTTTGCCCCTCCCCTGGAATGTAATTATGCAGGATTCCAATGTAAAACAGGTTGAGTAATTAATAACACGCAGCTCAAACATTTTTCCACACTGTTGCCCTGCAGATGTTTTCTTTCATTTTTTTCTTTTCTCCCCTGGCTTTGTGTTTAATTTGTGTATGTTTCTCTCCTATTCTTAAAGTATATTCCCCCAACAGATGGAAACACCTGAAAATAAGTTTCCCTCATGCACATGTTTAAATGATGCCTATTGTGCTATTTAACACAGAAAAGAAAATACAGAATATACAGAATATTGGTTTACAGAAAAATATAATTAATCTGTAAGCCACCTTGTTACTATGTTCAATTTAAAATTTTGAAATGATAACCTAGTTTTTACCAAAGACATATGAGGAAAAGTTTATTGTCTACAACCCTCATTTATTCTTATTTTGTTACCAGACTCATTTGCCTTTTTTGCATTTGACACAATTCTCTTAAGTTTTCAATCCTACCATAAATTGGACTTTTTTTTCTATCCACTGACCATTTTACTATGCAAAAGGCACTTTACATTCACTTGATAATAATTCAAACTCAGTAATCAATACCTAACATATTTTAGATATGTTCAAGGTATAGCATTTATTTTTAAAATAATATAACAAGAATCATGTAAGGATAGAACTCTTTTGTTCAGAAAAATATATTTCATTGAAATTAGAGAGTATAGGGTTGGATATTGTCCCCCAGCAGTCATGTCCACCAGGAACATTATATGTCCACCAGAACATTAATATAACCTTATTTGGAAAGAGGGTTCTTGCAAATGTAATTACTTAAGATGAAGTCATACTGGATTAGCGTGGGCCCTAATCCAAAGTATGATGTTCTTAAAAGAAAACTGAGACACAGAGACAGTCATACGGAGAAAATGTCATGTGAAGATAGGAGAGATTAGTGTATTAAGCCTGGCATTACCGCAACCACCAGAAGTAGCTAGAGGCGAGGGAGGACCCTCCTCTAGAGTCATTAGAGACCCTTGGTGATACCCCGATTTTGGACTTCTGACCTCCAGAACTGGGAGAGAATAAATTTCTGTTATTTTAAGCCACCCAGTATATTATTTTGTTATGGCAGCCCTCCAGTACTGATTCTGGTATCTGGAAGTGATGTGCTGTTGGAACAAATACCTAAAAATTTGGAAGTGGGTAATGGTAATAAGCTAGAAGAGTTTTGAGATGCATGATTTTTAGAAGCCTAGATTGCCTTGAGGAGACTATTAGAAAAAATATAGACTTACTGGGAAATAACTTATTGGGAAAAACAATGATTCTGCTCAGAGCTCAGTCAGAAGTGAGAACAGCTAGAGAGAAAGTTTCTATCATCTTTGAGGATAACATGTGTCTTTACCATCAAGAACAGAAAGTACATAGAAATTATAACTGATGAATTTATGTATTTAACTAAAGAGCTTTCTGAGCAAAGTGTAGTAGATGCGGCTTGATTTCTCCTTTCTGGCTATAGTAAATGTGAGAACAAAGAGATCAATTAAGGAACGAACTTCCAAGCAAAAAGGAGCCAACACCTGATTTGGAAAATTCTCTGCCTATCCAGATAATGTGCTCAGGAAACAAGGGCAAGGGTGTGGCTAGACAGCCGTTTGCTATAGAGATTAAGGTGTGATTTATGGATCCAATCAACCATCATCATAAGAGAAGTCAGGATTAGAGATAAGGTCACTGAGGAAAGATCTGTGGAGAACATGCTTGTCTAATGGTGTGAATCTCTTCAACCTCCACAGAAGACAAATAGTCACTGAGAATTTTATGTAACACTGCTAATGTGGACTGAAAAGGACAGAGATGAGACAAAATGAAGGAAAAATTATGCTAAAGTACATCCACAGATACGGGGACCAGGAAGGGTGGGTTACTGTCCCGGAGGGTCAAGAGGACTTACGGCATCGAGCACCAGAACACAGAGAATTCCTCTCAGGCCTTGAAATCTAATAGAATTTGCCTTTCTACATTGTCAACTTCTTTTAGATTAGTAACCCCTTTATTCCTTCCATTTTCTCCCATTTAGAAAGAGAATGTCTACCCAATGTTTGTTCCACCATTGTGTTTTGGAAACAAGTAATTTCTTTTCCAATTTGATAGGTCTGTGGAAGAAGAGGAATATTGCTCATGAGGGACCACACCAGAGTCTCACCTACACCTGATTTAGATGCTGAGATGTTAGACTCTTTTAGTTGATATTTAGATAAGATATGGGACTTAGAGTTATGCTAGAAAGAGTTAAGATGTTTGAATGATATCGGGAGGGAGTTGATGGATTTTTTGTAAATGGGGCAGAAGTGAATATCAGGGTCAAGAGGGTAGACTGGGTTGAATACTGCTCCTCCAAAATCCATGTCCACCTAGAAAATCAGAATGTGACCTCATTTAGAAATAGGGTTTTTGCAGACATAATTACATAAGATGAAGTCAGTTAAGTTAATATTAGAGTGGGTCTAAATCTTATGACTGCCCTCCTTTTAGGAAGAGAAACAAGAGATATTGAGACAATCATACAAGGAGAACACCATAGGACCATGGAGGCAGTCATGGGAGTGATTTGTCTACAAGTGCTGGCAACCACCAAAAGCTAGGGACAGGCAGAGAAGAATTCTTGTCTAGAACTGTCAGAGAGTATAGCTCTGCTAATACTTTAATTTTGAACTTCCAGTCTCTAGAACTGTGAGAAAATAAATTTCTGTTTTTTTAAGCCATCCAATTAGCAGTATTTTGTTATAGCAGCCCTAGGAAACTAATACAGATTATCAAAAAACAAAACAAAACAAAACAAAAATAAAAACAAACAACCTTCAAAATATAAAATGCCCAGATGGCAAAAAATTGCTATGGAGAATGACAATGGGGCAAATTAAAAAGTAGATTCAAGAAAAGTAAAACAAGATTGATATGAATGAATTGAAATGTTGCCTTCTGTATTATGGTTCATAAATAAATTAAATTTGGCATAAAAGACGGGTCCATGTGCTAGTAAAATTGATGCTGCTGAGTATAAGGCTTAACTGAAATCACCCAGGAAAAATATATTTGTGTGCATGTGTATGTGTAAGATTATCCAAATCCCATGAAGTTTCAGAATATTTTCTTTAAATGCTTGCAAATTAATAGCTCTCTGTGCTTCTTTTCTAAGATTGCTAAGACTTCTCTCTTTAGTTTCTATTACTTTTGATTTTTCTGCATATTAATCACATTTTCAGTACCATGTGTATGGAAACTTCACTTAAAATTTCCACGCATCCTAGTAGGCTCTTAAACAAAATGTGACTGTAGGTATGTACACATACATGTGTGGGAATTTGGATTAACAAATAAAAAAGTATCTTATAAGGAGAAAAACATATTCTCATATATTAAATATGGCTTCAAATACATGTATATTTTTAGTCAGAAACTGACTTAGCCATTATCTGAAGGCATATATTAATAAATTTTTCCACTTTTTTGGAAATGAGTGAATAAACATTAAAATAGTCACTTTTTATGCTTGTATGGACAGCATTTGATTTGATTTTTCACTTAAATGGAAAAAATAAGGCAGAAATATATTTCCCTTAAGAAATATGAGCCTGGGTGGCTCAGTTAAGCATCTGCCTTCTGCTCGGGTCATCATCTCAGGGTGCTGGGATAAAGCCCCACATCAGGCTCCCTGCTCAGTGGGGAGTCTGCTTCTCCTTCTGCCTCTCGCCCCTGCTTATATTCTCTTTGCCAAATAAATAAATAAAATCTTAAAAAAATGTATGATACTAAATTTCACCAAAATATACTGTACATTAGCAAAAGTTATATGCATTATTAGCAAAAGCATTTATTTTTAAGGTAGTTTAGTATATACACATACAATCATTGTGTTTCTTTAGGGTTTTATGTCCCAGCATATTAATATTAAGTCATCTTTTTTTCTGTAAACACTTACCTTAGTCCTTTGGAGCTATTATAACAAACTACCATAGACTGGGTGATTATAAACAACAGAAATTTGATTTTTCACAGTTCTGGAGGCTAAGAAAAAGTCCAAAAACCAGCTACCTACAGACTCAGTGTTTGGAGGGCTTAGTGGAAAGCTCTCAGTTAGTGGAAAGCTGTCTTTTCTCTCTGCCTCATGGCAGAAGGGGGCCTCTTTTATAGGTTATGAATCCCATTCTTGAGGGCTTCGTACTCATGACCTAATCTTCTCCCCAAAGCATCATACTGAAGATTAGATTTGAGCATATGAACTTTGGAAGGACACATATCTTCAGTCTATAGCAGCACTCTACTTCATGAAAGGAAACAAATGCTGTGGGAGGGGAAAAGACTAAATAACTAAATATCAAATAGCTCTACAAAGAAATGGAACCAAATCTCATAACTGGTCTATTTGGAACTACCCAAAAATGAAAAAGTATATATACAAAGTATATATACAAAGATATAACATATGATATTATATATGTTTGTATATGTTTATATCTTTGTATGTATCAGTTACTGAGTATTCACGTGCCCTTTGCAAATGCAAAGCCTAAGCATCGACCCAGGTTATATATCTCTCAAAGTGATTGAATCTAATGGTATGTAAAAACTGACATTAGTATCTTACACATAAATGCAAGAAATTTATCTCATATTGTTTTGTTATACTGTTCACAGTAGAATATTTCTGCCATGTTATTTCAGTTTCTTTAAATGAAAAATCAATGCATGCTTTGTTGCAGCATAGCAAATTACACACTGCTACTTTTTTTCAAATAATGTCTTCTAAGTACCATGCCTGTATCTTAGCTTTCTGTGGATTCTTGGTAGGGATTTGAGTCACTGAGCTGGGCTTTAAAATAGCAAAGAGCTATTAAATTAATTTTTCCTTGCTATTTGGATCTCAATCATTATGACGACCTAGAAAAAGAATGCAAAACTAAATTTCAAAAACTGATTTATACTATCAGAACTATAATCAAAAGGAAACAATACTTGATACACTTTGGGTTTTCTACAAAAGTTCAGCTATTAGACTGCTTTAGTGAGCAGATTTTATAATCTGTAATGCTCACCAAAAGCCATGAAGGCATAATAGGCCATGTAATCATCGTTATCTTTGACGATGTCTACAGAGAGGAGGAAATCATTTAATCCATGTTACTTTGATGTCAAAACAAAATGGTACACTAAGAGGTACAGGCTGGGTTATGATAAAGTTTCAGGGATTTCAAACCTATGTAGCTGAATTCTCAGTCATTTTAGTCTTGAAGTCAGAGGACAGGTATCTAAGAATATTAAAACATCCAACTAAGTCAGAAGAAAATCTTACCAGAAAATTCTCTGTGAATTTCCTTACTTCAACAACATCAAAGACAGTAAAAAAAAAAAAAAAAAGGCAAGTCAACATTCTTCTTATGACAGAAAGCAAACATCACCAGAGGACAGTGCAAGCAAAATTACTGAGCTTAGATATATGGCACAGGTACAAATGAGTTCTATTCTGAGAGTTTATTCCTTCTTCTGACTTTGGAATTCAAAATTATTTTATTACATAAAAAAGCCATAGTGAAATAGATTCTTAGTTTAGTTTACAAAAACCTGCTTAACTTGTAGGGTGGCTGACTATAGTATTAAGAATACTAATTCTGGCTTTAATTTGAAGTCTTGGCAACAAGGAACAATAAAACATAATAGCAAGTGGAGGAGGAACAGAGCTCATTCCCTCCATTCCAGACACTGGAGTGATTCTAGGAGGATATATGAGTAAGAGTATGTTTTCTTCCAATCTCCTTTGTTCTCTCTTCTGTATTTTCCCTCCATTGAACACATTTTCTCCCACCCTTCAATTTATTAGACTTCCCTTGTGTTCCCAATTGAGAAATATTCCACTGGGTTTATTTACTCCCTCAATAAGTTTGCTATGCTCCCAAATTACCTAAAGATTTTTCCTCCCTCAAGAAAATTCTCTTTCCTGCCACACAGTGCATATCGTGTACAGGTTGCACATACAAACATGAAAGCGACCCGATTAAATGTATCCAAATTCATGTGACTTAATAAACCCCAAATCTCAAAATTTAGAGAAAAAATAAAGCACCTTTTATGACCTTTTTGATGAATTTCTTGGCCAAGGAGTCCATGTCTTTACAAAAATAGTAACATTTCCAAAACTAGTTAACTGTCTCATATGTGGAAATTGATCAAAGTAAACTGGGGGCCTAAAAACACGGCCAGGGAGGGGCACACCAATGCGCATGCGCACCTGCATTCACACGGATGCAGACACAGTTTGAAAGAGAGACAGAAAGGCCAGCGTCGCATGGGAGCCTGCCAGCATCCCTGGCTGTGCCTGCCTCTAATAGCTATTTCCTTTTCCCACTTTTTGAAGGCACAGTCAGCAGCAGGGCTTCAGAATGTGGCAAAGACAATGAGGAAGGGAGAGTGTGCTTCTGTGTATGTGGGTCATTTATAAATCAGGCACTGCCTGTCTTGCTCCATGCAGCTGCATGTGACACCGCGGAGCTCTTTCACTACCCGGAGAGCACAATGCAGGCTATGAGAGTCCTACCAGCTCCGACTCTAGCTCTCTGCTCGGGGTGGGGAGTTGAAAATGTCGATCTTTAAAACAGCATTCTCAGCTATAAATAATACTTGGCAGTTAGAATAAGAAGGAAGGGCTGAGATCGAATTTGGCAGACCCCATAGCTCGATCTATGGTCTTACCGCCTTTGTTCTGAACTTCTACATTCTTGCCCTTCCTCATCTGCAAAATGGGGATATCCTCATTGGGCCCTTGTGGGGAGGAAACACGCACATGCATGCCAAGCACTTAGAAGAGTTCACAAAAACCACTCAGTGAAGGCTGCCATTAAGTTATAATGGCAGGGTAGTGCTGGCAAGTCAAAGAAAGTACAATAAAATTTGCACATAAACTCAGTGTGAATGTGGAGTCTGCTGAAGTGAAAGCCACTCGTCTTGGGACTCAATGTTTGAGCATTACAGAGCAAAACATACCATTCCTGTTGTCGCTTTTGCTTTTAATATGCTCAATATAATACTTCTCAGCCCAAATTCAAGCATAAAAGGAGTAATACACATAATCTTCTGGGGGTGGTATTAATTTACACAGTGGTGGTGAAAAAGCCATAAATATATGATTCTTTCCCTCTAGGGCACTTCTGGAATGAATGGAGTCGGAATTCCAGAAACACTGATGTTCTGTCTCTATGCTTCTCTAAGAGGAAAATGTATTCAAGATACACAAAAATAAAGAAGATCCATTTTCCTGAAGAATAAGATGACTAGATGGAAAGCCATTTAAATCACGAATTCCCTGTTAAAACAAACATTTTAAAGCAGAAAGCAAAATTCTGGGTATTTTAAGACTAGAACATGAGAATCCAATACCTCAGGCAGTTGTGAGAGGTACGTATGCATTTCCTGTCCTTTACCTTTAGGGATTCTTTAGTGGAAAAATCTGAGAAATACCAGAAAGGCAAAGGATTTGACCTGGGCCACACAAACCTGAAGCAGATTGAAGGTTAGAATGATGTTCCATGGCTACCATACAGGTTTTTTCCCATGCTCTACTTCTATTCAATTATGTACATAAATAAATAAATAAATAAATAAACAAAATCAGGGATTCAAAGTACTACCATCACAAACTAATTGCATAAACTATGAAAAGTGAAGTTAGTTTTTGTTTTTCTTTGATTTTTTTAATCAATTAAGTTCCATTTTTAACAATTCTTTCTGCCATATCTAAATATGGGGAGAAAATAATGAAGAAGTTTTATTTTTTGTTTGGCCTTCTTTTTTTTTTTAAGAGTTTATTTTTTTAGTAATTTCTACTTAAACTCACAAACCCAACGGAGATAAAAAGTCACCTACTCCACCAACTGAATCAGCCAGGTGCCCCTGTTTGGCCTTCTATTCATTATTTACCTATGGTTTATTACCATTCAAAGAAATGATGACTCAAAAAAATACATCTTTTTTAGATTTTTTTCAGAGAGGCAGTCAGAGAGAGAGAGGAGGAAGCAGGCTCCCCCGCTGAGCAGAGAGCTGGATAAGGGGCTCAATCCCAAGACCCTAGGATCATGACCTGAGCTGAAGGTAGAGGCTTTAACTCACTGAGCCACCTAGGTGCCCCTCCAAAAATTACATCTTATTTAGCTCTTTATTGAACATTGTGGAAAGAACCTTGTTTTCAGAATTGTTTGCCTGAACTTTTCTTAGAGCCTATTTCAGGTCTCCATGTATATGACTTATTGCTCACATACAGAATAACAATCACATTGACACATTTCGTTTATATTTTTCCAAAGATATTTGGACAGCTTCAGTATAACCTCAAACAAAAGAAAGCAAGTATTCCCTCCAGCAATCAGGCCATCTCTTAAACCAAGCATCTAAACTTCTCTCTTTGCAACTATTGTTTATATACATCCACAGTCTTTGTGTAATTTCAATCTCAAGGGAAATGTAATTATGTGTCATAATTTATACTTTAAGGATGAGAGGTTTAGAGATCATGCAATAAAATGTCTTTATTTTCCAGGTGAGAAAATTGGAATTCAGAATAGTTAGTAGCAAAATAAAAATTACTCTCCTGATCCCAAGTATAGTTATTTTCCCTCACTCTGTGTATATCTATATTTTTCTTTTTATGTTGCATTTTTGTAGTAGTCACCCATAAATAACAGGTGTCCATATGACATACTGTCTAAGCAAGGGTATTTTTGAAAGTGATAGAGACCACTATTAATGACTATGCCTAGACAACAGGTGCTGACAGAGATTTTTCTGGGTAAATCATGACAAATGATAATCTACCCAGAAAGTAAAGAAAGATCAAGGTTAACATCCTGTGATTTGTTTCTGAAAAAGTGATTTAAAAAAATAAAACAAATAAAAATCTTATTTGGGATCGATGTTAACTTTTTTTCTAGAAACTAATATGAATTTTTATTCTTTAAAATTGGAAAACAATCATATATTTATTGACTGAATTAAAAGCTGTTTCATCTACATACATAGAAAAATGCTGTAGAAAATCTTTTCCGCTTGGGGCACCTGGGTGGATCATTTGGTTGGGTGTCTGACTCTTGATTTTAGCTCAGCTCATGATCTCAGGGTCATGAGATGGAGCCCTGTGTTGGGCTCCGTGTTGGGTATGGCACCTGCTTAAGATTCTCCCTCTCTCCCTCTCCTTCTGCCCCACTCCCCTTTTCAAAAAAGAAAGAAAGAAGAAAGAAAGAAAGAAAGAAAGAAAGAAAGAAAAGGAAAGGAAAGAAGAGAAGAGAAAAAGAAAAATGAAAGAAAGAAAATCTTAATTGCTTTTGTGAGAAAAATCCACACAGCCACAAATAAAAATAAGGACTGTTAGGAAAATCCAAACAAAACATTAAGCTAATCAAAAACCTTTGTTTTTTTAAATCAAAAACCTTTAAAGCAAATTAAAAGTTATAAAATGTAGTGGGAAAAATGCCTTGTAAAAAAATCTAATAAATAAAAGAGTAAAAAACAAATATAAAAAACAAAATATAAATATAAAAATATAAAACAAATATAAATATATATTTGTTGTAAAAACAAATATAAAAATAAAAGAAGGATGAAAGGGCATTAGATCTGGAATGAAAATCCAAGTATGCAAAGAGACTGTATGAATTAATCATACAAAACAGAAGGGAGAAATATAATGTGCAAATTTGATGAAGCAATTCTGGTGGCGCTCACTTGAGTAATCAAAGAATGACAGATCAATAATTAAAATTAGAAAGATAACTGAAAGAATAGTTTCTTTAAAATTCAGGAAATTAATAGAAAGGAAACCTCACCTCTTGCTTTAATTTGGGGAAGAAATAAACCAGGGATATGAATTATTTCACACACATACAAACTTTAAAAACACAAATCAATGAAACATAACTAAATAAAGACTCTCTAATATCTCTTTTGACACAACATCAATGCGTACAAGGGAATGCACACATTATAATAATACACGCCGAAACCATTCAAATGTACCATGGCTAGTAATTATCTAGGACACTAAAAGATCCTGGCAAAAGTTAATCTAATAAATCTGCCATTATCTTTAATACTTCAAATCTGTGCCTTGAGCTAAACAGTTGTCAAAACGGAGCTCTGTTTACATAGAACTGAATCAGAGTAAGGAAATAAAGATGTCAAGGCTTTTCTACTTCTTTTCCTTTCAGCGGTTGACATGAAATGATTAGCTGGTACATCGTATTCTGACTTTCCACATGGTGCCAAAGATCACTTTTTTTTCCCTTCATAAATATATGCTACATAAAGTGAAGGCGACTGCTCATTTGAGTCCTTCAGCTCTGAAAACTGGCTTTGGCAGTATTCAAGGCCATTTTACAAGGCAACATCTCTGATTATTATATCTCTACGACCTGAATGAATCAGCTTCAGAGTGAGAGACAATATGTTAGCATATTTTTTGAGGGGGTCACATTAATGATTTCTGTAATCAGGTGAATTCATTTCACTAGATAGTACTCAAAATTAGTACTGTAAACTTGTGTTCAAAACACAATATGGTGCTCTTTGGTGTTTTCAGTAACATAAGCAGAAATAATTGCCTGCTATTTCCCTGGAAGATGAAGAGAAACCAATACGATCTTTACAAAACACAAAAGACCAATGTTGGAACCTGATTTTCCTTCACAACTGTGCCTCTGCACAGGTAAATGTTCTGTAACCTCAATTTCTCTATAAGGTCAACAAGAAAAGTTGGTTCCCATGAGAATCTCCCCATAATGGTAATTAAAATAAGCATATGAATGATCCCATGTTATTAAAAAGAATAAGAAACAAACAAAAAACCCCCCAAACCCTCTCATATGTATTTTTATGTACTTTCCATATTTATGCATATATATAAAAATATAACCAATTCAATCAATTCAGAACATTTTATAGACCATTGATGCCACAGAATACATCAGGTTAAAGTAAAAATCCACTTGATGAAATTCCTGTGCACAGTGTTAACACCAAAATACACATTTTATTGCTTTCTCAAGGTTATGGATGTTCACTGTCGTGGAATTTAGATGCCCCACTCTTATGACTTGATTATTCATGAAAGAAACTGAAGAATACCTGGAATACTAAAGTATATTTTAATACATTTGAAAGAATGATGGAAATATGATCTATTTGATTTCATATAACGAAGACAACTTAATTCATTTAATGTGAAGTGCGGCAGACCTGTAGCCTTGGTTCCATTTTGTTTCTGACCCCCTTTCCAACTTTCTTGGCAACCTTAAAAAAATTCACTTTTGTTTTGAGCTGTAGGATCAGGATGCTAAACATATAGACTCTGTTTCATTTCATTATCAGTATTCTATGATCTTAAAAATCATTCTAGGATATTTGACTTTTGATTCTTTTTTTTTTTTTTAATTTTATTCATTCATTCGAAAGAGAGAGAGACCACAAGTAAGCAGAGAGGCAGGCAGAGAGAGAGGGGGAAGCAGGCTCCCCACCCGGCAGAAAGCCCGACGTGGGGCTTGATCCCAGGATCCTGAGATCATGACCTTGGCTGAAGGCAGAGGCTCAACCCACTGAGCCACCCAGACACCCCTTGACTTTTGATTCTACGTAGAGAACATATAAAGGTGGTCATTCATATCCAAGCACCACGATTTGGTAACAAGTGGTTCATAGCTCACTTTTGGTAGAAATGTGTTCATAATAAACCTAAATAGCAAATAACATGGTAACAGAGCTATTCATGTTGGATATAAGAAACGGTTGGCTTCTTAACAACATTTTCTCTGTTCTGCTTATTTGGCAGAATGTTTGCATTTTTTTTTTCTGTATGAGTTGTATATAGTACATGTTACATTAACATAAATCTGTAAAGATAGCTTATAAAACTAATATTCCATCAGGAATAAAGAAAGTCATCTTAGATTTCTAGCACCAAACACTCATGCAAAAATTTGCTAAATTGCTGTTCGGCAACATGGCTAATATGCATAAAAATAATTTTATTTTATGGTGGGTATTGTAGAGGGCACGGATTGCATGGAGCACTGGGTGTGGTGCAAAAATAATGAATACTGTTATGCTGAAAAAAATAAAAATTTAAAAAAATAATAATAATAATTTTATTTTATGAATAAATAAGAACTACTCTGCCTAGCCATGAAGGTCTAGGAAGAGCAGAAAACCAACCTGAATTCAGGGGTTTTCAACTTAATGAAAACACGTGCATGCATGCCCCTCAAGGGAGGAGGGGCTCTAAAAATGGGAGCAGGTGTTGAAATGAATGGAAGATTGTCTCCAGAAAAAATGGATCTTCTACCATAAAAAAAGCAAGTGATTGCTCTAAAAAAGTAAAGTATTAATAATGAGTAAATAAATAAAGGATAAAAAAGAAAAAAGCCACACCAATGATCCCGCCTGATACAAGTATTTCCTAATGATTTAAGTCTACTTAAAAATCCAGAAAAATTGAGAATTATTTAAAACAAATCAAGTGGGCAATTATCAGTTTGTTGAGAGTGTCAATCAACTATGGATGTGGGAGGAATTTAAATAGATGAGAGCACTGCCAACCTTCATATTTGACTCCTTTCTTCTACTAACACAGATAAAAACTTGGGTAGTTTCACTGCCATTTAGTAGGAAAACATTTTTTTTTCTCACTGTGAATTTCAATTGATAATTCTTTTCTAATCTCTATTGTTAATACTCAAAATGCATAAAATCTTATATCTTGCTTAAAAAAGAGAACCACTAACTTCCTTCATCTAATGTAAATGATAACAGTACATTTAAATCTCACAATGAATGCTTTGAAATATGTAATATATTTTGCATGATACTGTTTAAGACTGAGTGCAAGAATTAATTCTAAATTTAAAAACAGGGGCGCCTGGGTGGCTCAGTGGGTTAAGCCGCTGCCTTCGGCTCAGGTCATGATCTCAGGGTCCTGGGATCGAGTCCCGCATCGGGCTCTCTGCTCAGCAAGAAGCCTGCTTCCCTCTCTCTCTCTCTGCCTGCCTCTCCGTCTACTTGTGATCTCTCTCTCTGTCAAATAAATAAATAAAAAATCTTTAAAAAAAAAAAACAGTCAAATTATTTCCCTTATTTTTTTGTTTGCAAAAAAGTACAAACCTGTATTTTCTTCTGTTCAAATAATCTATTTGTTATTCTATTTTTGGTTCTTCTAGTGTTATTCTATTTTTGGCTCTTCTATTAATATGATTTTCTTTCTTACAATGTTAGGACTAAATAAATTAGTTTATATGAAATTACTGAAAATTTACAAAATAAGAAGAATTCGTTCCTCGGAAACAAAGGATTTAAATAATTTTATGCCATCAGCAGTTTTCTTTTTGTGTTCTGGAATGAAATAGTATTCTCCTAAGATGTAGTCTATTGAAAGTTAAAAGTAACTGGTTTAGACAACCAAGGTAATAGTTACAAATAAAATATAAAGATCAACCATCTATTATTTCTTGGTAAGAACAACTATTATAATATCACATAAGTACAGAGTTTACAAGCTGTGTTCACATTTATCAATACACTTGAACTTCATCTCTAAAGAAGCCGGGGCATTGCTATTCCTTCAACAGGATCCTGAAATCTGGCATTAAAGGGACAAATGGCAAAAATAAACCAGAATCCAGGTTTTCTTCTTCGCTGTTTACTTCTACATGAACCAAGATATCCTGATCAGACTTAAAGTACAAGAATAATTGCAAAGTCATAATCCCTTTTTTAGTAATGTGGGAATGACATCTAAATTACTAAATTACTGTCTGTGAGGACAGTGATGATATATGTAAAGAGTTATTGATACATGGCAAAGAGGTATTCTACTGCATTGGTCCATAATTCTTAAATTTGGCCCAGTTTTCCTATCCAAAATCAACTTCACTTCAGAAAAGCTTAGTTGGGGGAGGGGACTGATAATCCGCAGGCTATACCTTAAAAATGGGTTGATTTTTACTGAAATGATCGGAGTAAATACAATTTCCCCTGAAGACATAACTTATCTTCAGAAACAAGTATTTTCCCTTCCTTCCTTTTTCTTTCCTTCCTTCCTTCCCTCTTTTTCTTTCTTTTTTTTTTCTTTCTCATTTGCGATCTTCCTTTTATCTTGTATGCTTTTATAATATGACAAACACGCTTCTGACAGATCTCAAAACCGAGGAGCTAAGCTAGTATTGATATTAAGAGGTGACAATTTGCAAACTGAATGTGATCATGCCCCTTCCTTTTTGAGAACTACTGAATTTTTTAAGGCATACATTATCAATATATTTGGAGCCATTTTTTCCCCAAGATTTATTTATTTATTTTGAGGGGGGGGGGCACATATGAGAGAGAGGGAAAGGGCAAAGGGAGAGTTTTAAGCAGAATCTGGGCTGAGCCCAGAGCAGGATACAGGGCTCAATCTCAGGACTCTGAGATCATGACCTGAGCTGAGACCAGGAGTCCACTGCTTAACCCACATTGCCACCCAGGCGCCCCAGAGGCATTGTTTTATACTGGGTACCTCACAACAGAGAAAAGGCAATTCAATTTTCTCTTCTGCATACACTCAATTTTAACTTATTTGGAAAAGAAAAACAGTTTATTTCATTTCTTGCAGGCAGTAAGAACCTCTTCTAAAAATTACAGTCGACTGGATAATTGAGGCCTTCACTTACAAGAATAAGAGTGTGTCCTACTTGGCAGGTATGCTAAGCAGCAATTAACTGGTTAATAACATACAAAACACTAAAGTCTATATGGCACAAAGGCCAATATCTTTCTACTCTTCATCAGGGAATTATAGAAACATCCTCACCCAGCTCTCTGGACACACAGGAGTTGCCATCCTGATTCAGATCCTTGATTAATATACTCTAGAATGATACATCTGGCAATGGCCTACATAGGTTCTCTCTCAGGACTAGGGAAAAAATAGACCCTATTAAAATGGAACAATTATACTACCAAATACTATGACTGTATTTTGTGTTTGCAGCAAAACAAAATGAAAAGAGAAAAGGCTAAAAACCTTCAAATAATCACATGTGGATTTCAGGAGACTTCAGGATAATATAAAACAAAATAAAATTTACCTTTATATTGTTTATCATAGAGACTAAAACTACTACTTAGTGTGTTTATTCAACAATAAATAAATTCACACAGACTTCATTTTGAAGATTATAAATTTGTTTTTAACATCTGAATTAGCTAATGTCTCATGACACTTTTCTTAATAATACAGAACAATCAGTTCCACAAGGAATCACTGCCTAGAGAGGAAGACTGACACCAGGATAGTCCTTCATTCTCATTGAAACCTCTTCATATTCATTACGTTTTGAATTTTAACAACTGCTTTCTATGATGGTAAGTATGCAAGGCCTTTTTACACATAAAAAAGTAGCTATTATAATGTAGGAATTACACTGTGCTCCAAAAATATTGCAGAAAGAACTCTTCTCCAACAGGCATTTTGAGCAATAAACAACTTTGGCTGAGAAAACAGCATGTAGAGTCATATATTTGGACCGGTTTGCCTACTTCTAGCCTTTACATCTTAACGACGGAGTCAAGATCCAACTTTTGAAACATCAAAGTAGGACTGATCCCATTTGCATCTAACTTGACCCAGAAAAAATATATAGAACTTGGCTACGAAATATCCAGGACATGTTGCCATCAATTACCTGCACCTTCCTGATATGCCATTCTTTGCATAGATCGACTAAAAAATATACTTCACTGAGTGCTGCAATATGGTCTCTAAAATTTATGTATCCACAGTTTATAAATTGGAAGTATTTTTACAAACTCTTTTGACTTTAATTGGTCTCTGAAGACATGGCTTAAATTATTGTAAGAGAATATAGAATATGAAACCGTAAAAACATAATAGGTTTTTAGATTTTCTTCTTAAATCAGGGATTTATAAAACTGTGGTCTTTTTTTTTTTTTTTGCAATATGTATATTCTCCAAACATAATAAAAGATCATAAAGTGTGAGAAAGCATAAAAAGACGTACATAATTAACAAAACGATTATTTGAAGTGAAGGGCTGTGTAATAATTCAATCCATCTTATAAAAGATATTTCTGAGTAATTGAAAATTTAAAAAAATAAAACATATTTAGCATATTTATATAAAGCATGTTTATATAAAGCATATTTATAAATAAAAATTTAAAAAAATAATCAGTGTTAAATTATTCCATCACCACAATAATATTTGAAATAGTAAGATACAGGATATTTTAAGCAATTAATTTATTATTACAATACAAAGTATATAGGATCCATCCCTACTTTGATCAACCTGTAATTCCTCTAACAGTATGCTTAAACTTTAAAAAGATAAAATATGAAAGTGTAATGCAAAATTCTTTAGTATACCTGCATTTGAAAATTTAATTATTATTTGAGAAAATATATTTTGTGTCCTAACTCCTTGATATACTTATCAAAGTAAGTGAACATATCAGCTTCCTTAAAAAAATTTTTTTCCTCAAATACTATTTTAATTCACAATGAGTTTGTAACACTGAAACAGAAAAAATGTTGATCTGTATTCAAGTGCTCCCTTTTCCTTAAAACAGCTGTAGTCTCCTTGGTATTTGAAAATTGTGGACATATCTTAAAGTGGAAGTACTGACAATAGTTATATCCCTTGAAATGAAGAATCAGGAACTGCATCCTCTAATCTAAACTGTGTCATGGTTTTCTTTTGGCTATGGGAAAGCTAGGAAATTCCACTGTCTCTGCTTCTTTAATTGAAAAAATCCTTAAGCCTCTTAAAAGTTTATTTACTAGAGAAATGGACATGAAATGCTTTGATTATAAAACAAGTTCAAATAAATACAAAATCAGATATTATATCATATAGATTATCTTCCTGATGAATATGCATGTTTATATATACATAATGTTTGCTTTTTAATTGGAATGGTAATTTGGAAAAGGAGCTTTTACAAAACGAGCTAGAAAAATTAAATAAGCATTATTTTCCCTCCCCTTTGAAAGAAACAGCATGAACAGAAGACTTTTAAAAAAAAAAAAGAAAAAGAAAAGAGAAAAGAGAAACAAAGTACTAATGTAGAATAAGTGAATGTGAAAATACAAATTGATTTTTGTTCTTCCCTTCTGTTCTAGATTATATTAATTCATTGAGCATTGTCACTTTTAGAGATGCAATCTAATAAACGGAGATGAAATACATACAGCATTGTAGAATTCCCAGATGTAACTATTTTACTTAAATAAAATATTTAAATTATCATGGAAGAAACTAGCTGGACTAATTTATGGTACATCTTAACTCATTTTAATAAAAGGCCTTGAAAGTTTTATTTCATCGTAAATAAGATTGCCAAATATCAGCCTAGTTAACTTCAAAACATATTAACACTATTACATAAGTGAAAAGTAAAAGTAAACTAATACAGATAAAATTAACTATTGATAAATGAAGAGAGCAGCTAGTCAAAGTAACATTCAGTCTTTGTACAGAAATGAAAGCTGGCAGTGTGCTCCCTGGGCATGGCTGAGAAAAGGAGAATTTTTCATTTATTTATCCATAAAATTGCAGACAATTTAATAATGAGCATAGAACTGTTATTCAAAGCATGAAAACGCTAAATATCAATGTCGGGATACCAGAAAATAGAGGATGAAAAGAAACAGTAACAGAAATTTTTACCAGTCTGCACTGGTATCTCTATGAAATATTATCAAGTTGAAATTATCTTCCTGAATTTTATAAGCCTTTTAACTTCCTGTTCTCACTGGCATTTATTAAACCATAAGTCACCTTAAATTGGTTTACTTGTATTAAAATTTAATAAGCTCTAGTATACATTCAAAATAGAAAGTCATAGTCTCATATGCATTCCAATATAGATTTGCCTTTAATTTAAAAATAAATACCTTTGTTAGTTGGCATAATATTAACATGTTTGTTGACTTAGGAAAAAGTAAAATATGTAAGGGTGATATATTTCACTTTGGAGGAACTAAAATTATTCTAGATTGGCTGTCTTATCTATGAATTAAATTTTAAATAATTTTCTTTCTCACGGATTCTCCTTCAAACTAAGCATTTCCACTTCAAATACACAAGGGAGGTGAGTAAAGCTATTTGTAAAGCTATTAAACTTTTAATTGATGTGTACACACTCCATCTATGAGTAATAAAAATAGCTTGTTTATTCTTTTTAAAAATTAAAATGCAAATGTTAAAAGCTTTAACATTAAAAAATAATCACAGAGGAGCCAACTAGAACAATATTAGTCTTTATGTTTTGCTTTTCTTTGTTTCACTTATCTCTCCATTGTTCTTTTATTTCAGTTTTCCTGCACAATCACTGTTTATCTTATTCCATTAAAAACCCCTTTATAGTAAGTTTTGATTTGCCCTCAAACACCAGTCTCAGAGAAAGTACTAAAGGTACCACTTTTACCCTAAAAAAATAAGCCACTTGGATAATAAATCATGGTTATTAGAATAAATTGTCACTAAGTGGTATTAAGATGGTTATGAGTTAATGAGTGAATGAAGCTAATTTATTTTTTGAATGAAGTTAATTTAAAATGAACAAAAAATTTATTGCATTACTCTCTATATATTTTTAATAGAATTCTGGTTAAAATAATTAAATAGCTATAATTTCTTCATATCCAATTTTGGGAAACACTTTTGACTAATGAATTGGTAAATAATCACCAAAGAATTAACACCTTATACTTCCAGTGAGCAAGAGCAAATGAAAAAAACAGTATAATGCAGACATTTTTCACAAGATATAATTTTTAACTCAAATGTATAACTTGCAAAATGATTCTGCCACAATGTTGATGCTGCATTTAAAAATCACAAGGGATACCATTTTCAAAGGTTATATCGTTATATTGTCAAACGAAGGGCATACAATATAACTAGTTAGAGTAATGCAATTAGTGAACATGCTGTGGTTAGATTTTTTTGAAAATTGTATCTGGCACAAAGTAAAGACTACACAATTTACAGATCACACATCATCAAACATAAATGATACTATAAAGAATTTGCAATGTGGCTCATGCACCGAATCATTTTTTTTAACCCATGAGAATTTTCACTTTTATTCAGAAGTCATATTCTCTGATTGTAGCTACATACTAAATATATTATTCCACCTACTAAAAATTCATTATTTTACTCATTTTTGTTTTTTCCATTCAGTTTCAGTCACATAATTTGATAAAACAAGGTATATTCCTGTATATTCCTGTGTGAATATTATGGTAATAATTTTAGGTTTTCTAAACTGCTGTATCTAAAACCTGAACTCTCTCACTTCGTTAAACTATCTCCTTACATTCTAATTGGATAAAGAACTTTTGAGCACAATCCCCTAAACCCTTTATTGCATTAAACTGACATTACAGTAATTCTTAAAACTGTGAAAACATTTTTGCCCAAATAATGCCAAGAGTATAAGAAAAACTTAGTATGAATATGGTTAGGGTGTTGATCTAAAAGTTAAAATAATAATTTTTTCATATATGATTTCTGAAACCTAAGTATGGAATATGAAAAACCAATTATATTTCCTTCTTAAGAATATCCCCTTTATGGATATGGGACTAGATATCCATGTGAAAATTTTGAGGAATCTATAGTCTGTTAATTTGTTTAAATTCCTATGGAGATCTGTATGTCTTTTTGGAAAAATGTCTATTGAAACAATGTGGATAAAGCTAGAGAGTAATACGCTATGTGAAATAAGTCAGTACAGAAAGAAAAATACCATATGATTTCACTCTTATATGGAATTTAAGAAAGAAAACAAATGAGCAAAAGTAAAAGAGAGAGAGAGAGAAACCAAGAAACTGATTTCTAACTGTAGAGAACAAACTACTGGTTACCAAAGGGAAGGTAGGAGGGGGGATGGGTTAAATAGGTGATGGGGATTAGAGGGCACATGTGAGGAGCACTGAGTGTTGTATGAAATGTTGAATCACTATATTGCACACCTGAAACTAATAACACACTAACTAATGTTAACTAACTGGAATTTAAATAAAAACTTAAAAAAATTCTTATGGAGTTTTAGTTTTTATTAGGTACCTGAAAAAAATTCATGTTCTTTGAACATTTGGTTCTAGGATCAATTCTTAAAGAAATAAGAGATATTATTGTAAATTCAACAGTACATTATTTATAAGAGTAAAGTAAAATAGCCCATTATTTATAAAAGTAATTATAAAGTATATGTATATGTTTATGATACATAATTTTCCCCAAATAGAGGCATGCATCAATAAAGACTTATTCAACCACAGTTTTGAACACTGAGTTTGAATACTGAGTTGAATGCAACTAAGGCTTTTGAAGACTTATAGGCTGGGGATTTGCTCAAGATATAATGCCATGTGTCAAGGGAAATACACAGATTATATATTTGGGATTACTCCAATTGCAATATATATATGTGTGTGTGTATACACCCATACACACGCACACACACAATACACACACACACACACAGTACATCCAGAGGCACTAAAGAAACATACAAACATGTTTTACAAAGGTTGTCTCCAGGTAATTACAATTTAGAATTCCCACAGAGTTGGATATTTTAATGTAAAAGAACCCAATTTAGATTATTCTTTCTTTCTTTCTTTCTTTCTTTCTTTTTTTAGGTCACTCAATTTTATTTTGTCTTTTTTTTCAGTGTTCCAAGATTCATTGTTTATGCACCACACCCAGTGCTCCATGCAATATGCCCTCCTTAATAGATCACAAGCATCATCAGTAAGATAATTAACCAGAAATTGTGTCCTTTCCGTTTTCCATGACTATATGGTGTTATACTATCTCTCTATCCCTTTTCTCTTCCCTAATGCCTCCTTCTACCTCAAACTCACCTCCTCTGCCCCAGCCATGCTGGACCTTGTGCTCCCCCCCCCACTATATTTCCATGCCATTCATTCATTTATTTGTTTGTTTGTTTTTATTATGTTCAATTAGACAGCATATAGTACACATCATCAGTTTTCGATGTAGTGTTCAACAATTCATTAGTTATGTATAACACCCAGGGCTCATCACCACACATGCCCTCCTTAATACCCATCATCTGTTTACCCCATTGCCCCTTCCCCATCCCTTCTGTAACCCTCAGTTTGGTTCCCAGAGTCCAGAGTCTTTGTGCTTTTCATTCAATATGCCAGATAAACAAGTAGAACTGGTCGTTCACTGCTTAGAACTCTCTTCCCCAGAGAGCAGTCTGGCTGTACTCTCTCACTACCTTCATGGCTCCCCCTACTCATGACTTGCATGTTGACTAGAATGTATATTTCTCCACGAGGACTCCTGTCTCCACCTTCTACAATATATCTGGCTTAGTATAGATAGTGAAAAAGTACTAGGTGAATGAATGTTATTGCCCAGAAATATTTTTAATTATTAATACATCATCATCCATCCTTATTATGAGCAACGACAGGACTGCCGAAAATTTGGGACAGTGCAAACAAATTCCCTCTTGATGAATTTTTAGTTATTGATATTACATGTGTAGAATTAATCATATTTCTATACTGAGGAAATAATTCATAAAATTTGAGTAGAGGCTGAAAAATCAATCTTACAGTGGCAAAACATTTCAAAGTCCATATTTCTGTATACATATAGCATTGTAAAGGGTAAGGCACGATAGAGAAAACCTAATTGGGTCCTTTCATTTACAGGTAAGGTACTAAAGACCTAGCAAGTTAAGGTCCTAGTGAAAGACAGAGATAAGCAACTGGTATTACTGAGCCAATACCAGAAATGAATCTACTAATTCCAGATATGACATGCATTACAATGATGGAAAAAGTTTCAAGTCTTCTTCCATGTATTTGATGATACATGAAAATAACCTTATAATGTATAGCATTTCTATAAATACTCATGCAAACACCTCTGATACTTAAATGTCAGTAGGTATTTGTGAAACAACAAAAACAAAAAAAAATCTCGTATTAAAGTCAGATCAGCCTATATATAATAGTCACTAGCCTTGTTTTTTTTTCTCACCAAGAAATAAAACAAAATAAAAAATGCAAAGCAAAAATAAAAAAAGTATGTGTTGATTAGTCTAAAGTTTTATTATACTTGTTATATGTAAACACAATTTTTCCTAAAGAATTTTAAATGCACTATTTAATGATCCAAAGAGAAAAGCTCATGACTTCTGAAAATTTCAGAGAAAATGGATTGGAAATGGGGGATGATTGTATTAAGCTTTTCTCAGCAGAGAAAAATTTTCCAAAGATGTTTGTACTTCATTGCAGTATGGGTAATCTCAATGACCAGTCAACCTCTACAAAGTTTATCCTGACCAAAATACTCTCACAGGATTCCAACCATCCTGAAAATATTGTACCTGATGGGAAAAAATAAATCTATCAAGTCTCAGGACTTTATACCACTGAGGGAGCTCCCTCCTCAGTGTCAGCCTTAGACAGCAAGGCAGTGGGATTTGAGAGAACAGTTCATCAAAGGAGAGTTTGTGGTATCGTTCCCTTGTGTGACAAAAACTCCATTATCATTTTCTGGTACCCATGGCAAATTGGTGGTCAAATATATACATCTTTATCTATTTTAATCACAAAATTATAAGTCACACTTTACTGAACCCAATGAAAAGCATTGTACAAATCAACAATGAATGTGAGTTCCCTCTCCCCACCCAGAAACTATTTCATAGCTATTCATTTGATGATGCAATGTTAGATTTTTTTTTTTAATGAAAAGGTAGTTTCTTTAATAAGAATGACCCTAAAGAGCTGGTCACATCTATAAAATGAAAATTTAACTCCAATTGAGATTGTGTTTAATCTAATAGTTACTTCTAATTTGAACACTTCAAATTGACTACAAAAATGTTCTTTGGAAAATCCATTGACATCAAGGGGACTGTTCCACACAATGGGAATAAATTCAGCTCTCTCTCATTACTGCGGTTTTGTGGGTCACTTTCAAATTTGATAATTTCAACCATTTACCTTTTAAAAGTTTCAGAAGTAATTTATTTTGCACATGTGAGATATGGAACATAAAATTACTCTTAATAATCAAAAGTAGAAATGTAAATGTGAATAAAATAAAAGTTAACTACCTAAAATTTCATTTTATCAAGTGAATTTGGAATTGTAGCCATGTGCCACTTTTAGACTTCTATTAGAACTATTAATTAATATTCTGAATACATATTAGAGATTACTGATTAAGTGATAGCCTGGCAGCTAGAAATTTTCCTATTTTACTCCCAATTCTTGGTTTATGCATTGAGAGTATGATTCACTGTGCACTTATGAGAAAATATTAATATTTTAAATAAGAATACAATTACCATTACAAAGATTGGGAAACAGACCACAGTGACATTCTAGGCTCAAAAATGCCAAACATTCCTTGTTCACTGTTCAAGAGGTTTCAAATTATTTAAACACAGGACATTCCTGAAGGAAATGATTAAACTTTCATTTAGCCTTGGGAACTCAAATATATCTTCTTTTACCCTACCTAACAGTAACTGTAGTTTCTAAGTTTAAAATTTTATGTTACTTTCCTATTCTACATCCAGTTTATTATGTTATAAATCTCTTTTCGAAATCACCCAGATTGTGTTTCTCTGATAGACTTCATACTCAATAAATTATCAAATACTGTTAATTACTTTATCTGTACTGTGTCAAAATTTTATCTTTTAATTCACACTGACCACCATATGAGTTCTGGTCTTTATCACTTTGAAAGTACTGAACCTGATTGGTCTCCTGATTGGTCTCCTGGATGCCGCCTTTCCCTTTCTAGAGTTTGTTTGTGCGGTCACAGAGAAAGTTTCCCTACATAGCTACATTACTTTTGTTATGCTCCCACCCAAGTATTTTTAATGGCTCCTATAGATCATTAAAAATGCCCAAATTCAGGGCTCCTGGGTGGCTCAGTGGGTTGAGGCCTCTGCCTTCGGCTCGGGTCATGATCCCAGAGTCCTGGAATCAAGCCCGGCCTTGGACTCTCTGCTCAGCAGGGCGCCTGCTTCCTCCTCTCTCTCTCTCTCTCTCTGCCTACTTGTGATCTCTGTCTGTTAAATAAATAAATAAATAAATCTTAAAACAAAACAAAACAAAAAATGCTCACATTCTTAGTTTAACATCTAACATTCCGCACGATTTTGTCTCCTCAATTTTTTCTAGCAAAGTTAATATTTTAAATAAACTTTTCAATTTTAGAATCATTTTAAATTTACAGAAAAATTGCTAATACAGAGTCCCCTGAACCTCACATCCAACTGGCCCTCTTATTAACATCTTCTATCCATAAAGTACATTTGTCACAGTTAATGAATGAATATTGACGCATTATATTTGATTGAAGTCCATATTATATTAAAATTTCCTTAGTTTTCACTGTATGTCCTTATTCTGTTCAGGAATTCCATGCAGGATATTGTTCCTCAATATTTTTATCTACAGGAAAGATAAAAATTACAATCTACAGCCTTCACAGCTGCAGATAAGATAAACTTTTATTCCTCCCAATTTTTAAAGTCAACTCTCATATATTTGTTGATTTCACATGGTAGAGCTAAGGTGTGTTTTTCAGACTTGTACGCTTCAAGAACAAAAAGTCAAACTAGATGTTGTTCCAAGAGCTTCAAATGACTGGCATAAACATAAACTATCAGAGATCAGGACTTAGATTGTTTTGTATATAATTTTATTCCTTAGTGCCTAATACAGTGTCTAGGACAAATAAACATTGAATCACCTATTTCAAAGTATATTTGAGAAGATAAAAAAGAATTTATGCCACTTTGAAATATCACTAATGCTTTATACATCAGTATAATTATTACTAGTTAGATTTTTTTACCTTTTCAAATATTTTTAACTGATACTGCACATTAAGAGCACAAGCATTATTACAAGGGGATACTTACAACACCAAGGGAATAAACTACTTTTAGTCTTCGTCAAACAAATTAGAAGCAAATTATAGTTAACATACTAATAACTATCTGTATTACCTATTCATCAGTGAAGATTTCAATAAGGATTTATATGGCAACATACTATTGGCTAAATTTGAATTTCTGTTGTCTTTGAATCAAACCAAAATAGAAATCTGACTTCTTTTTAAAGTAATTTATGACGTAGATAGGTCCCCCTGGATAGAATTAATGACTGTGCTGCATTATTAAAGTGAATTTAAACAGTTTAACGTTATTGAACTGATATCAGAGAAAGACAGGTTACATCTGAAGAAAATGATAGTATATCACTCAAACATTGATAGTATTAATAAATGTATCCAGTGTTTAAATGAACTGATGACATGTAAGTAATACATAGACTGAAATGAATGTACATATTTATATTCATTAACACCATAGTTCCAAAAAACAAATTAGACAAAATGTGTAACCTCTATTTATAAAACATGTTGCTCATAATCTAAAACAAGTAAGTTTCCTTATAGCTTTTACAATGCTGTTTCTCTCACTCTTTTCAACATTCAAAAAATTTGTAAATGATCTTTAATAAAATATTGTCATGTGAACATGAAAATTATTAGATTGTTAATGGGTTTTGAATATTCTTGTGCTAATAAATCTATGTGAAAATATATTATTATATATTGTTTAAACATTTTGTAACTTCAAGGGAAAGTATCTAGTAACCTGGCAGAATTTCCAGACACAGTTACAACGCATATCAGAAGTTAATGATATTCTGATGGATGTAGGATAAGTGTAATTAAAAAACATTTAAAAAAAATTTAAAAAATAAAAATTAAAAAAATAAAAAACATTTAAAGCTTTACCATTCAAATTTTGAAGATAAGTAATATATATATGTAAACTCATATATGTTTCCATACATATATGTGTGGGTATAAAACAGAAAATAAGTTTAGCAATCAAACATATAGAAAAGCAAAATACCTAATTAAAACAAATCTAGGAGATTTATTTTCTAAACTATGAAGTTCTATGTAGCCTAGTTTTTAAAAATCTCGACATTTTATTGAAGTAAAGAGGAGCAGAAATAGTATTGGTATCCTCAGTAAAATGCAAGGAAGAAATCTGGAAAACTCTGGCTTCTACAGGGTTGTTTCTTTAATCCTTACTATTTTAAATATGTGTTCTTATTAAAGTGTAAACTCAAGAGGATTTCACATCATGTTCGGAAGAGATGCACTTAACACCTCTCTTTGGAAACTCTTCCATATAGGAGTACTTTCCTGCTCTTCCTTTTCTTAGTGTTGTCTATTATTCCTTTTGACAAATCTTTCATTTTAACCATTTTCCCCACTCCTCTTTTCTCTAAATAGACTTATCTAATTATTGATTTTTTAAAAATCAGTACATGGATATAGCCGACTGTATCAGTATTGCTCACAAATAAATGAATACCACTTTCCCAGGTATTCAAATCTAATAATTTTATTGCAAATATGGCTTCTGCATCTAGTAATACAAGAAGAACTACTTCTGAGCTCTGAGGAATCTTTACCTGACTCATCTAAAGTTCAAGACAAGTTTTCATTTTACTAATTTGTCTCCTGTGTTTCCCAGTGACAATTCACTTTACTATATTCCTGAACGTGTCAGTTTATCCACATGCCTTAATTTTTGTATATACTTTAGAGTCCAATATCAGTAACAGACACTCAGAAGATAACCCAAATTTATCCACCTTTCCCTCAACATTACAGACTAATCTTTCAGACTGCAGTCAGATATTTCAAGTAGAGCATCATATATTTCAAATAGATTGTGCTTTCTTTTCGCATTGTCCCATTTCTCTTGTACTCATTCCTATTGCATCATTTGCTTTCTCTGCACATCGTTTTAGCCAGCCAATATTATGCGATCGCCTAACAATATCGTTATGACCTGGTAGAAGTTTTTAATTCTGAAAAAACTTCATGACCCTCTCTTACTCCCTACCAAGATGTTGAGGCTTTTTGTCTCCAAATATTGGCAACCCCCACGACTCCCTCTCATTTTCAATATCACCTAGACTAGTGAGAACTTCATTACTTCTCACATAGGCAATTGCCACTGTGAGACAATGAACAGACCCATGAAATTGTAATCAGAGAGCCACATAAAAGCTTGATGACCTTAGACTGGTTATTTCTCTATTCGAAATGGAAAAGGCAATTATATACTCTAAAGTTATCCTATAACTATCTTATAAAATTATTCAAAATTGTGTATGGTAAATGAGATAATTTAAGTAAATGTGCATAATTCAGTTCTTTGAAGTCATTAAATGTTTGTTGGGTCTGTTTCTATCTGCAACAGAACTGGCTTCCCTAAAGATTAATTCACTATCATGTCATTTACCAGATCAAGATCCTTTAATATTTGCCCTGTGACTTCAAGTTCTTTAAAATCTTCTCCCTGATCTTGTTTTAATCCTCCATAAACTCTGTGTGTGTGTGTGTGTGTGTGTGTGTGTGTGTTTAAATAAACATTGGGGATATATTGAGAATACATCAAGAATAAGAGAAGTGTGTCCTTAGCAACACAGAATTTGCAGACTCCTGGGGGAGACAAATTAGCGCAAAAAAAAGTCTCAGCACCAGAGGTCGCTTTATTGAGAAATGAAAGAAGAAACTGAAAGACCTCGCTGGCTGGTGTATAGTAAACTAGCAGGAGAGAGTGACACCAGGTTAAGGTTTATAGGCCAAGGTTAAAAGTGTAAAGTAACATGGGCATTTTTTTGGTTTTGTTTCTTTTGTTGTTGTTGTTTCCCTAGTACTCTACAGAAATCACTGCAGGATCTTAATCACTGCAGGAGGAATGCAATGATTAAATTTACATCTCAAGGAGATCACTGTCTTGCTAATGGCTGGTAGTTTACTCCAGGACCACAAAAGAAGCCCGTGAGCACGTGCCTGGGAGGGTGATCTGAAAAAGGGAGGCAGCCTGGACCCGGGGAAATACCCTGAAAGTAGGGTTGGGAGGTGTAACAACAGGACTTAGTGACACCTAGTGGGACGCTGGAGAGAAAGGAAAGGAGACTACCTGTTTCTGACTAGGGTGAGTAAGTAGATGGTGATAGCCCTTATGGGGATTAGAAGGGAGCTGGCTGGGAAGAGATTATGAAAGTAGAAAGAAAATATTGGCAGGTTTGGGATGGAGGAAAAAAAAATGAAGTGAATGGAATTTATTCGAGCTTTTTTTGCTCCGTTTTAATGGAGCAAAACCTTTGATCAAATTCCTAGAGAACTGTGAAATGTCTTACTACATAGAGACTATAGTGTCTTACAAATTGTAGATCATTAATAAAGTAGAATTAAATTTGTGAATGTAACGTCAATATCTCTGAGTCGCCTGTCATAATTCTAAAAGTAACACGGATCCTAGAGCTTAATACACGCAAGATAACTGCCTTGGGAAGTCTTTGCACATAATTACTGAAGATTAAATAAGCAGGAGGGACTGGAGTGGAAAGACATGACATCAGACAGACAACTGCTACACTACTAAGGGCCTCAACCGTGGGCAAGTTCCTTTGGTTGTCTGACACATAGGCTTTTCATTTACTGCAGAAGATAAGAGAGCATCTCATCAGCTTGCCATTAGAAGAAATTTGTTTAGAAGTGCTTGGTATAGGAACACCTGGGTGGGGCAGTTGGTTAAGCATTGGACTTTGATTTCAGCTCATGTCAGCACATCAGGGTTGTGAGATCTAGCCTGCATGGGGCTCTGTGCTGGGCTGGAATCTGCTTAAAATCCTCTCCTTCAGGGCACCTGGGTGGCTCAGTGGGTTAAAAACTCTGCCTTCGGCTCAGATCGTGGTGCCAGGGTCCTGGGATCAAGCCCCACATAGGGCTCTCTGCTCAGCAGGGAACCTGCTTCCTCCCTCTCTCTCTGCCTGCCTCTCTGCCTGCTTGTGATCTCTGTCTGTCAAATAAATAAATAAAATCTTTTTTAAAAATTATTTATTTATTTGACAGACAGAGATCACAAGCAGGCAGAGAGGCAGGCAGAGAGAGGGGTGGGGAAGCAGGCTCCCCGCTGAGCAGAGAGCCCGATGTGGGGCTTGATCCCAAGACCCTGAGATCATGACCTGGGTCTAAGGCAGAGGCTTAACCCACTGAGCCACCCAGGCGCCCCTGTATCATTGTTTTTAACGAATGGAATTACAGCTAGATGGATGGAAGATTGACATCTCCAAAGTCTAAACATCTTGAAGGCAGAGTGTCAAATACATGAGTGCTAAAATAATATTTGTTGAATTAATGTACTCATGTTTTAATTAATGGTTATGAAATCCACTCCTGAGAAACAATCACAATACAATTCCATGAGTTAAAAAAAATTATCAGATAGATTTGCTTAAGATTCAAACTGTTGTCTATTGTTTTCCAACAGAGTGGAACAATGCTTATGTATATCACAAAGTCCTTCTGCATGTATTAAAATTTTCTAAAGTTTTCTTGCCAACATTCTCTTAAATACTTAAATAATGTTACTTTGTAGGTACAAAAGACCATATGTCTCTATAAAGGAAATTATATAATAAACACAGTAATTAACATTAGGAAGGGAATGACTAGGACAAAACCAAAATAAAATAATTTCATTCCTCAATATGAATTTTCAAAACTTCAAAGAAAATAAAAACCAGGGCAGACAAATCAATCTCCATGAAATATGTATTTTGTTTCGAAAATATATCCTGTATCAGAAGTGGGGTGCATTTGTTATCAGTCTGCAGATTCTGAAAATACTACTTGAAAGGAGCTTATGAAGCAGTAATCTTTTCATGTTCCAGATTATTTTTTAGCTTCCCAAAGTAAATATTTATCACATTAAAACTGTTACAGGGGTGATAGACTTTTTTGTTCTATATTTGGTCTGAAGCAAGACCCCAGCTGTACATTTCTCTTATGATTTAATAGGAAACTGGATTAAATAATTTCTTCAGGTGGTAGACAATAATTTTTTTCATTGTTACTACTTGAGTCATCAGCAGTATGACTAGTTGTCAAGAATATAAGGAAGCAAAAGCCCCAACATGCAAATTAAGTACAAGTCTACAATTCCTTGTCCATAATTTAGAAATCCAAAAATATTTCAGATCTGGAAATGGTGGTTACTCATATGGTGGTAAAAACTGACTTGAACTGGCGTGAACTATTTCTTTTTGTCTGTTTTGTGTAAATATTCAGCCTTCTTTACTACAAAATGTAATGTGTTTGATTGTGAGTACTGCCATAGATTCCAGTGGGGAGATTACATGATATATGATTTATGCATTACATCACCTTTTCAAAATCTGAAAAATTCTTAATTCTGGAAAGCATCTTGTTCTAAGAATTTTAAGCGTACATAACAAAACATGTGCTTTCAAAACTTTACTCAAGCAATGAGACTAGAAAATATAGGAGAAGCAAATTTGAATATGTTAATGTATTTGGCTATACAGTTATCAAATACAAATATATACATTTATTCTGTGATATGACATTCCTATTTCTTGTTTTTTTAATAATTATAAATATAAAATAATAGCTGTATCTGTTTTTGACAGATGTGTATCTTGGAGTAGAGTATTTTGGTATTTCCTGATCTCCTCTGGCTTTTCACAAAATTGAGGTCATTTAAATAATATAAATGCTTATGTGAAATAATGAGATTGATGAAGTTGCCTTATACTTCATAGAGAAGATTGGATCCACCTATTATGAATTCCCCTTTACCTTTACATTGCTGTTTATCTTTTTCATTTAATTCTCTTTTCTTTCTTTTAGAGAAAAAGAGTTGATCTTTACTTTAAAGCTAGCATCTCCATTACACTCCAATGAATATTCTGTATCTAGCCCAACCCTCCAGTATTTCCTTTTAATTGGAT
Organism: Lutra lutra; assembly: GCF_902655055.1. NCBI lineage: Eukaryota > Metazoa > Chordata > Mammalia > Carnivora > Mustelidae > Lutra > Lutra lutra. The sequence continues at coordinate 137,327,056 of NC_062280.1, forward strand.
CCTCTGCGTCAATGTATTAAGAATTAGTTACCCTAAATAATTAAAGCATTTCCATTCATAATATGATCTTTCTTACCTACTATTTCCCCTTTCTTTCCCTTATTCCATTATTTGCTGGTTTTGAAATAACAGAGAAATTGCTGTCTCCAATTTCTGACCTTACTTCATGGCCTATCTTGAAATCCTTTTTCTTTTTTTTATTACTCCATTATAACTTCTCTCATGGAAATCAAGAGTGATCTGTCAGTTATCAGATTCCATAACTATTCCTTGAGCCTCATTTTCTTGGATTTCTCTAAAGAATCAAAATATTTGTTCTTATCTATCTCTGGCTACCGTGGTGATACGGCTTTCTTACTTCCTCCCTCCCTTACTGACCACTTCTTTCCTGTTTTCATTGGCATGTCTTCCTTTTGTCCCTTCTCCTCCGGACACATTGGACTATTCATTATCCCCTAAATTATTATATACACTTTCCATATCCCATGCATGTGTTTATGTACTTGTGTGTTTCTTCTACCTCTGAAAGTAAAAAGCTTCTTCATCCCTTAAATCTTAGCTCAAATTCCATCTCTTGTATGAAGTCTTCATTAAATAATTATCAGTATTCTACTCCTCCTTTTGAAACTCTCAGACCCTTTTGTACATACCTAATCAATAGCACATTATTTTCTACATCTTACTATATTTTTGGTGTATGTTTTACTTCCATTACTAGATTACCAGTTCTGTGAAAATGGGTTTTGTGAGTTTCAAAAGGGTTCACTTGAGAATTTCATTTGAATGTAAGCTCACTGTAAATGGGAATGTACGTTTTGCTTACTATTCAATCCTCAACACTTGGGGGAGTACTTGGTATATAACAGAAACCCAAAGAATATTTGTTGAATAAATATACAACATAGCACCTAAGATATATGATGATACATAATGATATTATACAAAGTGTTATTGAATTACATTAAAAATTCAAAACATTTGGTTCCAAGTGAATGTTCTTCCTTCAAAGTGAGTGAGCTCTGAAAGTTATTTATTTATGCCCATGGTGCCAGGTCACATATATGGGACTTTACATTAAACTAGTTTTTTGAATCATAAATTATAACTATCTCAGTATCTGAGATACTGTTTTTTTTTAAAAAGCAGTATTATCCAATTTTACTTAATGTATTGTTTTAATTTGGCTCTCAATTATATGTGGCTGGAGATGAAATCTAAAAACTCAAGGTTTTAGTCACATAACTCATCTACAAGGTCTCTGGATTTCGGGTTGTCAGAAAGTATTCAGAAATGTTTCTTGTCAGGTTGAACAGTTATTGAAATTTCTCCCTTCCCAACTTTTAAGTTCTTTAGGATTTAGTCCTGGACCCTTTCCTTACAATAATCCCAGAATCCAGTCTCCTGGATTCTTTTTTTGCAATGATCTTTCTCATTGATTTACATACTTTAAGTATCATCCTATGTCAATGGCTTCCAAATTTATACTTCCTAACTTCTACTTTGACTGCCAAACTATAATTTCTAGTTGCCTCTTCTGATATTCATGGAAACTCTTTTCACTTCCCAAGTATTTTCCCAGTGGTGACCTCACCCTATCTTTGCCACTTTAGTAAACTGAACTCAGTCACCCAAGATTCATGTTAACAGAATCCAAGATTCATTATGACACCACACCCTATTCTATGTCACTGTTTTCTAAACTTTCTCCCAAAGATCTGGTTAACTGAAGTTTGTTTTTGTTTTTGTTTTTACCTATCATCTTTGAATGGTGAAGTTTCTTTAGCAAATCAATTCCAGCACGTAAATAAGCATTGTTCGTTTAGAGAAAATGCTGAAAGTTTCAAATATTTATGTGCCAATCAAATATATGTGGTATAAATTACACAGAAACATACTTAAATAATTCAAGTTCTACTCCATTTATTTGAGTATCAAATTATTTTTTTCTTTAGAAACTTTTATCCCAAAATCAATTTTAAATGAATGCTGAGCAATTAATTATAATCATAAAAGTGTGTCATATACTAAAAGGAGTTTCTAATCTTTCATTTAGTTCCATTCTTGCTACTTCTTTATTACTCTGGGCCTCATTTTGCCTTGCCTTGGACTACTTCCCCAGCTTCCTAAGCATATCCCTGTCTCCCCAGTCACTGACATAACAATAATCTCTTTAAATGAGACTTTGAGGGCGCCTGGGTGGCTCAGTGGGTTAAGCCGCTGCCTTCGGCTCAGGTCATATCTCAGGATCCTGGGATCGAGTCCCGCATCGGGTTCTCTGCTCGGCAGAGATCCTGCTTCCCTCTCTCTCTCTCTCTGCCTGCCTCTCCATCTACTTGTGATCTCTCTCTGTCGAATAAATAAATAAAATCTTTAAAAATAAAAATAAAAAAAATAAATAAATGAGACTTTGACCTGTTACCTCCTGAACCTCCAATGGCTCCCAGTCCATTGTCCCAACACTGAGCTTCTCAGAGTCTCAGTCTTACATGCCTCATTCTGAGTCTCACACTTTCCTACTCCCATGCATCCAACATGTTGCTTCACTTCATCTGTGTTTCTTTTTTTTTTTTTTAAGATTTTATTTATTTGACAGACAGAGATCACAAGTAGGCAGAGAGGCAGGCAGAGAGAGAGAGGAGGAAGCAGGCTCCCTGCTGAGCAGAGAGCCCAGATGCGGGGCTCCATCCCAGGACCCTGCGATCACGACCTGAGCCGAAGGCCAGGCGCCCCTTCATCTGTGTTTCTGAGAGTGCCTTGTCATCTTCCCTCCCCAAAGGTCATTGGGCCAGGTGAGATACACATTTTCTGAAGGAACAATCAGCTCCAATGTCTCCTTCTCCAAGAATTTTCTTTGTTCCCCCAAATCCTGGCTGGATTTTCCTTCTCATGACTCCATGAATACTCAGGGTATATCTCTCACTGCACCAACCTCATGGTTTATATGTCAAGTTCTCTTACTACAGTATGAGCTCCTTGAGAACCCAGCCTGTGCATTAACTCATCTTCTATCCCTGGCACAGTTGTTCATTAAAAGGAAAAATAAGTGATTAAATAAATGAGTGAATGAAAATCTCTTCCAGAGCTATGAGACACACAGTTAACGTAGATCTTGTCCCCAGACAAGAAATATATGCATCTTTGGACTTGGTGACAAATAACACAGTAGTGTCAATGCCTATATTTGGTATGAAACTTTTTTTTTTTTTTTTACTTTTTGGAGCTTCTATTCAATATATTTATTCAATATATATAACATATAAACATATTAAGTATCTATTCAATATATATGAAAGAATCAAGCATTAAGTGCTTACATCTTTAGATTCATAAGGCAACGAAGTGTCATGACAAATCTGAAATACCTTTTTGGAAACACGAAGGTCTCTCTATTATGTGTTATAGGAATGGTATGAAAAAATGCAAAGAGCTCCAGTCCAGCAGATTATAAACCTAGAATTAGTACTACCTCTGCCTCTAATTGAAGACTATTAAAAAGTCATTGAATCTGTCTGTTTTCTTACAAAATGGGAATTATACTTCAGGAATTTTTCTACTCTAGTGTTTTGAATATAGCTTTCAAAAGAACAGAGAACCTGCAATAGTAGAACATGAGTTTCAAGTGAAATAATGGAAAATATTTGGAAGAAGCTTAAGACCTATTAACATTATTTTTTCACAGTTCTTAATTAATAGATGAACTGATAACCATTCTAGATTGTCATAGGTTATGGGCATACTCTAATTTTCATAGAAGTGTTCATAATATTGCTACAGAGTTTTACTTGTAAAAGTGAACAAAAAATACTGTCCTTCTAAAAAACCATTAAAGGAAAAAACCTCTGGCTGTATCCAAGTGTTTGAAAGATACAGTAATTCTAAGGCTGGGAAGGGTGTCCCTGCCCCCAAGGCAAAATGATTTTTTAAACGTTTGGGAAATACTGCCCCAACATTCCCAAATTGGAGTGTTTTAGCAAAAGTCACTGCTGTGCTTACTAAGAGAATCTCAAAATCACATTGAGTCTATAGTAAATCATGCAACACTTGTTAGGGAGGCTTTATGATGAGAACAAATGTGAGGGTGATAAAATCTCTCTCTTTTCATGATACCAGTGGCTGGATTCTAGAAACAGATGTTTGCATACGAGAAAAAGAGATGTCATTGAAACTTTTAAAGTTAGGTGAACTATGGGACATTTGCAAAGTTTGGTAATCAAAAATAAACTGAAGCTGCTCAGAGTTTGGGGAATATTTTATCCAGTCAAATGTAAAGCCAGATGAATTCTGCAAGTCCTAAAACACAGCACAAGAGGGTAAAAAAGTTGGTATTAAGGTGCTCTCAAATAAATGCAGCCCAATAAAAACTTATTGGGCTTGAAAAGAATAATTCTTGGAAAATAATACAATTTCTTAAATGCCATATTTTGAATCATAAAGCAGCAGTGTCTTTAAAATTTTGTAAATGATTTCTTCCTGGCATTAAATATTCAACAGTTCCTTCTCGCCCCCCTGTATATGGAAGTAATTTTCCATTTCCTTCCTAAGACAAATTGACTATTAATAAGTTTAAGCAGCATTTCTTTTAAAAATTATTTTCAGAGATTGCGAGATGGCTGCTGAGAGGATGGATGTCGCCATCACGTCCATGTCCATACTTTTATAGAAGCAATTTGCTATTGCCTGTTATGGGAAGGTCTGGGGAAAGACACTGATGGATTGGAAGGGTCAGAGCTGCAGAAACCGTAGTGCAGCATAGAAAACAGAATGGAAGCTTGAGAATGAATATAAAAGTACCATCCTGTTACTTTCCTACTCCTGGTCAGTTCTAGGGGAAATTGCGAAGTAGGTCAAGCTTGTGTTCAGTGTCCTAATCCTGCCTCAATAAGCCCTTCCCAAATCCTGTATGCATGGTTTCACTCCCATTTCGGTGGACAAGAGCTTCACCTTTTATTCCCCCATTTCCTTACTACTTCTTTTTTAAGTCATTCCTTCACAGCAAAGTATAGGTTGTGGAAACTTTAAACTGTTTCCTTTCCAGGGAAAATTAGAAATATGGTGAAATTGCAGTCATTATGCAGTAAATTAGGGAGGGAGATGTGAAAGAGTGGGGCTCAGAGCCTCGCCAAACTGAAATCACATAATACTGCAGTCCTTTAAACTAGCCTAATCCTGTTTGAATATGGGGTCCACAAGCAAAATTCAAGCACTGACTTGGAAAAAAAAAAAAAGAGCAACAACAACAACAAAAATCCATTAGCTTTAGTTTTTGTAGTTTGCAGAATGTCCTCTGGGAAAGGGAAGGCAACCCTTAAGAATGTAATTTAGTTTTAAAACCGAATTCACTGGAGCAAACCTGGCTTATTTGGTATTTCTATTATTCTCAACTTTCCATTGATTTTATTTTTATTAGATTTTAATCAGGGATTCCATTGTGAAACGTTTTTAACCCAGAATGTAATATAAGAAGTCAGATTTTCTAGTGGAAGAGAAAGGACTGCAGAGGCACAGAACTGAATAGGGGGAAAAAAGGGAAAGAAATAAATTATAAGGCAATTAGATAAAAGGAGAAATGAGAAAGAATTTGAAGGAAGCAACTCCTGAGGATCAGAAAGTCCTGGAATCCAGTTACAGAGGAAGGAACCAACAGCTGGCTACCTAACAGGGGCTTCAGATTCCCAGATGGTGATGCTTCCACTGCCATGACAGCAAAGTCTGTCAACACTTAAAATGTGCGATGCTATTCCACTAGTGTCTGGCTTCAATTCAAGAACTTGGTTTCAGTCAACTATAAAGATAGCAAAAGACTGATTATCCTTGAAAAAATTGAGAACAGTCCTAAGCCAGCAACAGGGAGTTCAGAGAAATCTTCAGACAGCATTTTGAACACTGTACATGTATTATTTGGGAAATGGTACAGACTACGGTACAGACTACTGAATTTTAGGGAAGGCTTACTAAATCTTTTTAAGGAAGAAAAAGTTATTGCTAACAAGCAAAATACTTTACCAGACTTCTGTAGTGGACAGAAATTCAGAGATACAGGCACTTCTTTAAAGAAGTCAGAGTGGATTGTTTTACCTACCTACCTACCTACCTACCTATAATTAATATTTGACAAAGGGAGCATAAGAAAATCTAATTGGCAAATAGAGAAGAAGGGCACAAAAATGTAATCAAATAGAAAGAAACTAAGAACATTCTTTAAGAATCTTTTAAATTCCACTAAGAGAAACTAAAATAACCTCTTTCTATTAGAGGATTTATTAATATAAAATCCTTAAATGTATCCCCAGCTGTAGTGCCCTATATCACTCTTTCAATTAACTACTGAACCCTTTCAAATATTTTTGCTAAAATAATGAGCAACATATACTAATGTTATATATTTGGGATGAGTAAGCTGATAGAAGCAAAAAACACAGTAATCAGGAACAGAACTAATGGGAAAAATCTGTGCAAAAGAGAAGAAAAAAGTAATATTTAAACTAATAATATGAAATCTCAAAGGCCTAAGTCTTTTGCAAAAGAAAACCATTATTAGCACAGAAATTTCCATTGAAAATGTGAAGATTATTCTTGCAATTGATTCTAATTTCTAAGTTAAAGAAATATTTTGATTTAGAAATAGAACATTATCTTTCTTAATAGAAAAAAGTTAAAGAAGGAAGCCAACTAAATTAATATAAAAATGTAAACTATAATACGCTACTGATTTTTTTTAATTGAAATGTGTTAAGGCACTACTACAAATTTTTTTTTTTTTTTAAAGATTTTTTTTTTTTAAATTTTTTTTTATTTTTTTTTCAGCATAACAGTATTCATTATTTTTGCACCACACCCAGTGCTCCATGCAATTCGTGCCCTCTACAATACCCACCACCTGGTGCCCCCAACCTCCCACCCCCCACCCCTTCAAAATTCTCAGATCATTTTTCAGAGTCCATAGTCTCTCATGGTTCACCTCCCCTTCCAATTTCCCTCAACTCCCTTCTCCTCTCCAACTCCCCTTGTCCTCCATGCTATTTGTTATGTTCCACAAATAAGTGAAACCATATAATAATTGACTCTCTCTGCTTGACTTATTTCACTCAGCATAATCTCTTCCAGTCCCGTCCATGTTGCTACAAAACTTGGGGATTCATCCTTTCTTTCTTTCTTTTTTTTTTTTTACAGCTTTATAAACATATATTTTTATCCCCAGGGGTACAGGTCTGCGAATCGCCAGGTTTACACACTTCACAACACTCACCATAGCACACACCTTCCCCGATATCCATAACCCCACCCCCTCTCCCAACACCCTCCCCCCATCAACCCTCAGTTTGTTTTGTGAGATTAAGAGTCACTTATGGTTTGTCTCCCTCCCAATCCCATCTTGTTTCATTTACTCTTCTCCTACCCCCTCGACCCCCCATGTTGCATCTCCTCTCCCTCATATCAAGGAGATCATATGATAGTTGTCTTTCTCCGATTGACTTATTTCGCTAAGCATGATACCCTCTAGTTCCATCCACGTCGTCGCAAATGGCAAGATTTCATTTCTTTTGATGGCTGCATAGTATTCCATTGTGTATATATACCACATCTTCTTTATCCATTCGTCTGTTGATGGACATCTAGGTTCTTTCCATAGTTTGGCTATTGTAGACATTGCTGCTATAAACATTCGGGTGCATGTGCCCCTTCGGATCACTATGTTTGTATCTTTAGGGTAAATACCCAGCAGTGCAATTGCTGGGTCATAGGGTAGTTCTATTTTCAACATTTTGAGGAACCTCCATGCTGTTTTCCAGAGTGGTTGCACCAGCTTGCATTCCCACCAACAGTGTAGGAGGGTTCCCCTTTCTCCGCATCCTCGCCAGCATCTGTCATTTCCTGACTTGTTAATTTTAGCCATTCTGACTGGTGTGAGGTGATATCTCATGGTGGTTTTGATTTGTATTTCCCTGATGCCGAGTGATATGGAGCACTTTTTCAAGTGTCTGTTGGCCATCTGGATGTCTTCTTTGCAGAAATGTCTGTTCATGTCCTCTGCCCATTTCTTGATTGGATTATTTGTTCTTTGGGTGTTGAGTTTGCTAAGTTCTTTATAGATTTTGGACACTAGCCCTTTATCTGATATGTCATTTGCAAATATCTTCTCCCATTCTGTCAGTTGTCTTTTGGTTTTGTTCACTGTTTCCTTTGCTGTGCAAAAGCTTTTGATCTTGATAAAATCCCAAAAGTTCATTTTTGCCCTTGCTTCCCTTGCCTTTGGTGATGTTCCTAGGAAGATGTTGCTGCGGCTGACGTCGAAGAGGTTGCTGCCTGTGTTTTCCTCGAGGATTTTGATGGATTCCTTTCTCACATTGAGATCCTTTATCCATTTTGAGTCTATTTTCGTGTGTGGTGTAAGGAAATGATCCAATTTCATTTTTCTGCATGTGGCTGTCCAATTTTCCCAACACCATTTATTGAAGAGGCTGTCTTTGTTCCATTGGACATTCTTTCCTGCTTTGTCGAAGATGAGTTGACCATAGAGTTGAGGGTCCATTTCTGGGCTCTCTATTCTGTTCCATTGATCTATGTGTCTGTTTTTGTGCCAGTACCATGCTGTCTTGATGATGACAGCTTTGTAATAGAGCTTGAAGTCCGGAATTGTGATGCCACCAACTTTGGCTTTCTTTTTCAATATTCCTTTGGCTATTCGAGGTCTTTTCTGGTTCCATATAAATTTTAGGATTATTTGTTCCATTTCTTTGAAAAAAATGGATGGTACTTTGATAGGAATTGCATTAAATGTGTAGATTGCTTTAGGTAGCATAGACATTTTCACAATATTTATTCTTCCAATCCAGGAGCATGGAACATTTTTCCATTTCTTTGTGTCTTCCTCAATTTCTTTCATGAGTACTTTATAGTTTTCTGAGTATAGATTCTTAGTCTCTTTGGTTAGGTTTATTCCTAGGTATCTTATAGTTTTGGGTGCAATTGTAAATGGGATGGACTCCTTAATTTCTCTTTCTTCTGTCTTGTTGTTGGTGTAGAGAAGTGCAACTGATTTCTGTGCATTGATTTTATATCCTGACACTTTACTGAATTCCTGTACAAGTTCTAGCAGTTTTGGAGTGGAGTCTTTTGGGTTTTCCACATAGAGTATCATATCATCTGCGAAGAGTGATAGTTTGACTTCTTCTTTGCCGATTTGGATGCCTTTAATTTCCTTTTGTTGTCTGATTGCTGAGGCTAGGACTTCTAGTACTATGTTGAATAGCAGTGGTGATAACGGACATCCCTGCCGTGTTCCTGACCTTAGCGGAAAAGCTTTCAGTTTTTCTCCATTGAGAATGATATTTGCGGTGGGTTTTTCATAGATGGCTTTGATAATATTGAGGTATGTGCCCTCTATCCCTACACTTTGAAGAGTTTTGATCAGGAAGGGATGCTGTACTTTGTCAAATGCTTTTTCAGCATCTATGGAGAGTATCATATGGTTCTTGTTTTTCTTTTATTAATGTGTTGTATCACATTGATTGATTTGCGGATGTTGAACCAACCTTGCAGCCCTGGAATAAATCCAACTTGGTCGTGGTGAATAATCCTTTTAACGTACTGTTGAATCCTATTGGCTAGTATTTTGGCGAGAATTTTTGCATCTGTGTTCATCAAGGATATTGGTCTGTAGTTCTCTTTTTTGTTGGGATCCTTGTCTGGTTTTGGGATCAAGGTGATGCTGGCCTCATAAAATGAGTTTGGAAGTTTTCCTTCTATTGCTATTTTTTGGAACAGTTTCAGGAGAATAGGAATTAGTTCTTCTTTAAATGTTTGGTAGAATTCCCCCGGGAAGCCGTCTGGCCCTGGGCTTTTGTTTCTTTGGAGATTTTTGATGACTGTTTCAATCTCCTTACTGGTTATGGGTCTGTTCAGGCTTTCTATTTCTTCCTGGTTCAGTTGTGGTAGTTTATATGTCTCTAGGAATGCATCCATTTCTTCCAGATTGTCAAATTTGTTGGCGTAGAGTTGCTCATAGTATGTTCTTATAATTGTCTGTATTTCTTTGGTGTTCGTTGTGATCTCTCCTCTTTCATTCATGATTTTATTTATTTGGGTCCTCTCTCTTTTCTTTTTGATAAGTCTGGCCAGGGGTTTATCAATCTTATTAATTCTTTCAAAGAACCAGCTCCTAGTTTCGTTGATTTGTTCTATTGTTTTTTTGGTTTCTATTTCATTGATTTCTGCTCTGATCTTTATGATTTCTCTTCTCCTGCTGGGTTTAGGGTTTCTTTCTTGTTCTTTCTCCAGCTCCTTTAGGTGTAGGGTTAGGTTGTGTACCTGAGACCTTTCTTGTTTCTTGAGAAAGGCTTGTACCGCTATATATTTTCCTCTCAGGACTGCCTTTGTTGTGTCCCACAGATTCTGAACTGTTGTGTTTTCATTATCATTTGTTTCCATAATTTTTTTCAATTCTTCTTTGATTTCCTGGTTGACCCATTCATTCTTTAGAAGGATGCAGTTTAGTCTCCATGTATTTGGGTTCTTTCCAAATTTCCTCTTGTTATTGAGTTCTAGCTTTAGAGCATTGTGGTCTGAAAATATGCAGGGAATGATCCCAATCTTTTGATACCGGTTGAGACTTGATTTAGGACCAAGAATGTGATCTATTCTGGAGAACGTTCCATGTGCACTAGAGAAGAATGTGTATTCTGTTGCTTTGGGATGAAATGTTCTGAATATATCTGTGATGTCCATCTGGTCCAGTGTGTCATTTAAGGCTTTGATTTCCTTGTTGATCTTTTGCTTGGATGATCTGTCCATTTCAGTGAGGGGAGTGTTAAAATCCCCTACTATTATTGTATTCTTGTCGATGTGTTTCTTTGATTTTGTTATTAATTGGTTTATATAGTTGGCTGCTCCCACGTTAGGGGCATAGATATTTAAAATTGTTAGATCTTCTTGTTGGACAGTTCCTTTGAGTATGATATAGTGTCCTTCCTCATCTCTTATTATAATCTTTGGCTTAAAATCTAATTGATCTGATATAAGGATTGCCACGCCTGCTTTCTTCTGATGTCCATTAGCATGGTAAATTCTTTTCCACCCCCTCACTTTAAACCTGGAGGTGTCTTCGGGTGTAAGATGAGTTTCTTGTAGGCAACATATAGATGGTTTTTGTTTTTTTATCCATTCTGATACCCTGTGTCTTTTGATTGGGGCATTTAGCCCATTAACATTCAGGGTAAGTATTGAGAGATATGAATTTAGTGCCATTGAATTGCCTGTAAGGTGACTGTTATTGTATATTGTCTCTGTTTCTTTCTGATCTACTACTTTGAGGGTCTCTCTTTGCTTAGAGGATCCCTTTCAATATTTCCTGTAGAGCTGGTTTGGTATTTGCAAATTCTTTCAGTTTTTGTTTGTCCTGGAAGCTTTTAATCTCTCCGTCTATTTTCAATGATAGCCTAGCTGGATATAGTATTCTTGGCTGCATGTTTTTCTCATTTAGTACTCTGAATATATCATGCCAGCTCTTTCTGGCCTGCCAGGTCTCTGTGGATAAGTCTGCTGCCAATCTAATATTTTTACCATTGTACGTTACAGACTTCTTTTCCCGGGCTGCTTTCAGGATCTTTTCTTTGTCACTTAGACTTGTCAATTTTACTATTAGGTGACGGGGTGTAGACCTATTCTTATTGATTTTGAGGGGGGTTCTCTGAACCTCCTGGATTTTGATGCTTGTTCCCTTTGCCATATTGGGGAAATTCTCTCCAATAATTCTCTCCAATATACCTTCTGCTCCCCTCTCCGTTTCCTCTTCTTCTGGAATCCCAATTATTCTAATGTTGTTTCGTCTTATGGTGTCACTTATCTCTCGAATTCTCCCCTCGTGGTCCAGTAGCTGTTTGTCCCTCTTTTGCTCAGCTTCTTTATTCTCTGTCATTTGGTCTTCTATATCACTAATTCTTTCTTCTGCCTCATTTATCCTAGCAGTGAGAGCCTCCATTTTTGATTGCACCTCATTAATAGCTTTTTTGATTTCAACTTGGTTAGATTTTAGTTCTTTTATTTCTCCAGAAAGGGCTTTTATATCTCCCGAGAGGGTTGCTTTAATATCTTCCATGCCTTTTTCAAGCCCGGCTAGAACCTTGAGAATCATCATTCTGAACTCTATATCTGACATATTACCAATGTCTGTATTGATTAGGTCCCTAGCCTTTGGTATTGCCTCTTGTTCTTTTTTTTGTTGTGAATTTTTCCGCCTTGTCATTTTGTCCAGATAAGAGTTTATGAAGGAGCAAGTAAAATACTAAAAGGGTGGCAACAACCCCAGGAAAATATGCTTTAGCCAAATCAGAAGAGATCCTGAATTGTGAGGGGGGAGAAAGGGGATAAAAAGGGGTTCAGAAAGAAAGAAAAAAAAAAAACTATTAAAAAAAAGAAAGCCGATAAAGAAAAAAATATAAAAAGAGGAAAAAATATATATATATTAGATAAACTATTTAAAAAACGTTAAAAAAAAGAAAATGGTAAAAGTTAAAAAAAATTTAGCAGAAGAAGAGAAAAAGAAAAAAAATTGAAAAAGAAAAAAAAATTAAATTAACTGCAAGGCTAAAAAATCATGGGGAGAAAGCCATGAGTTCCGTGCTTTGCTTTCTTCTCCTCTGGAATTCCGCCGTTCTCCTTGGTAGGTGAACTTGGTCCTGGCTGGGTTTCCCGTAGATCTTCTGGGGGAGGGGCCCGTTGTAGTGATTCTCAAGCGTCTTTGCCCCAGGCGGAGTTGCACCGCACTTACCCGGGGCCGCGCTGAGTCATCCGCTCGGGTTCGCTTTCGGGAGCTTTTGTTCCCTGAGCGCTTTCCGTAGAGTCCGGAGGACGGGAATAAAGATGGCGGCCTCCCGGTCTCCGGCCCGGAGGAGCCGAGAGCCCGGGGCCCCACTCCTCAGTGCGCCCTCAGAGAACAGTGCCAAATAACTCTCGTCACCCTGGCCTCCGGCCGCGCTCCGAGCCGACCGAGCCTGCGACCGGTTCAAGGCAACCCTGAGCTGAGAGTCACTCCTCGGCTCTGTCTCTGCAGCCGGCTTCCCCGTTCTAATACCGGTAAGCTCTGCGACACTCAGACACCCCCGATCCTTCTGCGACCCTGCGGGACCTGAGGCCGCGCTGACCCCGCCTGGGCTTCACCCCAGTTAAGCCTCTGGAGCGATGTCCCTCAGCAGAACAGACTTTTAAAAGTCCTGATTTTGCTCCGTTGCTCCGCCGCTCGCCGGGAGCCGGCCCCTCCCCCCGCGGTCTATCTTCCCGTCGCTTTGGATTCACTTCTCCGCCAGTCCTACCTTGCAGAAAGTGGTTGATTTTCTGTTTCTGGAATTGCTGTTCTTCTTCTCTTCAATCTCCCGTTGGATTTGTAGGTGTTTGCAATCTTTAGATAAGCTATTTAGCTGATCTCCCGCTACCCGAAGTAGTCTCAGCCTGCTACTTCTCCGCCATCTTGACTCCTCCCTCTACTACAAATTTTTAGAAGAGAAAAAGACTCATAAGCAGGTTTCTTTTTGTTTAGTTTTTGGTTTCTTTCTGCTAAGAGGAAATTTACTTTTGTTTCTTAGGAGATTTTAAAGGTATTAAAAATGGATTTAATATTTGAAATCTGACATGAGATAATTGCTTAAAGACGGCTGTCATCATCCTTCATCTGTAAAGAAAATTATTTTTTATAAGTGTGCATTGAATTAATTTGGCATTGCTTCTCATGATGCTTTTCAAATAAATTAACAGTGTATATTGACCAAGACAATGTCTGATTGCTTCTTCAAACATTTTAAAATTATTTCTGAGTAAACTGTTCATAATGTGAATAGTATAAAGCACTGGGTAAGCGGTGGGGGGCTCTGAAGGCATGCCATTTTATTTCTAATGCTGACTTCACTACTTACAGCTATAGAATATTGAGAAATTTTCTTAATATCTACTAAATGTGAGAGTAACATTACTTACCTATTTATAAATGCAATGAAAAATAAATAGGATAATAAATTTTAAGTGTTGAATAATTCATTCAATGCATATGAGCTATTTTGATGTTCTCCCCTAAGGTTTGCATACATGAACTCGGGTTTTAACTTACTCTTCAATATTTATTTGGTATCTAGTCATAGAAGTGGATCAGATTGTCTATTTGAACAAATTTTACCATTCGGAGACAAAGTTGTTTGGCTATATCTAGAGCGAGGATAATATTCCAACCTGCTGAGCAGATTAATAAATTAGCAGATTAATAAATCTCCCATAAGCTCAGTTTTCTTAAATTCAAGATAAAAATGGTAAGTATTTTAGAGTTTGGAGGTTAAATAAGCTAACATTGAAATGCAGCTAGCACTGTTGATAGTAAATAGTAAAAACTCAGTAAATGCTAATGTCCTCCTCCAATCTAGATAGGCAAATGGATATTGATATAAACATAGATAAGAAAGAAAGAAAAGAGGGAAAAAGAGGAGGAAGAAAGAAAGAGAGGAAGGAAAGAAGGAAGGAAGAAAGGAAGGAAGGAAAAGAAAAAAGTTGATATAGATGATGGACATCGAGATAGATAAGATGACAGAGGTAAATGAGAGAGAAGAGGGATGAGAGAAGGGGCGAGGGAGAGAGACAAGAGACAGAGAGAGAAAGAGGAGAAGGAAAGAGAGATCTCTCATCTCTACTAGTTACATACAGTTTCTTGAAGTCACACTCCAAGTCAAATTTATTTTTGATGTTCTTAAAGAATCTAACTCTCCTCATGTATTACAAGGATTTATAGATATTTATTAAATAAATGAATTAATAAACAGTCAACAAGTCAATGAAATACTACTTTAGTTAATCCTCCAAAATCATGTTTTAAAGTAGAAGTTAATATCTCTCCTGTAATTCATTATTACAGATTATCTAAGTGTGGCTTTCAGATTCCCAATATCTTTCCCATATTTATTAATAAGGATGTGTGGAAACTTCTCATTTTAGAGGAGACATTTGCATTAGCATTCTCACTCTTACACTAGCAATTGTTTCATGTGTAACATTAACTAAAATATATGCCAAATGTACTTTCCTAAGGTATTATTTTCTGATACCGAAATTGAAAAAAACAGACTTTCAGTATAAAGTACATCTTCAGACATGAATAAAACCCCTTCCTTTTTCTATAAGGATCCTTACCCCTTCCCATCAAATACATCATTCACATGGTTAAAAAATTTTAAAGAGTTAATGTGAACAGCATATAAACTTTTTTTGGTTAACAAAGTTTCTCACGAAAATATAATAAATGCAAAACTCCTTACTTACTCTATGCGGCTTTACAAAAAGTAGCCAATGCATTATCCGTCAGTCACTTTATTACACATAGATGAATCTATGTTAGATTCTGTATTCACATATTAAGATCCAACAACCCATTATTTAAACTTTGTCTAAAAAATTAACATATTAAATATGACATAATGAAAACCCATCATGATCACTTAAGTCACTTTAAGTAAATATTCAAATTTGTAGGAATTAAAAATATTCCATAAGCATTCAAATACCTTTTATTAAAAATAATTTAAAACATAATGTTGCATTATTAGACAAAAAGTTGCTATGATATATTTGGCAGTTAAAACTTATCAAAAGAAGACCTTTTGGCAGGCCAACTTTAAAAAACACAGCATAATTGTAGTACAGAAATTTAAATATATATTAAACTGAACATATGCATTTATGTCCACATTGAATTTATATATGTGTGAATGTGTGCATTAAAATTTCAATATGATCTGAGAAATTAATAGACATGATATGTGTTTAAGTATGTATGATATGACAGACTACACTACAGGCAAAATGTATTTTCTCTGAATTGTCAACCAATAAATATCTTAGAAGAATAAATGACTACGTCAACACAGTTTAAAAGTAGTTTCTCATTAGAAAACTGAAATAATAAACATTAGAATATTTAAATACTATTAGTATTTTGAGAACTAGTATTAACAAATATAAATTCATTTGTAATTCTGAAATTGATTTATCCAGTTGTCCTTTTCCTTTTTTATAATGATAAGACATAAAAACCTATTCACAATCACAGGGTTTAAGTCTTACACAAAAGAGTTGCTCACTTTTCTTTGGGTGAATCATTAGCAAATATTTCTTGGTGTTTGAAACGATAAAAACATCAAAACTAATAAAACAAAAAAATTGAAGACAGACTTTTAGAAAAAAATATATGTATTTATTAAGAAGTGTTTCTTTATTATATCTCTATCAGGGCCAACAAGTACGTGTTTATTTGACATCCCTGTAGATTTAGATGTAAATCCAAAAAAGGAGCCAGAACTTTGGCTTTGCTGTAATTTGACTCTTGAATAACAACTTTGAGGCTAAAATTCAAGCTAAAAATAAACAAACCTTGCTAAGAGCTATAAAATTCCAATCAGGTTTTCATTTTACCTAAATGTGGTGAATTTACTAAATTTAATCTTGTAAACTAGTATATTAAGATGTGCATACCTAACTAATATATGCCCTATTTTCCTTGTTGATAAACACAAAATGGGAAAGGTTAGGAAATGTCCATAAAGATAAGAACAATCTAGTGACTTTGGTCAAGTTCTCATTTTAAGAAGATTACAGACTAATATCCATGGCCTTCCTTTTTCTGTTGTTACTGAGGAATTAAATAGCTGCTTTCCGTCTGGGACAAGATCTGGATTTGCTGTTTCTTTTGATTTATTATCAATGGTCCATTCCACCGTGATAAACTGCAACTCCAGTACTAATAGGTTTATAATAATTGCTTAAGCTTTACACTTTGTAAGCATTGGAAGGCTTCACTCACCTTGTTCAAGTGGTTGGCTTTTAGTTGAAGTAGTTTTCATCTTGAGTGCCTCCCTAACAGACATGTCACAGCAGGAGCCTTTGTTAGTGTCTTGGTCACTGTCAGCCTGATCACTGTCCCCGTGCCCACTGTCTCTCAGGCTGGCTCTTTCTGGGTCCTTAAACGTGGAGCTACTGAAATACATATAAAGAAAAAGAAGAGGAAGTGTTGTCTCTAGGAGTCTGAATCTGAACTGTAGTCTCTTGCAAAGCAATTTTGACACGAATGCAAATGGGGAGCCGAGAAAGTTATTTAATGGGCCTTACCTTTGAACAAACTGCTGCCTGCTGCCCATGTAATCGGGCTCTGCGGGAAAATTGTCTGTCTGTGAAAGAGAAGGAAAAAAATACGTGTAGTCGTACACTGGACAAATCTCCTGCAGAGCAACAAGTTTTCCTAGTGGAAAAATGATTAATAATTCAAATGTCCCTTAATCTTCAGATTTGTACATTTTAATTAAATTGGAAATTGCTGACATGTAATTATGTACTCAGAACAATTAAATGATTCCGGTCCACAAATTACCTGTTAAAGTAAACAATGAGCCTGTCATAACTGGCATTCTCTGTTACCACGAGGATGGATAACACAGTCTGTGTTGTTTCATTACTTATATATTAAGATCAAACATTTGTGGGAGGAGTGGAAAAATGACCTAATTTCTCCATATTAAAAGTGTGAATTATTTAATAATACTCATTTTTAAACATAATTACATCATCTGCTGGGATTCTATGCCCTCCTTGATGTAATATCACTTAAAGTCATCCACTCCTCAATTAAGAGATACAGGGCATTTACTTCAAATTTTGCCAATAACAATTACAAGCACGGCACATATGGCTGAACTCATCTCTATAATTCATTCTCATCTACATTCTTACTACAGCATTGAACTCAAAGCAGGCAGCGGAAACGGGTATTACTTCTGGTTATTAAAAACAAAGTAAAATGAAAACAAGAAATAAAATGTTACTTAAAATATTGAGAGTAAAGACATTGAGAAACCAGGCTTGTTTTTGTGGTTGTTTTACTGCTTCTAAATTGATGTGGAGGTCTGCCAAAAAGAACTGAATTCTCCTTGTATCATGGAACAGAGTCTTTTGGGAGAAAGATACTAGATCTTTCATAGATCTCCCTATACTGTACATTCATACACATCACTTCTTCTTGCAGCTGACTCAACGACAAAGGTTCTCCTGTTTTCTGCATCACTTCATATCACACCATTGTGCTCTGAAGCAGCCACGGATTCATACAACATCACCTACCCTGCAAGTATCAGTGACACGGGAGCATGCAATTCATGAAGAAGAGGGCCCAAGGTAAGGCTTAATGTAGTACAATATGTATTTTCCTTATAAATAAAGCTCATTTAAACTTACAGGACCCTTTTTTCTTCCCATGTAATAATTCGATTTTGTGGCTTTCTTGAAATATTACTGGAAGGAAAAAAAAAAAGATATGTTAAGAGTAATAGCTTAAAGTACTACCTAAGTTTCACTGTTAAAAGTTTGGGGACAGGAAGTACCCTCATAAATTTCTTAATCTATAATCTTTTCCTGTTGTTGTTCAACTGACCTTTATCAAAGTGCAAAGATGAAGGTAAATAAGGTCAATACATGTCTCACTTCTAATCCACTTTAACTAGTAGTTGGTAGCAGATATTTTTCATTAACATGTTTTACTAGTTTTTAGATTCTGTGAAGCACCTTCATTTTTCTTTTCATAATGGCAAACTACCAATTCTTAAGGATAACGATATTCTAGTAAATACAGTAGTGGTGGCGGGGGCTTGGGGGAACACCTGGGTGGCTCAGTCAGTTAAGTGCCATTTGATATCAGCTCAGGTCTTGATCTCAGGGTCATGAGTTCAAGCCACATGTTGGGCTCCACGCTGGGCATGGAGCCTACTTTTAAAAAAAAAAATTAAATTGAATTAAACTAAATTAAATAATAGTGGCAAAAAAAATACTGGGGCAAAATGTTTGCAAAAGAATTTTTCCAATTTTTAAAACTACAATTACTTAAAAACTCCACATTTTAACTTAATAAGATCTGCTGAATTGGTCAAAAACATGCATGTAACCGATTATTGTTGTCAGTTGAAGACTAAGCCATGAATATCTTAGAATACTTCAGAAAAACAGAATCCTGGGTATTAAGGAGAGAGTAAAATGTAAAGTGAAAGTGGAAGCTCTAGTTTTTATAAGTGCTCTTGTAAGTAATCTTGTGACTTTAATGGCTTTAATTAGGTGGAGCATCCTAGGCTATGGATCCCTATTCAGTTAGACATATGAAAACAGACTGGGAAATTTCCCTTCCTCTGTTCTAACAGGGACAGTATCTGAAGGTGTTTGTCTATTGCAAAAGTTCTAAACAGCTCTGATGAAATACAGGACTTAAACTGAGAAATGCAATACATTTCCCCACTGAATGAAGAGCTGTTTTTAAAGTATGTGTGTGTGCATGTGCACGTGTGTATGTGTGTTTGCATGACTGCATCAGGGCGCTTGATGAACACTGAGCGAGAGTACTGCCATCAAATGTTATTTTGATGAAAATAGAAACACAAGAGGAAGTCGTTAAAAAAGAGATTTTAGACTAAAAGAAAGATGAGAAAAATAAAGCAGGGAGAAAGGAAAAAGAAAAATAGAAAGGAGAAAGAGAGAAAAAGGCATATAAACTGTGGAGGAATGAGGGTGAAGAGAGGTAAAAAGGAATTGAAAAAAAAAAAGGTTGGTTGGTTTATTATTGTAGAATTTCACAAAGTACAACTTTTAAAAATTTGCACCTGAATCAGTAGCAGAATAGCAGAAGTTTACTAATAATGCCTGAATTTATCCAGTAAAAGAGGTAGAAATGTGAGAGGTTCTGTGTATTTATAATTATCATAATGAAATAGCCATTTGGCCTTTAACAAATATATAACTAACTCACTATAAAAACCACACTGGTTTTAATATAGAAAATAACATTTTCATTATCCAGGCTCCAAGGGTTCAGAAAACTGATTTAAACTAATCTGAATATAAAATAAATGTATTTGCATAGAAAAATGAAAATAGAACCAAAACAAAAGCCATATGTACCACAGCATCATTTAATTTAGAAATAGAAGGGTTTTAAGATATTTTCCAATAATGTACTCTAAAAATTTATTTCTAGCTTGCACATATCTAAATCTTAACTTTTAAGTCTAAGAAGAAAGTAAAATTTGAGGTCAGACACCTGTGGCATTTTAGGTTTCAGCAGAGTAATTAAACATGAATATTTATAATTCTTGAAAACTATCCTCTTCCATACAAACTAATCATACAAACGGATGTTTTCCCTTCAAACTCAATTTGAATGCAGTAACTTTTACTTTGAAAACATATAATTTGTTTATTATTTTTTTTTCAAAGTACCTGGAGTTGGTAGGTCATTACAGAAAAGTTCCAAAATAAACACGTTAAAAACTTAGGTGATGATCTTTTTAATCTATTTCAGTCAAGATAAAAGACAAAGGCTGCAGGAATTTTTAGTGACTATTCACTCATAACAAAACAGATCTAAAGTATCTTATCAAACTGAGTCCACCTTCCTAATTTGACTTTTTGTTTTATTGTTATTTTGTTTGCTGAACAGGAAAACTTAGATGCTCCTTACTTTCCTTTGTACTGCAAACATGAAGAAATAAGCAAGTAAGCTCTTAAAGAGACACACAAAGTGGGTAAGTCTGCATGCTATGAAGGGTTTCTTTGATTATTTGCCTCCGTGTATTTCTCCAAAAGTACTCAGCAGATTATAGTCAATTTATAAGTGATATTCAAAATCAGAATTTTTTGTCAGCAGTAACCAATAATAAACTATTCCTAAAGTACATCAGAATATATATTTATATATTCTACAATTTGCTCATCCTATTATAACTCTAGAAAACAAATCATGATCTAAAAATATAAACATCCATGAGGAAGACCAAAAGGAAGCACCTACTGAAACTGAACCATATTGGCTGAAATTGGGTAAGTTCTTTATTTGTGGAAGTAGATTAATTTGATATGACCACTTACAAGTGGCTGAGAAAGTTGAGTTGAAAATGGATAGTAAGGGGCGCCTGGGTGGCTCAGTGGGTTAAGCCGCTGCCTTCGGCTCAGGTCATGATCTCAGGGTCCTGGGATCCGGCCCCGCATCGGGCTCTCTGCTCAGCGGGGAGCCTGCTTCCTCCTCTCTCTCTGCCTGCCTCTCTGCCTGCTTATGATCTCTCTGTCAAATAAATAAATAAAATCTTTAAAAAAAAAATGGATAGTAAAAGAAGACAAAATAGATTTTTGTATTATTAAAATAGTAAAAATAGAAATTTTAAAAATATATAAAGCATTTGACAAAAGTCAACACCTATTAATGATAAAAATTCTCAGCAAAATCCAAGAAGGAAACTTCCTCAACTATATAAAGAGCATCTACAAAAAAAAAAAAAAAAAGGATAACTAACATCAAACTTACTAGTGAAAGACTAAAAGTTTTCACCCTTGCTTTCACCACTTTTATTCACCATTGTTTGAAAAGACCCAGTAAGTTCAATAAGGCAAGACAAAAGAAATGAAGGGTAAATTTTAAAGGAAGGGGAAAATTTTCAGTTATTGCATTCACAAATAATATTGTTTAGGCAGAAAATTAAAAGGAATCAAAACGAATCACAAACAAAATTTCTTAGAACCAATAAATAAGCTAAGGTTGCCATATTCAAGGTCATCACACAAAAATCAATATTTCTATATTCTAGCAACGAACTATAGAAAATCAAAATTTCAAAAGCAATACATTTATCATAGTTCCCTAAGATTCAGATGCTTAGCAAATAAATATTTTCAAATGATAAGTACAGAATCTATACCCTGAACATGACAAAAATTATGAAATGAATCAAAAAGGACCTAAATAGATGAAGAGGTATATTGTAGTCAATGGAATGGAAGACTCAACATGGTAAAGATGTTAATGGTCCTCAAACAATCTATACACCTAACATAATAATATTCATATTTACAGTATGATTTTATGTAAATATAGATGAGATTCTAAAATTTATAACAAGAAGCAACGTGACTATAAAAGGCAAAATAATTTTGAAGGAGAATAAAGTTGAAGGAATCACACTATTTTGAGATTTAATAAGAAGGCACACTAATCAAAACAGTGTAGTATTGTAGACAGAAAAGACACATAGATCAATAGCAGAGAAGAGACTGCCCATAAGTAGCCCACAGAAATACGGCCAATTGATTTTTGACAAAGTTGCAAAGGCAATTCAAAATTTCAGTAGAAATGAACCTTAACCTACACCTCACATTTTTATATAAACATGTGTGTGTGTGTGTGTGTGTGTGTGTGAAAATGGATCATATGTCTAAATGTAAATGTAAAACTATAAAACTGTAGAAGAAAACTTAGCAGAAAATCTTTGTGACCTGACATTTGGCAGAGTTCTTAGACATGATGCCAAAAAAGCATAATCCATAGAAAAAAAAAAAAAAAGTGCCAAACTGACACAGCAATTTGGTATTTACTTTAAAGAACTGTAAACTAGACTCACATGAAAGATTTGTACATAAATATTTACAGGAGCTCTCTTTGTCAAAACGGGAGTCAGCTCAGATATCTTTCAATAGATGAACAGATAAACAGACTATGGTACATGCACGTAATGGAAAACTATTTAGCAATAAAAAAACAAACCACATATGCAATAAAATGGATGAATCTCAAAAGCATTTTGGTGAGTGAAAGAAGCCAGCCTCGAAAAATCACATGCAGGATGATTCCATTTATAAAACTTTTCAAAAAAGAAAATAGCAAAAATGATGACAAAGAAAAGATCAGGGGATGCCAAGGTTTAAAGTTGACTATAGATATAGCATAAGGAAGTTTTTTGGGGTGATAGAATTGTTTAATATCCTGATTATGGTGGTGGTTTCATGAAGCTTTTATACGTACATGATTAAAAATACACAGAACTCTACACTCAGAAAAAGTTTCATTACTATATGCTAATAAAAGGTAATAGCAAATTACACTAAAGTGATATCTGAGTGTCATATATACTGAAGAGTCTTCCATCTCAAAGAAGATTATAAAACTACAAGCTCTTTTATTAAGTATCTTCAATAAACACTGTTTCTGAACTTTGTTTTTTAAAATGATATAAAGCCAACTTTTAAAATCTATGTGGAAATTTGGACAGACTACAAATGGATTCAAGATATAAAGATCTGTTTAGCCACACTAGCAAACCCAAGCAAAAGTTCTCTAAGACATCCACCTTAATATGAATTATTTAGCTAAATTTTCATTTATTTCAAAGATGTTTTTCTTGTGTGCAGTTCCCATTTTCCCAGCCATAGCATAAATACTTCAAATGAAGTTTGCAGACTGCATTTATTGCAAAGGAACAGCTTTTTTTTTCCTTCTTTTAAGTAGGCCCCATGCCCAATGTGCAACTTGAACTTGTGACCCTGAAATCAAGAGTTGCATACTCAACGGACAGAGCCAGCCAAGCACCCCAACAAAGGAACAGTTTGTTGTTGTTGTTGTTGTTGTTGTTGTTGTTGTTGTTGTTGTTTTAAATTTCAATGCAGGAAAGAAACATGGCTACATTGTGAAGAACTGGGATCCATCCTCAGAAACCGTGAGTTTCTAAATTCAGAAAATGCCTTGTAAATTGATTCTGCATTTGGAATTGAACAGAGTATCTTTGTCAAGACTCTAAAGACATTTAATATGAAATGGTTGGTGTCTAAGATGTACCAAAGTATATGCAAAATATCTTCAAAGTGGTTTTGCAACTTTGGTGGCAAAATTAGGATATACTATTTAAAATGTATGGTTTTATATTTTATATGAGACAATATATGAAAATTTCTCAGTTATTAAATATAATTCTTGTTATAACTTTTACATTAAAAAAATCCTACATGCAGCACTGTAATAATCATGAAATAATGATAAGTGGGTGTTAAGTCTGAGCAATTTTAAACAATATTTGGATTTCTAAAAAATGAGAAAACTGTGGGGTGAGAAAAATAAAGACCTCATCACTCTGAGTCTCATTTCTAATTAATTTCTAAGAAAAAAATACCAGAATGCTATTTCCCAAAGTATTCCCGCAAAAGGAAGAGAGGAAAAAAATTCAAGCATTAGGAAAATGGATTGTATGGTTAGTTTTCACTGTCCTAGATGCTATTTCAGTAAATTCTAGAATTCAATCTGTGATTAGGGCAATCACTGTGATAAATATGTACAAAATACCTTGGTGCTAATTTCCAGTATTCTCTTATATTTCCCATTACAGAGTTATGGGGCAGTCAGGATATTTCCTATGGAGAAAACAATTCTTGACAAACCAAACAGCTCTGGCATTTCCAGAATCCTTGGCGTGGAAACGCTGGTTTCCTTGATATCCTTTCACCTTTCTGTGTCCGTTTATCAAAGATGAGACCTTTGAGACAGGGACTTTGTGGGTAAATTCACTCCACAAATGTACATTTAGCTTGGACCCTAGGCAATATTTTAAAAATCCAGCGTTCAAAATGTAAAGTTCACAACATCTGACATCTGATCAGGAATTATAAGGTATGCAATAAACTAGGAAAATATAATCCATGGCTAGGGGAACATCAATAAAAACAGATCCAGGGGCGCCTGGGTGGCTCAGTGGGTTAAAGCCTCTGCCTTTGGCTCAGGTCATGATCCCAGGGTCCTGGGATGGAGCCCCACATCGGGCTCTCTGCTCAGCGGGGAGCCTGCTTCCCTCTCTCTCTCTCTCTGCCTGCCTCTCTGCCTACTTGTGATCTCTCTCTCTCTGTCAAATAAATAAAATCTTAAAAAAAAAAAAAAAAACAGATCCAGGCACGAAAAATATGATGAAATTAACCAAAAAGGATCTTAAAAATCTGTTTGAATATTAAAAATATGGTCAAGAACATGAAAGCATGAACCTGAGAGTGTCTCCTTAAATTTTGAGCCCTCAGTACCTCCCTTTGTATCATCTTCGTCTTAGGCCTGAAGGAGAGAAATAGATGGTACAAAAAAAAGACCCAAATGGAAATTCTAAAAGTGAAAACTATAATATTTGAGATGAAAAATACATTAAATAGGACTGACAGCAGATTAGACACTTGAAGAAGAAAAGATGCAGCATTTCGTACCAGGTTCTAAAAGCATTTACCTCAATAATTATGTGTGTGTGTGTGTGTGTGTGACATAACACAACATAACATAAATACTTCAAATGAAGTTTGCATTACCACATTTATTGCAAAGGAACAGTTTTTTTTTTCTTCTTTCAAGTAGGCCCTATGCCCAATGTACAACTTGAATTTGTGACTCTGAAATCAAGAGTTGCATACTCTACTGACAGAGTGTATGTATATATATATTTAACAAACACATGGGGCACCTGGGTGGCTCAGTGGGTTAAGCCTCTGCATTTGGCTCGGGTCATGATCTCAGGGGCCTGGGATCAAGCCCCACATGAAGCTCTCTGCTCAGCAGGGAGCCTGCTTCCCCCTCTCTGCCTAACTCTCTGCCTACTTGTGATCTCTCTCTCTCTCTCAAATAAATAAATAAAATCTTAAAAAAAAAACACAAACGCGAAGTATAAATATATATAATGTTACATTTATACTTTGTGTTTGTATAAGTTTTACATATTTGTGTCAACATTATATATATATTTTTTAATTTATTTATTTGGCAGATGGAGATCACAAGTAGGCAGAGAGGCAGGCAGAGAGAGAGGAGGAAGCAGGCTCCCTGCTGAGCAGAGAGCCCAATGCGGGGCTCGATCCCAGAACCCTGAGATCACGACCCAAGCCGAAGGCAGAGGCTTAACCCACTGAGCCACCCAGGCGCCCCTCAACATTATATTTTTAAATTTGTAATATACTAGAAAGCAGAGACAGGTATGTCAAATACAAGAAGGATCTCCCAAAGGTTGCAATACAAAAATGAAGAAAGTTTTAATTCTAGAAATGTTGATTTAGAATAGCAATTTTTTTAAATTATTTATTTATTTATTTGACAGACAGAAATCAGAAGTAGGCAGAGAGGCAGGCAGAGAGAGAGGAGGAAACAGTCTCCCCGCTGAGCAGAGAGTCTGATGCGGGGCTCCATCCCAGGACCCTGGGATCATGACCTGAGCCGAAGGCAGAGGCTTTAACCCACTGAGCCACCCAGGTGCCCCAAGAATAGGAATTGTTAAAGAAAAATGAAAGTATGTCCTTAACTCTTTGAAGTCCTCATTAAGAGAGAATTTACTTCTCACAAACAAATTTGGGTTTGGATGTGTAGTATGGTGTTAAATCATATCATTATTGCTTCAGCTATACTAAAATGATCTGTGTTATCCTGCTTCAGAAGTACAGGGGAGTGGAATTTTCAAAATTCTTTTGAATTGGGCACATAAAGTTCACTGCATATATTGATGCCATTGGGTTGAAAACAAAGTCAAACAAGTTGAACTTTTCCCTTATTTCAAAGGCACTGCTTTTCACATTGATAGGGAGCATTCTCTTTGCAGCACACTAAACACAACTGAGAGTTAAGAGGTGAATAATTCACTTTAAGCCTTTTCATACTGACAGTGCTTCTGATAGCTTTGCCTTCAACAGAATATACGGTGTTGTTTTTTCTACATTGCTGAAGTAGGCAACAGCATTTTAAGCCACCACTTATAAAGTTATCTGACAGCACCTATGGCTTTGGAATTTTCAAAGAGCATGAGGAATGGCAATAACTGTATTTATGAATGATTTTCAAAATAATACATTTTATATAAGTATAGTATGATTGACATTTGTGTTTTGCAACCAAAGGCATAATAAAAACATGAGAAATTCTTACCACATTTAGCAAAAACTAGCATTACTTTAAATTAAAAATGAGAGAACAAGAACAGCCACATCCTGTAAAGAGAACACTTTAAGTCTACAGCTCAATTAGGATGACTGAGATGATTTTTTTTAAGTTATGTGGCTACATATTAAAAGCTCTTGCAAATGTGAACTCTTTTGTAAAGGATACTGATAACTTTAATAATACTTGTGTGCCAGAATTTAATTATGTAATTTTGAATTTTAAAGAAAATCATCTTTGACAAGAAAGAAGAAAATTGAGATAATCAAAAGGTAAGAGGAGTTGCTATTTGTTATCTACAAAAGCACACAAAATAAAGAATACTGTACATTCTTTTTCACATTTGCTAAAGCCCGGAGGCCATAGGCCACCAAGTTGCCACTGAATGTTAGATATGCTTTCTCACTGGCAATGGCATAGAGTTATGCCATGAGTTGATGTCTTAGGGAGAAAAAAATCCAAAATTTGAGTTGCTAACTTCAACATCTTCAATTAACCCATTCTCTTCAGTACAATCAGCCTCTCCATCTCAACCCTAACTAATACTCAATCTTTTTCTTTTTCTTCCAGTGATGGTGTGGTCATAATGGTGGAGAGGGGAGGAGGGTCAGGAGTTCAATTCCTTTCTGCTTCTTATTTGTTTGGTTGGTTTTTGCTAGTACTCAGCCAGATATGTTGTCTTAGAAGACTCTCCTCTGCTTTCCTCCTATCGTGCTTTTTTTCTATCTCTATTAAGAATATGGAAGGAAGGGTGCCTGGGTGGTTCAGTCGTTAAGCGTCTGCCTTTGGCTTAGCTCATGAGCCCAGTGTCCTCGGATCTAGCCCCATATAGGGCTCTCTGCTCCACAGGAAGCCGGCTTCTCCCTCTCCAGCTCACCTGTGCTTATGTTCCCTCTCTTGCTATCTCTCTCTGTCATAAATAAATAAAATCTTTAAAAAAAGAGTATGGAAGGATTATCCCACTGGAGGTAATACCTACAACTGGATTCTCTGAACAGTCAAAGATCTATGTAGCCAATGAATGAACATTCATTAGAAGTTTGAACTTCTAGAACTCTGACATATGAAGAGAAAGAGAGGAAAGGGAGGGAGACAGATTGGTGACTCATGATTTTACTTATTATCCCCATGAATGCTGAGTCTTCTGCAAGATACATTTCCTTAAAATCTTATTAGGGTTAAAGAACTTGCTAACAAGTAAAAGGAAGTTTTCATAAATTGATTTATTTAGATTCAAACCAGTTTTCAGTCTAATTCATTCAGCTAATATGGACAACCATACTGCACTGAAACTAAATTTATGTAATTCGTGTCATTGTGCACTTTCTGTGATACAAGGCTTGGAGTATTCTGTCTTATATTAGGATCTACAAAACAGTATTAGTGATATTTATTATTCATTCTTCCCAACTGACTTAGAAGACATAATAGTGTTACTGTCTACATGGTTTCTTAACAGAGAAACTACAACTAACTAACTTTCATAAAGTTACCCATCATATAACCAATTCATTGCAGAACAATAACCCTTGCCGGTGACTGCTAGGACCAGTCAGTTGCTGTACTGCCTCTCTTAAAAACAGAGAAAAATAAGGCTCCATCCCAATATTTTCAGAATTGTTAATGAGAAATTAATGTAACTTGCCTTGAAGTGCTTTTAAAAATTACTGTTACACACTAAGAAAAAAAAATGCTACTAACACTCCTAATAATAAGACAACTCATCGAAAAAGTCGGCACTTCTACTTTCTAGACTTGCATGTTAAATTATTTGAATAGCTGAACATTTTATATAACTCCAATAACCAGATTTCTTTTCCTTTGGCCAATAACATAATAAGGTAACTATGGCCATTTATTACCAAATATTCTAATGCATGCAGTAGGCTTAACTGTATGATTACTTACCATCATGACAGACATATAAATTGCCAAAATAGCACTTCTGAACACTTACCTTTTAAAGTGCAAAAGAAATTCAAGGTATTACTTATAGTCTATCATTATGTAAATACCAAAAAACAAGTACTAATTTAAAAGGTGAACCAAACTGTATGCCTGTTATCCACTTCATCAGCTTATTTTTTCAAAATACACTCAAATTAAAAACAATATGAATCAATTGATTTTGATACTCAGAGTTCACCAGTCTTGCTCCCCAAATATTAAATTTTTAATCATAAGATAAAGTCAATTATTCAGGTAACTCATTTTGCTAATGAAAAAATTATTAATAAGATCAGGTTCCTGTCTGATTTTGTATCTACCTTTCAAATAATCACCTGTATAGGTATATTCCAGGTCCTAATAGGATTTAAAAAATAGAAGGAATTCAAGGTGAAATTGAGTGATGCATCACCTTTCTCATTTTTTTCCTTCTTCCAAGTCTTGATAGAGAATTTTTAACTCTTTAGGGACAATAATGCAGGCAACCAGCTAACCAACCAATATACTTTACAGTAATTAGTAAATACTTTGGAGGAATTTTGAAGCCCCCGGTCTTTTGCATGGGTTTCAAAGATAATTTACTATGTTTTCCAAAATTACAAAAATCATATACAATTAAAATTTTCAAAAAAATTATCCATTGTATTTGAATTTCTGGTTTGAAAAACAAGAGTAATGTGAGAATACAATTATGAAAATTTAGGAGATAATATACAAAGAATTTGGAAGACCTGTCCTCAGAAATGACTATTAAAAAGTAAAAGGCATTCCTAAATTTGAAGAAAAAATTAATTATTAATCAAATTTTGAGTATTAGAATACTAGAGTATTTATCATTTTCCTACTGAAATATAGGAAGAAGTAGCACATTCAAAATGTATGATTCAATGGGAAGAGTCTATTTTAGGTTGGCATTCATACCTGAAATTAAAATAAAGCCAAGTGTCTTTACTAATGTTAACAGATTTTTAATTAAACATTAGCACAAAATGAAATGAACTATCTCTACTCTTTATCAGACTGACACTTAATACCTAATTTAAGTATCCCCAGCTTTCTTTGCTTGGAGACTTCAATTCTAAGAATTTTTTCTCCTTGAGTAAAAGCGGCAGTCTTACCTACACAATCATTTCAGAGATAATAGGCTTTCATTCTTTCATATCTAATTTTGAAATAACGGACAAATACCTTGATCTCCTTAGAGACTCTTTATAATTTACATGGTATAGTTTTTTTTAAAGATACACAAATGGAAAGAAATTAAGAAATGTTAACAGTTAGTAATGCCTTACAAAAATAGTTGGCATTGGCCAACTAGCCCGCTATCTGTTTTTGAAAATCAAGCTGTATTGGAATTCAGCCAGGCCCTTTCATTTATATGTTATCTATGGCCACTTTCATGCTTCAATGGCAGAGTTGAGTAGTTGTGACAGAGACTGTATGGCCCATAAACCCCAAAATATTTACTATATGACTCTTAACAGAAAAAGTTGCAGGCTCCTGGCTTAGAAAAACTAAGTCTCAGTTCTTAACCTTTTAATTACAATTTTCACTCTATTCACTCCTGCAGATAAAATACTAATGAGGCGGGGCGCCTGGGTGGCTCAGTGGGTTAAGCCACTGCCTTCAGCTCGGGTCATGATCTCAGGGTCCTGGGATCAAGTCCCGCATCAGGCTCTCTACTCGGCAGGAAGCCTGCCGAAGCCTCTCTCTCTCTCTCTCTCTCTCTGCCTGCCTCTCTGTCTACTTGTGATCTCTCTCTGTCAAGTAAATAAATAAAATCTTAAAAAAAAGAATACTAATGAGGCATTTTCACATATACACTCTGTTGAATTAGGTCATAGTTTAGGGGGAAAAAACAAAACCCCAAATTCATTTTCATCCTCTGTGGGACAGACTTCTCTCACAGAGTTTGCATTTTGAAGGTGTCTGATTGAAAAACTGTTCATATCTTTTTTTTTTTAAGTGGATTTCAGTGTTAGGTGATTTGTAGCATGTTTACATTCAATTCCAAACTCCTTAAAACTATGGAAACAGTACCATCACTGGAACACCTGAAAACAAAATGCACTTAAACACATGAAGTTTCCTGAAGTGTATTACAAGTTCCTCTAGAGTGTACTTAGAATAAGAGTAAGTAACCTGCTCTTTCCCAGAAAAAAAGAACACTTCTGTTCTTGGTCCTTTATCTCCTGTGCTTCCTTATGTATTTTACAGGGTGATTTTTGTCATTGTTTCTCAACCTCTCCAAATCTATTCCTTCATTTCAACCTCACCAGCTAGAACCATTGTTAATTTCTATTTTACAGATGGAGAAACTGAGGCCTGTGGAATTCATGAAAGGTTAAATGGAGGTCCCAATATGAGTAAGAGGAAGAAGTTTCTTTTGACTCAAAATTTTTGCACTGTTTCAAATAAAAAACCTGCAAGTACTATAATGATCCATCTTCCTTTTGTATGTATTATGCTTTGCTTTCTAGCCTATTTATCACTGTCTGATGTATTTTACAAATTTATTACTTTCATTCTAATACTGCTTGTTAATCAATGCTCCCTACTGAGTTCTGATACCAGGTCACACCCCCTTGAATGGCTTTGTTCCTATAATTGTTCAGCTCTGAATCATTTTAAACAAAGATAAAAGCAATGAGGTCTACTGGTCAACTTTGATTCAAATAAAAGAATCAAAGCCAGTTCTGTGATCAAATCGGATGATCCTGGGCTGCTTCTGGAGTCTCCAAAATTTGGAAATATTTTCACTCTGTAGGATCAACTTATAGAACTTCTTGAAGCTTCTGCCAATTGTCACTTTGAAAGACACTGAGGCAATGTGTCATACGTACATAGGTCCCAGCAGAGTTTCTGAAGCTTAGTATATGGAGGCCTTAAAGAATTCTTTTCCAAACTGACCTGCATTCTAGGAAGTAAGTTGCAGTAACTCAGAGTAGCAATTATTCATGCTATACAATGTTTTCATACTCCATAGATACCTCAGTAGAAATGTATGTCAAACATGATATCCCAACTGGTATAGGAACAGAAACCCTAAACTCTGAGTCAGATGACACTAATTCTCTATTCCTAGCTAGCTGTAGATATGTGAGTAACATTTCTGTGCTTCAGTTTTCTCACATGAAAAAAAGTGTAAATGAAATCAGATGTTATCATATGTCTCTAAATTTCTGGCATTCATTACAATAGTTCTTTTGTGCAAACTTTTCTTCAGTTTCTACCTGGTGTGAGTTTTCTTCCCAAAGGTCTCCCTGCATAAAAAGCACAATTCTTAAGTAAGACTTAATAACATCTTTCCACTTCAGAGTTTACTTTGGTAGTGTAAGAAGTTTAAATTATCTGGAAATTATTTCTTCAGAAGACAGTCTACCAAAAAAAAAAAAAAAAAAAGAAGACAGTCTACCCAAAATTAGTCATTTCTTGAAATGTCTACTTAACATTTAAAGCAAAGGTGACCAGTCCTGGTTTAGAGAGGTCAAAGTGGAAATTTATGATAAAATAAATTAGCATCCCAGTAAAATTAATTTTTAATATCATAAGTATTATGGAATAAAATTGTACTCTTAAACAATTGCTAACATTTGGGCCAACTGAAATATTGTTTTTATGGAAAATATGCCTGCATATCAGTACCCTAACTGCTTCAGTGCCTTATGTCATTTGCTATTAACAACCACAATAACCATGGGTTAATATTTATTCAACATTTAGTATTGATTATATCCTTTTTATGCATAATCATATTGCATCTTGAATTTTGATTATGACAGCTCTATGAGTAGCAAATATTATTACACTTAATAAGAAAACAGAAAAAAAAAGTTAAGCAACCTGTTCTGGACTGAAAAGCTATATATATATATATATATAGAGAGAGAGAGAGAGAGAGAGAGATACAGAAAAGCTATCTATCTATCTATAGATAGATAGATAGATATGGATAGATAGATATCTACAGATATATATATATATTTTTTTTTTTAAACCAAGAACCTTGGGAATTGAATCTCAGTGTAAAGCATCAAACTGTCAATCAGGGAGTAACTGATTAAATGAATTATCCATTAATTGGCCCAGAATTCCAGCATTGTTAAGGTAGTATGAAACTACATCATTGGCATGGGATGATGTCTATCTGTGATATATTTATATAATTTTAGGCAAAAAGCAGCTTAAGATATTATGTTTAATATATACCTGTAAAAAAATCTAGTTGTGTGTCATGTTTATGTGTGTGCTTAACAGCATGTGAAGACAGAGCAGTTTATGAACCTTTATTCAAAACCCTGGCACTTAGAAGACATGTTTTGTAATCCCTAATTCTTTCATATTTCAGAATGACATTTTGTTGTACATGTCATGTATTACCTATCCCAGCAGAGAATGGCACAATACCTCAAATTTAAACATTTTAATATTTCTTCAATTAAAAAAAATGTTCATATTAACACTAAGTGGAACTAGTAAAGGTTAAAAATAGTCTTAAATCAGTTCAGGTCTGAGTCTTTTGGATTTGTATTTAGAGAAGGGACTGTGGATCTGAACAACAAAAGGTTAGCAATAGCTACCTCTGAGTACTTAATCACAAGCAATTATAACTTTTTAAAGATTTTGTTTATTTATTTGAGGGAGAGACAGTGAGAGAGAGCATGAGAGGGGAGAAGGTCAAAGGGAGAAGCAGACTCCCATGGAGCTGGGAGCCGCATGTGGGACAGGATCCCAGACCAGGATCATGACCTGAGCGGAAGGCAGTTGCTTAACCAACTGAGCCACCCAGGTGCCCAGCAATTATAACTTTTTTTTTTTTTTTTTTTTTTTTTTTTTTTTTTAATTAATTATAACTTTTTAAATGCAACTTTCTGTGTGTAAACCTGGCAATTCACAGACCTGTACCCCTGGGACTAATAATACATTATATGTTAATTTAAAAAAAAAAAAAGTAACTTTCTCTATTTTCAGACCACAGATATGTAATGAGTTCTTACAATGCACCAGGTGCTGTTTTAGGTATGTTTTTTTAGCAGAGATTTTGCAGTAAAAATTATTAAAATGCAAAATGGCTAAAAATATAATAAATGACTATAGTGACTATAAATAAATAAAAACATAATCATTTAATTTTGGGAAATAAAATTTAAAAAAGAAAGAAACTCAAAGACACATACTAGACCAAAAAAAATCTGAAGTTATTTTAATGCAAAAATTTGGATTTTTTGCATATAAGAGTTTTATAATAGTGGCTGTTATTCCCGAGAGTAAAATCTCTTCTAGGAAAACTATTGACTTGGTGAAAATCAAATAGGAAAGAAGTAACTGGCCTTGCAATCAAATGTAGCCAATTCATCCCTAGAGGCTGACTACAAATTCCCAGTCAACGTTAGAGGAGCTGAAATCCAAAAGGCAATAGACTAGCAGAGCCGGAATCTCAACTACACAGGTCTAGAAGCACAGTCTCAGTGGAGTAGCTTCATCTTTAGGATATCTGTCATGGAGCACAAAACCATGTGTCCAAAAATCTCATGTGTTTACCTTTCAATTGTCCTTGAGAATCTCTTCTTTATACATTACTTAATTCTATGTTTTTTGAAAAAAGTATTATGTGCCCTGCTTGTATGTACATTAGACACATTTTTGTATTAATATAAAACACAAAGTAGATAATTTTTCCCAAAAAAGAAGTGAAAAAAAAGGAAGAATTTTTCTTTTTTCTGATAGCTTGCCTCCTCCTCCTTTCTTTTGAAAACCGAATCAGGTTTTCACATATAGTTTGAAAAATAGGTTTTTCCTGTCTGTGAAGGAGCATGAGTTTACTCAAGCAGAGTTAGGTAGTTTATAAAAGTCATATACTTAATATAAAAAAGGCAAGGTATAAAACTCTTCCTTAATTTGATTTAAGGTTCCCGATACCCCTTTTCTTAAGAGGACAGGACATCACAATATGAAATGGTGCACCTAGTAGCACGGTATATAAATAGCTCAGGCTGAAAGCATAACAATAAGCTCTCCGCCTATTATTGCAGAACCAATAAATAAGCATAATGAAAATCATGACACATTATTACATTACTCTGTATTGCTTCTATTCATTAAAAAAAAGATGAGTGCATTTAAAATAATTTCACATGTCAAATGACACTAAGCCTCCCAATTGAGATGATATTGAAAGGAATATTTGTAAAGGGCAGATGCATGGTCTTATGTGGCTCATATCAAGATTACACTAAAAGCACAAAGAGTTGGAGATGTAACTACTTCATTCCAAACTGAGAGTAGCACAGTATCCCAAACAGTTACATCATTCACCTGTGCTATGTGTGTTCTGATATTAAAAAGTCAATAAAAAACACATTAACAAGCTTTAGAAAAGACTTCCCTGTCAATTAGCCCTTGGATGGATTCTACTTGTTCAGTTTCCCTGTTGATTTCATATACTAGACTATATTAGTAGCCCTGGCTTGTAATCTGAATCCTATTGATGGAGATACGCTGCCAAAATAATCAGCTCCCCACTTAACAAGTTTCCAGGTATTTGGAAAAGCTGTGACATGGGATTATAAGGTTAAGCTGTGTACATCTGGCTCATCACTATATAAATATTTTGGAAATTTGAAATTCGGGTATATGGCTATTAAAGAAAAGAGACGATATATTTGGATGATTGACTGACCTAACTTGATTATCACACAAAGGCTGGCCTTCATCTTCAAATTTGCAGACTCCTACAGCAAGTGGATGGATTGGGGAGAGTTCAGTGGGTGACTAAAACGAGGCCATCTCCTGGAGATTAGAAAGCACTGAGGAATGATTTTCCCTTTGTGATTCATTGGCAATTGAAATGGTTCCTGGCTGAAAGGAAGGTAGCCACGGATAAGTTCTTCCAACTAATACTGACCGGTAGTCTGTGGTTTGTAGAGGTTGCCTATACTTCCTTGGGTTGTGAGGCAAAAGGCAAGAGAACACACCCTAAACCCTTAGCTGAAGAGAACTGGGGGGATGAAGATATGCCCCTGTACATTTCCACAGTCATTTTCTTTTCTTTTTTTAAGATTTTATTTATTTGACAGACAGAAATCATAAGTAGGCAGAAAAGCAGGCAGAGAGAGAGAGAGAGAGGGACTCAGGCTCCCTGCTGAGCAGAAAGCCGGATGCAGGACTCCATCCCAGGACCCCAGGATCATGACCTGAGCCAAGGCAGAGGCTTAACCCTCTGAGCCACCCAGGTGCCCCTCCACAGCCGTTTTCTAAAGGTGCTTTAAAAATGTAGCACCTTTAAAAATGTAGCAGAGGTAGCACCTTCTGATTCCTTTTGAGGTTGACTTCAAAATAGAAGGGAACACAGGATTTTATTTGTTTGACTTGTAATTTTGTTTATTGTCTCCAGAAAGGAGACCTGAAGGCTCTCACCAGCCCCCAGCAGGTTCAGCAATAGAGGTGGGTTTTAAATACTATAGGAGTAAGGCCTCCTTGAACTGTAAAGTAGATGTTCATGTGTTCTCATCTAAACCCAAGCTTCTGAAACTCATAGGAAGGAAGGCTTTAAGGTAAAAATCCAATGCAAATAACCTTCTTTGGTGAGGAGAGAGCTCGAGCTAGCCGTTCAATTTGTCTTCACGTGCTTTTCTTCAGCATAGGACGAGCTGTGGAAAGAGTTCCAGATAAGCCAACCATTCCTGAAGGGCAGGTTGCTCTTACTGTATATGGTTGGTTCAAATAAGCAAATGTTAATGGCTTGACATCCCCCACATCATTTGCATTATACAAATGCAAATATCAGCATTATTATTGTTATTTATGGTCTATCTCTAGGCTTCTTCTTTAACATAAACTAAATTGGTTTCAGGCAGAGCCGGCTGCAACCCCCCCAACCCCGCCCAGACCCACCAGAAAAAGTCCAAAAGTCAATTTTCTGGGGGGGGGGGGGAATGGAATCATGGAATTAATCTCTGGCTAATTTCTATTTCTCTTTTTAAAATCTCCAACATTTTATGGAGGCAGAAAGTTAGTGTTAAACAGGAGACAAACTCTGGATTTTGATAATGGTAGGCTCAAGTCTGCCCATAAGTGGATAAACTTGTAAGGTAAGCCCTTGGGTCAATTGCTTAGGTCTTTGTACCTCAGTTTCAATTTCTGTAAAATGTGAATCATACTATCTCCCACCTTATTTGGGTGGTTTGAGGGCTAATTCAGATGACAGCCATAAAATGCTTAGTCCATAATAGTTGAAAAAATAGTTGTTTTTATTAATCCTGGGGCACAAAGAAAATAACTTTCATGTATATGTTTGATTCTGGGTAAATAGTAATCTATGGTTTATAAATGAAAACATTTTGATAAGAAGTATATACTTACATTTGTCAATTTATGTAACATCTTGTTTCAGATCATACATAAATCTGAAAAACAGGAGGAAGGGATTTCACCAAGCCTAGTCTTGGACTGTGAAAAGAGTTTTTCCAGGTTGGGTTCTTCCAGAGGGCAGGCATGAAATATAGCTGTCAAATGTTCTGTTTTTAGTTTGTTGTTCAAACACAAAATTATCTAAAGCACACATGGCATCCTATGAGACAAATCAATTTTTCCTCCAGCATGATATCAGCGATCAGCTAATTAGAAATTCCATTTTTAAATGGTAAACCTTAGAATATAGAGTATTTCAGTGTGTTTTAAAAGGCTGTATTTACCACCAAATAGAAACCTGATTTCCTGCAGAAATACTCACTATCCATCTATGTTTACTCTTTGGCACAGCTGACTTTGCAGATGGGTGGGCCCTGTGAGTCAGCCAAATCTGAAATTTGATAAAACTCTTACCTCCTGTTTTCACACCGTAACTGACACAGTTGGTGACTATAGGTATCATTAAAAGCACAGTCATTACCTCTTGTTACTGATTTTTATCAACCAATGACAAGCAACATGGTTATTTACCATAAAACGCAAACAGTTTCTTCTTCATTCTTTTATTGCTGTCACAACTCTCTTGGGGGTTGCTTTCCAATCACATTTGACTCCCTTTCCTTACTAATGGTATGGAAATAGGGCGATTGGATTTGGAAAAAAAAATTTGTTGTAAAACAGCAATTAATTCTTACTGCTTAACTTTAACATTCATACATATTAGTTTTTCAAGTAAATAAGTAAAATGCCTCGTTAAACTTCCTTTCTGCCAAAAATGTACTACCATCTGTGTTCTACATGGCAGCATTTTCTTATTTAATACATATGTCCCCCCTTTATGGGAAGCATGTTAAGAGTTTTAATATGACATGAAACAAATAAAATAGTGAAAACACATTGTGTTTAAGCAGGGATGCAAAATTCAGATTTGTGACATTCAAAGAATTTGGGATTTCATGTGCTATCCATGAATTTTATGGCAATTCCATGAGTTCTTAATGTCAGAAAAAATTTTAATGGTAACATTTGTACAGTTTGGAGTTTGGGAGAGTTATTTTATAGTCTTAAAGATAAAGACCTAATGTTTAAAACAGGTTGAATTTGAGGGGCAGTTGGCTCAGTTGGTAAAGCACGCAACTCTTGATCTCTGGGTGGTCAGTTTAAGCCCCACATTGGGTGTAGAGCTTACTTTAAAAAAAAAAAAAGTTTATTCAAAATAAATAAATAAATAAAATAAAGTAGGTTGAATGTCATCAAATAGTCTGAAAATCCCGGTTAGGAAAGGTACTGTCATGAGAAGCAATGTGATAGACCTCAGTTATGGCCCTAATGTTAATAAGTCCGCGTTCTGGTGCCAGTGCTTCACTAACTGTACAGCCTTGGGCCAGTCATTTAAGTTCTTACTGTCTCTCTTTTCTGACCTGTAAAAGGAAGGGTTTGTGTTAGACCAATAATGATCACCTATAAATCCATCACCCAGATACAACCACTGCTAACATTTTTAGCTGACAGGAGTACCTTCTAACCTTTTAAGTATTGTTATCATCAGCATCGTTGCAATGTCATTACAAATGCTTTGTCCACTTTATTTGAAATGATCCCCTAAGTTTCTACCTTACAGATAAGTCATTATTTCTTTAGCCATTCTCTATTGTTGGTCATTTAAATTACCTACAAATATATTTCAGTATTCCTGTAGAGACCCACAAGCAGTCTCTTACTAACACTTCAAGCGAGGGAACAGAATTTGTGGAAGAAGACAAACATTGGCTCTTTGCTGGGGCGCCTGGGTGGCTCAGTGGGTTAAGCCTCTGCCTTTGGCTCAGGTCATGATCTCAGGGTCCTGGGATCAAGCCCCACATCAGGCTCTCTGCTTAGTGGGGAGCCTGTTTCCCGCCCCCCCCCCTTCTCTCTGCCTGCCTCTCTGCCTACTTGTGATCTCTCTCTGTCAAGTAAATAAATAAAATCTTTAAAAAAAATTGGCTCTTTGTAACTGAAAATATTGATCATCTGGTTCATGACTGGCCCAATGCCTCTCTCTCCAGTTACAGGTTAGTAAGCATTGTCTTTCTTTGCGATAGGCAAACAAACTAATGTAGTTTGTGTCTTTTGTCCATCTGAAGCAAGATCATCTAAACTCCAAGGGCTGGTAGCCAGAGCTCATACTCCCAATGCCTGTGAATTGCACATTTATTTAGTTTTTCTACTTCACCTTATCATTTTTCTTCAAAATCAGTAATATTCCAGTTTTTTCCTGACTTAGCATTCTTTGTACCAAATGCTGTGTGTGTGTGTGTGTGATTCCTCCACATAAATATTGTTTTATGCATTGGTTATTTAAGAGTATCATTGGCAGGCACCTGGGTGGCTCAGTGGGTTAAAGCCTCTGCCTTCGACTCAGGTCATGATCCCAGAGTCCTGGGATCGAGCCCCGAATCGGGCTCTCTGCTCCTCAGGGAGCCTGCTTCCTCCTCTCTCTCTGCCTTCTTCTCTCTCTGCCTGCCTCTCTGCCTACTTGTGATCTCTGTCTGTCAAATAAATAAATAAAATCTTGAAAAAAAAAAAAAAAGAGTATCATCAGCCCCGGGGCACCAGGGTGGTTCAGTCCTTGGGTGTCTGCCCTCGGCTCATGTCATGATCCCGGGATCCTGGGATCGAGCCCTACATTTGGCTCTCTGCTCAGTGGGAAGCCTGCTTCTCCCTCTCCCACTCTCCCTGCTTGTGTTTCCTCTCTCCCTGCCTCTGTCTTTCTGTCAAATAAATAAATAAATGAATAAAAAATAAGAGTATCATCGTCCTAACTCTGACATCAAAATCATATAAAG
This sequence comes from Lutra lutra, assembly GCF_902655055.1. Lineage (NCBI taxonomy): Eukaryota > Metazoa > Chordata > Mammalia > Carnivora > Mustelidae > Lutra > Lutra lutra. The sequence goes on from NC_062280.1 coordinate 137,367,004, forward strand.
GAAAGTTAAAAAAAAAAAGTCATTTGTGAACTCAAGCAACTTGCCATCAAAATTAAGTACCCTGAGAAGCACAGTACCTGGCATATGTATAACAGGTGCTCTATACATTTTTGATGAAAGGATAACCAAATCCAAAGGAATTTATCCCTCAAGAAAAATGAGTGACTCCTTTTACTATTGCTAGAGCTACCACTTAATATGTCAGGTTTCCGGATATTGGCTTAAGAACCTGAAGCTGTGGTTTTTCAGATTATTTTCTAGGGGCAAAGTAAAGAAAGGCCAATTTAGGCTGATAGCAGTACCATAATAATTCAGACAGAATATCAGAAATGGGCAGTTCTTGGGGAAAGGGAAGGCAAAGTATGAAGCGAAGTGTCATAACTGAAAAATAGATGTCCAGACTTTTCACTTACTCATTAAATTGGACTTAAGGGGGCACCTGGTGGCTCAGTGGGTTAAAGCCTCTGCCTTTGGTTCAGGTCATGATCCCTGGGTCCTGGGATGGAGCCCCGTGTGGGGCTCTCTGCTCCGCATGGAGACTTCTTCCTCCTCTCTGCCTACTTGTGATCTCTGTCTGTCAAATAAATGGGTAAAATCTTAAAAAATAATAATAATAAAATAAATAAATTAGATTTAAGTTACCTATTTTGACAAGTAAGAACTTAAACCAGAGATCGGTATGCTGGTAGTGAGGGGCAAATGCAGAAGTTTCTGCCAAGGAACTGATGGAAAGGAACCATCCCTCAGTCTTCCTGTCAAGGGTGGTGTGATAACCACTCCGAAAAACAGGCAGAGGAAAGAACACCATATAGGTTTGTGAGATGGACTCTGTGAGGATAAATTTCCTCTTTCAGTTTAATTGTTCTTACCTGACATGAAACATTTTTCTTCCCAGTTGGGATATATGCACCAGCTAGTAAGCGATAATCATTAGAATCTGCCTTCCAAGCAAACAGCTACCACAAAAAATACTAAAGAAATGAACTTTTTTCTCTTAAGCAGAGCGAGTGCCAATCTAAATACTTTGGCAATCTTTAAAGAGAGAAAACATTTGTATTTTTGACTAAAAAAAACCCAAATCACTTCTTCTGTAATCTTTTTTTCTTTCATTTTCTGTCACTCTCATCTTTTTTGTGTCTGCTTTTTCAGTCTCCCAAATCCAAAGTTCGATTAGTTCAGTGGAGTTCATCCAACTAAAATTACTAAAATCCGTGTGGTGGACTGGAAGGAAATATACTATCAAGTTTTAGAGTGGTTATCACTATACAGGAATAGCAGATATTTCTTATTTTCTGTTTGTGTTTTGAAGCGATTATTGATGGGAAAGCAGAAAATTCCAGCCATGGCAGCAGCACTCGCTTCTGTGTGACATTGGGCAAATCAGCCTCTCTGTGCTTCGATTTCCTTATGGAGAAATTAAAGGAGGCCACCAAGGTGATCTCTGTCTACTTTCAATTTTAACATTCTGTGGATCTAGCTAAAAAGAACCTTTAGTGATTAGCTTGATACAACTCTTACGGAATGCAATTTGACAGTGTGTCTCAAAATTGCAAATGCATTTAATTGCTGACCCAGTGATCTCTTTTCTGGAAATTCCTCCTGTGTATATACTTACACAGATGCAAAATGAGTTATGTATGGTTATTCATTACAGAATAGCTTGTGCAAGCTGAAGATTGGAAACAGGCCAAACGTTCACCCTAAGGTTCAGTAAGTAGAGTAGGCAGCTGGAAGCTAGAAACACCTTAAACACACGTTCAGTGTTTTTGGAACTGTTGTGTCAGGGACGTTGGCCCTCTACGTACTCTGTGCCTACTTCAAGTCAAATTTCATAACAAGGCCAAAGAAAAGCAAACTACAACACTTAAAACAATTAGGCAGGACAGTTCAGATTTCAAGGACCTGAGGAAAGTCTGTAAGAAAACTTCCTTCACCAAGTACCGTCCTCTCACTGAAGCCATGAAAAACCGGAATTGAAAGGAAGGCAAAGCCAAATTTGCAGCTGGTTTCCTTTGCCAAGAATGATCCACTAGGGCACCGCCTATTTGCAGGGTGGGGCCATCTGAATGGGGGCTGCCTCTGCAGAGCTTGATTGGCGAGGTTGAGGGTATCAACAGTTCCACATTAACCTCCTTCCTCTGACCTCATCATCTGGGTTACTGAGGTCCCCTAGCGGCTGGCAGAGGAGGCCCAAAGTGTCCAAGTTTGATAGTAGATGCAGAGACCACAGGTGGAGGAGGGTGGGAACTAACCCGATCCTTCATCCATCAGGCTCACGACCTTCTCCCCCAGCCCCCCATTATCCGTGGGAAGCTCTTGCGATAAGTGGATTATGAAGAAATAGGGGTCTGAACTAGGGAGATGATGGTGAGAAGGTAAAGGAAGAAATAAATCTCTAAGTTCTTTCAAACTTTTGTAAAGGAGGCCCAAATTTCTTTAGACACGACTTTTTTAATTGAAGAATTAAACCTGTAAGGAAAAGCGGATTTTTAAAGTAATCGGGAGCTGTCATTTTGCTTTTCTTTCTTTCTTTCTTTCTTTCTTTTTTTTTTTTTTAAGATTTTATTTATTTATTTGACAGAGAGATCACAAGTAGGCAAAGAGGCGGGCAGAGGGAGAGCGGGAAGCAGGCTCCCTGCTTAGCAGAGAGCCCAAAATCGGACTCGATCCCATGACCCTAAGACCATGACCCCAGTGGAAAGCAGAGGCTTAATCCACTGAGCCGTCATTTTGCACAAGATATTTAAGACTCTGTCCATCTTCCAACCTGAGTGATCCCATCCCTATGAAAGGAAATGCCGTCCATATTCTTCCTAAAAAACCGAACCAAAACAAAACAAAACAAAACAAAACCCTGTTTCTTGAAAACTGCTTCTTTTGCTCCCTAACACACAAGGATCATTGTCTTCCTACCTTTGGCCCCACTGATCTCGACAGGACCTGGAGCCCAGATGGAAAAACGTAAGGTGGGGTGGGTGACGGGTTTACTGACACTCGAGGCAAACAGTTTAGAGGAACCTGGGTTTGGGCAGGGCTGAGCCCCAAGGCTTTCGTCTTACCCTTTGGGCGCTTTTACTTCTCGACACCTTGCCACTTCCATCCTCAACAGCAAGGAAATAACAAGCAAAGAGTGAAAGTGTATTAGGGGTAAGTAATAAAGTGACAAGGTTCTGTCTACATGCTCTTCTCTGATCCGTCCGCCGCCGCCCCTGGATTATTAGAGTCTGAGGTTCCCTAGGAGGGGAAGACGTTCCCACAGAGGGAATGAGGTCTAGGATGCTTTTGAGTCTGGGTGTGCATGTGAAATAGGATTGTCTTCGGCGCGCTGAGTCCCCTTTCCCTCATTTCTAGCCTTTTAGATCAAGAATGGAGTGAACCCAGCTGATGGCTGGTGGGCTGGACGCCTGGCCCCCGGCGACAGGGAACCGCGAGGCTCAGCTTGAGGGTGCGGACAGGTGGGTTCCGGGCTCGGAGGCGTGGGGAGCGCGGCCCCCGCGCGCACTCCACGGCCGGGACCCGGGTGCAGGGGAGGAGGTTTGCTGTGCACCGCGCGTGCGGGCTGGAGAATTTGACAGATCGCAGGGAAAGAGAACAAAAAATAAACACAAAACCCACCGACTTCCCCACATTTCTCTGCAAAAGAATCGTGGGTGGAGTCGAAAAGGGGGGCGATTGAGTAGAATTCCGCGAGGCCACCTCCGCCGCCCACCTAGCGCCTTGGGGAGCCAGGAGCGTTCCCCGGCCCCCGCCCCGCCCCACTCTGGGCCCCGAGAGGAGGTCGAGGCGAAGCAAGAGACTCGTTCCACTCGAGCTTCCCGAGTACTCGGCTTTGCTCCTCAGTAGTAAACAAAGTGTGGCCGCCGCCTCCACGCTGGTTTGCCTCCTAGCAATCAAAACACTGAGAGGGCGAGAGACAGAAACACTTGAGAATTACCAGAAAATAATAACAGAGATCCAAAAAAAAAAAAAAGAGAGAGAGAGAGAGCGAAAGAGAGAGAGTGAAAGAGAAAAACACCCCACTACCCTCCCACCAAACCACTGCCACCTCCCAGTGGAAAACCGGCCCCCGCCCACGTGGGCGACCATTGGCTGCCTGGGGGCCGGCGGGCGCGCCGCCCCGGGCGTGGGACCGCGGCAGATCCCGTAACCGACTTACCACATTCAACAGGCAGCAGCGTAGCGGTCGCGCCGCGGGGAGAGCGAGCGGCCCGCTGCGTGCGTCCGTCCTTCTGTCTGCGGGCCCTGTCAGCAGGAGTACGGCGCCGACAGCTGTCCGGCTGGATGACTCTGGCCTGCAGTTCTGCCGGTGCAGCGGACCTGGAAGAGCCTAGATGTTGATGGACCCGCGAAGTTAAGTTCTGGGCTCGCGCTTCCACTCCGCCGCGCCTTCCTCCCGGTTTTCGTTGGCTCGAGGCACGGACCTCGCCCCCCCAAATCTCGGACCGGCTCTTCGCACCCCGCCCCTGGGCCCCCTGTGGTGCGCTCGACCCCTTGGCTCTCCCGCGGCTGGGGGAGGGGTGGGGGGTCACCATGGCACAAGCGCCCCAGGTGGTGGAGATCGACCCGGACTTCGAGCCGCTGCCGCGGCCGCGCTCGTGCACCTGGCCGCTGCCCAGGCCGGAGTTTAGCCAGTCCAACTCCGCCACCTCCAGTCCCGCGCCGTCGGGCGGCGCCGCAGCGAACCCCGACGCCAACGCGGGCCTGCCCTCGGCCTCGGCGGCCACTGTCAACGCCGACTTCAAGAGCAACCTGAGCCTGCTGGAGGAGCCGGGGGACTTCCCGCAGGCGCCCGGCTCCGTGGTGGCGGCCGCCACCGGGGATCTGTGCGGGGACTTCCAGAGCCAGGAGGCGGGCTGCCTGCACCCGGCGCCTCTGCCGCCTCCGCCGCCCGGGCCGCTATCTCAGCACCCGCCGGTGCCCCCAGCCGCCACCGGGCCGCTCGCCGGGCAGCCGCGAAAGAGAAGCTCGTCCCGCCACAAGGCGTGGGGCAACCTGTCCTACGCCGACGTCATCACCAAGGCCATCGAGAGCTCAGCGGAGAAGCGGCTCACGCTGTCGCAGATCTACCAGTGGATGCTCAAGAGCGTGCCTTACGTCAAGGATAAGGGTGACAGCAACAGCTCCGCGGGCTAGAAGGTGAGTGGCCTCCGGGCGCAAGGCTGGACAGAGAGCGGGGGGCCGCGGGGACCCCTGCCTCCACCCGAGGTCGTGGTGGGGCACATGAGGGGGCGACTGTGGAAGTTTGCTTGCCCTGAAAGTGCAGGGCATGCGGGTGGCGCGTGCAGAGAGAGCGCGAGAAGTGGCAGACGTGAGTGGTGGGCTAGCCCGGGTCCTGTCGGGGGACAGGAATAAGTGTGTGAGCGCGCTCAAGTGGGAGTTCGAGCGGGACGGGGAAGGGGGCTCACTTGGGAATTAGGAGTGAACAAAGTAAGGTAATAAGTGGACATCAGAGAAGGCAGAGAATTTCGCCGGTGAGGAGAGGAAGGGGTTTACTGGGGTCTGCTCCCCCACGACTGGAGGGGACTCGTGCCACTAATCCTCTTCCTCCAGGACCTTGGGGGGTGAGGGCGGCTCCTCTCGGTCTCCTGCGGTGCGTGTCCCACCAGCTTCGGGGTGCGCAGCAGAGCAGTTTCCGCCGCGCTGGGCTGAGGAGGGCGCGGCAGGGCTCCTCGGGGGGCCCCGCCGCCGGAGCACGGAGCTGTAGGTGGAGGGGACAGACAGGTCGCCAGCCGGCCCCTGGGGGCAGGCAGCGCAGTTTTTGGAGGCCGGTGTGCATTTTGCTTTGTTTTGATTTTATCCGAAGTGACCTCGAGTGCAGGGGCCGCGAGCAGAGCCGGAGGTAGTGCATCCGACACGTGCGAAGCGGCGGCCACCGCCTGCGGGGAGAGCTAAAGTTCAAGTGTGACCCTGGGCGGCTGGGGGGCGGGAGCAGGAGCAGGAGCTGAGGCGGCGAGGGAGGGGCCGCAGGCGTAGGAAGAGAGCGCCTTTAAAGGGCCAGCGCGGGCGCCGGGGCGGTGAGCAGCTCACGGCCTGGCCGCGGGGCTGCGAGGCCTGCACTTCTCTGCGCAAGGAAAAGCCCCCAAACTTGGCCTCGCCCGTGGTCCGAGGCCTTTAATTAGGCATGCAGAGGCTGCTCTGGGTGAGGAGAGTTGGAGATGTGTGTACCTTCTCTCTCGCTTTGCCACCCCAGTGTTACCGAGCGTGGAAGTACAGACGAGGCAGGGGTCTTTGTGACAAGTGTTTCGGGGAGTGGGAGTGGAGGTGCGCATGAAAGGTGCGTGTGGGGACGTCCTGCTTCAATAGAGGACTGTAGATGAGTCTCCTCTGGTTCTTTTTTGGTTTTCAGGGAGAGGACACTCAGAGGTTCTCAGGGCCGGGACAGGTACTTCCCTACTTGCGGGTCGAAAAGACCCGGGGGTTCTCAGGACAGGCTGTGGGCAGGCTTACCAGGAGTCCGTTCGCCGTGCGGCCTTCTGAACTGACGGTTTCTCACTGTCACAGGTGGAGGGATCGGTGCGAAAAGTTAAGTTGAGAACTTCTTCCTCATCCCTTATCCTGACTGTATAGCATAATAAAGATTGATCTTTGCTGCGCAGTTGGTTACACCACGGTGGTTTTACATACGCTGTCATGTTTGTGGTTAATGTGTGTCCAAAAAGGTTAAGTTACTCATATCTTACTGAAGTTCCTGGAGGAGGAGCCAGGATTTTATTTTTTCCAACGTGTGTTTTAGAGTAAAAGTACCACTTGCAATCTCATTCCTAGGCATTACGTGCAATTTTACTGTTTCAAAAAGCTTGGTATGTATTCTTTTAAGTCACAAAATCCAGATTCAGTTTTACTTAACATTGGAGTTTAAGTACTTGACTTGCTCATCTGTCAACCCTGCTTGAGCTATTTATTATAAAGTATTTGCCATTAAAAAATATATTATTATTATTATTATTTTGGACATTGAAAGTACCGTGTGTACTTACACCATTCTTTTATGTCCTTGGAAATGGATACAATCTACTTCAGTTTGCTGGACTGCTTTTCTTCAAAGATGGAGAAGGGCAGTGTTTGGGGATTATATTTAGTTTTGCCTCTCATAGGGCCTTAAATCAGAGTATTCTTCTTAAACTAGGAGCATAACCTAGACTCTTAAGGTTAAGTGATTTTAAAAAAAAATAGATATTACGTCCAAATCAAACCCCCAAACTTTTTATTAGGTTCTTTCTTGTTATTTTTTTTACCTAAATGGAATTATAATTTTTTCTTTAAAAATATACTTATTGTAGCTAGAAGATCCATGAAGTGATAGTAAGAATTGTTACTATCTGTTCAGAATTGGAGACCCAGTGACAGCTCCCAGTGGAAACCAAGTGGGGCTTTGGGAGGGAGCACGCTGCTGTTCTCAAGTGAGTAAAGTTCTCAAGTGAGTAAATGTTTCAGGTGTAATGAGAGTCCGTTGGTGCAAGTCAGATTACAGCAAGTGCATTTTCACTTTGAGTAAAAGGATATTTTAAGAAGAAAAGAAACAACCTTAGGTATTCTAATTCATAACTAGTCTTCTGGTTAGAGTTTTCATAAAAATGAGTTACTTGTTAAAACCAAGTTTCTCAGATTTGAAAGACTCATCTGTTTTTGTTTGTTTGTTTGTTTTTTTAATATATATATTTTTTTATTTATTTGACAGATCACAACTAGGCAGAGAGGCAGGCAGAGAGAGACAGGAGGAGGCAGGCTCCCCGCTGAGCAGAGAGCCCGATTCGGGACTCGATCCCAGGACCCAGAGATCATGACCTGAGCCAAAGGCAGAGGCTTTAACCACTGAGCCACCCAGGCGCCCCCAAGACTCATCTGTTTTTAAAGATTCCTAAAAAGGACACATTTTACTATGACTTTTATCTTAAAAAAGAAATTGAACTCTAAAATGCAAATCAACCCAAACCTAACTTTTAGAACTGAGGAGAGGCTGGTTTGGAACTAAATATTTCCTGTGATTTACTACTGGGAATTAGACTGAATCTTTAATTAAATACAGTTTGTTGTGCTTTAACTTCCTGGGGCCTGCCAGAGATTTTGTAAGTCATTTGCATAGGACAGAATAGTTGAAAAGCTGATAAAGAGTTCATGAGCTTCTAGTTCCTTAGACACTGTTTGTATTTGTGGGATGTGCATTTTGTGTTTGTAGGGATGGTATGTTACATCTGTTTCACACTTGCTTTGTTCTTGGCCCTGTCATAAGGCTACACTCAAAGTGGAAGCCAAGACTTTTGGAAAACCCGGGATCTTTTAAAGCATGTACAGTATTTATAAATAGTGAAACTTCATTTCCATGACCTGTCCACCTCCCCTGCCCTCCCACCTGTAGAAAGCTTTCTAGAGCTTGGGAAGTAGTATTGTGAGCTCTGGTTCTACTTCCCCTCCCCCCTTTTAATGGTAGTTTTAAGTTGACTCTTGTTTTTTGTTTTGACATTATTTGGAACACCTGGGTTAAAAGAATGCTTCAACAGTAAGACTTGATACTTAAAGAAAATTTTAAATTGTTTTATATATCTCAGATATTTGGTTTGGAATGACTCTTTTTAATTTGGCCTATGAACTGACCGTACTTTTTAAAAATTTTTTTATTTTAAAATTCACATTTTGGAGGTGAGTGATTTAAATCCTACAGAGTCCTTGGCACAGAGATGACAGATGTTTTCTTGCTGCATACTCACATTTGACTTAAAGAATGGCATCTTGGTGAGGCTAATTTCAGTTTGTTACTGAAATTACCTTAAAGAAAACCTTGTTTTACAGTGGAGTGACAATTTCCGAATATGTATTTGGGGAAGGGAGCACGAGGTAAGAGAATTAAAAATGAGTAGGGGAATTAATGCAGCAAAATTGATAAGCATATTTGCGAAGACTGAAAAAGGAGTGTGGGACTAATGCGACAGTTCTTATGGCTGGTACTTTTTTTCCAGAAATTCCAAAATCGGTGTCGGTGTCAAGTATGAATCCCTTCATTGGTGATTATCAGAATTTTAATTTTATTTTACCTATGTTTTTGTGGCAGGTCCTTGGGAGAGATGTGGCCAGAGTGGCGACTTCTATTTTTGTTTGTCATTCCCCCTCCCCCTGCCCCGGATTTTATTTTCTCAGAGTGGCAAATATTTGGATACTGGAAAGAAGACATTTTTAATTCTCATGTAAATTTTAAAAAAAGGTTAAAGTACATTGAGACCCTCTCCCCCCTGCCCCACACTTACTTAGAAGCTATTACATTGGCAATGGGAACAAATATGGCTAGATACCATATACTGCACAGAGAATCTTTTAAGGGGACATAAAAACTGGGAGGTGGGGATAGAATACTCAGTGGTGAGTTAGAATCCCTGATAGCTTGAAAGTGTTTTTTGCCTGTTTTTGTGCGTTTCCATCTGAGCTCCCTGAACTACTATTCTGTATGATTTTCTAAGACAGCAGCTGTCTGTATTTGCCTGGAATTTCTTTGGAGAACCTGAATTATTTGCATTTTTCTAGAACACTCTGCCCTTGGAAACTACCCAGTACCCTGGCATCGTGGGAAATTAATGGGCTGTTGTTTTTTTTTTCCTCCCCCCTGTATGTGCCATAACTTTGGGGCTTCCTGGAATCCTTTTGGAGAAGCACTATAAACCCAGTGGTGATTGGAGAGAGCAAAGGAGTGTTTAGTTGTACAGAGCATTGGAACTTTGAGTAGAGTGGATCTAGCCTTGGTTCTTTCAACATTTGCCTTGGCTTTCATAATAACAACTTGTAGAGATTTGCCCTTGGCCCAGCCTCGGGGACCTCCTTTGGGTCAGATAAATACCTTTTCTTGGTGTGTCCAAGATTCTGAAGTTAGTATGGGTTCCTTCTCAGCTGTCAAACAGAGGATTGGATGAACTTGGAAAGTTTATATTTTGATGTCTAAGGGGTGAGGGCTTGTGTTCCAATGAATATGCTGTATATAAATGCACTAAAGTTTGAAAGAATTCACCCTTTTTGCTAAATTCCTGATAAGGACTAACAGAACTCATGTCAGTGGTGCAGAAATTCTTTGCAGAGAATTACTGCTTGTTATCTGTGGTCTTCTAAGGAACATACGAAATGTGAAAATGAATTATTCTTGCCACTTGGAAGGCTTTTTTGGGGGGATGCTTTCCTCCCCCCTCTTTTTCTTTTTTATTCATCCTCGTATAGCTTTGACATAAGCTATTAAAAAAAACCAATTAGTTTTGATATTATGCCAAATAAGATTAGAAAGCTAAATTTGCAGTCCCTTTCCAGTTTATTATGTAGTGAATTTTCACCTTACTGCATTACTTTAAATAAGGACAGAAATTCAACCAGTATCCTTTATTTCAGGCTGTATTTATTACAGGAAAAAAAAAAGTGAGGTAGAGCTGTGTGATGAGCTTCTGTAGCCCCCAGTTTTTGGTTTCTGATGACTGCTGAAGCTTGCCATCTTTATGGTCAGAGGTCACTAAGGCTGACAGGGGAGTGTCCCAAGTCTTCCCCTTTTGCAGTTTTCTGTTGACCACCCAGTCCATTCTGACTGGGCACTCAGCTATATGGACAGTCTGGCTTCTCTTCCAGTTGGTTCACTTATTTATCTTTTTCTTCTTCTATGCTCAAACCTAAAGATGCCGCAGGACAAGTTGCGGACTTTTTCTCATTTATTTTTTTTTTCCTAGATCATTTAACCCCTCTATTGTCCTGGTCTCCAGTTACTTAAAGGCCATAAATGTCCCACTTTCACCTCAAATTGAACACATTTAAACCCAAGCATGCTGTATTTCCTCTTACTCTGAGATGAGGTTCCCATCTTGAGTTTCCTGATTTGGTTAGTGGTCTAGTTAGTTAACCATTTACCTAGTTTTCAGACTTGGACGTCCTCTTCAGCACACTCTTTTCATGCTGTTCAGTGCCCGGAGTCTCTCAGCTCTTCTTTCTCTGTCTGCTGAAACATTGACTTCCTGACCCCTACCTGTTCTAGGTTAGGTCTCTTCTTGAAGTTCTAAACCATCGTGTCCCCAGGACTTGGATCATCTTGTGCCTTTACTGGAGGTTTTGAAAATTTTGCTTAGTATGCAAAGCTCACACATCTGTTTGCCAACTTCCAGTCTTGGTTCCTGCCTGAAGGCATTTTTGCCTTCTCTTAGTGAATGCCTGGTGATCTCTTAATTTCATGCTGCTTTGTATTATAACTTAACTTTAATGCCTGCAGTTATATTGTAAATATATGGTTGGGAAAAAGGTTTTCTTGAACTATGGATCTTTTCTATTTTAGCTTTCTGTGTTTTCACAGTGTGATAATGTTTATATTAGTGTAACTATAAAGATCTGTGATGGTTTTATTTTCTGGAGATGGTCACAGTATCTTATTTTTTCTCCATTTGTTGAATGATTATTGGATTATTGGTGTAACGAATGTTTACGGGATGTTGTATTAGATGTATCTGAATGATAGAAAAATGATTCAAACATGGATCCTGTAGGGAGATGAGGTATGACAAGTAAATAACTGTATAATACACTGTAGAAAGGGTTATGTGCCTTCAAGAAAAATTGAGTTCTGTGTTGGCTATTGAGATGGACCTTGAAAATGGGATGTTAGTCTCCCAAGATTTCATTATGAAATTTTCAAATGTTAAGCAAAGTTGAAAGAATTCTCCATTGAACACCTGTATACCTGTCACCTAGTTTCTACGACTAACGTTTTATTGTACTTGCTTCACTGTGTATCTGTTGTTGGCACATCCATTTTTCTATCCATCATTATTATGCTTTTAAAGATTCCATTTATTTATTAGAGCACAAGAAGAGGGAGAAGCAGGCTTGCCAGTGAGTGGGGAGCCCGATGTGGGGCTCAGTCCCAGGTCTCTGGGACCATGACCTGAGCTGAAGGCAGACACTTAGCTGACGGAGCCACCTGGGTGCCTCCCATCAGATTATTTTTTAAAATTGATTTTCTAAATGATGGTTTGGCTTTCATAAAGGCATGCAAATAGGGGAGCATCAGTTTCTCTGAGTGATACATAAAACCTAGGAAGTTTGAAAAAGTATAGGCTGACTATTGTCAGATTGAAATTGGACTTGGTATGTAGTATGAAAATAATGTTACAGAGGTGCCTGTGTGGCTCAGTCATTAAGTGTCTGCCTTGGGCTCAGGTCGTGATCCCAGAGTCCTGGGATGGAGCCCCACATGGGAGCCCTGCATTGGGCTCCCTGCTCAGCAGGAAGCCTGCTTCTCCCTCTTCTACTCCCGCTGCTTGTGTTCCCTCTCTCACCGTGTCTTCTATCAAATAAATAAAATCTTAAAAAAAAATCCTCTTAAAAAAAGTTATAGATTGTATTTTTCTATGAAATTATATTTTTTTAATAAAATAAGAAATGATGAAAATATGGTCATATTTTTAGTTCTTAAAATGCAATTTCTTTGGGGGCACCTGGGCGGCTCAGTCTTTTAAGTGTCTGCTTCAGCTCGGGGCATGATTCCAGAGTCCTGGGATCGAGCCCTGCATCTGGCTCCCTGCTTAGAAAGAAGCCTGCTTCTCCGTCTCCCGCTCCCCCTGTTTTGTGTTCCTTCTCTTGCTGTGTCTGTCTTTGTCAAATAAATAAATAAAAACTTTTAAAAAATCCAATTTCTTAGAGATGCTCATATAAATATAGATACCCATGGAATGCAAATAAAGCCAAGGTACCACATTTGGTTTAAAATTCATACATAGAATTTGGTGATGGAACACATTATATAATTAATTTAATATGAATAGTAGGCATGGGGCTCCTGGGTGGTACAGTCAATTATGCCTGACTCTTGTTTTTTTTTTTTTTTTTTTCTTAAAGATTTTATTTATTTATTTGACAGAGAGAGACCGCGAGAGGGGGAACAACAGCAGGGCGTGAGGGCGAGGGAGAAGCAGACTCACAGTGGAGCAGGGAGCTCAGCGCCAGGCTCAATCCCAGGATCTTGGATTATGACCTGAGACAAAAACAGATGCTTAACAACTGAGCCACCCAGGTGCCCCAAGTGTCTGACTCTTGAAACAGACTCTTGGTTTCAGCGGGGTTCATAATTTGAGGAGAAATCTTAGGCTTTCAGGATCGTGTCTGTTTGGCTCTGTGCTCAGGGCAGAGTCTGTTTAGGATTCTCTTCTTCTGTACCCCTTCCCTGTGCCCCCCACTAAAAAAATAAAAGTATATGAATAGTAGTCATTTACCTAATATTTAGCTTTTTGTTTGGTCTGCTCTTTAAAATGAATATTTAGGGGCTGCCTGGCTGGCTCTATATGGTGGAGCATGTAATTCTTGATCTCATGGTGGTGAATTTGAGCCCCACCTTGGGGGTAGAGTTTATTTAAAACAAAAAAACAAAAACCTGACCTTCATACTTTTGTGTCCTGGGAGAGTGATTTCAACAAGGAAAGCTCATTGTTGTTGGTTTTATCTTTTTAAAAATATTTTATTTACTTATTAGAGAGAGTGAGAGAGAGAAGTCAAGCAGTGGCAAAGGCAGAGGGAGAAGCAGATTCCCAGGTCCTGGGATCATGACTGGAGCCAAAGGCAGATGCCCAGCTGATTGAGCCAACTATGCACACTGTACCCCCCCACCCCTTTTTTAAAGATTTTACTCATCCATTTCAGAGAGAGCAAGAATGAGGAGGGGGTGAAGGGGTAGAGAGAGAGAGAAGCATACACCCCCCCTACCCCCGACCTTGTGCTGAGCAGGAAGCCCAACAGGGGCCTCAGGCCTGACCCCGCCCTGATCCCAGGACCCAGAGATAATGATCTGAGCTGAAGGCAGATAGATGCCCAACCGACTGAGCCACCCAGGTGCCCCAGAAAGCTCATTGTTATACATTATTATTATTTTTTTAAATGAGAAATCCTAAAGCTGGAGTTAGCAATCTCAAAATATACTTAAGGCAATTGTGAGGCAAAGTTACATTAGCTTAAAAAGATGCCTTAAAATTTACATCAATTCTAGTATTGCATTAGTGAAACACTAGAAATTCTTGATAGCTTTCTGATTTTAATATGTTTTTACCCAGGGTGCCTGGGTGGCTCAGTGGATTAAAGCCTCTGCCTTCAGCTTAGGTAGTAATCCCAGGGTCCTGGGATGGAGCCCTGAATTGGGCTCTCTGCTCAGTAGGGAGCCTGCTTCCTCAGCTCTCTCTGCCTACTTGTGATCTCTGTCAAATAAATAAATAAAATCTTAAAAAAAATATATGTCTTTACCCACTGACCTTAGTGTAGGATGAAGGTTACAATGAGATACTTCAGTGGATCCAAAGGGAGTTAAATTTTGATGTGCTAAACCTAAAAGTGATATCAGGCAGACAGACATGGAACTGAGTGCATCCCGAATCCTTGTGTGAGTGAGCCTGGCTAGCTCATGGAGAACTTAAAGATCCATGCAATATAAAATGTATTCGGGTATAGCAAAAGGCACAAATTCACACCTATTAGAACTTATTAGCCATGTTAGAAATAACAAGTGTTGGGGAAATGTAGAAAGCTATTTTAGTATTATGTATATACCTGTAGTAGCAGACAGCATATCATTTAAAAGGTACCTTGCTTTGGGGAGTGAGGGACAGGGAATCAAAAACTAACAAAGAGCTCACTACTAAGAGGTTTTATTAAATGTGTAAGTTACATTCCACGTGGACAAGACAGCTTTCATAGCACACCAGGATACACTTGTGAGATCAAGTGAGGTTCAGAATTGTAGCTCATCTTAGGTCTTTTCATTCTGTAGTAGAGAGAGATGTAAAACATCTTCATCCTTTAACTTGTGTCTCCTCTTAGTTGTGATCTTGAAGGACAGCAGCGTAGGGTCTTAGCTCCTAGGAGGAAAGGCAGAGTTAGCAAAGAAATGACTAAACTGATGGTTAATTGTCTGTCTCCCAAAGTTTTAATGGGTAATTGCTGAGATAGCTTTCAAAGTCTTTGGTAACCTGAAAGTTTAAAGTTTTGCTTGGATGACAAATGGAATTAAATTTGTTAGCCATCTAGGTTTTTTCCAGATAGGATAAAATGCTAAGTCATTAATTACTGGATATAGGTTTGTGCTTTTGACTTCTTACTGCAAAGAAACTAAGAGTATTTAAATCTGTTGGTAAACATGTTTTGTGATTAACTGATTCATAAATTGGCATCTAAAGAATTCTGTTATAACCGTTCACAATTGATTAATAACTGACTAGAGGTTAAGGTATTTCAAAGAATTCAAAATTCTGCTTAGTATAACTAAGACTGATGGAAATAAGGGAAACAACTCTGTGGAAAAGTAGATTATATGTAAGAAAGATTTCAGGAATGGGAATACATTTTCTTGAGGGTAAGAGAAGGTAATTTTGTCCTACATGAGATGATTGTTTGGAAGGAAATGACTTGGGACAAAACCTGAATGCAAAGGAAAGTTGAAGGGAAATCTTCAGAAAAGGAATTTTAGCTATGGTCAGGATGGACTAAGATTGAAATGAATGGGTTTTAAAGGTACATTGGTATAAGACTGAAATTGTCTCTGTTCAAAAGGACAAAGTTTTCTTAGATTAATTGATCTGCTGTTAAGAAAATGTAAATGGTTTTCTCTTTGCCTGCCCAGAAAACCCAGTTTCTATGTTTTGTTTTATCACGTGTTTAACATCCCTGATTATATTTAGGCATGTGCTTTAAAACTTTATAAGATTTTAGCAAATGTTGACAAGATTTAAGATGTAAATCTCTTTAACTCAGGCTTTTCCTTGGTATGCTAAGTTACTCATGCAATACTGCTAAACCAGTGATAAACCTTGGGTTACATTTGGAAAAATACTAAAGCTATTCTAGAGATTCTATGCACTTCCTAAAGTTTTAATGTTTTGAGAGATCATCACTTGATACTGTAATAATGGAAATGTTATGTGTCACAGAAATAACCTGATTTCCTTGCCAACTAAATGTCTCATCAGCTCTAACCATATCCATTCCGAGTTTTTGTCATTTATAATTGTTTTAATTCTCTTGTAAAATGAGTTTTATCTTCAAGGAGATTCATATAAAGGACTTTCAGGACAGAGATACTTGATATACTTGAAAATCCTAAAACTGAAATGGGTAAGAATTTCCAAAACTAACTAAAGCTGCATTCACCAGATTTAGTAACATGGGACTAAATGAACTAAAAGATTATAGTGTTGTGTCTCCTAATGTTTTGTCTTATTTTAAACATTGCTGGTTCTCTAATGTTTGCTCTTCCAGAATAGGGATACTTTTTCTTAAGTTATCTGTAACTTACAGAGATGTGAAATATTTATTTGCAAACAAATCAAACCATTCAACTTTTCTCTCTATCTGAACGCTCTGAAACCAAAAGGTCTCAGTAACTACTCTTTTCTTCTATGGCAATCAGTCATTTGCATAAGTTCAATAAGAATCTGTTCTTGTAACAGGACACCATTGGAAACTAGTTATTTTACCAAGGCTTTGACTGGAATGTCATATTTGAGAAAGACATGCATAGACTCAGATATGACCAGACAGCTTTAAGGAACTAAGGTTGACTTTATGAAACCTGGAGCCATAAAGCCCTTTGGGACTGTTGGCCTGATACCTTGCTTACAGAGTTCCCAGCAGCCTCACCAGGTGAGTAAAGAATGTCACTTCCTGGCAGGATACTTTGGGAACCTCAGGAAGAAGAATTTGCCCAAATCGACAGGTATTGCAGGCATGTCTGATGGCAAGTACGTGGCTTGGCTTCTGGCCCGGAGAGGCTACTAAAAGTTCAACCTAGAGATTCCTTATAAGAAGCTCCAGCAACGTATATTCTAAAAGATCTGTATGATCACACTCACTGTTCTTGCTGAGCTTATGTAAATAATAGGCCAAGTTTGTTAAAAATGGACTTGTTTCTCAAATAAATAAGTCCTGATTTGGCTGTCTCTGGAAATGAGGGTAATTTTAGAGAGAAAAATTATGTTTTAATAACCCCTTTATGGATGTTAAATTCTAGATTTGATTGTTTTTAAGTGTTTGTTTACCTAAGCTAAACAATTTGAGGTAAACTTCAGAAAAGTTACACAGTAGCTCATTTAGACGATCTTCTTGCTTTTTTATTTTGTGGGGATAATAACAAGACCCCATGGCACATGATTAAACAACTGGAAAAATGGGATTGATTCCCCTACAATTGTATAACTTAACTATCACCTTGTGTGTGGCTGGAATAATGAAACTGCCTAAAAGCCAGCATACCACACTCCATAGGATTAACAATGGACTTGTGGAGATAATGGATGACTCCATTTTCTTTATGATTGGATTGGATGATGCATTGACTTATCTCTTGACAAGTCTTCTCCCACTCGCCAGTGATCCTCTGTATTCAGGATATTGTTTAGGCTGGACCACTCAAAGGGCTACTTAATGGTTTCATCCCTTAGTCATATTTATTCTAGAAGCCACCTCTGTTGAGGTGCAATTGCAAACAGATGCTTTAGTTAAGCATAGAACAGCCCTCCTCATAAAAAGGGCCTCAGAGCTGACTATGGGACAGTCCCTGACTGTAATGACTTCATATCAGGTCCAGATTTGTCTTAGAAGCCAAAGGCCACCAATGGATGATGGAGGCCAACTTATTAAATACTGGGCTATACTTACAGATATGACAGAAATAATACTTAAAACTTGTCAGACTTTAAACCTAGTTACCTGTATGCCTGAACCTGACCATTGTGCTTCTTTCTCTGTGGAGCAAAAATGTTCAGAGGTTATTGATCTTGCTTACTCTATTTGGCCAGATTTAAGATGCCCCTGTTAAAAATACGAATGACGGTTGGTTTACTGATGACAGTAGTTTTTATAAAAAAAAATAAGAAAAGCTAGGTATGCCATAGTGCTCACTAGTACTTTGCAATTGCCAAAGCCTAAAAATAAACATTAACACTGACTCCAAATATGCCTTCCTGGTACTACATGCCCATGGAGCTATTTGGAAGGAAAGGGGATTGCTGTCAAGCCATTAACTCCCCAATCAAATATGGGCCTAAGTTACAAAACCCTCCTTATCGCTATACTAAGGATGGTGTATATCAAATCTGGGATACATATTTGTGGCTCACACCCACGATTGGACAGCTCAGTCAAAAGGCAGTTTTATGCTGGGATCAAAGAAACATACATATGATACTTGGGCAAATAACACGCAACATCTAGGATGGCTATCATTAGAAATGTGTTCCCAAATAATAGTACTCCAGGCTACTGACTGGTTTGCTACTGATTGGGTAAGGCGACCTGGCATTAGATGGTCAGCTCCAAACGGAACCCACTGGATATGTGGAACTAACCTGTGGCCCTGGCTTCCTCCAGGGTGGATAGGTCACTGTACTTTAGGATTTGCCTGGATTCATGGGCGCATTACTAAGACCATCACCACTCCAGCTAATCTCCCCAATTTATTTATTTTTTATTTTTTTTAAAGATTTTATTTATTTATTTGACAGAGAGATAGCACAAGAAGGCAGAACAGCAGGCAGAGGGAGAGAGAGAAGCAGGCTCCCCGCTGAGCAAGGAGCCCAATGCGGGACTCGATCCCAGGACCCTGGGATCATGACCTGATCCGAAGGCAGCTGCTTAACCAACTGAGCCACCCAGGTGCCCCTAATTTCCCCAATTTAAAGCAAGGATGGACACGATCTGTTTTTAAATGTTATGATCACTTAGCATCCACTTTTGTTCCATCTGTGGGACTAGAGGATGTCATGTGGCATGTATAAGCCCTTAATGAATATACTACAAAGGCACTCAGTGATTCACTAAATAGCATCTCCCTACTTAATATAGAAATATCACAAATACTCAAGGCAGTCCTACGAAATGGAATGGCCTTAGATGTCCTGACAGGAGCACAGGGTGGCACATGGGCAATTATCAAAGCAGAATGTTGTGTGTACATCCCAGACTATCACAAAAATGTCACAGGACTAATAAAAGATCCGAATACCCAAATTAAGGCTCTACAAGATCCTTCTCTCTCTCTCAGTGATTGGTTAGCTTCCTGGTTTGGAGGAGGACTATGGCCAACAATTAAAAATCTCTTTCTTGGGCTTCTCATTCTTAGAGCCTTATTAATCTTAATATGTTGCTTTGTTCAGTGTTTCTCTACTTGGTGCCAAGACTCCATTGCTGCAGTGACTTCACCACGACAGATGATCCTGACCATGCACAGAGACACCTCTTCACTGTCAGCACTGGATTCAGCTGCCTCCACCTTTCGTAACTCCCCTATACGTTCCTCCACTGATCAATGTTGACCCGAGTAGGTAGGGACAGCTCTGTGCCCCTATTCAGCAGGAAGAAGTTACAGAAGATGAGACCTTCCACCTTCAACTACCTTAAAGATTTAAGGGTCAAAATTGTTCAGGGGGGAATGATGAGGGAGCAGGAGGCTGGCTGAAGACAAAGCAAAAGCTGGCACCTTGCACCCCCTGTCCACCTGCTCCCCTCGGTAATGTGTGTGACATTCCTCAGGCACCCCTGACTGCCATAAACGAGAAACAAATAGTTAACTTGCAGAGATCACAATCCTGCAAGACAGAGTCTCCCTTGGTTTACAAATGTCCTAGAGATCTACAAAGAGCTTACCTTATCAATAGCACAATTTCCAGAGGCAACTAACTCAGTTCCTCAAGCCCTAAATAAAGTTAAATTTCTTCTAAACCCAAATCTCACTAACAAAGTGCTTGATAGAAGAAATGTGATTGGCTTGCCAAAAGACAACATTGATCAAGCCGCAAGACCTCCGGTATCCCGGCACCTTGTAGGCCCTCTTTAGCTTAAGAAAGTTCCGTTGAAACCTCCCTTCCCCTCACTGTCCCCCAACCACAAGGTACGTAACCTGCCACCTCTCACAACCCAGGGCAGCAGCTCTTCCTGCGTACGGGTCCTGTCCTCGTGCTTTAATAAACCACCATTTTGCACCAAAGATGTCTCAAGAATTCTTTCTTGGTCATCGGCTCCCGACCTCAGCCCACCGAACCTCACCTAGGTTCTAGAACTTCATCATCGTGACTTGCCTTTTGCACAAAGCACACCTCTCCTGGTGAGGTCGGCCTGCTCCCTCAGGCTATTTTGTTACTCTGGCTTGGAAGAAGTGAGCAGTGGCTTTCCTGCAGACCTTTGCAGGGCTCGTCCCCTCAGGGGCGCACTGATAAGAGCATAATGACTTGTTAGACCCTATGTATGTATGTATGTATGTATTTAGTTAGTTAGTTAGTTAGTTAGTTATTAGACCGTATTTATTTTGCAGATGAGCTTGGATGTCACCAGTACCGCACGTGCGTGTAGGCTTAAAAACTTCTGAACTTAATGCCTCTTCATCTTTCATCAGGTTATAGCTTTTGAATTCTAGTTATTTGTTCTAGCTATAAATATATTAATAGTATTTTTCTTTGGCCACATATGGGGTATGACCTTTGACATCCTGCTTGGCTGTGCCTGGGAATTTAACATCATTCAGTTTAGATGGAATTCCCTTGCTTTGTTTCCTGTGATAGTGTGGGGAATACACATTTTGGCTCTTTCAACCAGTGGTGGAGGAAGACAGGAAAAAAATAAAAATTGAACCACACAAAGAGGATCTTAATTATTTCTGCTGGGTGTGGTTCAAAAACAAGCGTGCTCTTTACAAGGAGTCTGAGCCTACAAAATTATTTAGTGCAGAATATTAGGAAAATATTATGATGATATTTAGTTGTTTTTTTTTTTTGATCTGGGTTTAATTTTTTGACAAGTTAGATATTTTAGGGTCTTTGAACTCTTGTATTTATAGTAGAAAGAAAATGTTTTGGGGCGCCTGGGTGGCTCAGTGGGTTAAAGCCTCTGCCTTGGGCTCAGGTCATGATCCCAGGGTCCTGGGAGCCTGCTTCCTTTCCTCCCTCTCTGCCTACTTGTGATCTCTTTCTTTCAAATAAATAAATAAAATCTTAAAAAAAAAAAGAAAGAAAGAAAATGTCTTTTTGTGATGCTTTTATGTCTTAAGTATGTTATCAATAGCAGAGAAAGCTGCAAAAGGGAACATATCACTCCTCTCCCCTGAGCAGGAGAGCGTTTTGCTGTTACTAAGTTTACATGTGTGATTGTCTTCCTGAACCACTGTTAGAAGCTCCATCAAAAATGATCCCTTCTGAATTGTCATAAAATTCAGTACCTAAAATTTGTTGAGGTAGAGAGAAATGTTGAAGCCAGACTTTTGCAGTATTCCCTTTTTAGAAGTCACAAAAGTCCACTTTTGCCTTAAGTGCTTTATTTTATTTATTTTTTTATTTTAAAGATTTTATTTATTTATTTGACTGATCACAAGTAGTCAGAGAGGCAGGCAGAGAGAGAGAGAGAGGAGGTAGCAGGCTCTCTGCAGAGGAAGAGGCTTGATCCCAGGACTCTGAGATCATGACCTGGGTCAAAGGCAGAGGCTTAACCCACTGAGCCACCCAGGTGCCCCTGCCTTAAGTGCTTTAAACAGAAAATCATGACACCCTGTTTATGACACCCTTCTGACTACTCCCCTCCCACCCCCCAGCCCCTGCATTAAAAAGCTTACCTTTTGTTCATTAATTTTCTCATTGCCCATCTAAGGCTGATATCTGGGGTAGATTAGTTAAAAATGTGGGATGTAGGGAATCTATCTGATCTGGTCTCAATTAATTCACTAAATGAAGAATGCCACGTAGTCTTCTGAGCTTTTGAGGGTACAGATTTAAATGGCTTATATTAAAAGGGTCTTTTTGATCATCTCCTACTTCTCCCCTCCTTACATTTTCTTTTCCTCTTTGCGTTCTTTCTTATTTTCAGCCCCCTGATTTATTTATTTTGAATAAATTTCTCCAACCTGTTAATGTAAATCAGGTAAAATGTTTCTTCCAAGGTTATTGCTGGTTACTGGTACATTTTTACTTCGTTAAAACAACCCTGTTGTATCAATTACTGCCATGGGAAATGGTCACTAAATTATTAATAGATCTAATCCCATTCAAAAGTATTTATAAATAGAATATTTAATGTCTGACAAATTGTATAGGAGTTAGGTTAAAGTGTTTGGATTCTCATTTATTTCCTAGTTCTTGAATTTTGGCTTGGGCTTTCAAGTTCCTTAAACTTTGTGTAATGAAGGTATAAAGAATCATGGAGACTATTTTTTATTTTTTTAAGAAATCTCTGTATCTAATGTGGAGTTCAGACTCCCAACCCCGAGATCAAGAGTTGCATGCTCTGCTGATGGAGCCAGCTAGGTGCCCCTGAAGTTTCATTTCGAACAAATTTTAGAACTACCCATCTGAAACAGAAGCCTCTCTTTGGCCTTTTGTGGATTTTGAGAATCTGTTATTTCCCACATTGCTATAAGCCTAGGTGTTTGCGTATAATTTCCCCCTCCCCTACCCCTGGCTTGCTTCTGGTTCTGGATTTGGGAGCCACCTTGAATTAGCTTAATTTATTTTCCCTTCTGGAGCAGGAAGCCAGTTCCTATAATTATTCTTTTCCCAGCTAACCAGTCTTAACTCTTTAATAAGCCTTTCAGAAGACTTAGATTTCTATGTGTTGACAAAACACAGAATCCCAAGCCTAGTCTTCTGTTGTGGGTGGAGAATGACCAGTGAAGTACCAGCGGGGTTGCTGGTGCCCTTGTCTGGGGACAGCATGCTTCTGGGAGGGTGGCTTGAGCCTGTGCTAGTTTTTGGATGCTGTCACCATTTGACATAGAAGAACTGTAGTAGACTGTAGGGGCGTAGGGACCTGTGCTTCTAACCTGTGTGTGGAGGATGGTAGTACTGTGCCTCATCAGAGCAAGTTCCACATTAAGCAAGGCCCATAAAGAGGAGAGTAACTGAGAGGGGTAAGCTAAATGGAAACAACTCAGTGTATTGTAGTCTTTAAGCTAAAAAAATCTGTAATTGTGTGTTTACCTGTCTTGAAAGATACATATATTTTTTAAAGAGGTTTTTTTTTTTTTTTTTAAGATTTTTATTTATTTATTTGGCAGAGACACAGCGAGACAAGGAACACAAGCAGGGGGAGTGGGAGAGGGAGAAGCGGGCTTCCTATGGGGTAGGGAGCCTGATGTGGGGCTCAATCCCAGGACACCAGGATCATGACCTGAGCCAAAAGCAAACACTTAATGACTGAGCCACCCAGGTGCTCCCCCCTTTTAAATATTTTTATTTTATGTATTTGATAGAGCGGGAGTACAAGCAGGGAGAGGGAGAAGCAGGCTCTTGCTGAGCAGAGAGCCTGATGAGCAGAGAGCCCAACGTGGGGCTCTATCCAAGGACTGACCTGAGCTAAAGGCAGATACTTAACCAACTGAGCCACCCAGGTGCCCCAAAAGATAGTTTTACTAAAATTCAGTTTGTACCGGTAAATAGGCAGGGAAGGGAAGGAAACAGCCTTTCGGCATCAGATAGTCTGCTTGTATAGATGTCAATTTCCATTGAATCTGCACTATCAAATCCATCCCATTATGTGATTTGTAGTTAACCTATATTTGACTTTTGGAAAGAGAGAACGAACAAAGGTGCAAGATCATAAGTAAATACAGCCGTATCAGTGTTAATTCTGGGCACATTTTTTTTTTTTTAAAGATCTTAAAGTAACCTCTACCATTGTGGGGCTTGAACTCACAACCCCAAAAGAGTCACATGCTCTTCTGATGGAGCCAGCCAGGTGTCCCTTTAGGTGCATACTGTTACTACTTGTCCTCGTAGAGTTAAGTGTATCTTCATGCTGTGCAGTGGTGACTCCTAAACTCTGGAGCCATAATCTGGTTTAGCAGACTTTGCAGCCTTCCTGTCCCATCTGTGTTAAATCCAGAAATTATTAATTTGGAGATGGGTGGTGTTGGCTGACTTCACATTCTGATACATCTCTGTGTTAGCATAGTCTGTACATTAGTAAAAGGGTTAAAAATCGCAGGGTTGTATGGTTTTTGTGCTTTAATGAGTATGAGCAAGAATGTTCTCCCTGTTTTGCTTTAATACCTGGCATGGACATTTTTGTCTGTTGATTACAGAGATTTGACCATGTCAAACCAGGCAGGCTTTATGGAGTTGGCACCTCCAGTGGTAAGGACTCCAAGCTCCTGTAAACTGCTTGGGAAGTGCCTGAGCCAGCACTGCATGTGTGACCTGTTACATGCCTTGGGATGACCCATGTGCAGATACTGTGCCATGAATATTTCTTCAGCTGCATTGGATTGGGTGTTCATTTCGTCTCTGCCTTCATCATCATCTCCCTACCCCTCCTAATATTTCCCTTTCTGTTAGAAGCAGTGAAGTTCCCACGTTCCTCTGTTAGTCGATGTGGAAATTTTGCCTACTTGGCTTCATTTGAGGTGAGCTGAGGTGGGAGAGGAATACTAGTCTTAATCAGAGATTGTTGGGGTTGTGTGTTTTAATTTCCTCTGTCTCCATTTTCCCACCTGTGATTTTAGACAGTCTGATTGGCTGGCCAGTGCAGTGCCTGCAAACATGCTCGGAGGTCTTTAGTCAGATCAGTTTTCCTACACCTCTGGAAGGATGTCCTTAGATTACCAAGGTGTTCCCAAACTGATGTTGGGACCCTTACAGAGCCATCAGAATTCCTAACATTTGCGTTTTACCAAATGACCTCAAGAGCCTCACCCAGATCTGTAATATTGCAGTATATATTAGGAGTCCTGGATTCTGTTTTCAGATTGGTAACCAGATAATTTATATTTAGATGAATCACATCACTGCTGTACTAGTTTGTTGATCTGTAAAATGGGGTTAACAATACCATGGGGAAGAACTTGGTAGGGCAAATGGAAGTGTTTAGAGCAGGAGCTGTATAATTACACCATATTATACACTTCAGCGTTAGTCAGAACAGTTGGACTTAAAATTCAGAGTAGCTGAGAGTTTGGGGCTTTCATTTTTCCGTTTATGGGCTTCTGGATTATATGGAATATTCTTGTTTATTTATTAAATAGGTTTTATTTAATTATTTATTCATGAGAGACAGAGATCGGCAGAGGCAAAGGGAGAAGCAGTCTCCCTGCAGAGCAGGGAGCCCAATGTGGGACTTGATCCCAAGACCCTTGGATCATGATGTGAGCCCTAAGGCAGACGCCCAACTAACTGAGCCACCCAGATGCCCTGGGATATTTATATTTATTTATTTAAATTTATATTTTTAAAAATTATTTATTTGACAGAGAGAGCGTGTATAAGCAGGGGGAGTTGCAGGCAGAGGGAGAAGCAGGCTCTTCCCCTGGCCCCCACTGACTGAGCCATCTGGAATATTTTCAGGTAAAATATTCTTCTATGGAATCTTTTCAGGTAAAAAGCACAGATCAGAACCAAAGAAAGAGCCAAAATACCTAGCTATCTTTCCTAATAGTACAGCATTGAGTTTGATAGGGACATTCTGGAAGACTTGTTTTGTATTTTGGAAGAGCTTCTGATAGCATGGGAAAATACCTAGCAACATGAAAAAGCAGAATATAAAATTGTATATAAACTGATCTGACTGTATGAAACACCTTTCAATTTCCAGTTGTGTCAAAAATCTCAAGGAAGTAATACTCAGATGTTGATGGTGGGAAATATTTGGATTGTATAAATATGGGTAATTTATTTTTCCTTTATATTTTGACCGCCTTTTCACATTCTAAGCACCAAACACATTAGAAGCGTGTAAGGTTTTTGAAATGAAAATTAAGTTTATGGTTTTCCATTCCTCTTTGAGAGAGAATATTGGATTCAAGCAAGTGTCGATTAGTTTTACTGTTAAAGGAAGGAGAAGAGGATGGGAATTAGACTGCATATTTATTTAATTGCATAAGCATACCAGGTAGATATTGTTACTATCCCCATTTTTTTTTTAAAGATTTTATTTATTTATTTATTTGACAGAGAGAGAGACCACAAGTAGATGGAGAGGCAGGCAGAGAGAGAGAGAGAGAGAGAGAGAGAGGGAAGCAGGCTCCCTGCTGAGCAGAGAGCCCGATGCGGGCCTCGATCCCAGGACCCTGAGATCGTGACCTGAGCTGAAGGCAGCAGCCTAACCCATTGAGCCACCCAGGCGCCCACTATCCCCATTTTTAATTTTCCTTTTGTTTTTACTATTTTTTTAAGTTTTTATTTATTCGTTTAAGCAATTTCTACACCCAACATGGGGCTTGTACTCATGACCCCAAGATCAAGAGTCTCATGCTTCTCTGACTGAGCCAGCCAGGTGCCCTCTATCCCCGTTTTTTAGTTGAGGAAACTGAGGCACAAAATTAATTGCCCAATGTTACGTAGTAAGTAATGGAACCAAGCAAGATGTCAGTGTTTTTTTATTATAAAACTCAGGCTCTTAAACAGTTCACTGCACTACATCAGAGAGAATGATTATCTTTGGACTCTTGGAGAACAAAACTAGAACTCAAGGGGTGCCTGGGTGGCTCAGTGGGTTAAGCCTCTGCCTTCAGCTCAGGTCATGATCTCAGGGTCCTGGGATCGAGCCCCACATTGGGCTCTCTGTTCAGCGGGGAGCCTGCTTCCCCTCTTTCTCTGCCTGCCTCTCTGCCTACTTGTGATCTCTCTGTCAAATAAATAAATTAAAATCTTTAAAAAAACACCACAAAAAACAGAACTAGCACTTAAATTTAAAATTGGAAATTTTAATACAAGGGTATTATATAAATTTAAATACAAGGGTAAAATAATAATAATGGATAATAATCAGTTAATTAACAGAATCTAAACTGTTAATGTAGAAACTGACAATCCCAAGACAAATTTTTGTTGACTCACCCAGCCTGTTCACTTTTTTATTTTATTTTATTTTTTATTTATTTTATTGGCAGAGAGAGACACAGTGAGAGGGGGAGAAGCAGGCTCCCTGCAGAGCAGGGATCCTGAAGCTGGGCTTGATCCCAGGACCCTGGGATCGTGACCTGAGCTGAAGGCAGCTGCTTAATGACTGAGCCACCCAGGCACCTCAAGCTGGTTAACTCTTGAGGATGACAAAGTACTTTGATGTAAAGAACCTTTGGGTTAGTGGGTTTTTTCCTCTTCTGAGGAGAGGAAAGAGTGCATTTGTGGTGATGATTAATGAGTGGTTGGGAAGAGATGACCAAGTGACCCCACATGGCTCACAGCGTGGCCAGAAGGAGTTGTCCGGTGTTTTCCTTTGTAGGTGAATGGGTGGACTTTACTCCTTTGTGCTGTGGACTCTGTCACTCCCTCCACATACTGCTTAAAAGAAGGAAAGTAGTTCCTTTCACAGATGGACTTGGCTTGTTGATGCTCTATGGTGACAAATAGAACAAGTACTGACCCATTTGGACAGAACAGACTTGTTCTTGGGGTGAGCTTAAGCTTCAGAAAGCTTACTGAGTCCTCATTTGAGGGGCAAGGGTGAGGTAAAATTCTCAATTAAGCTGTTAACCAAACTTTGCTAAGTGCTAGTCTTCCTTACCATTTGGCAATGTCTCCAATGCATGGATAGGAAACTGAGGCCAAGGGAGGCCTTGGGGCTTGCTCCAGACCACCCTCCTGGCTTCGTAGGAGTTGTGGGTTGCCAAGCCTGCTTACTAGATCATCAGTTGGCCTGTATAACTACTGGAGTTTCCCTTGTTTAGAGAAAGTGTTTCGGTGTTGCTTTGCAATATGCATGAGGAGAGTTGTGTGGTTCAGAGGCAGTGATAGCCTGGGCTTCACAGGTAGGTACTACTTGCCTTTGGATCTTGCTTCCAAATAATGTTCATTCCCATATAACTTTTAAGAAATCATGTTAGCTTAACAGTGGTTCTTTCTTTTCACTGCTTCTGTATGTTGCTTGTGTGAAGAGGTAGTATTTTAGATGTTCCTAAACAAGTAGTTCATAATAGATGGACAGGATTTGTGCCAACGTAGCATGAGATTATGTAGGTTATTAATATTTGTTTTTTTAAGATTTTATTATTTATTTATTTGACAGAGAGATCACAAGTAGGCAGAGAGGCAGGCAGAGGGAGAGGGGGAAGCAGGCTCCCCACTGAGCAGAGAGCGGGATGCAGGGCTGGATCCCAGGGCCCCGAGATCATGACCTGATCCGAAGGCAGAGGCTTAATCCACTGAGCCACCCAGGTGCTCCTTAATACTTGTTTTATTAAAAAATTTTTTCTTTCTTAAAAAGATTTTATTTATTGGGCACAGAGAGTGAGATGACAAGTAGGCAGAGAGGCAAGCAGAGAGAGAGGGAAGCAGGCTTCCCACCGAGCAGATCCTCTGAGCCACCCAGGCGCCCCAAAGTGATAGAATTTCTATTTACCTATGTAAAAGGGCTCCTTGGGGCAGTAAGTAGTGTTTAGAACCTTGAGTATTGTCACCAAATTTATTCAAGGTTGTTGAACTTAGCAGAACTTATTCAAGTTAACATTAAATATGGGTTTCTTCATCTCTGAAATGAGAATAATACTTCCTGGGATTTTTTGTGAGGGCTGAGATTGGGGTTGCCACATAAAAAGGCAGAGGTTGCTGTCTCCCCTGCCCTCTATCCATTTTATCCACAGAGTTTTTTTCAGATAGAAGGGAGAAAGGAAAAAATTCTAAGTATTTCTACATTCTTGTTGTATAAAAGACTAGGCTGGTGGTTCTCAACTGGGAAGGATTTTGCCCCCCAGGGCACATTTGGCAATTGGGGAAAGACTTTTGGTTGTGGAAATGGGGCAGGAGGGGGTCACTACTGGCGTATCTAGAGGCAAAAGGCCAGAGTTGTTGCTAAACATCAAAACATCCAGCAGTGCTCTGGACAGCCCCTCAACAAAGAATGATCTGGTCTCAAATGGCTAATACTGCTGAGATTAAGAAACCTTGCTCTGTGCAAAATTACCCTGTATATTTTCCCTACACTAAAATCCCTTTATTTGTTGATCATTAAGTGTTGCAAAACTCAGAATGTCATGAGTATGGAGTTTGCTTCAGTTCTTCTCCTCATCGTCCTAAGAGGTCAATAGATCATTCAGGACCCTTGCTGCCTTCTGAGACCTTGGGTCCCCCAGGTGTAGGATAGCAAAATGCTCATCCCAGGCCTGGTCCTTCACAGAATGGTCCTTGCTCTCACTGTGCTTCCTTCCTCCTCCCACACAACCTCTTTTACCACCTCCTTTATAAGCTTTTTTTGATTTCCTCAATGGAATTTCTTCCCTTGGATTCCTCATAACAGTTGTGCTTTCTCATGGAGATTCTCCTGGATTTTATCTCTTGCTTCCTATGTCTCATTAGGCTCTGAGCTCTGTAGGGCAATGCTCTTTCTTCTCTTTCCTGTTTCTGGAAACACCTGAGTTTAGTTCCTCACACATAATGGGTGTGAAACAGACATTTAAAAAATAACACTTTATGTTTTTCTTGATGAGGATGTGAAACTGTTTTATTCTTTCAAGTTCTGTCTTCCTCCTATTACTTTACTGTTCCTCTGTAAGTTACATGATGATGATGATGATGAGAGTGATGATGTCATCAAAGGTTCTCATCTGGCTTCACATGTTTTTCTAGAGTAACCATTTAAATTATCAGGTCCACTGTTGCTCTTGGACTAACCTAACCTAACCCAATCTATATGATTCTTACATGTAGAAAGGAAGAGAGTATTTCAATCTTTTCTGCCACTGAACTGTGCTGGTAGAAAAAGAAATTTCAAGAGTTTTTTTTAAAAAAGTACAGTTAAAGTAGGCAGACATATCATTGTTAAGGAAGCAGGTAGACTCTAGATAAACATGTGTATTGTAGCTTGGAAATAACTCTAAAGTGCTTCAAAATTTTAGTTTCGCCTATAATTGATTTATAGAGAAACAGAATGTTCTGAAATTCTGTAGTATTGGTTATCTAAACCATAGATTTAAGTTATTCTCATAAAGTTACTAGTTGCTGAGAAGTCGGTGGACTAGAGTGGCCAAGATCTTGGTTTCTCCTGGTAACACTGCTTGGCTTAACTTCTGCCTTTAGTACTTTGTTACTTGGGCAAGCCACCTCACTGTGCTGTAGCTTTCTCATCTGAAAAATGTGAATAGTAATTCTCCTCTAAGTTGTGAGAATTCAGTAAAATGTAGAATGTTCTAGAGGTGTTTGGTATGTAGGAAGTGTTTTATAAATGGTAGCTATTATCATTATTGTAGCATAGAACAGTTTATAGAAGGCAGAAAATAGGAAGGACATTGACATATTTTGAGTTTGGAAGACTCAGGTCAAGGGTGAGCTCGGCCTGTGGAACTGCTGCGAGGATTTATACTAATGTTATTAGCCATTCCATACCTCCGTTGCTGCAGGGCGAGCAATATAAATAATTTCTCCCATTCTGTGGATTGTCTTTTCACTTCCTTGGTATTTTTATCTTTTTTTTTTTTTGAATTATGGTAAACTACACGTAAAGTCACCATTGTAACCATGTTTAAGTGTGTAGTCCGTGGCGTTCAGTAGTGTCATATTGTTGAGCAGCCATCACCATCTTTCTCCAGTGTTCTTTTCATCTTGCAAAAGTGAAACTCTTTACCCATTAAGCAGTAACTCCCCATACCCACCTACCGTCAGCCCCTGGCCACCAGCATTCTACTGTTTCTGAATTTGAATACGCTTATTTCACTTAACATAAGGTCTTCAAGCATATACTATAGCATGTAACAGACTGTCCTTTTAAAATACCAAATAATATTCCATTGCATATACCACATTTCCATTCATCTGCCAATGGACACTTGGGTTCGTTCCATTTTTTGCTTCTGTTGCCATGAACATGGATGTAGAATATGTGGTAGTGTTCTTGGAAATAAAAAAGGGGTTTTGTTTTTGTTTTTGTTTTGGTTATTGTTGTTGTTTTAAGATTTTATTTATTTATTTGAGAAAGACACAGTGAGAGAGGAAACACAAGCCAGAGGGGAAGGAGAGGGAGAAGCTGGCTTCCTGCTGATCAGGGAGCACTGTGCAGGGCTTGATCCCAGGACCCTGTGATCACGACCAGAGCCGAAGTCAGACGCTTAATGACTGAGCCACCCAAGCACCCCGGAAATAAAAAAGGTTTTAAGAGTTTTTGGTGGAGGCCAATTTATCTATATTTTTGTGGTTGTTGCTTATGCTTTTTGGTGTTGTGTCTGAGAAACTCATTGCCTAATCCAAGGTCACAAGGATTTCTGCTTATATTTTCTTTTAAGAGTTCAATAGCGTTAGTTCTTATATTTAAGTCTGATACTTTTGAGTTAATTTCAGTATATAGTATGAGTTCCCATTCATATTTTTATGGACTGTTGACTTTAAATGTGTTCTCCAGTTGTTCAGTCTGCTTTGGTTATGCTGCGAGGTTGGAGCATAAACGCTTCTGGCGGGGGCCCTTCTTCACCACCTGCTACAGGACCCTGAGACCGCTCTCTCCTAGCCCCAGAGGATTGAGAAGTCTGGAGCAGAGACTTTGGCAGTTACTTATTTTTGCACCCTCTTCATGTTTCTTTATTCAGCATAATGGCGTCATTCTTTCTCACTTACCTCCGCAGCATACTTTATGTTAGGTAGAAGACTCCCCCTCCATGTAAGCCTCTTTGGGACTTGGAAATCCCACCTATGTGGATGCACGTCCCTTTTCTCTTCTGACCACACTCCAGCATAGTGGTGTGCCGAGAGGGATCTTAGTGTTGTACCTCAAGGCAGCTTCCCTCCTTCCCATTTAAGAAATTTAAAACAAATAAAATGACAGTGGTGTTGCCAAAGGATGTAGCCTTTATAGTACTTCAGTAGATTGTTTTAGGCCCTTTTCTTGTTTACCAGACCAGTCATTAGATGACAAGCCTCTCCTAGTTTTTCCAGTGTCGACAAGTAAGATTTGCTCTTCAGTAGGAACAAAAATAGCCCAGGACTGTTTTTGAAGGATTCCCCCTGGCTTGTGTGTGTATAAACTACATGCACATTTTCTATACAATCAGAGATTCTCAGGGTTTCAGATCCCCTTGCATAGTACTTGAATTCCAAGAACAAAGTGCCTAGCATTTTGGGAGGTCTGGGGTTCCTGGTTTTAGCTAATTATTATTATTTTTTTTAAGATTTATTCATTTATTTGACACACAAATCACAAGGAGGCAGAGAGGCAGGCAGAGAGAGAGGAGGAAGCAGGCTCCCCGCTGAGCAGAGAGCCCAATGCCCGATGCCTGGTCCAATCCCAGAACCCTGGGATCATGATCTGAGCCGAAGGCAGAGGCCTTAACCCACTGAGCCACCCAGGCTCCCCTAGCTAATTATGTTTTAAAACCTCTTTCCCTAGGTGCCTGGGTGGCTCAGTTAAACATCTTCCTTCAGCCCAGGCCATGATCCCAAGTTTCTGCTCAGTTGGGAATCTGGTTCTCCCTCTGCCTGCCACTCCCCCTGCTTGTGCTCGCTCTCTTTCTCTCTGTCAAATAAATAAATAAAATCTTAAAAAAAAACAAAAAACAAAAAACCAAACCCAAACACAGAAAGCCAAAAACCTTCCCTTATTTTTTGGAGGTAGATTAGCCAGTTTTTAAGTGGTGAGCATTCTTTAGTAAGTTAAAAATACCAAATGTAACCTAACTAAAGGTTCTTATTGCACCTTATGTTGATGGGCTTGAGTTGCTGAGCATGAGAAAATCTTGGTGACCACCAGTTCCTATCTGCCTTCTAGGTTCTCTGGTTTCAGAATGATGCACATTCATTTCATTGTCCTGAATGAATCCTGTCATCTGTAGCTTCCTCTTGAGAACACAGTGCCCCCCAGGGAGCCATGTGGAGGCCAGTGCCCCATAGGGCAACTGGATCTGTGGTCTTTTCCCAGGCCCACCCAAAACCCAGTATGTGAAAGGAGGGTCTGTGGTGGGTGGGCCCCATATTCAGCCACTTTATACACCCACAGACTGCGAATGAAGTTGAGGCAGTTGAGAGCTTACTGCTCTAACCACCCGTTGCCACTTACTGGCTGGGGCTGTTCACTGACCACAGTTCGATCACTGCAGTTCATTATGTTCCTGAATTCACCATGGAGCTCTTAGGAAGCGCACAAGCCATAGGAAGCATAGGAAGATAAGGAAGCAGTACCACCAGCGGCATCTGAAAAAGCATCTTCCTGAAGAACACCAGCACGTAAGGGCACCTCCTTCTCCACGGTGCATTACTGACCAGCCTTCTGCAAGTTTTACAAGACAACTTCACAATCAGAAAGCACCTCCTTCTCCACGGTGCATTACTGACCAGCCTTCTGCAAGTTTTACAAGACAACTTCACAATCAGAAACAAAGTGGTTATGTTAAAAAAGGAAACACTCTTCCCGTAAGGTATCATAAAAATTTTGACTGGACAACAACATTGTCTTTCTAAACAAAGGAAGAAAGTGTTAGTGCCCACAACTCACCTCAGCCTGGCCTGCTTCTCCAATCCAACCACTTTCTGCACCACCTGTTGGCAGAAGCCGTAGCACATGAAGAGGACCGGGTTCTCGGCGATGTTGGTGATCAGCGCTGGGCTGGTCCCCTTGTAGAAGCCTCGGAAGCCCACCTGGGAGTAGGTCTCCAGGCAGCAGTCGGTGAGGCCCCGGTACAGGTCAGGGAAGGTCTGCATCTTCACTTTCAAGGTGTCAAAGGGCTGCCCAGTCAGCGCACATGCTGTGCCCCCTAAAACCAGGACAGACGTCTCCTCCAGCACCAGTCTTCTGTTTTAGAATGCAGCCGCAAACACCCACAGAAATTTAGAGAGAGATAAGCACCCTACCCCAGGGCTTTCTTCTGTCGCAGTTCACTCCAACCTCTCTTCCCAGCCCCTGGCAACCAAACCTCCAAGCCCAGTTCAGTTAACAATAAAGGGTCCCCACTGTGCCCGGCACCCAGCTCCAGCTCTGAAGGAGCCCACCCTCGGTGGGAGAGACAGACACGTGTTCAACAGTCAAGACCGCAGGGCGCACAGGGGTGGCGTGTGTTCGGAGGTGTCGGCAATGGGGTCAGATGGACTTGGTCCTGAAGGCCGGCTCTACTGTGAGAGTCTG
Source organism: Lutra lutra (assembly GCF_902655055.1). Classification (NCBI taxonomy): domain Eukaryota; kingdom Metazoa; phylum Chordata; class Mammalia; order Carnivora; family Mustelidae; genus Lutra; species Lutra lutra. Next base: position 137,400,994 of record NC_062280.1, read on the forward strand.
GACAAGCGATATTAACTTTGGAGCCTTGGTTCCCCATCCAGTTTGCATGAGGATTAAATAAAAATGGGCGAGAAGGCTGAAGATAACAGCTGCTGCACGAACAGTTCATGAAGAACAGTCACTCTGTGTGCGTGCAGTCCTATCAAGGGAGGGAGGAGAAGTCCAGCAGGAGTGAATCACCCTTCTCTGCCTAATCCCCAGCAGCACAGATGACTATCAGAAAAACAGGGAAAGAGGCAACAGATAAAGATGACAAAGAGTCTGGCTAATCCCTAAAGAGCTAAAATTGGACCACACGGAAAATCTTCATCTGGATTCTACCAACTAATGATTCGTATTTGAACGGAGAATGCACTGAATCCTACCGTGCTTAGCATCAATCATGTATTTTTACACTTTTATATTGTAAGAGTTTAGGAAACAGCAAAATCTAAATTGCTGTAGAGGACCTCAATGAAAAAGCCTGAATGTGAGGAAAAGAATGAACTCTAGCCACGCCACCCTGTCATAACCCCGGACGCTGAACTAGGTCAGCATTTGGAAAATGCCACTCGTTAATGCTTCTACCTTTCCTGGGCCTCAGAGATCCCTGCATCTCAGATGTCCACTGTTTGTGTCAGGAAACCTAACTATTGGATTAGGTATGTATGTATGTATGTATGTATTTATAAGAGATTTTATTTATTTGACAGAGAGATCACAAGTAGGCAGAGAGGCAGACAGAGAGAAAGAGGGAGAAGCAGGTTCCCCGCTGAGCAGAGAACCCGATGCGGGGCTCCATCCCAGGACCCTGAGACCATGACCTGAGTCGAAAGCAGAGGCTTAACCCACTGAGCCACCCAGGCGCCCCTGGATTAGGTTTTTAAAGTGTCATCAAAATTGAAGAGAAGGCTGGGGCCCCTGGATGGTTCAGTCGGTCAAGTATCAGACTCTTGATTTGGGCTCAGGTCCTGATCTCTGGGTTGTGAGACTGAGCCCAGCGTTGGGCTCAGTGCTCTGCATGGGGTCTGCTTATCCTTCCCCCTCTGCTCCTGCCCCCACCTCCAAGATCTTTTTTTAAAAAATTGAAGAGAAGGTTTACATAAATATTTTATGTAATTTTATGCGATTTCATAACTGACATTACATAGTTACTTTGACTGAATTGTGCAAAGTAGAGACAGGAGAGGGGCTGTTTTGAATAACTCCCAGGAATTACTGGCAGATAAACATTTTCAAGGAGCCTGAAAACTGTGAGCTCTTCTTTTAAGCAATTGCACGTATATCTGGGATCCTATCCCTACATTTTTCTAGGAGAGATCACTTCTTCTAGGAGAGTAATGATCCATTTCCACTCTGTCTTGCCAAATTATCTTCAGTTCTGAATTAGTGGAACTTTATTCAATAAGATGCTACTACAATTATAGTTATTCTCTCTCAGGTACTTCTAGGAATAAAATAGGACCCTAATTATATAAAAATAATTATTCCAAAAGAAGAGGTGAATGTCAGCATTTTTAAAGAGGGTATATAATTTAGGTGACCAAGACGCAGATAAACTGAATAAACCACTTCATTCAGAGCACTGCAGTTTTAACTGGAACCTTTCCATAGTTTAACCCAATCAGCTTCAACAGTTCAGACATCACAGGCTGCTAATACGTGGACTTGTTGCATACCTGTAACAGTTACATTTCCAACAGTGAGAAGGTAGGAGGCTAGTGCATGCTCAAATGCTAACTACAATTCCCTCCTCTCATCTATGGAGGTAACGGACTCCAATGTAATTTACCACAAACAATACTGTCCAGGCCCCCCTTAAGTGGGTGATGATGATTCAGAACACCAGCACCAGCCACTGAGACCTAGCAGGTCCTCAGATACCCATCAAGTATCCCAGAAGCTATGAATAACTTAGAGGAATATTTCTCCACTTTTTCAAAGCATAGACCTCTGATCATCTCATTCTCCTTGACTGAAAAATGGAAATAGTTCTGCATTCTTTCCTAGGTGTCCCAAAAGGCCCTGCAGGAGAGGGGCTCAGACCATGGTGCACTCTATACTTTACCAGGGCCAGTGTTGTGGGTTTTCTATTCTTAAAATAGTTGAGTCAGCAAATAACAAGGTGGTAAGGAAATCTAACCTGGCAGGGATGGCGTCGGTAGTGAAAATGGGGATGACCAAATAGCAGACCCTTCACCAGAAGGTCCAGGACCACCTTGTCCACCCATGCAAAAATGGAGAACCTCAAACCCAATGGAGGCACTTGATAAATGTTCTGTTTAACTGCACAGGGAGACATATCATTTTCAAAATGTTCCAATTGTAAAAGGCCCTCGATAGATTAAATGCTCCAATCAAAAGAAAAAGGGATGAGGGGGCTCAGTCAGTAGAAAATGCAACCCTTGATCTAGGGCTCATGAGTTCAAACCCTACATTGGGCATGGCATTTATAAGACAGAAAGAGAAAGGAAGAGAGAGAGAGGAGAGGAGGAGAGAAAGAGAAAAGAGAGAGAGAGAGAAAGAGAAACAGAAAGAGAAAGAGACTGAAAGAGAAAGAGAAAGAAAGAGAGAGAGAAAGAGAAAGAAAAGCAAAGTAAAGGGAAAAAGAAAGGACAGAGTGACTGGATTAAAAAAGAAAAAAAAAAAAAAAGCAAAAGCAAAACCTATCTATTTGCTGCCTACAAGAGACTCCCTTCAGACCTAAACTCACATACACTGAAAGTGAAGGGCTAGAAAAACATTTAACATGCAAAGGGAAAAAAAAAAAAAAAAAAAAAAAGCTGGAGTGGCAATACTTACATACAATAGACTGTAAAACTCTGTAGCAAGAGACAAAGAAGAGCACTACATAATGATAAAGGGATCAGTGCAACCAGAAAACAAGAGGATGTTACAAATATCTATGTACCAATATAGGAAACCTAAGTACAGAAAGCAATTAACAGACACAAAGGGATAAGTTGACAGTAATTACAGTAGGGGACTTTAATACCCTGTATACATCAATAGGTCACCCAGACAGAAAATTAACAAGGAAACAGTGGCTTTGAACAACACTTTAGACCAGATGAACATAACAGATACATATAGAACATTCCACCCAGAAACAGAATACACATTCATGTCAAATGCACATGGAACATTCTCCAGAATATATCACGTTAGGCCACAAAATCTCATTTGATATAAAAAGACTGAAATCCTATCAAGCTTCTTTTTTACCACAACAGTATGAAACTAGAAATCAATCACAAGTTTAAAAAAAAAAAACACCACATAAATACATGGAATTTAAATAAGATGCTACTAAACACGGAATGGGTAAACCAAGAAATCAAAGGGGAAATGAAATAAAATGCATGCAGACAAATGAAAAGGAAAGCACAACCGCCCAAAATTTTGGAGATGTAGCAAAAGTAGTTCTAGGAGGAAAATTTATAGCAATATAGGCCTAACTTAAGAAATGAGAAAAATCTCAATTTCATATACTGAAAAGAGCTAGAAGAACAGGCAAAGCCCCAAAATAGAAGGAAATAAAGATCAGAACAGACATATGAAAGACAAAAAACCATAAAAGATTTTAAAATATAATGGAAAAGAAAACGGACATCACAAAAATACAAAGGATTATAAGATTATGAAAAATTACAGGCCGACAAATTAGACAACCTCTAAGAAATGCAATGGATAAATGCCCAGAAACATCTAGAATCACAAGTAGAAAATTTTAACAGAGAGGCACCTGGATAGCTCAGGTCATGATCCCAGGGTCTTGGGTCGAGCTCCTCAATGGGCTCCCTGCTCAGTGGGGAGACTGCTTCTCCCTCTCCCTCTGTCTGCTGATCCCCCTGCTTATGCTAAGTAAATAGATAAAATCTAAAGGAAAAAAAAAAGAAGAAAAAAATTTGAACAGACCAGTTACTAGTAATGACATTGAATCAGTAATCAAAAAACAAAATAAAACAAAAACCTCCGAACAAATAAAATTGGACTAGATGGATTCACAGGTGAATTCTATCAAATATAAAGGAGAGTTAATACCTATCCTTCAAACACCATTCCAAAAAAATTAGGAAACTTCCAAATTCATTCTAGGAGGCCAGCACTTCCCTGACCTCAAAAGTGAAGATAGTACCAAAAAAATTAAAAGCTAACATCTCTGATGAACACAGTTGCAAAAATCCCCCTCAATAAAATAACAGCAAATGGCATTCAGCAATACAGGAAAAAAAATCCATCATCAAGATCAAGCAAGCTTTATTCCAGGGATGCAAGGGTGGTTTCAATATTCTGAAATCGATCAGTGGAATGCACCAATTAGCAAGAGGACAAAAGCCATATGATCATCTCAAATACAGAGAAGCATTTGACAAAATACAACATGAAATGGATGGATTTCAGCAGAGTAGGTTTAGAGGGAACACACCTCAGCATAATAAACCCACAGCTCACATCACACTCAATGCTGAAAAGCTGACAGTTTTCCCTCTACATTAGAGACAAGACAGAGGTGTCCATATTCACCACTTATTTAATATGGTACTAGAAGTCCTAGCCACAGCAATCACACGAGAAATACAAGGCATTCGAATTGGTAAGGAAGAAGTTATGCTGTCACTATCAGCACAGGACAGGATAGTACATACAGAAAACCTTAGGGGCACCTGGGTGGCTCAGCTGGTTAAGCATCTAACTCTTGATATCAGCTCAGGTCTTACTCTCATGGTCATGAATTCAAGCACTGCATTGTGCACCACAGTGGACATGGAGTCTACTTTAAATAAAGAAAACTTTAAAGACTTCACAAAAAAACAAGAACAACAAAAACTATTAGAACTGATAAATGAAGAGGGTGCCTGGGTGCCTCAGTCATTAAGCATCTGCCTTTGGCTCAGGTCATGACCCCAGGGTCCTGGGATGGAGCCCCATATCAGGCTCTCTGCTTGGCGGGAAGCCTGCTTCTTCCCCTCCCATTCCCCTGCTGTGTTCCCTCTCTTGTGTGTGTCTCTCTCTGTCAAATAAATAAATACTGACAAATGAAGTAATTTGGAGGATACAAAAATATACAGAAATCTGCTGCATTTCTTTTACACTAATAACAAAGAAGCAGAAAAAGAAATCAAGAAGACAATCCCATTTATAATTGCAACAAAAAGAATAAAAGACTTAGGAATAAATTTAACCAAGGAGGTAAAAGACCTGTTCTCTGCAACTTATACAGCAATGAGAAAGAGATTGAAGACAACACAAATGGAACATTGTACCATGATTATGAATTGGAAGAACAAACATTGTTAAAATGTCCATGTTACCCAAAGCAAATCAATGGATTCAATGCAATCCCTACCAAAATACCACCAGCATTTTTCAAAGAACCAGACAAATAATCCTAAAATTTGTATGGAAGCACAAATGTTCTTGAGTAGCCAAAGCAATCTCGAGAAAGAACAACAAGGATGGAGGTATTGCAATCCCAGATTTCTAGATATACTACAAAGCCCTTGGCACGTGCACGCTTGTGTGTGTGTGTGTGCGTGCGCATATGTGTCCTCAGGCTGGATCCCTTGTCGAGGCACTGAGACACAACTGTGCTGAAGACCAAATACTGCTCTGCAAATAACTTCCTTGTAGGTGAAGACCCTCACTGGATGATATGTATATATAGATGTATATAGATACATATAGATATTTTTAAGATTTTTTAGTTTGGGAGAGTTTAGCGGGCCTGAACAAAACAAAAATTACTCTTCAGAAAAATAAAATACTTCTGTTTTGAATACATATCAGCAATGTCTCATGTACAGTCAGAAATTTCTAGACTTGGCATGCCTGGTTGGCTGTCAGAAGAGCATGCAACTCTGGATCCCAGGGTTGTGAGTTCTAGCCCTACCTGGGTAAAAACATTACTTAAAAGTAAAATCTTGAGAGAAAGAAAGGACAGAAGGAAGGAAGGAATTACTAGACTTTCACAAAGAAATAGGAAAATATCACCATGGGGAAAGAATTTGGACTCTGAAGTAGAACATGTAAAGAAAGACTTGCCTTCCCGACTGAGAAAAGAGAGGCCTCACATGGACTTAAAGAAATTGCCTAAAATTATGTGGCTTCAGACCCTGATGCTGGGTTCAGCCTCACAACCCTGAGATAATGAACCTGAGATCATGACCTGATCTGCAATCAACTGTTGGATGCTTAACAGACTGAACCACCCAGGGCCCTAGGATCAGCAATCTTTTTTTTTTTTTTTAAGGGTTTTATTTATTTGAGTGAAAAAGATAGCGAGAGAGCATGAGAGGGAGAAGCCTGCTTCCCACTGAGCAGGGAACCTGACATGGGGCTCAATCCCAGGACCCTGAGATCATGATCTGAGCCGAAGGCAGACACTTAATTGACTGAGCCATCCACGCACCCAGAATCAGCAATTTCTTAAGATTTATATGTGGTTAGTTACTATGATCCTTACATGTAGATTTTTAAAACAGACAGTTTAAGACTCATACCTTGAAAACGAAGTGCTTCAATATATCAAAACTTTCACATTCTGGGTAAAGAATGATGGAGATAAGAATATACATGCATAGATATACATATAGATCTTATTTTTGCATAAAGAAACAAAGAAAGGGCAAATTAGAAACCTCTCAGGTAGGGGTGTGAGGAATGGGTTAAAAGGAATATGGATGGAAGTGAGACTTTCCTGAGTATATATTTTTGTAGTTTTATTTGTGATCCATATTAATGTTTTATAGATTTATAAAAGAAACAAAAGAATCAGAAAATTAAAAACAGATCAAAACAGGGCCACCTGGGTGATTCAGACATTTAAGCTTCTGCCTTCAGCTCAGGTCATGATCCCAGGGTCCTGGTATCCAGCCCGCATTGGGCAGGGAGCCTGCTTCTCCTTCTGTCCCTCCCCTTGCTCATACTCTCCCTCTCTCTCCCTCTCATTTCCTCTCAAATAAATAAAAATAACTTTAAAATTTTTTAAAAAGACAGACTGAAAGAAATCAAACTATATGTCAAATTGGGAAGATAACCACATAGGGATGAGAATTTTGAATGAATTTTTTTAACACAATGCTCTATTTATCTACCTTACTGCAATGTGTTCCAAGGGCAGAAGGAATTCTGAAGAGACCATAAACTTCATCCGTGTACTTTTACTTTGAGTTGCAATTATAAACTTTTCAAGATGATCTTGTATATATTAAGTGTATAAAGCAAACAAATATTTTGATAATTTTAGGAACCAAGGGGTTTGGCTTAAGAAAAATGGTCTACAAATATCATATTATAGGAGTTTAAAATGTAATAATGTTAAAATCTAAATCTTTTCATCAAAGAACACAATCGACAGGTCAAAAGGTAACTTACAGAATGGAAGTAAATATTTACAAATTATATACCTGATAAGGGATCAATATCCAGAATATAGGAAGAACTCCTACAACTCAACAACAATAAGGCCAAATAACCTTATTTTATTTTATTTTTTTTCTTTTTTTTTTTTTTTTTAGAATACATACAACTAATTTAAGTCTTCCCCAAGCCCTTCAGTTTGGTTTCTGTCTTCCTACAACATCCTGTATTAATACTTTAATATTCTTTTTTTTTTAAAGATTTTATTTATTTATTTGACAGAGATCACAAGTAGGCAGAGAGGCAGGAAGAGAGAGAAGGGAAAGCAGGCTCCCCGCTGAGCAGAAAGCCCTATGTGGGGCTCGATCCCAGGATCCTGAGATCATGACCTGAGCCGAAGGCAGAGTCTTAAACCACTGAGCCACCCAGGCGCCCCCAAATAACCTTATTTTAAAATGGGCAAAGTTCTTGAATAGACATTTTTCTAAAGAATATTGGGGCGCCTGGGTGGCTCAGAGTGTTAAAGCCTCTGCCTTCAGCTCGGGTCATGATCCCAAGGTCCTGGGATCGAGCCCCACATCGGGCTTTTTCCTTGGTGGGGAGCCTGCTTCCTCCTCTCTCTCTCTGCCTGCCTCTCTGCCTACTTGTGATCTCTCTCTGTCCAATAAATAAATAAAATCTTAAAAAAAAAAAAAGAATATATATGAATGGCCAATAAGCATATTGAAAAGATGTTCAGTACCACTGATCATTAGGGAAATGTCCAAAACTACATTGAAGTATCACCTCACACCCATTAGGATAGGTACTATTAAAAAAAAAAAAGAAAGAAAGAAGATAAGAAATGTTGGTGAAGATGTAAAGAAATCGGAACTCCTGCATGCACTGTTGGTAGACACGCTAAATAGCGTAGCCAGCATGAGAAACAGCATGGTGATTCCCACAAAAATTAAACGTAGAATTATCATTATAATCCTGCAGTTCCACTTCTGGGTATATGCTCAAAGGAATCAAAAGCAGGGTTTTGAAAAGATATTTGCACACCTATGTTCACAGCAGTATTATTCACCATAGTCAAGCAATTTAAATGTCCATCAACAGAAGAGTGGATAAACAAAATGTGGTATATACATATAATGGAAATTATCCAACCTTAAAAAGAAATTTTGACACATGCTGCAACATGGATGAACCTTGAAGACATTATTTAAGTAAAATAAGCCAGTTACAGACAAATACTGTATGGTTCCACTTATCTGAGGCACAAGAGCAGGTAAATTCATAAGGCAGAATATAGAATGGTAGTTGCCAGGGCCTAGGAGGGGGGAAAGAAAGGAACAAGGAGTTGTTTACAGGTATAGAGTTTCAGTTTTACGAGAGGAAAAAATCTGCAGATTGATTGCACCATAATGTGAATATATTTAACACTAGTGAACTGCACAGTTAAAAATGGTTAAGATGGTGAATTTTATGTTATAGCTGTTTTACTGCAGTTTTTAAAAATCTGAGTCAAGATAGCATTATGACCTCACGACTTTTAAAAATGTATTTCTCAGTGCTGTCCCTTGAAAGGGTCAGAAGCAAGGGGCTCCCAGACCTTGTTTTCTTAAATACTATTTCCCACCAAAAGGAACCAGAACTTTTTAAAGAATTGGTGATTTCAGCCCTGGGTAGAGAAACACAAGTTAAACCAAGACAATCTTAATGTGCCAAAAAGCAAGGATGTTCTAAACTAGAAAGACTAACAAGGATGTGCCAAAAGGACACAGGATCCAGTATGAACAGGCTCCCACTGCACAGATCAAACAATTTGGACATCAAACAATAACTGATTATAAACTATTTTTTTAAACTTTATGAGTTCATAGATACAAAAGTTATTATACTAATGACTTACTTTAAAATTTGATAATTAAAGGGAAATATTAGGTATTTATCCTACTTTTTGTAAAGAACTCTAGTTCATTCTCAGTGGATGAGGGGAAACTCTACTAAAAGTACAATTAAAAATGTGGAAAAAGTAATAGAAACAGAAATTCACTGTTTTGCTACCTCCAACAAATTGGTTGATTTGGACAGATTATGAACTGAATCTAAAACCACTAGGTAAAATGATTTGGGGGAACAAGATGTCGACAAAGTGTCAGTGCATCAGCCACAGATTACTTACTAATTGCAAAGGGAAACATCAAGAACTGTGAAGGTTCTGAGAAAACCCTACTTGGAAACAAATTAGCCTGCCAGTTTTAGATGCTTGAGGAGGGATCATTCCTCAAAATGTATCAGCATTTTTGTGCTGGTTTCCCAAAATCCACAGGGCAAAGCAAAGAGGACCTGATGACACCTGCAAACAGTAAATTGTATAGCAATAAAAGAACCCTGAGCTTAAGGAACCCTAATTTTTTATACTAGACAGTAAGCATGCTTGCCCTTGGCTGCAAAGGGAGAAATGATCTGTATCTTCCAAGGCTGCATGCTATTCAAACTTTCTTGAAAAGAGAGTTGTTGGGGGAGGGGGAGCTTGTGGGAGGAGGCAGTCACAGCCTTGCTTACAAGTTGTGCAGAAAAATGAGAGACCATGGAGAGTTGTCTCCCCATACATAAAATGGAAAGATTTGGCCATTGCCACCTTCATCAAGTGTTCAAACCTAGCATCATTAACAACAGAATATTTGTGCCTTCTGGGGCACCTGGGTAGCTCAGTCATTAAGCATCTGCTTTCTGCTCAGACCCTGATCCCAGGGTCCTGTGATGGAGCCCATCATTGGGCTCCCTGCTCAGCGGGAGGCCTGCTTCTCCCTCTTCCACTCCCCTGCTTGTGATCCCTCTCTAGCTGTCTCTCTCTTTGTCAAATAAATAAATAAAATCTTTTTAAAAAAGAATATTTGTGCCTTCTGAGTGATGAAACACAAAATACACAAACTCCTATGAGTCTTCAGTGGACTCTAATCAAGTCCTTAGACATAACTTCCAAGTTACAGGAAATACAGGGAATAGAGGAACAAGTTATCACCACCAGCAAGCAGTCAGAGAAATCTGCATGGGAGAAGACAAGTGACCCAATTTGAAAGGGCAATGTCATCATATCTATATAGATATATATAGATATATATAGATATATATATATTAGAGAGAGAGAGGGAGAGAGAGAGAGAGAATGTATGCAAGTGTTGGAAAGGGGCAGATGGAGAGGGAGAGAATCTTAAGTAGGCTCCACACTGAGGGATCAAGACCCTGAGATCATGACCTGTGCTGAAATCAAGAGTCAGAAGCTCAATTGACTGAGCCACCAGGTGCCCCAAGGCAATGTCATTTTTAAAAAAAGAGTATCTGGAGGGATAATCTAGTATAAAAGAAGACATAATCAAATGCGACATGTGAATCTTGACTGGATTCTGAATCAGAAATAGACATTTTAGGAACAAGTGGAGAAATCTGAATATGGATTGGATATTAGATAATCTTAGGGAATAATATGGGCTTTTAGAAGAAAGTCATTCTTGGAAGATACACTTTGAAGGGGCATGCAACATAGTTTCAAATCGGCAACACACACACACACACACACAAGATTGAACTATAGGAAATTGGAAATAGGAAATAGGAAATAGGAAATTGGAAATTGGAAATAGGAAAATTCAACCATTTTGTATTAACAGTTTCATATGGTTCAACCTAAAAGATTAAAAAAAAAAAAGCATGCATGGCAAATGTTAACAGTTATTGAAGTCCAGTGGTGGATAGATGAGCGCTACTGTACATTCTTTCCATTCTTCCCATTTAAACACTTCATTTATAAAATCTTGGGGAAAAAAACCCCAACCAAATAAGAAAAAAGATCGCCACTTGAATGAAAAGTCATGGAGGAAGTGAATTCTGCCTTTGCCGCTTAGTAGCCATATGCCAGCAATGATGCTGAGAGAAGGTTCTTGGGAAGGGAAGTGAACGGGCGCGGGGAGAGGCTCTAGTCTATGCATATGCTCCATGGAACCCGCACCCACACCACCCCAGTAAGCACAATCCTTAGAGCAGCCTGCTTTCCCATAAGCCTCGTAAACACTAGATTTTGACTCTTAAAGCTCACCCATGAGAAGCTCTGTGACCTGGGCAGCGTACTTCATTTCCCCAAGGACTTAAAACTGAGTAGATATGAACAATAAAGAGGAAGGAGAAGTTTAGGATGACTTCCAGATTTCTGGCCAGAGTGATACCACAGGAAGAGGAGGTGTAGGCATCCCTGGGGTTTGGGAAGAATTGCAGACCAAGGGACTCCTGGAGGTAAAAGGGACTCTTCTCTTCAGAAGTGGTTTGAGGGCTGAGTAACCTCATTTTAACAATATGGGATTTCTTTTTGACCTGAGCTGATGAGGAGGAATGGGACAATTCTATCTATTTTTCAAGGCTTCTATGTTGAGCTTATATGATGAGCATTTCTGCATTGTAAAGCTCAGAAACACCAAGCACTGATACAAGGTTTTGTATATTGAACTATATTTTTAATTGAGTAATTATAGGATTATGACCTAAGTATCAAATTTTAAGTGCATGCATTTGCACTTATAAAATACACTTATGTCAATCAATTAAGAATAATTAGGAATAATGCTGCTTGATGGGTTTTGGCAGCCATCGAGGAGCAACTGACAACAGCAGTAATTCCACCATCTGGGTCACTGGCAGTGGGGGCGGGGGGTGGCATCCAGATCCGGGGTGGGCTGTGAGAGACAAGTCCCACAGCTGGGGCCAGCAGACACAGTAGACAAGGACAGGACAGTTTGAGGTAGAAACCATCCAGGTTCCCCCAGGAAGGGAGAAACAAACAAACACACCCACAGCCCAGGGTGGGGAGGGCAGAGGTCCAGCACCAACACCAGGAGCTACTTCTGCTAATCACAGCCACAAGGTGGCTGCTGAATTAAATTTCCAGCCATCAGCCATAGGTTACCCCTGACCCTCACACAACCCTGTAAGGTAGGTTGTTATGCTGGGTTTCTTTTTTTGTTAGAGTTAAAGTGGGGAGGGGACAATGGTACAGGAGTATTTATTTACAGCAAGAAGTTCCTTGATTTTACTTCCAGCCTCAGTCCTATGTTGTAAGTACAACCACTTTTACGTTCCTGGCTTTTCATTCCCGCGCTGATGCTCCCAACCACGCAGATAGGACTGAGCCACTGACATTATTTACTGACTCCTGCCATGACAGATAAAGACAGAGCACTTAACATCCCCACCCACCTCCTCAGCATGCACAAACACACACACACACACACATCACTATTTTTAGTTCTATTGTTTACTTTTACGACTTTAATTTCCTTAAATTTTGCTTTTTCTTCTCTTAAATTGAGACAGCCTCTCTTGTGCTGTAGAGGAGGGTTTTTGTGAGAGGATAGTATTTGAGCTCCAGGGCCTCCTACACTTTCTTTCCTTCTTTCTTTCTTTCTTTTTTTTTTTTTTTCTTTCTTATTTATTTAAGTAATCTCTCCACACAGCATGGGGCTTGAACTCACAACTCAAAGTACAAAAGTCACATGTTCTTCCAACTGAGTCAGCTAGGCACACACTCCCTCCACTTCTCCCTCCAACATTTACATTAAGCTGGGCTCTGACTTAGATTTCCATGACTGAGCATTTACATTCCATTCTGTAACCATATTGTCTTCTATAGTTTGTCCTTAGGGTAAAGTCCGAATCGCTTAGATGGTAAGCAGTAAGTGGCATTAACACTTTTCTTCACCACAGAGACAAGCAGTGTGATTCCTTGACGGTACTCAGTGTCACAACTCTGTACTGCTCAATTGCTCATAACCATGGTTAGTTTTCTTCTTTTTCTTTTCCTAATGTTTTCTTTTCCAGGAAAATCTGTGCCATCTTGCCCATTCTATTCCTTGGAATCCTCCAACTCTGTGTTCTATGAAATTCCTTTCTTTCCTACAGCCCTACTCTTGTTCAAATACAAAACACCACACAGCTGATACCCTTGGTTACATCTGCGATTTCCGGGTTCCATGTCTTCCTCCTGTTACTTGGCTCTTTCACTGGACTACGTGTTCAAATAACTTCTCAAGAAAAGGTAGATGGCCGGTAAGCTTTCCAAGTCTTTGCATGTCTAACAAAGTCTTCATTATTTTGTCCTCACAACGAATCTGACTGGATATAGGTTTCTCAAGTCGAAAATCATTTTTCTCCTGGATGTTGATGCTGTTACACCACTGTTTCTAGTGGAGCTACTGGAAAATGTCATGCCAGTAGGATTCCTGTTTCTTATAGGAGTTGCTCTTCCTCCACCCCAGGAGAACTCTTAGGATCCTCTCTGTATAACTTGTTCTAAAATTTCCAAATGATGTGTGGTCTTTTCTACTCCTCCTAATCAAAACCCAAGAGGCCCTTTTTGATTGAAAGCTCGTATCTTTAGTTGTGGAAATTTTCACTGTATTATTTCTTTTTTTAAAAGAGTTTATTTATTTATTTGCCAGAGAGAGAGTGCGTGCACAAGTAGAGGGAGCACCAGGCAGTGGGAGAAGTAGGCTCCCCACTGAGCGGGGAGCCTGCTGAGGGACTCGATCCCAGAACTCTGGAATCATGACTTGATCCAAAGGTGGACGCTTAACTAATGGAGCCACCTAGGTGCCCCTCATTGTTTGGTATCTATCCCCCCCCCCCCCGCCCAGTTTCTCTGTTCTTCCTGTAATTACTACTAGTCTTTTATTGGATCCCCTCTTGGATCAACCTTCTGTGTGTTTATACTCTCATATTTTACATTTCTTGCTCCAGATTTTGGGTGATTTTTTCTAATATATCTTACCATCTTCTCTTAAATATTTCATTTCCAAGGGTTCTGTCCCATTTTTTTTTTTTTTAAGATTTTCTCTTTTTTAAGTTATCTCTATACCCCGTCTGGGGCTTGAACTCACAACCCCGAGATCAAGAGTCACATGCTCTAATAACTGAGCCAGCCAGGCACTCCATCTGTCCCATTTTCTGATTCTTCCTTTTTATGGCATCATGTTTTTGCTTCATAGAGAGAATGTCATTTCTCATCTCTTTAGTGACAAATAATTTGGGGGGGGGGCTTATTTGACTCTTCTTATCTTCCCTGAATTGTATGTTTCCTTTGGGATTGGTTTTTGTCTCTTTATCTTTTTTTCATCATACCGTAGACTTTTCTCAACTGTTGGTGATTCTTACTTGTCAGGCTGTTCTTAAGGATGAGACAGGAGCAAGGCTGACCAGGGGTTCTAAGCCCATGTGTGGAGCCTGCTGAGTGGCAGGCTTCAATCTGGGGTGACTAGTAAGAGGCTTGACTTGGTATCTAGGTAATGCTGGTCTCATAAAATGAGTATAGAGACATTCTCTCCTCTTCAGTGTTTTGGAAAATTGTGAGGATAGCTATTACGTCTTTTTTGAATATTTGGTAGTATTCATCAGTGAAGCTATCCAGTCTTGAGCTTTTGTGTGTTGGGAGGTTTCTGATTCCTGATTCACTCTTCTTACTAGTAATTAGTCTATTCAGATTTTCTATTTCTTTACAATTAGATCTTGAAAGACTCTTTGTTTCTAGGAATTTATTCATTTCTTCTAAGTTGTGCAGTTTGTTGGCATATAATTTTTCAGGTAGTCTCTCATTACCTGTTGTATATCTGGTATCAATTGTAACTCCTCTTTCATTTCTGATTTATTTGAGCCTTCTAACTTTGTTTCTTGTTGAATCTAGCTGAAGGTTTATCACTTTTTGTTTCTCCTTTGTAAAGAACCAGCTCTTAGTTTTATTGATCTTTTCTACTACTTTTTTAGTCTCTATTTCATTTATTTTTGCTCTGATCTTTATTATTTCCTTTTGCTAACTTTGGCTTTTGTTTGCTCTTTTTTCTCTAGTTCCTTTAGGTGTGAAGTTAAATTATTTATCTGTGATTTTTTTCCTTGTGTCTTGAGTTAGGCCTGTATCACTATGAACTTCCCTTTCTTCCCCCAAATAACTGTTTTTTCTGCAAAGATTTTGGGGGGCTTTGTTTCCATCTTCACTTGCCTTTTGTACTTTTTTTTTTTTTAAAGATTCTATTCATTTATTTGACAGAGAGAGATCACAAGTAGACGGAGAGGCAGGCAGAGAGAGAGAGAGGGAAGCAGGCTTCCTGCTGAGCAGAGAGCCCGATGTGGGACTCGATCCCAGGACCCTGAGACCATGACCCGAGCCGAAGGCAGCGGCTTAACCCACTGAGCCACCCAGGCGCCCCTGTACTTTTTGATCCCTTCTTTGATTACTTTATTGATACATTGGTTGTTCATTAGCATGGTGTTTAATCTCCATATCTTTGTAAGTTTTCCGGTTTTCTCCTTGTAATTAATATCATTTCATATCATTGTGGTCAGAAAACATGTTTGATACAATTTCAGTCTTCTTATGTTTATTGAGATTTGTTTTAGGCCAGTCTTTTCTATCCTGGAGAATGTGCCATGTGATGGTACTCTTGAGATGAATGTGTATTTTGATGTTTTTGATGAAATATTCTATCTATCTATTAAGTCAATCTGGTCTAATGGGTCATTTAAGGTTGAGGTTTCCTTATTGATTTCCTGTCTGAATGATGTGTGCATTGTTGTAAGTGGGATTTTAGAGTCCCTTGCAATTATTGTATTACTGTCAATTTCTCTTTTTAGGTCTGTTGATACTTGTTTATTTAGGTGTTCCTGTATTGGGTGAGTAACTATTTATAAATATTATATCCTCTTTTTGGATTGAAACCTCTAGCTATGTAATGTCCTTCTTTGTCTTTTATCCCAGTCTTCATTTTAAGTTTTATTTTGTCTGATATTAGTATAGTTATTCCGGCTTTCTTTTCATTTCCATTTGCATGAAAATTTTTTTTGCATCCTTTCACTTTTTTAGTCCGTGTATGTTCTAAGATCTGAAATGGGTCTCTTCCAGGAAACATGTAGTTGAGTCTTGTTTTGTTTACCCATTTAGCCATTCCAGTCTTTTGATTGGAGAATTTAGTCTATGTATTTAAAGCGATTAATAGGTGTGTACTTATTGCCATTGCGAATTGTTTTCTAGCTGTTTTGTCATTCCTCTCTGTTCCTTTCTTTTGCTCTCTTCCTTTGTGAGATGGTGAATTTCTGTAGTGTTATGTTTTGATTCATTTCTCATTACCTTCTCAATGTATGCAGTAGGTTTTTGTCTTATGGTTACCGTTAGTATCACATATAACAGTCTCTGTATATATCCATCTATTTCAAGCTGGTAGTAACTTAAATTTGAACACATTCTGAAAACTCTACATTTTCACTCCCCCGTTTTATGTTTTTGATGTCATATTTTACATCTTTTAATTTTGCGTATCCCTTAAATAATTATTGTAGTTATAGTTAATTTTACTGCTTTTGTCTTTTAATTTTTATATTGGCTTTAAAAGTGGTTAATCCATTAAACTCACTATAGTTTTGCCTTTACTAGTGAGATTTTTACTTGCATATATTTTCTTGTATCTAGATAATACATTTTCTTTTCTGCTAAAGAAGACCCTTTAACATTTTTTGTGAGACCAGTCTAGTGGTGAGGAATTTTTGCTTTTACTTGTCTAGAAAACTCTTTATTTCATATTCAATTCTGAACAATAACCTTGCCTGGTAAAGTATTCTTGGTTGTAAATTTTTTTCTTCCTTTTAGCACATTGACTGTATTGTGCCACTCCATTCTGGCCTGAAAAGCTTCTGATGGAAACATTATCTTAATGTTTCTGGTTATCTTAAAGGGGTTCTCTTATATACAATAAGTTGTCATTCTCTTGATATTTAAAAAATTACTTAACTTCTGACATTTTCATTATAATGTGCCTTGGTGTGGATCTCTTTGGGTTCACCTTACTTGGAATTTTGTACATCCTGGACATGGAGGGTCTGTTTCCTTCCACAAGTTAGGAATGTTTCAGCCATTATTTCTTCAAGTAAGTTTCTGCTCCTTTGTCCCCCTCTTCTCTCTCTGAGATCCATATTTTATAGGTTATTCTGCTTAATGTTGTCCCACAGTTCCTTTAAGTGATATTCTCCTTTTAAATTGTTTTTTTGTTGTTGTTGTTCTGTTTGGGTGATTGGGTTATTGTCATGTCTTCTAGTCACTGAAATGTTCTACTTCATTAGTCTGCTGTTGAACCCCTCTAGGGCATTTTTCAGTTCAGTTATTGTACTCTTTGGCCCTATGAATTGTCTGGTGTCTTCCTTTAAAAAAATCAAATGTAACTAACTTACAGTGTTATATTACTTTCAGGTGTACGATGTGATGATTCAACAGTTCTATACATTTCTCAGTGCTCTTCAGGGTAAGTGTACTCTTAATCCCCTTTATTATTTCACCAATTTCCACACCCACTTCTTTGGCAACCACCAGTCTCTATGTTTAAGAGTCTGATTTTTTGTTTGTTTATCTCTTTCTCTTTATTTGTTCATTTGTTTTTTCTTAAATTCCACATGTGAATGAAATTATATGGTATTTGTCTTTCTCTGACTAACCCATTTCACTTAGCGTTATATTCACCAGATTCATCGATACTGTTGCAAATGGCAAGATTTCATTTTTAATGGCTGAATAATATTCCTGTGTGTGTCTGTGTGTGTGTGTACCTCACTTATTTTTTATCCATTCATCTACTGATGGATACTTGGATTGCTTCAGTATCTTGGATATTATAAATAATGCTACAATAAACATTGGATGTGTATATCTTTTCAAATTAGTGTTTGTGTTTTCTTTGGGTAAACACCCCATAATGGAATAACTTGATCATATGTTAATTCTTTTTTTAATTTTTTGAGGGACCTGTTTCCCACAGTGGCTTCACCAATTTGCATTATGACCAGCAGAGCCTGAGGGTTTTATTTTCTGGACATCCACTAACACTTATTTCTTATCTTCTTGACTTTAGACATTCTGATAGATATAAAGTGATATCCCATTGTGGTTTCCATTTGCATTTCCCTCATATGATTAGTGATGAAGAGCATCTGTTGACAGCCTGTGTGTCTCTGGAAAAATGTCTACTCAAGTCCTTTGCCTATTTTTAATTGTATTATTTTGGAGGGTAGTGTTTATTTGTAAGTTCATTATACATTTTGGATCTTAACCCCTTATCACATATCATTTGCAAATATCTTCTCCTATTCAGTAGGTTGCCTTTTTGTCTTGTTGATGGTTTCCTTCACTGGGCAAAATTTTTTGTTTTTGTATACTCCTAATGGTTTAATGTTGCTTTTGTTTCCCTTGCCAGAAGAGATGTATCTAGTAAAATGTTTCTCCAGCCAATGTCAAAGAAATTACCTCCTATGTTGTCTTCTAGGAATTTTATGGTTTTATGTCTCACATTAGGTCTTTAGTCCATTCTAATTTTATTTGTGTATGAGGAGTAAGAAAGTGGTCCACTTCTATTCTTTTATATGTAGCTGTCCAGTTTTTCCATCAGCATTTGTTGAAAAGACTCTTTTTCCCATTGGATATTCATGCCTCCTTTGTTATAGATTAAGTGGCCATACAAGTATAGGTTTATTTTTTAATTCTTTACTTTTTTCCATTGATCTATATATCCATTTTTGTGCCTGTACCATACTGCTTTCATTACTACAGCTTTGTAGTATATCTTGAAATCTGGGATTGTGATAAGTCCAGCTTGATTCTTCTTTCTCAAGATTGCTTTGGCTATTTAGAGTCTTTTATGGTTCCATACAAATTTTAGGATTATTTGCTCCAGTTTAGTGAAAAACACTGTTGGTATTTTGATAGAAATTGCACTGAATCTGTTGATGGCTTTGGGTAGTATGGATATTTTTACAAGATTAATTCTTTCAATTCATGAGTATAACATTGTTTTATCTTTCCATTTGTGTCTTTAATTTCTCTTAAAGTTTTCAGAGAACAGGTCTTTCACCTCTTTGGATATGTTTAGGCCTATATGTATTTTTCATTTTTGGTGGAATTGTAAACAGGAGTGTTTTCTTAATTTCTCTTTCTGCTACTTCATTATTAGTGCATAGAAGTGAAATAGATTTCTGTATATTAATTTTGTATCCTGCAATGTTATTGAATTCATTTATCAGTTCTAGTAATTATTTGGTGAGGTCATAAGTGTTTTCTATATATAGTATTGTGGCACCTGCCAAAAGTGAAATTTTACTTCAGCCTTGGCAATTTGGTTGCTTTGTATTTCTTTTTCTTGTCTGATCACTGTGGCTAGGACTTCCAATACTGTTTTGAAGAAATGTGGTCAGAGTGGACAACCTTATTTTTTTCCTGATCTTAGAGTAAAATCTCTCAGTTTTTCACTATTGGGTATGATGTTAGTTGTGGATTTTTTTATATATGGCCTTTATTATCTTGAGGTATGTTCCTTCTAAACCGTTTTTGAGAGTTTTTATTATGAATGGATATTGTACTTTGTCTAATGCTTTTTTTTTTTTTTTTTTTTGCATCTATGGAGATGATCATGAGATTGTCCTTTCTTTTATTAGGGTGATGCATCACACTGATGGGTTTGTGAATATTTAAGTATCCTTGCTTCCCTGCAATAAATCCCACTTGAGTATCATGAGTGATTTTTTAAAGTGTATTGTTGGGTTTGATTTACTAATATTTTGCTGAGGATTTTTGCGTCTGAGTTTATCAGAGCTATTGGCCTATAGTTCTCTCTGTCTCTTTTTTTTTGTAAGTCATTAACTAATTTTGGTATCAGGGTAATAGTGGACTTAGGGAATGAATTTGGAGCTTCCTTCCTCTATTTTTTGGAATAGATTGAGAAGAACAGAGATTAACTTTTCTTTAAATGTTTGGTAGCATTCACCTGTTCATCCATCTGCTCCTAGCCTTCTGTATATTGGGAATTTTTTGATAACTGATTGAACTTTTTTTGCAGATTTTTAATCAATCTGTTCAAATTTCCTAGTTTTCCCTTATTCGGTTTTGGAAGGTTATATGTTCCTAGGAATATATCCTTTTTTTCTAGGTTGTCCAATGTGTTGATACATAGTTTTTCATAATATTCTTCTACAATCTTTTGTATTTCTGTGGGTTCTTTATTTCTCCTGTTCATTTCTGATTTTATTTATTTGATTTTTGTTGTTCTTTTTTGATGTGTCTGGGTAAAGGTTTATCGGTTTTGTTGATCTTTTCAGAGAACCAGCTGCTGGTTTCATTGATCTGTTCTATTGGTTGTATTGGGTTTTTTTGGGGGGGGGGGGCGGGGTGTCCATTTCATTTATTTCTGCTCTCATCTTTATTATTTCCTTCATTTTGCTGGCTCTGGCCTTTGTTCTTCTTTTCTAACTCCTTTAGGTATAAGATTAAGTCGTTTATTTGCAAGTTTTCTTGCATCTTGAGGTAGACCTATATTGCTAAGAACTTTCCTCTTTCAACAGTTTTTGTTGCATCCCCCAAATTTTAGACCACTGTGTTTAAATTTTCTCTTATCTCCATTTTTTAAATTACCTCTCTTATTTCTTGGCTGACACATTCATCTTCTAGTAGCATGTTATTTAGTTTCTATGTATTTGTGTTCTTTCCAGATCCTGTCTTGTGATTGGTAACTAGTTTCATACTATTGTGGTCAAAAAAGATATATGATATGATAATCTTTTTAAAATTTATTGAGTTTTGTTTTGTGGCCTAAAACATGAACTATTCTGGAGAATATTCCATGTGCACTTGAGAATAATGTGTATTCTGCTGTTTTTCAATGGAATGTTCTGAATATATCTGTTAGGCCCATCTGGTCCAATGTGTTATTCAAAGCTACTCTTTTGTTGCTGATCCTGTCCAGATGATCTATTTATTGATGTTAGTGTCATGCTAAAAAGTTTCCTACTATTATTGCATTACTATCCATTTCTTCCCTTATGTCTGTTAATAGTTGCTTTTCTAAAAAATTTTTATTATTTTTTATTTTTTTATTAACATATAAGGTATTATTAGCCCCAGGGGTACAGGTCTAATAGTTGCTTTATGTATTTAGGTGTTCCCAGGTTGGGTTCATAAATATTTACCATTGTTTCATCTTCTTGTTGATTTGCTCTCTTTATCATTATGTAGTGTCCATTGTCTTTTGTTACAGTCTTTTTTTTTTTTAAGTCTATTTCCTCCACTATAAGTATTGTTACCCCTGCTTTCTTTTCACTTTATTTGCATGGTAAATGTTTTTCTATCCCTTCACTTTCAATGTGTATTTAGGTCTGCAGTGAGTCTCCTGTAGACAGCATATAGATGTGTCTTGCTTTCTTATCCATTCAATCATTTTATATCTTTTGAATTGAGCATTTAGTCCATTTATATCCAAAGTAATTATTGATACGTAGGTAATTACTGCCATTTTGTTATTTGTTTCATGGTTTTTTTTATAGTTCTTTTCTGTTCCTTTCTTCTCTTTCTCTCTTCCCTTGTGGTTTGATGGCTTATTTAGTGATATTGTTGGATTCCTTTTCTTTATTTTTGCATATATATTATA
This sequence comes from Lutra lutra, assembly GCF_902655055.1. NCBI lineage: Eukaryota > Metazoa > Chordata > Mammalia > Carnivora > Mustelidae > Lutra > Lutra lutra. The sequence continues at coordinate 137,422,815 of NC_062280.1, forward strand.
GGTTTATTTTTATTTTATAGAGGGATGAGGGGGTGAACGGGCTGAGGGAGAAAGAGAATCTTAAGCAGGCTCCACATGGAGCCTGATGTGGGACTCAATTTCACAATCCTAAGGATATGACCTAAGCTGAAATCAAGAGTTAGATGCTTAAATGACTGAGCCACCCAGGCGCCCTTATTTAGGTTTTTGATTTGTGGTTACCATTAGGTTCACATGTAATATTTTATGCATATAGCCATATATGTTAAGTTGATGGTCACTGAAGTTTGAACTCTTTCTAGAAAAACTAATTATTTTCTCAATCCTCATCAACATTTTATGTACATGATGTCATACTCTATATCCTTTTATTTTGTGAGTTCCTTGACTGATTTTTATAGCTATAATTGATTTTACTGCTTTTGTGCTTTAACCTTTGTACTGGCTTGTGTTAATCTACTTTTTATTTACTTTATTATGTTTATTATGTTTGCCTGTGAAATTTTTTCCTTTCATAATTTTCTTACTCTTGATAATTGCCTTCTCTTTTCCTCAAAGAATTCCCTTTAATGTTGCTCGTGAGTCTGGCTTAGTGGTGATGAACTCCTTTTACTTTTGTCTGGGAAACTCAAGATGTCTCTTTCTATTCTGAATGATAGCCTTTGTGGGAATAATATTCTGACTGCAGGTTTAGCATTTCAGTGCTTTGAATATATCATGCTACTCCCTTCTGGCCTAATGAGTTTCTGAGGAAAAATCAGCTAATAGGCTTGTGGGGTTTCCCTTAAATGTAACTATTTTCTTTTCTCTTGCTGTTTTAAAATTTTGTCTTCAAGACTACTTTTTGTAATTTTAATTACTATGTCTTGGTATGAATCTCCTTGGGTTGATTTTGTTGGGGATTCTTTTTTTCTCCTGGATTTGGATGTCTATTTCCTTCCCCAGATTTGGGAAGTTTTCGGCTATTATTTTTTCAAGTAAGTTTTCTGCCCCCTTTTCTCTTTCTTGTCCTTCTGAGAGCCCTATAATACAAATATTATTACGCTTAATGATGCCACTGAATTCCCTTAACCTATTCTCTTTTTTTATTAGTTTTACCTCTTGCTATTCAGTTTGATTGTTTTCTGTTACTTTGTTCCAGCTCACTGATCCATTCTTCTGCCTTCTCTAATCTGCTAATGAGTCCCTCTAGTGTATTTTTCAATTTCAATTATTCAGTTCTTCATCTCTATTTGATTCTTTTTAATATTTCTATCTTTTTTTTAACATCTCCTTGAGGTCCTCCACTCTTTTTTTCCAAATCCAGTAAGTATATTTATGACCATTATTTTATATTCTGTACCAGGCATAGCTTCTCTTTCATTTAGCTCTTTTGTTGTGGTTTTGTCTATTCTGTCACTTGGTACATTTTTTTTCTGTCTTATTTTTCTAACTTCATGTAGCCCAGCTGCATTGCCCTTGCTGGCACTCAACACCCTCTGAAGCAATCTCCTTTCATCCCCTCAATACACTCAATGAGCGCCTCCAGTAGATGCTAAATCGCATGCCCTTGGGCTATAACTAGGTACAAACAGTTAAGCTCCCTGCCTCTTGGAGCTTACAGATCTTGTCAACCCTTTTGTTTACTTATTTATTGTCAGCCTCCCTCGCTAGAATATAAGCTGTCTGAGAGCAGGGACCTTGGTCATCCTTGTTCCCTGCTTTATTCTCAGTGTCTAAAACTGCCTAGCACTGAACATCATTCATGGTCAATTTTTATTAAATGAATAAAATGTTTATATTTTTATTAGGGTACATAGATAACATTTTAAATTCCTTTCACTGTGATGAAGTCAATTCATTCAATTAGTATTTACTATAAAAATAAGGCAAACAAAAAAAACCCGAATTGCTAATTATTCCAATGATCTATAATAACAGTAGTTAGCACTGATTGACCACTGACCATGCGTCAGGGACTATAATAAGTTATTTATATATGTTACCTCATCTTACCTTCACCAAATTCCATGACACAGGTAGAATTATTCTTCCCTTTCTAAGATGAGGAATTTGGGGCTTAAAGAAGTTGTCCACCATCATAAAGCCATCAAATGGGAGAGCTGGTCTTTAGGGACTGGAAGTCAGGCTCCAGAGTCCATGCTTTTAACCTCCCCTCCATGCTACCTATCCACCTGTCCACATTCATATAAGAAAGTAAGTCTACTCATCAACTCCGTACCACCTTCTGAACAAACTCAACACTTTTAGCAGGGTCTGCAGGACCTGTGGAGGCCAGCCCTGCTCCTTGCTAACTTCTTCTCCTATTATCCTCACCTTTGATCCTGCACGGAACCACTGGGGCTTCTAGACTGTCAAGCTTCTTTCTCCTTTCTTCTCATGCAGTTGCACAGTTTGTTTCCTCCTTTCAAACTCCTACTCACAATTGCTTCTCATACTTCAAGACTCAGCCATTACCTCCTCCACATGTGCTTCCTGGTTCCTTGGGCTTGGCCCTGTGCCCTTTCCCTGTTGCTCCCCAGCATCCCAGACATGCCTGTGCAATAGTCAGTGAATTCCTTTCCTTGATGCAGTCCCTGCTATTTGGGAAACAAGGCTTTGCATTTCATCTCCAAATTTCCAGTGTTTAGCACAAAGCTTGGGAAGGAGATGTTGACTACTGCTTTGAATGATGGATATTCATTGGGGATTGGTTGAATGCCATGTTCTAGTATTTTGCACACAGAGGGTGAAGAATCCTATTATAAAGAGAAGGTTAGAATGTGGCACACAGAAGTCTTCATTGGTGAGATCACCGAGGCATTGGGGATAGTGGGGATGGGGATGGTACACAGGGCATCAGTTGGTAGAACCGTATCTTTCCCTCATTCTCATCACCAGAAGACTTATTCTAATCACCCAGCTGGAAAAATAGGTGCTGGGCTTTTCCCCTCAAGCCATCTGACTCCAGACCTGCAATCCTCTCTAGGCTGTGTTGCCTCAAATATACTGGACCTTCCAAAGAATGGATGTATCCCTTTATTCATAGACCCTTTCAGTGATTGTATCTGTATTTCTCCAAAATACCCAATTTTCGAAAAGCACTTTTTAAATGTTAAGAAATGGCTAAGTGTCTTGTGATGGGTGTGCAGAAAGATCGAGTCATTTACCCAAGTTCTCGCACTACTACTAATAGAGTAATTTGCTTCTAGACCCTGTTCTCTTAACCGATAGACTATCTTGTCTTCAGAACAATTTGGTCACTCAATTACTCATTCTACAAATATTTATTGAGTGCCAAAGCATGCTAGCTATTGTTCTAGATCAGCAATGTTCAATAAAACTTTTAGTGAGGGGTGCCTGGGTAGTTCAGTCAGTTAACCATTGGACTCCTGATCTCAGCTCAGGTCTTGATCTCAGGGTTGTGAATTCAAGCCCCGAGTTGGGCTCCATGGAGCCTACTTAAAACAAACAGACAAACAAATAAAAGCTTTCAGTGATACTGAAATCTTCCATACCTGTCCTGCCCCATATGGGAGCCACTAGCCATATGTGGGTATTAAGTACTTAAATGTGTCTAGGGCAACTGAAGCAATGAGTTTATTTATTTCCTTATAAGTTCAAGTTAAGCAGCCACATGTAGTGATGGGCTACCAAAATGTATCATTCCATATGCCAGGGAAACAGTTAAAAGCAAAGATCCTCGATCTTGCCCAGTTTACATTTTGGGATGAAGACAGAGGTGAGAGGAAAAGAGAAAGACAGTAAACAAGAGATGTAATACATAAGTGGATTATACAGCATGTGATACACTACAGAAAATTAAAAAGTACAACACAGTCAACAGAGGCTAGTTTGCATTTTGAAACAGAGTGGTCACACCAATCATAAAACTTTGTCATCCTTTGGTTAGGATAATTTGGTCTGATTCAATTCCTACTCCAATTTCTCTCCTTCTCTCTTCCCTTTCCTCTTGTGAGTTCAGCTCCTCCAAGATGGGGCAGGAAGGGGACAGGAAAGTCAGGCTTGCCTTTTGCACTGGCCTCGCTCTGGGTCCATCTGATGCTGGTGGTCTCTGCCCAGATGAGGCTCTTCAGAGACTATGCTGTGGGGTTCTCTAGGGCAGAGTGTGCAGGTTTGCCCTGGCTCCCTCCATGTTGGAGCTCTCCTCTCAGACAAGGGCAGTGGCTTCTGCTGCAGTTAGTCTATCCCCAAATCCCTCTTCAGGCAATAGATCATCTCCTTTGGCTCCTTGGGCAGTCCCCGGGCTCCTCCGTTCCTGTCACGTGGGGCCATGGACCGGCTGAGAGCCCTGATGTCCTTCACCAGACCACTAGACCTTCAAACCAGTAGGGTAAGCCTTTCCACCTTCAGAAATCTCGACAAACAGGCATCAGTCCTTAGGTCCATGAGACCTCTGCACTCTGGCTGCCCCCAATACACACACCAAGCCCTCCCCAGAACCCCTTATCGTGCTTGACTCTGCTTGGACAGTTAACTGCACCATGGAGGACATGGACTTGGCAGCTCACAGTCTGCCGGCTGGGAAGAGAGCCAAACATATTCCTCTCAATGTAAAAAAAAGTATATTATTGAAGTGTAGTTGACATACAATGTTATATTAGTTCTAGGCACACAACATAGAGATTTGACAATGCTGTGCATCACACAACACTCACGATGGTAAGTGTGGTCACCATCTGTCATCATACGTTATCACCACCTTATTGACTATAGTTCCTGTGCTGTACTTTTCATCTCCGTGACTTATTTATTTTATGAAACTGGAAGTTTTTTATTTTTTTTTTAAATTTGTATTTATTTATTTATTTGACAGACAGAAATCACAAGTAGGCAGAGAAGCAGGCAGAGAGAGAGAGGGACGTAGGCTCCCTGCTGAGCAGAGAGCTCAATTCGGGGCTCTATCCCAGGACCCTGGGATCATGACCCGAGCTGAAGGCAGAGGCTTTAACCCACTGAGCCACCCAGGTGCCCCAAAACTGGAAGTTTTTAACCTCTCAATCCCCTTCACCTATTTCTCTCACCTCCCCCCACCCTCACCTCTTCAGTCTTTTGGTGGCCTAAATGATTTTGTGAATGGGGGGGGATAGGCATCTCAACAAGAGCCCGGCACTCTCCCTGACCCTCACAGTTTGCCTATGTCTAATGACAATCATGTCCCTGCCACCTAGTCAGTTTCTCTCCCACTGCAGACCGTGACGGTGGAGCCTGGACAAGGAGGGCTGGGCTGATGGATGAGAAAGCAGCAGGTTGTGCTGCCTCTGTTTAACCCTACAAGGAGGTGTGGTTATCCACTCGCGGCAGCTCTTTCTGGAATGTATGGGACTTACCGCCTCTTTCCTTTGAGTCTTAGCACCAGTTTAGGACAAGAGGAATCAACCTCCTCTTACGCTTTCTGGTATTAAATCATAATGGTAATTGTCAACAGCGGCATCTGGGTGACTCAGTCTATTAAGGGTCCGACTCTTGGTCTCAGCTCAGGTCTTGATCTGAGGGTTGTGAGTTCAAGCCCTGTGTTGGCCTCCATGCTAGGTGTGGAGCCTACTTTGTTTATTTTTTTTTAAGATTTTTATTTATTTATTTGACAGAAAGAGACACAGTGAGATGGGAACACAAGCAGGGAGAGTGGGAGAGAGAGAAGCAGGCTTCCAGCTGAGCAGAGAGCCCGAGGTGGGGCTCGATCCCAGGACCCTGGGATCAGGACCTGAGCAGAAGGCAGATGCTTAACAACTGAGCCACCCAGGCACCCCTGGAGCCTACTTTTAAAAACAGCATAAAAAGATAAAAACAAGTCCAATTTTTAACCATATATTAAATGATCCGTCTATGTAACATCCCTAAATATAAAAACTGCCTTTTTTCCTTGTGTTGTTTGGTTCACTAAAAGGGATCCTTCCCAGGTGGATAGACTTCAAATCTTCCATTGACCACAGTGACCAAAATATTTATGAGAAGAAGAAAGATCTAAGAACTGTAGGGTTGAGGTAGCCTAGCACCATCATTGCCAAGACAACTGTTTTGTAGTGACCAAAGGAGGAACTGTTCCTCCTGATATTATGGAGAAGCTATCCATTAAGTTCTCCCTCCCCCAAATGGCAATTGTTCAAGCTGAATTAATTGCTTATTGACTCTGAAAATTTGAAGGAATATATCTGACTGGTTTCAGATGTGAACATAAGAGATGATAAGAACCTAAACAAGACAAATATAGGAGTCAAGATGGCGGAGAAGTAGCAGGCTGAGACTACTTCAGGTAGCGGGAGATCAGCTAAATAGCTTATCTAAAGATTGCAAACACCTACAAATCCAACGGGAGATTGAAGAGAAGAAGAACAGCAATTCTAGAAACAGAAAATCACCCACTATCTGAAAGGTAGGACTGGCGGAGAAGTGAATCCAAAGCGACTGGAAGATAGACCGCAGGGGGAGGGGCCGGCACCCGGCGAGCGGCGGAGCAACGGAGCACAAAATCAGGACTTTCAAACGTATGTTCCACTGAGGGACATCGCTCCAGAGGCTTAACTGGGGTGAAGCCCAGGTGGGGTCAGCGCGGCCTCAGGTCCCATAGGCTCACAGAAGGATCGGGGGTGTCTGAGTGTTGCAGAGCTTACCGGTATTAGAACAGAGAAGCCGGCTACAGAGACAGAGCAGAGGAGTAACTCTAAGCTCGGGGTTACCTTGAACCGGTCGCAGGCTCGGTCAGCTCGGAGCGCGGCCGAGGCCAGGGTGACGGGAGTCATTGTGCGTTGTTCTCTGAGGGCGCACTGAGGAGTGGGGCCCCGGGCTCTTGGCCCCTCCGGGCCGGAGACTGGGAGGCCGCCATCTTCATTCCCGTCTTCCAGAACTCTACGGAAAGCGCTCAGGGAACAAAAGCTCCCGAAAGCAAACCCAGCAAACCCGAGCAGATTACTCAGCCTGGCCCCGGGTAAGGGCGGTGCAACTCCGCCTGGGGCAAAGACGCTTGAGAATCACTACAACAGGCCCCTCCCCCAGAAGATCAACAGGAAACCCAGCCAGGACCAAGTTCACCTACCAAGGAGTGCAGTTTCAATACCAAGGAGAGCGGCGGAATTCCAGAGGAGAAGAAAGCAAAGCACGGAACTCATGGCTTTCTCCCCATGATTCTTTAGCCTTGCAGTTAATTTAATTTTTTTTTCTTTTTCAATTTTTTTTCTCTTCTTCTGCTAAATTTTTTTAACTTTAACCGTTTTCTTCTTTAACGTTTTTTAAATAGTTTATCTAATATATATATATATATATTTTTTTTCCTTTTTATATTTTTTATCGGCTTTCTTTTTTTAATAGTTTTTTTTTTTTCTTTCTGAACTCCTTTTTATCCCCTTTCTCCCCCCTCACGATTTGGGATCTCTTCTGATTTGGCTAAAGCATATTTTCCTGGGGTTGTTGCCACCCTTTTAGTATTTACTTGCTCCTTCATAAACTCTTATCTGGACAAAATGACAAGGCAGAAAATTCACAACAAAAAAAAGAACAAGAGGCAGTACCAAATGCTAGGGACCTAATCAATACAGACATTAGTAATATGTCAGATATAGAGTTCAGAATGACTATTCTCAAGGTTCTAGCCGGGCTTGAAAAAGGCATGGAAGATATTAAAGCAACCCTCTCGGGAGATATAAAAGCCCTTTCTGGAGATATAAAAGAACTAAAATCTAACCAAGTTGAAATCAAAAAAGCTATTAATGAGGTGCAATAAAAAATGGAGGCTCTCACTGCTAGGATAAATGAGGCAGAAGAAAGAATTAGCGATATAGAAGACCAAATGACAGAGAATAAAGAAGCTGAGGAAAAGAGGGACAAACAGCTACTGGACCACGAGGGGAGAATTCGAGAGATAGATGACACCATAAGACGAAACAACATTAGAATAATTGGGATTCCAGAAGAAGAGGAAACAGAGAGGGGAGCAGAAGGTATATTGGAGAGAATTATTGGAGAGAATTTCCCCAATATGGCAAAGGGAACAGGCATCAAACACCAGGAGGTTCAGAGAACCCCCCTCATAATCAATAAGAATAGGTCCACACCCCGTCACCTAATAGTAAAATTTACAAGTCTTAGTGACAAAGAAAAGATCCTGAAAGAGCCCGGGAAAAGAAGTCTGTAACGTACAATGGTAAAAATATTAGATTGGCAGCAGACTTATCCACAGAGACCTAGCAGGGCAGAAAGAGCTGGCATGATATATTCAGAGTACTAAATGAGAAAAACATGCAGCCAAGAATAGTATATCCAGCTAGGCTATCATTGAAAATAGAAGGAGAGATTAAAAGCTTCCAGGACAAACAAAAACTGAAAGAATTTGCAAATACCAAACCAGCTCTACAGGAAATATTGAAAGGGGTCCTCTAAGCAAAGAGAGACCCTAAAAGTAGTAGATCAGAAAGAAACAGAGACAATATACAATAACAGTCACCTTACAGGCAATACAATGGCACTAAATTCATATCTCTCAATACTTACCCTGAATGTTAATGGGCTAAATGCCCCAATCAAAAGACACAAGGTATCAGAATGGATAAAAAAACAAAACCCATCTATATGTTGCCTACAAGAAACTCATCTTAAACCCGAAGACACCTCCAGGTTTAAAGTGAGGGGGTGGAAAAGAATTTACCATGCTAATGGACATCAGAAGAAAGCAGGAGTGGCAATCCTTATATCAGATCAATTAGATTTTAAGCCAAAGACTATAATAAGAGATGAGGAAGGACACTATATCATACTCAAAGGATCTGTCCGACAAGAATCTAACAATTTAAAATATCTATGCCCCTAACATGGGAGCAGCCAACTATATAAACCAATTAATAACAAAATCAAAGAAACACATCGACAAGAATACAATAATAGTAGGGGATTTTAACACTCCCCTCACTGAAATGGACAGCTCATCCAAGCAAAAGATCAACAAGGAAATCAAGGCCTTAAATGACACACTGGACCAGATGGACATCACAGATATATTCAGAACATTTCATCCCAAAGCAACAGAATACACATTCTTCTCTAGTGCACATGGAACAGTCTCCAGAATAGATCACATTCTTGGTCCTAAATCAAATCTCGACCGGTATCAAAAGATTGGGATCATTCCCTGCATATTTTCAGACCACAATGCTCTGAAGCTAGAACTCAATCACAAGAGGAAATTTGGAAAGAACCCAAATACATGGCGACTAAACAGCATCCTTCTAAAGAATGAATGGGTCAACCAGGAAATTAAAGAAGAATTGAAAAAATTCCTGGAAACAAATGATAATGAAAACACAACATTCAGAATCTGTGGGACACAAAAAAGGCAGTCCTGAGAGGAAAATATATAGCGGTACAAGCCTTTCTCAAGAAACAAGAAAGGTCTCAGGTACACAACCTAACCCTACGCCTAAAAGAGCTGGAGAAAGAACAAGAAAGAAACCCTAAACCCAGCAGGAGAAGAGAAATCATAAAGATCAGAGCAGAAATCAATGAAATAGAAACCAAAAAAAAAACAATAGAACAAATCAACGAAACTAGGAGCTGGTTCTTTGAAAGAATTAATAAGATTGATAAACCCCTGGCCAGACTTATCAAAAAGAAAAGAGAAAGGACCCAAATAAATAAAATCATGAATGAAAGAGGAGAGATCACAACGAACACCAAAGAAATACAGACAATCATAAGAACATACTATGAGCAACTCTACGCCAACAAATTTGACAATCTGGAAGAAATGGATGCATTCCTAGAGACATATAAACTACCACAACTGAACCAGGAAGAAATGGAAAGCCTGAACAGACCCATAACCAGTAAGGAGATTGAAACAGTCATCAAAAATCTCCAAAGAAACAAAAGCCCAGGGCCAGACGGCTTCCCGGGGGAATTCTACCAAACATTTAAAAGAGAACTAATTCCTATTCTCCTGAAACTGTTCCAAAAAATAGAAATGGAAGGAAAACTTCCAAACTCATTTTATGAGGCCAGCATCACCTTGATCCCAAAACCAGACAAGGATCCCATCAAAAAAGAGAACTACAGACCAATATCCTTAATGAACACAGATGCAAAAATTCTCGCCAAAATACTAGCCAATAGGATTCAACAGTACATTAAAAGGATTATTCACCACGACCAAGTGGGATTTATTCCAGGGCTGCAAGGCTGGTTCAACATCTGCAAATCAATCAATGTGATATAACACATTAATAAAAGAAAGAACAAGAACCATATGATACTCTCCATAGATGCTGAAAAAGCATTTGACAAAGTACAGCATCCCTTCCTGATCAAAACTCTTCAAAGTGTAGGGATAGACGGCACATACCTCAATATTATCAAAGCCGTCTATGAAAAACCCACCGCAAATATCATTCTCAATGGAGGAAAAACTGAAAGCTTTTCCGCTAAGGTCAGGAACATGGCAGGGATGTCCGTTATCACCACTGCTATTCAACATAGTACTAGAAGTCCTAGCCTCAGCAATCAGACAACAAAAGGAAATTAAAGGCATCCAAATCGGCAAAGAAGAAGTCAAACTATCACTCTTCGCAGATGATATGATAGTATATGTGGAAAACCCAAAAGACTCCACTCCAAAACTGCTAGAACTTGTACAGGAATTCAGGAAAGTGTCAGGATATAAAATCAATGCACAGAAATCAGTTGCATTTCTCTACACCAACAACAAGACAGAAGAAAGAGAAATTAAGGAGTCCATCCCATTTACAATTGCACCCAAAACTATAAGATACCTGGGAATAAACCTAACCAAAGAGACTAAGAATCTATACACAGAAAACTATAAAGTACTCATGAAAGAAATTGAGGAAGACACAAAGAAATGGAAAAATGTTCCATGCTCCTGGATTGGAAGAATAAATATTGTGAAAATGTCTATGCTACCTAAAGCAATCTACACATTTAATGCAATTCCTATCAAAGTACCATCCATTTTTTTTTCAAAGAAATGGAACAAATAATCCTAAAATTTATATGGAACCAGAAAAGACCTCGAATAGCCAAAGCAATATTGAAAAAGAAAGCCAAAATTGGTGGCATCACAATTCCGGACTTCAAGCTCTATTACAAAGCTGTCATCATCAAGACAGCATGGTATTGGCACAAAAACAGACACATAGATCAATGGAACAGAATAGAGAGCCCAGAAATAGACCCTCAACTCTATGGTCAACTCATCTTCGACAAAGCAGGAAAGAATGTCCAATGGAAAAAAGACAGCCTCTTCAATAAATGGTGTTGGGAAAATTGGACAGCCACATGCAGAAAAATGAAATTGGATCATTTCCTTACACCACACACGAAAATAGACTCAAAATGGATGAAGGATCTCAATGTGAGAAAGGAATCCATCAAAATCCTTGAGGAGAACACAGGCAGCAACCTCTTCGACGTCAGCCGCAGCAACATCTTCCTAGGAACATCACCAAAGGCAAGGGAAGCAAGGGCAAAAATGAACTTTTGGGATTTTATCAAGATCAAAAGCTTTTGCACAGCAAAGGAAACAGTTCACAAAACCAAAAGACAACTGACAGAATGGGAGAAGATATTTGCAAATGACATATCAGATAAAGGGCTAGTGTCCAAAATCTATAAAGAACTTAGCAAACTCAACACCCAAAGAACAAATAATCCAATCAAGAAATGGGCAGAGGACATGAACAGACATTTCTGCAAAGAAGACATCCAGATGGCCAACAGACACATGAAAAAGTGCTCCATATCACTCGGCATCAGGGAAATACAAATCAAAACCACAATGAGATATCACCTCACACCAGTCAGAATGCTAAAATTAACAAGTCAGGAAATGACAGATGCTGGCGAGGATGCAGAGAAAGGGGAACCCTCCTACACTGTTGGTGGGAATGCAAGCTGGTGCAACCACTCTGGAAAACAGCATGGAGGTTCCTCAAAATGTTGAAAATAGAACTACCCTATGACCCAGCAATTGCACTGCTAGGTATTTACCCTAAAGATACAAACGTAGTGATCCGAAGGGGCACGTGCACCCGAATGTTTAGAGCAGCAATGTCTACAATAGCCAAACTATGGAAAGAACCTAGATGTCCATCAACAGACGAATGGATAAAGAAGAGGTGGTATATATACACAATGGAATACTATGCAGCCATCAAAAGAAATGAAATCTTGCCATTTGTGACGACGTGGATGGAACTAGAGGGTATCATGCTTAGCGAAATCAGTCAATCGGAGAAAGACAACTATCATATGATCTCCCTGATATGAGGGAGAGGAGATGCAACATGGGGGGTTGAGGGGGTAGGAGAAGAGTAAATGAAACAAGATGGGATTGGGAGGGAGAGAAACCATAAGTGACTCTTAATCTCACAAAACAAACTGAGGGTTGATGCGGGGAGGGGGGTTGAGAGAGGGGGGGTGGGGTTATGGATATTGGGGAGGGTATGTGCTATGGTGAGTCCTGTGAAGTGTGTAAACCTGGCGATTCACAGACCTGTACCCCTGGGGATAAAAATATATGTTTATAAAAAATAAAATTTAAGAAAAAAAAAAAAGAACCTAAACAAGAAAATTTATTCATATATTTCTGATAAGTTTGCACTTCTAAGAAAATAGGACCAATTGTAAGTAGATTTTGCAGCTTCTAATGATCACAAAAGAAAAAAGAAGGCAAAGGGAATGGGCCTTTAGAATTCTTATTAAAAAATGTTTATAAAATGCTTGTAATGCTTACTATGATTAATCTGATAAGTGTAAAAGATCTGCAAAGTTGGTAATGTTTTGATCTGTTTTTATCGTTGGACAGATTATTGTTCATTCTGACTCTCAAGCCATATTTTATAACCATTTTCAAAGATGGTTTTGATGTTGCATCTAAATGAAAACATCTTTGAAAAATGGGGATGTGGCTTTAAGAGTTAGTAATGGAATACTTTCGTATCTAAAGCACGTTAGCTTTTAGAAAAGTATCCATTGCAAATAGGCCTAGAAGACCATAGACACCTACAACGTTCATGCTGGTGAATTGTAAGATGATGATGTAATCCAACAAATTGATTGCAGTGATTCATTTTTTGTTAAAGATTTTTATTTATTTGACCGAGAGAGATCACAAGTAGGCAGAGAGGCAAGCAGAGAGAGAGGGGGAAGCAGGCTCTCCGCTGAGCAGAGAGACCGATGTGGGGCTCAATCCCAGGACCCTGAGAGCATGACCTGAGCCGAAGGCAGAGGGTTTACACACTGAGCCACCCAGGCGCCCCAATGATTCATTTTTTGAAAAGATTTTATTTATTTGAGAAAGAGAGTACAGAGGCAGGGGGAAGGGGTGGAGGGAGAGGGAGAGGAAGACTCCACACTGAGCAGGGAGCCCGATATGCTGCTCAATCCCAGGGCCCCACGATCATGACCTGAGCCAAAGGCAGATGCTTTACCAACCGAGCCATCCAATCGCCCTCAATGATTCATTTTTTAAAAAGAGTTTATTTATTTATTTTAGAGACAGTGGGGGGAGGGGCAGAGGAGTCTCAGGCGGTCAGTTGTGGGAGAGAAGACCACAGGTACCAACAAAATCCATACTGATAAATTGTAAGACAGTGGTGCAATCCAACAAATTTATTGCAATAACTCATTCTTTTTTAAGGGTTTTATTTACTTATTTATTTGAGAAAGAAAGAGAGAACATGTGTGCACCATAGAGGTGGGGGATGGGGGCGGGTGGGTGAGGGGCAGTAGGTGAGGGAAAGAACCTCACGCAGACTCCGTACTGAGCACAGAGCCTGAAGTAGTGCTCTACCTCATGATGCTGAGATGATGACCTGAGCTGAAATTAAGAGCTGGACACTTAGCTGACTGAGCCGCCCAGGCATCTCTCACAACTATTCCTTTTGACAGCACCTAAAACCCACTGTGGGCAAAGCTGGGGCCAAAGGAGGAATAAGTCAGAGTTCTTACGCCTCAGCAAGGAACACAGAGTAGATTCTACTATAGGGATCCTGGGGGCTCAGTGGGTGGCTCCTCCCACCCATCTAGCGGAATTTTCCAGCGCTCTCAGCTTTATACCCCCACCTCCCCTGCACAGAGCTAGACTTCTATGGTTCCCCAAATGAGTTGTACCTTTGTACATGCAGTCTTCTCTGTAAAAAAAAAAAAAAGTCCAATTAGAATCATTTGCCAACACCCACCCCCACCCCCGCCCCAGCAAACCCAGACTTAATTACACTTTCAGTGTATCCCAGGAATGTGATGTTTTAATAGTGAATATGAAATTTCCTGATCAGCCCTAGTGAGGTTATCTCCATGATACATCCTGCCATTCTCTTTCCCCATAAAGAAGCTGACCTGGCCTGAAACAATCCTTTCTTTTCTTTTGCAAATAACTTCTAGCTCCATCCTCCTTCCTCTGAAAACCATCCATTTTGCACAGCTCCTTTCAGCTTCCCTCTACTTGCTGGATGGGATGCTGCCCGATTCATGAATTACTTAATAAAACCAATTAGGTCTTCAAATTCACTTGGCTGAATTTTGTTTTGAAACACCCCTGATGGGAATGCTCAGTGTGTTTCCAGCGGACATGTGTCATGTTTTCTGCCTGCTTGGCATTGTCTCACAGCCCTGCCTACATTTGGGGAGTTCTACCAAGGGAACTTGTCTTTTAAGACAAGCCAGAAATTTCACGTTTGCAGCCCCCTTTGCAGATCAGAGTACAGGCGCCTGACACACGCTCCTTCCATCAGCTGCCTCTGTGTGATTTATTGATTTGGAAATGAGCAATGCAAGGCAGTGGCCATGGTGCGGCAGTGACTTCTCTGGCCAGGCTGGTAACGAAGGTGCCCGGCTGGGAAGAGCAGCAGTTAGGATGCAGAGGCCCTGGTACGAAAGCGACAGTAGTACAGACTATGACATCTAGAAGCTCTGAAGGAGTTGCAGCATGGTTTCCATGGCTCAGCAGTTCTGCAGTGGGCTTGGAGACCCTTGCAAGAAGTTCTTTGGGGAGCTCCGTCGGCTCATTCAGCAAACGTGGAAGTCACCCAGCATCCTTGTAATCTTTCGCTTTTGTGCTCCAGAGTTGGCTTCTGTTGATTGCAAGTAAGAGTTCTGAGTGATACATCAACAGGCTTTCCTCCCTTAAGAAAGGGCCACTTGTCTTTCAAAACCCACCCCCGTATGGGGGTCCCCTGGGGACTTCCCCTACAACTCACTTTTCTGTCCCCTATTCGTTCCCTTCTCTGGGATGCCACACTACCCGCCCCCCTGCT
This sequence comes from Lutra lutra, assembly GCF_902655055.1. Taxonomy (NCBI): domain Eukaryota; kingdom Metazoa; phylum Chordata; class Mammalia; order Carnivora; family Mustelidae; genus Lutra; species Lutra lutra. The sequence continues at coordinate 137,438,051 of NC_062280.1, forward strand.
GCGGCAAGCCCTCACCAAATTTTAATTATTTGTTTCTTCCTCCTTTACCTGGACTGAAGTTTCTCTGAGGCTAGCCATTGTGTCTTTCATTTCTGTATTTTCAGCACTCAGCACAGGCTGGTGCAGAGCCCATCAGTGGTCAATGAAAGTTCCTTATTGATAGGAAGCAATGAACGGACGTGTTTGGGAGAACAACAGATCGTGAAAGGGCTTTTGAGGCGCCTGTGTCTAATACAGGCCTTGGTAAATAGCAGGGGGATTTCGACAGGCAGAAATGGTTGGGACTGTCCCGTTGCCGTCCATATTGACATGCAGTCTGCTTTTCCTGTGCTAGCGTGTGCTTTGAACAATCCGTCTATGACCATTAACTCTCAGAGTTGATGAAGTGCTTTCATTCCAACACATAAGCATTTGTCCCAAATAGAACTTTCGCTTGCGGACACTTCAGTCACTCCTCACTTGTAGCCGATTTCCCGACGACCCACGACTGTTAAGCGTGTCGGGCTTCTTGCTGTTTCAGTCCATGTTTGGAGGCCATGGCTCCTCTGCTCCTCGTTACCGCGTCCGGCCGCGGGAGTTTTCTGTTTTGATTCATCAGGCAGTTCTGTTCAGCAATGGCTTCTGAGCCTTTACTAGGTATGTCCGCCGGTTGTGAGGGACTCGTGGCTGAAGGAAGCAGTCTCGGTATGGTTGGGAAGTCTCGCGTAAGCTAGTAATTTTAGCACGGACTGCATTTCTGCTGTCCGTGCAAGAAACCTGGAAGGAGAGCCTGGAAGGCTTTCCATCTTCCGCGGCTTGGAAATTCTGCTCAACTAACCAGCCGCTGCCCCCTCATGTGTCTGCCCGAGCCTGCAGGCCGGACTGAGCACAGCAGCTTGAGTTCCAGATGTCAGAGGAATAGCCCTTTCTTTTCACTTCTGGGATGAGCTCTCTGTGCTTGTTTGTTGCTGAAATGCTCCAGCTTTAAAATGTAGACGTTAAGGTGAAACCCTCTTTAGTTTTAAGCATACGCTGCCTGCGGCTAGAGCTCGGGGATGGACTCACTGCAGAGTTCTGTGTGGGGGTGGGGCACCCTGGGCTTCCCTTGTCCTCTCTGGGGTTCCGTTCCCAGCAGTCTGGATGAACCTCGGTCAGAGAAGTCTGGTTTTGTCCCTGCTGGGTCTCAGAGGCAAGGAATTCATCATCACACTTTTCCTCTGTGTTCCCTCTCTCTGTTTTGAAAGTGTAAAATAAAATCTGAATTAGGGGTTCAGAGGTCAGCAAGAAGGGCCTTCCGTGGTTGCAGTTATTTGAGCTGTAAACCTATGTGTTCCCAGTTGTAAGTGTCTACTTCATAGGATGTTGTGAGTACGAAATGGGAAAGTGCACAATGCTTGGTCATAAGCACTCCATAAGTGGAATTTGTCTAGTAACTGTTTTAGACAGTAAGAGCTCCACTCAAATGCATCCCCTTTTCTGAAGACTCTCCTGACCACACAACTGGGATGCATTTGCTCTCTGAGCTGCCATAACACATTGCCTGCGTGTCTTTCATGAAGTTGTCATGCAATCTGCTTTTTAAAAATGATTATATCCTAAAGAATCTCACCCTATGCTTAATATGTTGTGGGGGACATTTCTGATTACCTAACAAAACCCTGCTTCCCCCTGAGCCCCCTCCAGGTCTGCAGTGGTGATGTCTCAGGAAAGGTAGGCATCTCCTACAGTCCCAAGGGGGTAAGTCATCATTGGTCAAAACCAGGGGTCAGCAAATCACAACCTGCTAGCCAGATCTGGCCTGCCATTTTTCTCTTTTCTTTTCTTCTCTTTTTTCTTTCTCTTTTCTTTTTTCTTTCCCTTTTCTTCCCTTCCCCTTCCTTCCTTCCTTTTCTTTCTTTCAAAAGATTTTTTTTATTAATTTCTTTGAGAGAGAGAGAGAGAGAGAGAGTGCAAGTGTGCACAAGTGGCAGGGAGCAGCCGAAGGAGAGGGATCCCTGGACTCTGGGATCATGACCTGAGCTGAAGGCGGAAACTTAACCAGCTGAGCCACCCAAGCACCCCATGGCCTGCCATTTCTTTTTGTAGGGTCATGAGCCATACAAACAAAAACAGAAACAAAACAACAAACAAACAGCCTCCTTGGCAGGAGTCCGTGCCAGGTGGACCTGGCAGGTGAGGTGTGAGAGGTGAGTGACTCCTTGGCTGGCAGGGGAGGCTTGTGTTAGTGACCTGAGAACTTCTACTGGGAGGTGCATGGCGTGCAAACAGGAAGCCATAGCCCCACTTTGGATGGGTGGCAGTCTCCCAGTGTGGAGCTAGGAGGGCCTGCAGAGACCTTTGGCTCTGATGCTCACTGTATAGTATAAAGGACACCCTGAGAGGCCGAGTGCGTTTGCCCATGATTGTGCAGCTAGATGGTGTCCAGACAGGGCTAGGACGTTGGTTCCTTGGTTCCTTGACTGGTGCTGTTGTTGTCTTTGTTTTAAAACTCCATAATGGGCAATAGCCCTCCTGGGGGTGGAGGTTAATCTCAAGCCTCTGCTGCCAGCTGTCTGGACTGGGACATTGGGCCATCGTGGACTGAGGTGATCTCTGTGTCGTATACACATGTTCTTTTCCGTGTCTCTCCTTTTCTTTGAAATCGACCTCCCCCATCCAGCAGGTTTTTGGTCCAGTTCATCTGCTACAAAATGCTGGGAAGCTGGCCCTGCCTGTCTGCTAGTGTAGGAGAAATTCCAGAAATTCCAAGCAGCTAGGATGGGGGAGGATTTGAAGAAGTTAGGTCATTGTATAACGTTGAAATGAGGCAGTGTGGAGCTCAAAAGTTAAATTCCTTCAGGAGGGGGCGCCTGGGTGGCTCAGTTGGTTGGGCGACTGCCTTCAGCTCAGGTCATGATCCTGGAGTCCCGGGATCGAGTCCCACATCAGGCTCCCAGCTCCATGGGGAGTCTGCTTCTCCCTCTGACCTTCTCCTTGCTCATACTCTCTCTCACTGTCTCTCTCTTCTCTCAAATAAATAAATAAAAAAAATGTTTAAAAAAAAAAATTCCGTCAGGAGGAATCTTGGTCTCCCTTTAAAAAACATTAAGTTTTTTTTTCTTTCTTTCTTTCTTTGTTTCTTTATTAAAAAAGAAAAAAAACAGTAGTTTTTTGACAACTATAACCCGCTCCCTGCTTTGACTTGTTGCAGTATGCCTTAACTAGCCTAGCTTCTCAATGTGACCTAGACCATTGATGTTTATCCTCTCTTGCTCAAATTCATGATTCCCCTGGCCATCTGGATGTCTTCATTGGAAAAATGTCTTTTCAGGTCATCTGCCCATTTTTAAATCAGAATGTTTAGGTATTTATTGTTATTGTTGCTGTTTTTTGGTGTTGACTTATAGAAGTTCCTTATATATTTTGAATATTAACCCCTGGTCAGAAGCATCATTTGCAAATATCGTCTCCTGATGCATCCTTTGAAAATATCCCCTCCCATTCATTAGGTTGTTTCTTTGTTTGTTGATGGTTTCATTCACTATGCAGCAGCGTTTTATTTTAGTGTAGTCCCAATAGTTTGCTTTTGTATCCCTCACTTTAGGAGACCTATCTAGAAAAATGTTGCTAGGCCAGTTTCAGAAGTTCTTACTGCCTATGTTTTCTTCAGTTTTATGGTTTTATGTTTGTTTTATGTTCAGTTTTATGCAGTTTTATGGTTTCAGATCTCACATTTAGGTCTTCAATCCATTTTGAGTTTATTTTTGTGAATGGTAAAAAAAAGTTTCATTCTTTTGCATGTAGCTGTCCAGTTTTCCCAATACCATTTATAGAGGAGACTGTCTTTTCCACCATTGCATATGGCTGCTTCTTCTGTGGTGGAGTAATTGACCCTGTAAGTGTGGGTTTATTTCTGAAACTATTTATTTATTTTTAAAGATTTTACTTATTTATTTGACAGAGATCACAAGTAGGCAGAGAGGCAGGCAGAGAGAGAGAGGGAAGCAGGCTCCCCGCTGAGCAGAGAGCTGGATACGGGGCTTGATCCCAGGACCCTGGGATCATGACCTGAGCCAAAGGCAGAGGCTTAACCTACTGAGCCACCCAGGCAACCCTGAAACATTTTTTTTTTTTAAGATTTTATTTATTTAACAGAAAGAGAGAGACCACAAGCAGGGGGCAGTGGCAGGCAGAGGCAGAGGGAGAACTAGGCTCCCCACAGAACAGAGGAAGCCTGATATGGGACTTGATCCCAGGACCCTGAGACCATAATCTGAGTTGAAGTCAATCACCCAACAAACTGAGACACCCAGGTGCCCAGTGTGAGTTTATTTCTGGGCCTCTATCCTGTTCTTTTGATCTCTGTATCTCTTTTTGTGGCAGTACTGTACTCATTTGATTACTACTGCTTTGTAGTGGTTTTTTTTTTCATTTGTTGTTGTTGTTGTTGTTGTTGTTGTTTTGGAAGGAAAAGGTTTAATATAAAGATTCAAGATTCACATCAATATAAATGATAAAGTTACCTTTCTCTTGATAAGAGCTCAACTTTTGCCTTTCTCGTTTTAACGTTTCTTGCCATATTTTTTCCTGTGTTTTTCTGTTACCTTCACCCCATCTCTTCCTGTCTATGGTCATGTTGACGGATTCCCTCCCTCTCTCCAGTAGTTTATACTCGATCTTTAGCAAAAGGCCAAGAGGTGATCCCCAGTAGTTTAGAAACTATACTTGTACATAAGCTACAATGATTAAATTCATTTTAACACACTCTTTAACTTTACCAACATCTAGATAGTATCCGTAACCTTCTTTTTCTATATTCCCCAAGTGCACTGTTAGCTTTTCATCTTCCTGAGTAGAAATGTGTCATTTTATTTTCCTGTTTTCCTTTTTTGATGTGGGAGAAAGATAATCTACATTGTGTGTATGTGTTTATAGTCACCCCAGATTGCTAAAGTATATCCTCCAGTGACTCTTTCAAAGAGGGTATGCAAGAAACAAACTGAATTCTTTCATATCAAAAAAAGTCTTTGTTTTACCTTCAAAATAAAGTGCCATTTTGGCGGATGTAGGATTCTAGGTTTAAAGGTTTTTCCCTACAGAAATTTTATGTTACTGCCCCATTTACTTCTAGCATCCAGAGTGTCCAGTAAGTCTGCTGTCAGTCTGATTCTTGTTCCTTTGTAGGTTCACGCTCTTTCTGGAAGACTTTATGATTTTTTTTATCCTTGGAATTCCCAGATTTCTAGGAGTCTCTATTCACTAACCTTACTGAGTACTTGGTAAGCACTGACCGTCTCAAGACTTGAATTTTTCTTGGCACCTGGGTGGCTCAGTTGGTTAAGCAACTGCCTTTGTCTCAAGTCATGATCCTGGAGTCCTGGGATCCAGTTGCACATCCAGCTCCCTGCTCAGAGTGGGGTCTGCTACCCCTCTGACCCTCCCCCGTCTCATGCACTCTCTCTCTCTCATAAATAAATAAAATCTTAGAAAAAAAGACTTGAATCTTTCTTTAGCTCTGGGAAGTTTTCTTCCAATTATTAATTATTTCCTCTGCTCCATTCCCTTTATTATCTTTTTCTGGAATTCCTGTCAAATGGATGTTGGAGCTTCGGATCTCTCCTCTATCTCTGTCTTTCTTTATTATCTCTTTGGCCATTTACATTGTAACCTTTAGAACATTCTTCAAGTCGATCTTCTAGATCATTCCTTATCTCTTCTAGTATGTCTCTTCTGCTATTCAGAGCATATATAGAGTTCTTTATTTCCAAGACATCTGGATGATAATTTTTAATATTTCTAATCTCCTCTTTTATCTCTTTGAAGTTATTAATTCCACTTCTTCTAAAATTTTCTTCTCTTATATTATCTGTTTCTTTAGGTGTTGGCTCCTTTGTTTGCAGAGTTTTGTGTCTGTTTTCCTTCAAACTGTGGTGATTCCTGATGGAGTACTCAAATTTGTACATAAATGCCTATTCTGCTTACCAGAACTTAATCTCTAGTGACTTTAAGGGAGAGGCCAAACACAAGGTTAGGCAGACTGTCCCAATTCCTTGATTTATGAGCATATCTGTTTCCTCTTTTTTCTGGGGTTTTTGTTCCATCCAAGGTTTCACCAATTTTAATGACCATCACCCATTACCCATCCCCGCACCCACCTCTCTTCCAACAGCCCTCAGTTTGTTTTCTAGAGTTAAGAGTCTCTTATGGTTTGCCTAACTGTCTGCTTTTACCTTATTGTATTTTTCCCTTCCTTTCCTTATATTCATCTGTTTTGTTTCTTATTGCCACATATGAGTGAAATCATTTGATATTTGTCTTTCTCTGACTTTTTTCGCTTAGCATAATACCTCTAGTTCTATCCATATTGTTGCAAATGGCAAGATTTCATTCTTTATGGTGGCTGAGTAATATTCCATCATACACACACACACACACACACACACACACACACACACACACCACATCTTCCTTATCCATTCATCTGTTGATAGACATGTAGGCTCTTTCCATAGTTTGGCTATTGTGGACATTGCTGCTCTAAACATTGGGGTGCACGTGCCCCTTCAGATCACTATGTTTGTATCCTTTGGATAAATGTAATAGTGCAATTGCTTGTTCTTAGGATAGTTCTATTTTCAACATCTTGGGGAACCTCCATACTGTTTTCCAGAGTGGCTGCACCAGGTTGCATTCCCGCCACCAGTGTAAGAGGGCTCCCCTTTCTTTGCATCCTTGCCAACATCTGTTGTTCCCTGAGTTGTTAATTTTAGCCATTGTGACCAGTGTGAGGGTGATATATCACCGTGGTTTTTATTTGTATTTTCCTGACGCTGAGAGACGTTGAGCATCTTTTCATGTGTATGTCTTCTGCTAGTGTCTTTTTGTCTGTCACTTTGGAATCAAATCCTGAATGTCACACTGCATTTAGTTATTATGGCTCTTTACTTTCTTCCCGTCTGGGAGAGTTTCTCGGACTTTGTCTTCCATGACCTTGATCCTTTTACAGAATACTGGTCAAGTGTTTTGTAGAATGTCCCTCAATTGGGTTTTGTCTGATGTTTTCCCACAATTAGACTGAGGTTATATGTTTTTGGTGACAATACCACAGAGGTGAAGTGGCATACTTCTCAGTGCATCTTTCCAGAAAGCACACAATGTCGTTATTTTTTTTTTTACTGCTGATGTTAACCTTTGTCACTCGATTGAGATGGTGTCTCCACTGTCAGTTTTTTCTGCTGTCAACTTATTATTTTTCCCTTTATAAATGATAAATAACCTTAAGGAGTTACATTGAGACTATGCTGAAATCTTGCTTTTCCTCAAACTTTGACTCACAGATTTTAGAATCTATCCGTGGATAGATCTCACCTGCAACAAATATTATTGTGATGTTCACCTAGCGGTGATTTTGTGATGTATTTATATTGATATGTATGGACTTGTGGGTATTTTATTTTGTAGGTTATAACCTAATACTGTCCTTATTTTGTTGCCCCAAATTTCCATCTTTGGCCATTGGAAACTCCTTTAGGTTGACTCCTGCATCCATGGTTGACTTCATGATGCCTTATCATCATGGGGTTGTTGTGTTCAGTCTTTCCTTATATTGGACACAAAGTTTTCCGGGCTTAATTAGATTTCTACTACCCCAGTCCTAGAATAAGCCACTCCTCCAAGGACACTTAGGAACCAAGACCTTTTGATATAAACCTCTTACGTAACATCTTAAACAACATGACTTGAACCCTTTATAAATGTTCCCAGAAATATACTGTAAAGGTAGATGAAGTTTGTCCCTACCGAGCTGGTTCTAGTCATCCTGCATTGGCTGTGGTGACTCCCAATCCTTCTTTGTCCACTTTACTCTCACTGCTGGGATGAGGTGGCAGGAAGACGAGAAGATACAGGAGTGAATTTGAGTGTATTTAAGGCTATAGCTATAGACAGAGGCGATGTGGCTATAGAGGAAGGTAAGGATAGGGAGGCTCGGAGAAACCCTGATGGAAATCACTATACACGTCTAAATTCTTTCTGTTTACCACCGTGAAAATTAAAAATCACAAAATTTTCATTAGCAAGTCAGAATCTTTGAAGTTTAATTTTTCTCTGGCCTTTGATCTACTGTGCCCTTAGGTTAAAAGCTCTTGGGGACTTTGGCCCTCTTCCCTTTTTCTCCCTCTCAAGGTGCCTCCAGCAGATGTCAGCTGATTTATGGGGTCATGGCAAGTCGGCTTCTCAGAGTCACATGCTCACTGGGTGCGTATGATTATACTCTGTGTTAGGAATGGATACGATGAAACATATGGATGTTAAATGAAACCAGAGCTAAGTTTACAGTGGAAATTAAAAGACTGAAAACAAAAACTATAAAATTCCAGCTTTCTAATCTTTTGCATGAAATAATAGAACTGAGGGGCGCCTGGGTGACTCAGTCAGTTAAGCATCCAACTCTTGGTCTCAGCTTCCGTTTTGATCTCAGAGTCGTGAGTTCAAGCCCTACATTGGGCTTCATGCTGGGCATGGAGACTGCTTTAAAACAAACAAAAATCGAAAAACAAAAAAAAAACCCAAAAAAGAACCGAGAAAATAACTTAGGAAATGATTCTAAATAGGTGAGTACGTCTTAAGATTTAAATATCCGCAGTCAGACTTATATTCTATCCCAGGATTGAAGGACACTTAAGGGTAATAACAATCATAGTTTCTTGGGGTTTGTTATGAGTATAATTGCTTTGCTGCTATATGAATGTTCACTTCATATCTTTTGTTTTTTAATTGTCTACAAATGACAGAATATGTTTTCTTTGTTTTCGTCTGTGTGTGTGCTTAAATGTGTATGGTGTGTGCATGTGATATGTGCGTGTGTGTGTGAAGGGAGAGAGATGTGACATACTGCTTTCTTACTTTTACAGGAAATTTAATACATGTCAGCACAAATCTAACTGAGAGTGACTCACTTGGCAGGAAAACTAGGTTCACACACCAGAGCAAACAGAACGTAGTGAGATCTCAAGGAGAGGGAAAGGGTGGGGAGGCAGTTTATAATTTAAGATATGAGTAAAGGTGCTTTATTAAAATTATTTTCCGTTTCTCACAGTCATCCTGAATTTTTTTTTAAAGATTTTATTTATTCACCTGACAGACAGAGATCACAAGTAGGCAGAGAGGCAGGCAGAGAGAGAGAGAGAGAGAGAGGGAAACAGGCTCTCTGCTGAGCAGAGAGCCTGATGCGGGGCTCGATCCCAGGACCCTGAGATCATGACCTGAGCTGAAGGCAGAGGCTTTAACCCACTGAGCCACCCAGGCACCCCTCATCCTGAATTTTTATCCTGACCTCCACAGCACTTGTCTTAATCTATCTAGGAAGTTTCTTCTCCCCACCCTGCAAGATCCTTGCAATCATCTAGCTATGAGGTCCAACCTCTTCTGCCTTCTCCACATCTTACGTATTTTTTCTCCTCCTTTCTATCCCCACAGGCACCCACTTGATGCAGGCCTTCGCGAAGTTTTGTCTGGACTATTACTTTAATCTTCTTTTCATCTTTGATTGTCTCTGAATTATTCATCGCTTAAAACATATCCCAGGCATCTCTTCTGACACAGTACGAGCAATTTGTTTCTTGATGCCACCACTGAAGCTTGTGTTAACCCATTCAATAGTTTGGCCCCAGATGCATTCTAATTGGTAGTTTATATACTTATCTGTCCTACTTGACTGAGGTTGTGAGCTCCACAAGGACTGGGATGATGTCTTCCTTCTTTGGATAACCTCAGTACCTAGCAGTATTGGGCACACTAGATTCTTGGTAAATGCTTGGTCAACAATTGAAAAAGATGAGTAAATGAATGGGTGAATAAATAAAGGAGTCTACTCAGTTCACTGATTAACTATTATTAACTAGTAAACTCTTTATTGTCAAATCCCCGTAAATGTTTCTTCCTGGGGTTGATAATGCATTATATGGAAGATCCTTTAAGGTAACATCTTATAAGTGATAATTTCTCTTCTGCAATAGTTAGTTTCTTGATACCAAGGGTTATTTTTCCTTTTTTTACACATTTGTAATTATGATGCCTCATGTCTCCATCTAGTGAAGCCAGTTGGTAGTACAGCAATTAAAATGTCTAAGAATATAAAAACCACAGTTGTGAAAAATCATTTATGGAAAATTAATCCTTCATTCTCCAGGTTCAAAAACCTCCCATTGTGACTACTTTGTACTTTCCAGAGTTCAGCAAGTTCTTCTTGCCCAAATGTCCTATTTATAAATATCAGAACAGGGTCAGTGCCACTGCAAAATAATGTAGATACAAGGATACCATTTACAATTACCTTGTCTTTCACCATTTTTAAATCAAAGAGCCATTGATATTTATTAACATGGAATGTTATTTAGATATTTCACAGAATAACATTTTTGTAAATTATGCAAACAATGCTGGCATGAGTTAATTTAACTAATACACTTTTAAAGATTTATTTATTTACTTGTTTGACACAGAGAGAGAGAGAGCACACAAGCAGGAGGAATGGCAGGCAGAGGAAGAGAGAGAAGCAGGTTCCCCGCTGAGCAGAGAGCTGGATGCAGGGCTTGATCCCGGACCCCAGGATCATGATCTGAGCCAAAGGCAGATGCTAATCTGACCAAGCCACCTTGGTGCCCCTAATTTAACTAACATTTATTGTGTGTTTTTTAGTAATCAAGGTATGCTTCAAGGTAAATATTATTTTGTAATGGTATCCATTCTTGTAAAGCTAGAAGGAACCTAACAAAATAATATATTGTGTAGGTAAATCTCTGTCACCTTTCTACCTAGACTGTAAAGAAAAGCAAGGGGGTTATGAACATAATGGTGAGATGGGTAGTCACCTCTGTGGAAAGGCAGGATGGATGGATCAGGAAGGAACCTCTAGTACTTTCCCCAGGATGAGAAGTGCTTTCATTCTATGTGAAGTCTTGGGTTTATGGATGTTTATTTTGTTGCTATATTCCTAACTTAGATGAATATATTCATTGATCTAGAAATCCTACTTTTGAGACTCTCCTACAGAAATAAAGCACCAGTATATAAAGATATGCATTAAAAAGGGAGAAGGAAGAAAGAAAAAATAAGATAAAGAATGAGTGCAGTTGCCACGGAAACCCTATGTACACTCATTCTACTTGTGTGCTCTTATTTAAGTGTGATACTTATTGGTTTTTCATAAAGATAATATTTAATAACATCGTATTATATCATGTGCTTCAATAAAAATATTCATGTTTTAAATGTTTAATTTTAAGGAATATTAGGACTTAAACATTGAAATGGATAGATCATATGCATAAATATAATAAGGTATATTATGTTGATAAAAGAACATTGAATATGACAGAGTAGAGAAAGTCTGGTAGCATAAAAAAATAGGTAAATGAATTACAATATTTTCACATGGGGATTCAAAAAACTTAAAGTTTAAAATCATCTTTGCTGTATTTTATAGAAAATACTGTATTTTCTTGGCTGTATTTTATAGAAATACTTTGCTGCATTTTTACTTTTATTTGTAAAAGTATTTTCTGAAATACTTTTTACAGTATTTTTAAATACTGTAAAAATACTGTAAAAAAGTTTTTAAAATACTCTTTTTATTTGTAAAAGTATTTTTTAAAATACTTTGAATTTCAAAGTATTTTAATACTTTGCTGTATTTTATAGAAAATACTGTATTTTCTTGGCTGTATTTTATAGAAATACTTTGCTGTATTTTTACTTTTATTTGTAAAGGTATTTTCTAAAATACTTTTTATTTGTAAAAGTATTTTTTAAAATACTTTGAATTTCAAAGTATTTTAATACTTTGCTGTATTATAGAATACTTTGCTGTATTTTATAGAAACCCAATGTGCTATAGTATTTTCTTTATCTTTATCACCTTGGTATGAATTGGCAATTGTTCCCCCAGCAATATTTTATATAAAGAATGAATGTCTCAAATCGAATGTGATATTGCTATTGATTAGTATTTTGGATTTGTTTTATATTAATAGTAACACAAATATTATTATTATTGTCATGAATCTTATATATTTGCAGTTAGATGAATAATTGCCTGACTCATTAAATTATAAAAGAAAAACAGCTGTGGGGCACCTGGATGGCTCAGTGAGTTAAAGCCTCTGCCTTTGGCTCAGGTCATGATCCCCGGGTCCTGGGATCGAGCCCCACATTGGGCTTCCGTGCTCAACAGGGAGCCTGCTTTTCCTTCTCTCTCTGTGCCTGCCTCTCTGCCTACTTGTGATCTCTATCTGTCAAATAAATAAATAAAATCTTAAAAAAAGAAAAACAGCTGTGTTTCTATATGCTAGTGAGAAATTATTGAGGGACGCTTGGCTTATTCAATCGATGAAGCATGTGACTCTTGATCTTGAGGTTGTGGGTTCAAGCCCCATGGTGGGTGTAGAGATTACTTAAAAAAAAAAAAAGTATTGAGAAATGAAATAAAAATTATGACTTGCAAATCATCAAATACATAAACCTATCTACAAAAGACACAAACCTATATAAGTAGAGAGTTATGTCATGTTGATGGAGTGTAAGATTCAAGTTTGTTGGTCTCCATTTGATCTCTGGATTGACCACAGTCCCAATAAAAATACAAGGGGTCCTTTCTGTAGAAAACAACGAGCTGTTTCTAACATTAGTATGGAACTGCAAAGCACTAAGAATAGCCAAATCCATCTCAGAAAAGAAAAGAGCTAGAGGATTATACTATTTAAGACTTCCTATAGAGATAATCAAGACACTGTGGTTTAGGCATAAAAACAGACAAAAAAGGCAATGGTACAGAATAGAGTTCAGAAAGAGACCCATATATAGTAGATTATTTTTGACAATGGTACTAAGGTAATTCAATGGGGAAAAAGGTCTTTTCAACAAATGGTGCTGCTTAAAGTGGATAAACAAAACAAAAAACAAAAAAAGAAAAAAGTGGATAAACATATGCAAAAGGAAAAAAATGAAATTGGAAGCATACCTTACACTATACACAAAAATAATTTTGAGATAAATCATATATCTAAACCAATGTTTCTCAGCCTTTTTTCATTATTACCTTCTCCCTTTAGGAGGCTTTAAGACACATTTGCCCCCTAATCACCCCTCCCCAGTGGCCAAAATGAAAAAGAATGGGCCCTGGGGCACCTGGGTGGCTCAGTTGGTTAAGCCTCTGCCTTGGCTCAGGTTGTGGTCTCAGGGTCCTGGGATCCAGCCCCACATCGGGCTTTCTGCTCAGCAGGGAGCCTGCTTCCCCCTCTCTCTGTGCCCACTTCTCTGCCTACTTGTGATCTCGTCTGTCAAATAAATAAAATCTTTAAAAAAAAAAAAAAAAAAAAAAGAATGGGCCCTGGAACAAGGATCAAAACACCAGTTGGGGAGGGGAAAAGTGAGAGAAGGCAGGCAAAGCAGGACACTGTACGTAGCCCGGGTGAACCCACCACAAAGCTTCCTGCCTCTGGAGTTCACAACATCATCTCCTTAGTCAACCCCTCCACCTTCCTACTCAAGGCCATTTCAAATATTATCCACTTTCCCCTAATTTTTGTTCCCCTAGTAAATGGTTTGGAGCCCCCATTTCACAGAAGAACCATAAGCCATCGGATGGGAGCTTTTCATCAACAAACCTTCAGTGAATTTCACATTCCACCCCTACTTTCCCCTTTCCTTCCTTTTATTGTGAAAGAGTTGTCCCTCTGGGAGACAGTCCTTGTCCCTTCCTTTCGCCGTCACACTGCGTTGTGACTTTCGGCTTGGTTCCCTATCTTGCCTACTCATGGCCCGGCCCCACCCTCTGGAGCTGTACATGTGACTGGCCCTTACCGATTATTTGGGAGAGTTAATAAGCCACCTGAGCACTCTCTGCAAGGAGTCCTCGCCCGGCATGCTTTGGGGCGGGGCCAGTGTCAGGAGCCCTGTTTCACCAGCGCCTTCCTTCAGCTTCCTGATGGGGGTGTTCATAGACTTGACCTGAGGATGCTGAATTCTACCACCCTTGCTTCCCGAGACCAGAGTTGCACACCGAACCTCCCAGAGGAGGGTCAGGCAGGCTTTCTGGATGCCTGAGGGTCCTTTCAGCCTGCACCTTTAACTGGGGGCTTACTGGAGCCCTTCGGGGCTCTTGCACTTCCGGGCCTCAGATGGTGCTCCGAAGCCTCTCCAGGGACGGGCCCCCCGGGTGTGGACGCCCTCGGCACTGGAACTCCAGGGACACAGTGAAATAAGGTAGGAATAATATTGACCACTGTGTTGACCGCCCCTCCCCCACCGGGTACTGGCTGTTGGGTCTTGGGTGAGCCGGGACTCTAAGGCCCAGATTTCATCTGTCTGTTACTGTGGTTTAAGCAGGCGTGGTACGACAGGGAACGAACAGAAAAGGCACTTCAGAAAGTGCCAGAGGTGAGGGCCTGGCCTAAGGCCTTGCTGCAGTTGCCACAGGGGCTTGGGGAACAACCTCTCCCGCCCTGAGAGAAGTGGGACCCGGTCAGAAGAACAGAAACCTCACTCAGCGTCTGCCCCACCCCCAAGCCCCCTGCGGAGAGGTAAGTGTCCCAAACTCTCCTTGCAGGACCCATGTCCACAATGTGGAGGATCCCTATTCGGCGTAGCCTGGGGGGCTTGCTTCCGGTGAAGCTGATCTCCCATGCTGCATCTCCCTGGTGCCCGCGGAGGCCCCTGCCTTCATCTTTCATTGGGGAGATTCTACACTTAATGACGGCCCTACCGTGCATCAGGCAAGGTGTGGGGGAGGATGTGTTTTCGTGTTTGCCTCGCCTGGGGTGGATGGAAATGAGGGATTTTTAAAAAGTTTTTATTGACAAGCTATGGGAGACTCTTAACACTAGGAAACTAAGTGATGGTTGCTGGACGGGAGGTGGGTGAGGGGATGGGGTCACTGAGCCATGGGCTTGAAGGAAGGCACTTGATGGAATGAGCAGAGTGTTATGTGTGGATGTTGAGTCACTAAACTCCATGCCTGAAACTAATAGACTCTAGTTAACTGAATTTAAATAAAATTCAAAAAATAAAATACAAAGCTTGTACTGAGATAGCTCCTATACCTTATGACTCCCCCTTTTAAAGTATGCAGTTCAATGGATTTTAGTGTATTGACAGAGTTGCACGGTTATCATCACAATCTAATTTTAGGATTTCTTGACTCCAAAAAGAAACCTCTACCCGTTATTCTTCTCCCCACCCTCCACCCAAGACCTGGGCAACCTCTAATCTACTTTCTGTCTCTAAGGGATGGATGCCTATTCTGGGCATTTCATATAAATGGAATCCTATAACCTGTGGTCTTTTATACCTGGTTTCTTTCACATAGTGTGTCATCTTCAAAGTTCCTCCAACTTGTAGCACATGTCAGCCGTTCATTCTCTTTTATTGCTGAATAATTTTTAAAAAAGATTTTATTTGACAGAGAGAGATCACAAGTAGGCAGAGAGGCAGGCAGAAAGAGAGGAAGGGAAACAGGCTCCCCAGCCAGCAGAGAGCCCGATGCGGGGCTTGATCCTAGGACCCTGGGATCATGACCTGAGCCGAAAGCAGAGGCTTTAACCACTGAGCCACCCAGGCACCCCATGGTTGCTGAATAATTTGACCGTGTATGGATATCCCACATTTTAAATAATCATTCATCAGTTGACCAGCCTTTGGGTTGTTTTTACTTTTTGGCTATTATGAGTTTGCTATCAACATTCATATACAAGTCTGTGTGGGTCTATCTTTTAACTTTTTTAGGTGTAGGAATTGGTGGGTCATGTGGTAGTTCCCTGTTTAACCTTTGTAGGAACTGCCAAACTGTTTTCCAGAGTGGCTACACCATTTTACATCTCCACTAGGAATGCATGAGGGTTCCAGTTTCTCCTCTCCTTGTCAACATTTGATATCATCTGTTTGTCTTTTTTATAGCCGTCCTGCTGTGTGAGGTGTTACCTCATTGAGGAAAAATGTGTTTTTAACAGTTTGTTCCCATTATACAAATACTATAAGGAGAACTTTGAAAAATTTGAAAAAATTACTTTTTTGGAAAATTACTTCAATATATTTGTGTCTTTCCAGGCTTGGCTATACATATCGTTACATTATTTACACAATACATACCATTTAAAGTAAAGGTTAAAAAAAAAACCTTAACATTTAATCATAAATGTTATGTTTATGTAAACTCCTCTTAAACATTACTTAAAAGAACTGATAGTCTCTGAGGGGGGATATAACTTATTAATCATTCTATCTTTCTTTGACATTAATGTACTTTTCAATATTTTGATATTATGGGAATTGCTTTACATTTTTCTGCATAATTGTTTCTGCTTAAAAACTGTATTATTTCAATAAAGCATCAAGCTTTTCCTGAATTTCAAGAAAACCCAAGGTACCACCCAAGGCTGCCACTTTTTCCCACCCCCCTACAATCTCCTTAGGCAAGTTACCCACTCGAGTGGTTAGTTGTCCGGCCTGACTGCTTTGAGCTTCACGCCTTAATTGCTTGTTAAACATTCCTAGCTTTGGTTTTCCACAAGGACCCTAAACCTAAAATCTTCAAAATGGAACCCGTTATCTTTCTTTGCCACCAACCTATTCTTCTTCCTTATTTCCAGTATCAAGAAGGACCACATAGGAAAGAAACAAGGGAGCCATTTCCCCCTCCATCTTCCACATAGCAGGTTCCACGTTCACAGGTTTTACACATTTTGGTCTGTTTCTCAAGTCTGTGTCTCCTCTCAATTCTTACTACCCAGGTTTTTCAGTCCTCAGTGTCTCTCTCTCTTTTTTATATTTTTTTTTAAAGAGTGTATTTATTTATTTATTTGACCGACAGAGATCAGAAGTAGGCAGAGAGGCAGGCAGGGCAGTGGGGCAGGGTGGGGGGGTGGGGGGGGAGGGAAGCAGGCTCCCTGCTGAGCAGAGAACCCGATGAGGGGCACGATCCCACGACCCTGGGATCATGACCTGAGCCGAAGGCAGAGGCTTTAACCCACTGAGCCACCCAGGCGCCCCGTAGTGTCTCTTACCTAAGCTGTGTAGTAACCTACTGTCGGATCTCTAATCCTTCCAGTTGTCCCTCTTAAATTCTTTCCCTCACTATTGCTAGACAGCCTACCTAAAACAAAATGATCATGAAATGCCCCTGCTTAAAATCCTTCAGCTGATCTGTATTGCCTACTAAAGTCTATACCTCTTCTAAGTTTTTATTTCAGTCATTAGTTAACATACCATGCTATGTTAGTTCCAGGTGTACAATATAGTAATTCAACACTTCCGTACAATACCCAGTACTCATCACAACAAGTGCATTCCTTAATCACCTATTTCAGCCATCCCCCACTTTCCCTCTGGTAGCCATATTCTCTTTGCTTCCCTCTGTCTCCTTTTCCCTTTTGTTCATTTGCCTTGTTTCTTAAATTCCAGATATAAGGGGCGCCTGGGTGGCTCAGTGGGTTAAGCCGCTGCCTTCGGCTCAGGTCATGATCTCAGGGTCCTGGGATCGAGCCCCGCATCGGGCTCTCTGCTCAGCAGGGAGCCTGCTTCCTCCTCTCTCTCTGCCTGCCTCTCTGCCTGCTTGTGATCTCTCTCTGTCATATAAATGAAAAAAAAAAAATTCCAGATATAAGTGAAATCCTATGGCATTTGTCTTTCTCTGACTGACTTATTTCACTTAGCATAATACTCTGTAGCTCCATCCATGTCATTGCAAAATACAAAAGGCATTGCAAATGCCTTACTTTTTATGGCCAAGTAATATTCCATTATGGACATCTACTCTCTCTCTCTCCATATATATAAATACACACACACACACACACACACATATAGCTACACATATTTGTCTATAATACATACATATATATACACACACACACACACTCAATACATATATATATATATATATATATATATATATAAAATCACATCTTCATCCATTCCTCAATTGATGGATACTTCAGCTGTTTCCATAATTTGGCTATAGTAGATAATGCTGCTTATAAACCTATAAACACGAAGGTGCATGTATCTTTTTGAATTGGTATTGTTACATTCCTTGAGTAAATATTTAGTAGTGCAATTGCTGGATGATATGGTAGTTATATTTTTAATTTTTTGAGGAAACTGCATACTGTTTTCCAGAGTAGTTGTACCAGTTCCCACCAACAATGTAAGAGGTTTGCCCTTTTTCCATATCCTTGCCAACACCTGTTGCTTCTTGTGTTGTTGATTTTAGCCATTCTGATAGGTGTGAGGTGATATTGTAACTTTGATTTGTATTTTCCTGATAACTGATGTTGAGCATCTTTTCATGTGTCTGTTGGCTATCTGTAGGTTGTCTTTGGAAAGAGAGAGACACAGTGAGAGAGGGAACACAAGCAGGGGGAGTGGAAGAGGGAGAAGAAGGCTTCCTGCAGAACAAGGAGCCCAATGTGGGGTTCAATCCCAGGAACCTGGAATCATGACCCGAGCCAAAGGCAGATGCTTAACGATGGAGCCACCCAGACGCCCCTGCCTACTTTTTAATTGTATTATTCATTTTGGGGGGTGTTGAGTTGAATCAGTTCTTTATATCTTTTGGATACTAATCTTTTATCACATATGTCCTTTGTATATATCTTCTCCCATTCTGTAGGTTGCCTTTTAGTTTTGCTGATTGTTTCCTTTGTTGTGCAGAAGCTTTTTACTTTGATGTAGTTCATTAATTTTTGCTTTTGTTTCCCTTGCCTCAGGAGACCTATCTAGAAAGAAGTTGCTATGGCCCATGTCAGAGAATGTACTACTTTTTTTTTTTAATTGAAGTATAGTTGACATACAAGGTTACATTTGTTTCAGTTATATAATATAGTGATTGGATAAGTCTACGCCTTATGCTATTCTCGCAAGTGTAGTTACCATCTGTCCCCATACAACATTATTACATTACCATTGACTAGATTCCCTATGTGGTACCTTTAATCCCCATGACTTATTCATTCCATAGCTAGAAGCCTGTATCTCCCACTCCCCTTCAGTCAATTTTCCCATCCCCCCTCTCCCCTCTCCTCTGGTAAACATCAATTTGTGCTCTGTATTTTGGGGTCTGATTCTGCTTTTTGTTTACTTACTTGTTTTGTTTTTTTAGATTCCACATATCAGTGAAATCATATGGCATTTGTCTATTTGTGTCTGACTTGTTTCACTTAGCATAATACTCTCTGGGTCCATGTGGTTGCAGATGACAAGATTTCATCCTTTTATGGCTAAGCAGTATTCCACTTTCTCTGTCCACTTGTCTACTGATGGACAACTGGATTGCTTCCATATTTTGGCTGTGATAAATAATGTTAATAATGTTGCAGTAAACATAGAGGTGCAGTACCTTTTTGAATTTGTGTTTTGTTTTCATTGAGTAAATATCCAGTAGTAGAATTACTATTACTAATACTATTACTATTACTATAGTAGGATTACTATGGTATTTGCATTTTCTGTTTTTTGAGGAACCGCTATACAGTTTTCCAGAGTGGATGCACTGATTTCCGTTTCCACCAAATGTGCATTAGAGTTCCTGTTTCTCCACATCTTCACCAACACTGCTTTCTTGTGTTTTTGATTTTAGTCATTCTGACAAGTGTAAGGTGATATCTGATTGTGGTTTTGATTTTCATTTCCTTGATGATGAGTGATGTTGGACATGTTTTCATATGTCTGTTGGCCATGTGTATATATGTCTTATTGGAAAAATGTCTATTCAAGTCTTCTGCCCATTTTTAAAATTGGATTATTTTTTTTGGTGTTGAGTTGTAGAAGTTTTATATGCATTTTTGTTATTAACTCCTATTAAATATATCATTTGCAAATATCTTCTTCCATTCAGGAGGTTGCCTTTTCAATTTTCAATTTGTTGATGGTTTTGTTTGTTTGTTTGTTTGTTGTTTGTTGTTTGTTTTTTGGTTTTTTGTTTATTTTTTTTTTTTGCTGTGCTTTTTATTTTGGTGTGGTCCCAATAGTTTAATTTTGCTGTTGTTTCCCTAGCCTGAGAAAAATGTTGTTACAGCTGATGTCAAAGAAATTACTGCCTGTGCTCTCCTCTAGTTTTATGGTTTCAGGTCTCACATTTGGGTCTTTAGTCCATTTTGAGTTTATTTTATATATGGGAATAATTAGGTGGTGCAGTTTCATTCTTTTGCATGTGTGTGTCCAGTTTTCTTAACACTAGAGATAGAAAGAGACTTAACACTAAAGATAGAAGAGACTATCTTTTCCCCATTGTATATTTTTGCTTCCTTTGTCACTAGATTAGTTGACCCTATAAGGGTGGGTTTATTTCTGGGTTCTCTATTCTGTTTCATTGATCTATGTGTCTATTTTTGTGCCAGTATTATAATGTTTTGATTATTACAGCTTTATAATATATCCCCAAATCTGGGATTATGATAACTCCAGCTTTGTTCTTCTTTCTCAAAATTCCCTTGGTATTCACTGTCTTTTGGGTTCTATACAAATTTTACGATTCTTTGTTCTAGATCTGTGAAAAATGCAGGTGGCATTTTAAGAGGGTTTGTGTTGAATGTGTAGACTGCTTTGGGTAGTGTGGACATTTTAACAAGAGTAAATTTTTCTGGGGTCCCTGGCTGGCTCAGCTTGTAGAGCATGTGACTCTTGATCCTGGCATTGTGAGTTTGAACCCTACATTGGTGTAGAGATTATTCTAAAAAAAATCTTTGGAGAAATTAATCTTGTGAGGTTTGTTTTTTTTTTATCAATGAGCATGGAATATCTTTCCATTTGTGTCATCTTCAGTGATTTTTTTATCAGTGTTTCATAGTTTTCAGAGTACAGGTGTTCCATCCCCTTGCTTAAGTTTATTCCTAGCTATTTTATTCTTTTTGGCACAATTGTAAATGGAATTGTTCATTTTTTTCTGGTACATCATTATTAGTATATAGGAGCACAACTAATTTCTGTACATTTATTTTGTATCCTGATACTTTACTAAATTCATTTATTCGAATAGTTTTTTGGTGGGGTCTAGGATTTTCTATGTATAGTATTATGTCATTTGCAAAAAGTGACAATTTGACTTTTTCCTTACCTATTTGGATGGCTTGTATTTCTTATCTGATTGCTGTGGTAGGACTTCAGTACTATGTGGAATGAAAGGGGTAAGAATGGACATCCATTTCTTGTTTCTGATCTTAGAGGGAAAACTCTGTTTTTCGCCATTGAGTATCATGTTAGCTGTGCGTTTTCATATGTGGCTTTTATGATATTGATGTGCGTTTCCTCTAAAAACACTTTGTTGAGTTTTTATCATGGACAGAAGTTGGTACAGAGAAAGTGTTTGACAAAATCCTACTGAGATGACATGATTTTTTACCCTTTATTGATGTGTATCATATTGATCTGTGAATATTGAACCATCCTTGTTGTTTCCAGAATAAATCTCACTTGATGGTGGTGAAAGATCTTCTTAATGTATTTACTGAATGCAGTTTGTTAATATTTTGTGAGAATTTTTGTATCTCTGTTGATCAGAGATACTGGTTGGTAGTTTTCTTTTTTTGTAGTGTCTTTGCCTGGTTTTGCTATCAGGGTAATTCTGGCCTTGTAGACTATATTTGGAAATTTTTCTTCCTCTTTTTTTTTTTAATATATTGAAGAGGATAGGTATTAACTCTTTGAAAAATGTTTAGTAGAATTTACCTATGAATTCATTTGGTCCAGGACTTTTGTTTGGAAATTTTTGGATTACTGATTCAATTTCATTGCTAGAAATATAAAATCTGAACAGACAAATCACTTCCTGATTCAGTTTTGGAAGATTGTATGTGTCTAGGAATTTATCCAGTTCTTTCAGATTGTCCAATTTGCTGGCGTATAAAGTCTGTACTACTTAATATGTTGTGCAGGGCTATATTTGCAACTTCTGCTACTCCCTGTTCTGCATGTTATTTATGGGAATAATAGATAATGTTTAGTGTCCCCAAAAGTCCCCATGCTGTTCAGGGCTTCTGTGTTATTGTTTTTTTATGATTTTTCTGTCTGGAATTTCCTCACCAAATTTTTCTTCCTGCCTTTTTATTTACTGTCCTTCAAGTCCAAGCTCTAGAATCATCCCCTTCAAAAAATCAAAGTTCCAAAGCAAGCCAATGGCCTTTCTTTCTGTAGTGTTTATCTCTATTATTCACTTCAAACATACTTTTATTTATTTTTTTGTACTTAAATTCAGTTAGCTAACATCTAGTACATCATTAGTTTTTGATATAATGTTTAATGATTCATGTTGTGTATGCCATAATTTAAATGTATTTCCTGAACATAAAGTTTCTTACTTTAATTTCTGTAGTCTTTCCATGTTTTTTTTTTTTAATAATTTTTGTTGACTTCTGTTCATGAGGGTATGATTCCTCATGTGTTTGCTGGATTGTGTTAAGAGCTCATATTTGGATGAACCTTAGTTTTGGGAATCCTGAGGGATCTAAATTGAGATGATTTTCTTTGGTTTCTGCTGGGTGCTAGGGTCACTACCAATCAGGAACCACTTCAGTTTAATTGATTGGACTGAGGTTTCTTGAACTGTGAGCATAGCATCAATTCAAATTGCAGAAAGAGCATAAAGCTGGTTATAAAACATTAGCGAGACTATTAAAATTATTAATATTTTTAAACTCAATGCCAACAGAGACACTGATTTGCTTATTGGGTCATTCTGTTAGCATATAGGTTTTTTTCAAGTTTGGGTTTTTTTGTTTGTTTGTTTGTTTGTTTTCCCAATTAAGCATATAACCAGTCTGGGTGTCTGGATTTACATGTAGTTCTTAGATTTAGCTCACAACTTTGTCAAATTCCAATCCTATTACGTGGGTAACCAACAAAACTCTAGATTCCCAGGAATATGTTAGAACTTTTCAAAGTCCTTTCTTGACATCTCATTTCACAACTTTCCTCCCTCCCTCCCTTCTTCTCTCTTTCCTCCCTTCCTAGCATTTTGGTTAGCCTGTTGTTTGCCCCACTTCCTGTTTAGCACTTCAGGCAGCCACAATGTTAACTAACAAAACTCTAGATTTTTTGGCTTGACATACTCCCAAAGCATTGCAGACTTCTGTGTCATTTACCACTTTAGTTTCAGTACCAGAGTGTGTATGTATGTGTGCATGCATGTGTGTGCGTGTTTGTGTGCCTGTGATCATTTCATACTTCCCTTCTTTAAATTTAGCAATGTATTTAAAAGTATTTTTAGGGGGTGCCTGAGTTGCTCAGTGGGTTAAGCCTCTGCCTTCAGCTCAGGTCATGATCCCAGGGTCCTGGAATCCAGCTCCCTCATCTCTGCTCAGCAGGGAGCCTGCTTCCTCCTCTCTCTCTGCCTGCCTCTCTGCCTACTTATGATCTCTCACTCTCTCTCTCTCTCTCTCTCTCTGTCAAATAAATAAATAAATAAATAAATAAAATCTTTTTTTTTTTTTAAAGAAGTACTTTTAGAAGTAATGCCAGTGAAAATGGCAAAGCAGGGACCTCTAAAAATTCTTCCCTTTATAAAAATAGCAAGTATATTGGTGAAAATGGTCAGAATCCTCTTTTCCAGAACTCTGGAAATTAACCAAAGGCTTGTAGCAATCTGGCGGAGCATTTATTGAAGAATATACTCTGGATTTTGATGAGAACAGAGAACTTTGTGGTGTTCTATCTTGCGCCATTCATATTACACTCTCCCCAGCTCCATGGTAGCCTTGAAGACCAACATCTAGCAATCATGGTGAAAAACCGGTCTTCTGGGTACCAATAGAGGGGACAGAAGGGGATTAGAGCTATTCGAAGGTCTGTTCCCAGAGAAATATCATTATTTGACCTATCTAGTGGGTCCCTGCAAGAGCCCACTCACAAGATTATCTTTGTGGCCTGACTTCGAGCTTACCCAGCCTTTGCCCTGGGGACATTTGTTGAAATCAGTGAATCAGAGACCACTGTTGAACATCACGGCTGCCTGAGGTATAGATAATAGTTGAGGCAAGAGAAAAAGCTGTGTAATGAGATATCCATAGAGAGTTTGAAAAGCTGCAGCATATTCCTGGGACTCTAGAAGGCCACCTGCACCTCTAAGGCTGTACACGTGTCCAGGAGTTTGCCTACTTGAAACATTTAGGTCTTTTCAGGTCTTTCTTATCCCTGGCCAATCTTCTTGTGCCCTGCATAGGTGCAGGTTATGGTGGACCTGTAACCTGCCTGGCTGTGTGGAAAGCATGCTCAAACAGTACATGAAAATTCTTGTGTCTATGGAGAGACTTAGTGCTTCCCAGGCACCTGAGGGAATCTGTACGTTTATTAGCTGACCAACATGCTAATCAAGCTGACTTCAGTGGCCATACTTTATAAAGAATAGAGACTTTACAGAATTTTGAATTAGAAATTTCTAATCAGAATTCAGAAAAGTCACTAAACGAACAACAATGATCCCTGGGAAAGGGAAAAATCAGTGATTTGGAGTTATTTTAAAAGTCCAGTTTTCAATAAAATATTAAGACCTGAGAAGAAACAAATATTGTGACCTTCGAAAGAGTTTCTTAGTCTCTTTATCATCCTCTTATGGGAGACGGGAAGTCTAGAAGGGGTAAGGTTGTCTTCTTGCCTTAACCTTAGGGAACACAAGGCTCTGGTAAAATAATTTCTGTTTAGAGCAGTTCTTTGTCACAGAGGACAGAATGCTCTGGGCATATTTCAAAATGATCTAGTCTTGGGGTCAACAACATGATACTGAAGTCAGTGAGCATGTTTTATTCATTTTTGTATCTTGCCAAGAACTTGCAGAAATATTTAATAAGTATGACCTTTATTTCTTTTCTGTAACTTCAGCTGTGACCATTTATTAGGCATCAGAACATGTACCAGCACAGACTGTTAAACAGGTGTTTCATATTCCTTTTTGTGGTAATTCTTATAATTTTCATACAGAAATTTCAGATGTTTCATCTGTATTTTTAAAAATTTCTTTCCATATTTGTTTTCCTTTCTTTGGCACTTGTATCCACCTCAGGTTTGCTCTACCAGGAAAATGGGAATATTTTAGATTTAAAATTAATATTTGTGGGCGCCTGGGTGCCTCAGTGGGTTAAAGCCTCTGCCTTCGGCTCAGGTCGTGATCTCAGGGTCCTTGGATTGAGGCCCGCATCGGGCTCTCTGCTCGGTAGGGAGCCTGCTCCCCCTCCACCCCTCCGCCTCTCTGCCTACTTGTGATTTCTGTCTGTCAAATAAATAAATAAATAATCTTAAATAAATAAAATTAAATTAAATTAATATTTGGGTTTTCTTTTGTTTAAGATTTTATTTATTTGACAGAGATCACAAGTAGGCAGAAAGGCAGGCAGAGAGAGAGGAGGAAGCAGGCTCCCCGCGGAGCAGAGAGCCTGATGCAGGTCTCAATCCCAGGACTCTGGGATCATGACCTGAGCCGAAGGCAGAGGCTTTAACCCACTGAGCTACCCAGGTGCCCCTAAACTTAATATTTGATTGCTTCCTCTCAATCCCATGAAATGATAGCTTGCATAAATAATTTTTGTCCTGAGTCCTGTATCAACCTTGCCTATTTTAGTCAAATTTAGGGTTATCCAGAAAACATTCAGCCCTCTGATTCATTCTCTTTCTTGCAAAGTAAAAGGTATAAGATGAGACAATCTGCTGTGAGATTATTATCCTCAGATCTTTGATCTTGGTATTCCCCCATTCCTCATCTTTAAGGAGAACTGCATCTATTTTTAAGACCCTATAGCCTGGAACCAAGTTCACGGTATACCCCACTCAACTACTACAAACTCAGGACCAACTGGAATCAGTGTGGAACCAAGTTCATTGTATTCCACACTCTACTACTATCTCAGGACCACCCGGAATGTGTTGTTTGGGGTTGCCATGGACACGGAACTCTTATTCCACTACTGGCTTGTTACAAGTACCAGGTAAAGAGCTGGGGCGGAGGGCTCTCCAGACAAGGGTATCCTATACTCTATGTTGACTAACATTGTCCTTCATTCTCACTGAGAGTAAAAAGAATATAATGTCCTAAAGATAGAGCTGGAGGATGGCGGAGGGTATAGGAAGGGTGTCTTTGTGGCCACAGACAGGAAGTTTTGCCTTGTGCTCCACTGTGGGTGTAAGGGCCTGGTTAGTCAGAGGAACTTACTTGTAAACCCCAGATATAAGGGCGGGCCAGGCAGGATGGAGACATCCAATCAGTGGGGCAAGCGTATATTTACTGTGGTTGAAAACCCATTGGCCACCTGTGTATGGGCCGCACTCCACCTCTATAAAGGTTAGTCTGTGAGGCTGGGCGGGGGACCTAGTAGGAGTAGTAGGAGGAGTTAGAATAGCTGTTAGGGAGAGCCCCTAGAGCCCTTAGTTGGGAGAGCCGTTAGGATAGCCCTCAAGATAGCCGTGGTAGTGATAGTTGTTGGGAACCGCGCCGCCCCTACCGCCGGGGTCGGCCTCACCACCACCCAGCCACTGCCTCGCCGCCAGCGGCCTCGCCAACCAGAACCATGGCGCCGCGGCAAACGGCCTAGCCGCCAGCAGCCTCGCCACCGCGAGCAGCCTCGCCACCACCAAGCCTCGGCACTGCGCAAGGGTCCTCGCCGCCCCTAACTGTGGCCCAGAGCCGCGGCAGTGGGCAGCGGCGCTGCGGCGAACGACCTAGCCTCCAGCAGCCTCGCCGTCGCGAGCGGCCTCGCCGCCCCGAGCCTCGGCCCTGCCGCCCCAAGCCAAGGCCCCGTCGCAAGGGGCCTCGCTGCCCCGAACCGCGGCCCTGGGCTGCGAGGGGCCTCGCCGCCCCCATCCGCAGCCCCGCCGGGAGGGGCCTCGTCACCCCCAGCTGAGGCCCCGCCGCCAGCGGCCTGGCTGCCCTGAGCCGCGGCCGCCGGCTGTGGCGCCAGGGCGAATGGTCTAGCTGCCAGCAGCCTCACCGTTGCGAGCGGCCTCACCACCACCGAGCCGCGGCCCTGCCAAGAACCGCCTTGCCGCTGGAGGGCCTCCCAGAGTGGCGTCATTCCGGGGAGCGGCCTGGTCGTGGAGCGGCCTGGTCCTCCAGCGGCCTCATCCAGAGCGGCCTCGTCTGGGCATCGGCCTCGTCTGGAGCGGTGGCCTCCTCTGGGGAGTGGCCTTGTCAGGGTGGCATCATGGGGAGCAGAGTTTGTGTCATTGGGGTTGTCGTCCTCGTTGTCGTCGTCTCTGTCGTCATCGTCGGGAGCGGCCTCGCTGGAACAGCGTTGTGGTCCTCGTCGTCATCGTCTCATCGTCGTTGGGAGTGGCGTCCTCATTGTCGTCGCCTCTTCGTAAGAGATGTCCCTGACCGACCGGTCAGTTTTTTTTTTCCACGCTTGGCGCCAAATAAAGCTTTGATTTTCGCTTTGTGTCAGTCTCCTTCCTTTGATCACGGACCCTAACAGTGAGGAACATTAATAAATGTTTGTATTTTCCTGGGGACCTCCCAGAACCTTCCCACCCTCAGGGAACCAGAGGTGGAGGACTGTGGGGTGAGGGTGATGGGGGTAC
This sequence comes from Lutra lutra, assembly GCF_902655055.1. NCBI lineage: Eukaryota > Metazoa > Chordata > Mammalia > Carnivora > Mustelidae > Lutra > Lutra lutra. Next base: position 137,465,558 of record NC_062280.1, read on the forward strand.
ACTACGTCAATATAGGACCAAATAGCTGTAACCTCGCTGCTGGCCAGGAATTGGGGCAAGATTTGACTTAATGGGCTTGGTTTGGGGAAATTAAAATAAAAAAGGAAAAGAAGTTAAAGGCGTCATCCTGGAAGGCAGGAAGAAAGAACCCTGCTATTAGTATCTCTAGTAATGTTTGCTCCCATTTACGAAAATTTGTTGTCAAGTGACAAGATCCTAGTCTTTCTGTGTCTACCACCCTTCTGCTTCAGCCCCTCGAAAGCAGCCCTGCCTGCAGGTAAGCAGATCTGAGCTTTGCAGGGTAGGAGTATCCTTAAATATGCGGCTCTGCCTTGGTCCACCCCTTCCTGGCCACCTCTGGAACAGAATGGAGCGACCTCAGAGCTTTGGGATTCCTACTCCCACTGCCCATGAGGTGCTATCTCTTGCGGGTACGGAATTTACAGGGGGTTGGCCCTCACACCCAAACTCATCAACATTTATGCCCAAATTGACCTATTTATGAAAATATTTTAAATTCGTTTTCATTTTTTTCTCCTTGTCCAGAATTTAGGCCTTGTGGCACATTTCAGGCTGCCTCCTTGATAACATGGATTGCCACGGTATCATGGCAGTATCTTATTCTCCAGTGACTTCCTGTTTCCTTGCATGACACAGATTGTTCTGTGCAATGTTGAAGGATGCATCTTTGCTTTCCCACCCTTTGATTTATGCTACAGAATATTTCAGGATGGAAAGATCATAAATCCCTATGATAATATAAAATGGTTTGAAATGAGTTTGTTTCCCTTCCTGGGTCCTATGTAGCAAGAGAACAATCTTCCAAGTGTCCTGTCTTTGAATTAAACTTCCTGTACATTCAAAAAACTTTTCTTCTATTTCTCAACCCAGAATAAATACTGAGGGGAAAATACAAAATGCACATTTCACGGATTGATAAAATTGTACAGGATTGTAGATGTTATAAGTTTGTGGATTCAAGACTTTAGAAATGCTGATCCATTTCTAATAAGTTCTGTGTGTGACACTCTAATTGGGCAAATATCTTATGTGTTTGCAAAATACTGAATTTAATATGTGCCTTTCCTTTTTGTAGATTAATCGTAGATTAACTACAATCCAAGTTTATGAAATGCAGAGATTAAAGAAGAACCGTATATATCATTGGTTCGTTCAACAAAAAAATAAGTAAGTGATAAGCCTTAAATTTACTAAATTTTAAGGATAATTCTCAGCCTTGGTTAATAGAATAGGGAATATATGTATACTTTCTTTCATGATTAATGTAAACTGTATATAAATGAAATTTGGCAAACTCACAATTTAAAGATCTTGTTTTATGCTTATAATTGATTTAAAATACTACAGCGTAGGCAGGATGCCAGTAATAATATGCATGTGGTAGCCACAGTCACTTTCTCTAAAATTTAAATTCAATTTAATTAACATACAGTATAGTATTGGTTTCAGAGGTACAATTTAGTGATTCATCAATTTCAAATAACATCTAGTGTTCATTCCATCATCTGCCCTCATTAATGCTCATCTCCCAGCTACCCCATCCCCCCGTCTACCTTATCCCTTGACCTACCTCCCATCCAGCAACCCTCAGTTTGTTTCCTAGAGTTAAGAGTCTCTTATGATTGGTCTCCCTCTCTGATTTCATCTAATTTTTTCCTTCCCTTCCCCTATGTTCATCTGTTTTGTTTCTTAATTTCCACATAGGAGTGAAATCATATGATAATTGGCTTTTTTGGGGGGTAGACTTATTTTGCTTAGCATAATATCCTCCAGTTCCATCCATGTCATTGCAAACAGCAAGATTTCATTCTTTTTGGTGGCTGAGTAATATTCCACTGTATACATATACACCACCTCTTCTTTATCCATTCATTTGTTGTTGGACATCTGGGATCTTTCCATAGTTTGGCTACTGTGGACTTAGCTGCTATAAACACTGGGGTGCACATACTCCTTCCAATCATTATGTTTGAATCTTTTGGATAAATACCTACTAGTGCAATGGCTGGGTCATAGGGTAGTTCTATTTTAAACATTTTGAGGAACCTCCATACTGTTTTCCAGAGTGCCTGCACCAGTTTGCATTTCCACCACCAGTATAAGAGGGTTCCCTTTTCTCTGCATCCTTGCCAACTTCTATTCTTTCCGGAGTTGTTAATTTTAGCCAGTCTGACTGGTGTAAGGTGGTATCTCATTCTGGTTTGATTTGCATTTTCCTGGTGCTGGGCGATGTTCAGCATTTTTTCATGTGTCTGTTCTGCATTTGTATGTCTTCTTTGGAGAAATGTCTGTTCATGTCTTCTGCCCATTCCTTGACCAGATTTTTTGGTTTTGGTTTTTTTTGGTTTTTTTTTTTTGGTGTTGTGCTTGATAAGTTCTTTATAGATTTTGGATACTAGCCCTTATCTGATAAGACATTTGCAAATATCTTCTCCCATTCTGTGGGTTGCTTTTAGTTTTGTTGACTGTTTCCTTTGCTGAGTCACAGCCACTTTTAGCTTCTCCTCTGGGATACCTGGATGCCCTATTAGGGCTGCTCTGTCCTTTTTGAGGGGGTGACCATTTTGAGATGGCCACTATAAGGGCTTTAGTTGTCCTGTATCAATCAATATGTGAAACACTGTTAATTACCACAGGGAAGGTCACAGATTTTTATTAGTGAGGAGTGGTTTGCAAATCAGCATGACAGATGTTAGAGACCTATGACTATTCAAGATCTGTGAATTGGTTAAAACAAATAATAATAGTTACATTTGCAAGAGTTGTAATGAGGACCAATTGAAATATTTGTGAAACATCAGGACAATGCCTGGCACTTAATTAAAACCATTTAAATGTTCATGAAATGAAATATCACTTTTGTGATATTCTTTCTTTAATTTTAAGAAATTTATTTTTCAAAATTTTTTTCCTTAGATGTCTATAATCTAAGTGTTGGAGATCTGTTTTTATCCTTCGTATCAACTGGCTTTTCTTTTGTATGTTCTATTTTTTTTCTACTATTTTCTGGGAGAGTGTCTCAACCTTGTCTTCCAACTCCAGATTAATTTGCTTTTCACATGTATCCAAACTACTATGTATCCCATGAAATGATTCTTTATTTCAACAATTAGACTTTTAAGTTTAAGATACCCTCTTTTGTGTGTGTGTGTGTGTGTGTGTGTGTGTGTTTAGAAGTTCCCTTTAATGAGCATATAAGCAGAGGGTAGAATCCTGGCCTTACAGTAAAAAAACCGTCATTCGCTGTATGCCTTCAGATGTTTTACTAGACCTTTCCTGGTCTCGGTCTTTTTGTTTTTGTTTTTGTTTATTTTTAGTTTCAGAAGTAGAATTTCATGATTTATCAGTTTTAACACCCAGTGCTCATTGCATCAAGTGGCTTCCTTGATGCCCATCATGCAATTATTCCTTCCCTCCACCCACCTCCCTTCCAAAAACCCTCAGTTTATTTATTAGAGCTCAGCGTCTCTTAAGGTTTGCTTCCCTCTCAATTTTCATCTTATTTTTCCTTCCCTTCCCCCTACTTTGTTTCTTAAATTCCACATGTGAGTGAAATCATATGGTATTTGTCTTTCTCTGACTGACTTATTTTGCTTAGGTTTTTCCTTAGAATTTCTTATTCTCATTTCACTTACTATCCTCTTCCCTTGTACCTTTAAAAGGGTATTTCTTTTCTTTTTTTTTTAAGATTTTATTTATTTATTTGACAGAGAGAGATCACAAGTAGGCAGAGAGTTAGGCAAAGAGAGAGGGAGAAGTAGGCTCCCCGCCGAGCAGAGAGCCCGATGTGTGGGGCTCGATCCCAGGACCCTGAGATCATGACCTGAGCTGAAGGCAGAGGCTTAACCCACTGAGCCACCCAGGCACCCTTTAATGGTATTTCTAACGCTTACTTAAAATCTTGGTCCGTATGATGCAGCGGTTTTGTTTCAGATGGTATATGTTGTTCAGTTTGTTGTATTTTGTTTTCAGTGATTGTACTCCTCAGGTATCTAATTATTTTGATTTGTGATCTTACATTCCTTGTGGCCATTGACCCCCCTGTCTGGTAACTTGTATTAGGGAAGGGCTAATGATTGGCTTGGGACAATTTCAGTCTGTAGCTGTTCTCAAAGCATAATTATTAATAGCATGTCTGTTCCACTTTCAAAAGTATCCTCTGTTGGATGAGGTAATACAAGGCATCCTTGTTCAAAGCTGGGACCTAAGGTATATCTTTCTCAGTATATTTAACATGAGGTCGATAGCCTGGGGACAGAGTCTGCAGAACAGTGAAACACTGTGACCCAGGTAATTTCTGTAGTCAGGGTACATCACCTTTAAGGTCCTGGACAGAAGCAGCATTGGAGAAAGTAGCGTTCTAGGTTGTTCACCTTGGCCTTGGAGGTAGGAGAGAGGTAAAAGCCCAAGAATTGCACTTCAGCCTTTCCCTGCTTTCATTAACTAACCTAATGTTACCCAAATTTTATTCTAATTACTTCTGGGTAGTTGCTACTAAGAATGGTAGTGACTATCTCTGGGGAAAGGCAAGAACAGAACTTAAAATTTTCCCTTCCACTCAGCCTCTCGAGACTGCCCATAGCAGCCTTTTCCTGTCTGCTAGTTAAGGGACAGCTGTATCTCCTTGGAGACTCACAGGGTTTGTGGTATTGTTAGTTTTTTAAATCTATACTTTAGTTTAATTTCTGTAGTTTTGGAGGAAGAGTATCCTATGGATAGGAATCCAAAATTTCCCAGGAAATTATGGGAATGTAGTACTTTGGAAATCTTGAAGTGTTTTTGAAACTTAAATATTATCTTTTTATGTTGTTGTCACTGATTTTTTTCATATTTGTCACATTGGTATTTTTGATATAACATTTGGTGAGAAGGGCAGACTGCCTAAAAACTTGTAATGTTTGTGAGATGGTGAACTTCAGCATGAGTTTATGAAGTAGACACATGCAAAGTGCATTTTCAGTGTGTCTTATTTTACAGGTGACGAAGTTAATCTGTAGAGAGATTAAGTTATCCAACCCAGTGGTTTGGTGGCAGGAAGTCTTGACTTTGGATAACTTAACCAGATACCTCTTTGTGATGATCTGAGAGAAAAATCATTCTGAACACTTGTTCTGTTTTCACTTCAGAAAAATCCTTTAAACATTCTTGTTTATTTCTTCTATACCAAATGATGGCCAGAGACTAGTCATTGGCACTGGAATAATAATTGTTTTGACAGTTTCTTTATTTCTGTGTCCTTTGCTCTCTATTACCTGGATCCACCTCCCTGTGCCCATGGTCAGATCATTCACATATCTCAACTGATTCCAGAATGTATGAATGGTTGACAAAATGGAGAAGAAAGGTGGTATAATCACAAAAACTACACCTCCCTTAATTCCTTCTCTTTCCAGTGAACGAACAAACAGCTGAGAGTCTGTCTCAGAGGTTCCGTTGCTGTACCCTGAAACTTCCTGTTGTTTCTGTCATGTTTCCTCGGGATTTTATTTGTCATGTCCTAAAATTCTGTCAGGAAAAGGAACCTGATTACTTTCCAAAATGATTTTAATTTTTGTCTGTTTTTTACTTTTTAACAGAGTTGTGGATTCCTTCATAGGATCGTCTGACAACAGCGATGCCAAGGGGTAAGTGACTTGACTGATCTGAGTACCAAAAGGTAATAGAGAGCATTGGTAGCAGTAAGAGGTTTCCATAAAAGATTGTAAGCTTCTATAGGTAACTGTCTTTCTTTTGGGGTCTAAGTAGCAAAAAGAACAAGTCATAAGAGTGAGACTTTCTACTTAAAGTTTGTTTGGGACCCTGAGTAACTAAAGCTCTTAGGAAACTCTCATAATGTCTGTGGTGAGGTACTGCTAAAGTGGGCCAGGTGATGAGAGGATCCTGTTATTTGAGCAATATTTCTGTGGAGAGATCCACAGAAAGGAACGGAGCTGGGATCCTGGGTGGCTTAATCAGTTAAGTATTTGCCTCCTCTGCTCCTCTGCCTCTCTCCCCTACTCCCATTGTCCCACTTATGCTCTTTCTGAGAAATAAATAAATAAAGTCTTAAAAAAGATAAGAAAAAAGAATGGAGATAACAGACCTCAGCCTGTCACCTTTACTCTCCAGAGATTTGCAACCATCTAAAACTGGTGTCCTGGGTGCCTGGGAGGCTCACTCATTAAGCATCTGCCTTTGGCTTAAGTCATAACCCCAGGGCCCTGGGATTGAGGGCCATATCAGGTTCCCTGCTCGGCGGAAAGCCTGCTTCTCCCTCTCCTACTCTCCCTGCTTGAATTCCCTCTCTCTCTGTGTGTCTCTCTGTCAAATAAATAAATAAATAATCCTAAAATAAATAAAATAAAAGTGGTGTCCCAAACATAAACCCACCATCGTATTGGAGGAAGACCCTGCCTCCTGGAGTTTTCTGAACCAAACTGAGGAACAGAAAATACTGTAAGTATTTTTTTTTTTTCATGAAGAATAAGGATATAGTGAAGGAACTTGATAATCAGGAAATAACCTGAAAGGCTGTTTACCTATAAACCAAGGTTGTATTTTGAAGTAAATTCAACATCAGTGCAGTTCCTTAGGAAAGTTGAGTTTAGCAGTAAAGAATTGCACTTATCTTGATTTGTTAGGCTTTTCTGACAGACCTGAAATTTTTAATACAACTGTATAAAACCCCATTTCTTTTTTTTTTTTTTAAGGTCTGATGTTCATTTTTTAAAATTTCTTTTCAGCGTAACAGTATTCATTGTTTTTGCACCACACCCAGTGCTCCATGCAATACGTTCCCTCCTTAATACCCACCATCTGGCTCCCCCAACCTCCCACCCCCCCGCCCCTTCAAAACCCTCAGGTTGTTTTTCAGAGTCCATAGTCTCTCATGGTTCACCTCCCCTTCCAATTTCCCTCAACTCCCTTCTCCTCTCCATCTCCCCATGTCCTCCATGCTATTTGTTATGCTCCACCAATAAGTGAAACCATATGATAATTGACTCTCTCTGCTTGACTTATTTCACTCAGCATAATCTCTTCCAGTCCCGTCCATGTTGATACAAAAGTTGGGTAATCATCCTTTCCGATGGAGGCATAATACTCCATAGTGTATATGGACTGTATCTTCCTTATCCATTGGTCCGTTGAAGGGCATCTTGGTTCTTTCCACAGTTTGATGACTGTGGCCACTGCTGCTATAAACATTGGGGTACAGATGGCCCTTCATTTCCCTACATCTGTATCTTTGGGGTAAAATACGAGTAGTGCAATTATAGAGTCATAGGGAAGCTGTATTTTTATTTTCTTGAGGAATCTCCACACTGTTTTCCAAAGTGGCTGCACCAACTTGCATTCCCACCAACAGTGTAAGAGGGTTCCCCTTTCTCCACATCCCCTCCAACACATGTTGTTTCCTGTCTTGCTAATTTTGGCCATTCTAACTGGTGTAAGGTGGTATCTCAATGTGGTTTTAATTTGAATCTCCCTGATGGCTAGTGACAATGAACATTTTTTCATGCGTCTGAGAGCCATTTATATGTCTTCATTGGAGAAGTGTCGGTTCATATCTTCTGCCCATTTTTTTATATGATGTCTGATTTGTGTGTGTTGAGTTTGAGGAGTTCTTTATAGATCCTGGATATCAACCTTTTGTCTGTACTGTCATTTGCAAATATCTTCTCCCATTCCATGGGTTGCCTCTTTGTTTTGTTGACTGTTTCCTTTGCTGTGCAGAAGCTTTTGATCTTGATGAAGTCCCAAAAGTTCATTTTTGCTTTTGTTTCCTTTGCCTTTGGAGACATATCTTGAAAGAAGTTGCTGTGGCTGATATCGAAGAGGTTGCTGTCTATGTTCTCTTCTAGGATTCTGATGGATTCCTGTCTCATGTTGAGGTCTTTTATCCATTTTGAGTTTATCTTTGTTTTCGGTGTAAGAAAATGGTCGAGTTTCATTCTTCTACATATACCTGTCCAGTTTTCCCAGCACCATTTATTGAAGAGACTGTCTTTTTTCCACTGTATATTTTTTCCTGTTTTGTCGAAGATTATTTGCCCATAGAGTTGAGGGTCCAGTTCTGGGCTCTCTACTCTGTTCCACTGTTTCCTCTGTTTTTATGCCAGTACAATGCTGTCTTGGTGATCACAGCTTTGTAGTAAAGCTTGAAATCAGGTAACATGATGCCCCCAGTTTTATTTTTGTTTTTCAATGTTTCCTTAGTGATTCGGGGTCTTTTCTGATTCCATACAAATTTTAGGATTATTTGCTCCAGCTCTTTGAAAAATACTGGTGGAATTTTGATCGGAATGACATTAAAAGTATAGATTGCTCTAGGCAATATAGACATTTTAACAATGTTTATTCTTCCAATCCAAGAGCGTGGAATGGTCTTCCATCTTTTTGTGTCTTCAGTTTCTTTCATGAGTGTTCTGTAGTTCCTCGAGTACAGTTCCTTTACCTCTTTGGTTAGGTTTATTCCCAGGTATCTTATGGTTCTTGGTGCTATAGTAAATGGAATTGATTCTCTAATTTCCCTTTCTGTATTTTCATTGTTAGTGTATAAGAAAGCCACTGATTTCTATACATTGACTTTGTATCCTGCCACGTTGCTGCATTCCTATATGAGTTCTAGTAGTTTTGGGGGGTGGAGTCTTTTGGGTTTTCTATAAAGAATCATGTCATCTGCGAAGAGAGAGTGTGACTTCTTCATTGCCAATTTGGATACCTTTTATTTCTCTTTGTTGTCTGATTGCTGTTGCTAGGACTTCTAATACTATGTTGAACAAGAGTGGTGAGAGTGGGCATCCTTGTCGTGTTCCTGATCTCAACGGGAAGGCTGCAAGCTTTTTCCCATTGAGGATGATATTTGCTGTGGGTCTTTCATAGATAGATTTTATGAAGTTCAGGAATGTTCCCTCTTTCCCTATACTTTGAAGCATTTTAATCAGGAATGGATGCTGGATTTTGTCAAATGCTTTTTCTGCATCAATTAAGAGAACCATGTGGTTCTTCTCTCTTCTCTTATTATGATTGATTTTAGAATGTTGAACCATCCTTGTAGCCCAGGGATGAATCCCACCTGGTCATGGTGGATAATCTTTTTAATGTGCTCTCGGACCGCGCCCTGCTATCAGAGCCTGAGACGCATGCGCGACCCACACCCTCCCCTGAGAGAGGTGCGCGCAAGCCCAGCGCTCTTAGACCCAGAAAGACCAGGTACTCCCAGCCCGGGCCAGCGGGATAATCTTAGTGTGCAATGGCTGCTTGGAACCTCTCTGGTGGTCTGGAGCTTCCCAGACAGCCGCGATGCCATGGTTTTGGGTACAAGCAGAAGATCCTGCATCCCCAGGGACCGAGACTCAGAACCTGCTCTGCCAGTGGCCAAGGGGGAATTTATATGGGCTCTGCAGCACCCACAGGGGACCAGACTGAGGCTTCTCTCTGAGAGGGAGGTCAGGGTGCAGTTTGCTTTCCTCTAAACCTACAAAAACCATCAAAAGCGGTCAAGGCGAGAGAAAAAAAAAAGTGAACAAACATAAAAACCTCACAGAGAACAAAAGCCTGAAAAACTGGTTTCCTCAGAGCCCACCCCCTTGAGGGGGGCAGGAGGACTTAACTCAGGGAACATCATTGACTGAAAACCCACGTGGCAGGCCCTTCCCCCAGAAAACCAACTAGGAAAGAAAAAAAAAAAAAAAGACTACAAGAGAACAACCACCACTACTTCATAGATACAACTTTTATTTTTAACTCGTTCCCACTATTCTGGTTCATTTTTATTTTAGTATAGATAATTTTTTAACCTATTTACCATCACAGTAAGATGTCCAGTACATCAAATTCCATAATAACCTTCTAACCTGAACTTTTTGATACATACACCAGTGTTTTTCTTTTGCATTTCTATTAAAAAAAATTTTTTTTAATTTTAGTTTAGTTTAATCTAGTTTATTCCTTTTTTATTTTTATTTTCTAATATTCATATAGAGTTAAACTTCAAGGTAATCCCCTTTCCCCAATCAATGCTACCCCTATAGGTAAACCAATTATTAATCCCCCTTTATCTTAGGAAAGTTGAGTCCTTTAACAAAGATATCAAGATACATCCAGGAAGAATCAAAACAACCTTCCTCGCTCACACTAAGAATTTATAACCACTCTCCCATCTTTTTCTTCTGCCAGTGTTTCTGTGTTTTTGTGTTTGTCCTGATAGTATATAAATCTTATACTTGGGGTTCTTTTTGACGAGGTTCTTCCTTTATTTGCATATATTTTTTTTTTCTCTTGTCATATACTTTTATCAGTCTTTTTGTTTGTCTGTTTTTGTTTGTATACTTCATCAATCTTACCTTGGGGCCCATTTGGGCTCAACCTTCTCTTTTATCTTCCCTCTTTTTCCTGTCTCTCTCTCTCTTTTTTTTTCTTTTTCTTTTCTTTTTTCTCTCATTTGGGTGGGGAATCCTGATTGCTCAGAAGTGTTCCAGGGTGCACCTTGACTGCACCACGGTCGATACATCCAGCTACATCCGTTCAGTCATCTCTCACCAAAATGACTAGGAGGAGGAATGCCCAACAGAGGAAAAATACAGAGGATGGGCCTTCTGCAACAGAGCTAACAGCTATCAACATAGACAAAATGTCAGAAAGAGAATTCAGGCTAATAATACTATTATTAATAATAATAATCCAGGCAATAGCTAGGTTGGAGAAAGCCACAGATGACTAAACAGAATTGATTAGGGCACAACTGAAAGCGACCAGGGATGATGTTTACAATGTTAGGGCAGAATTGAAAGCCACCAGGGATGAGGTTCACAATGCTCTCAATGAGTTCCAATCTAATCTAAATTCTCTAAAAGCTAGGGTAACTGAGACAGAAGATAGAATTAGTGATCTGGAGGACAAACAGATAGAAAGGATCAGGAGGAAGCCTGGAACAAACAGCTTAGAAGCCACGAAAACAGAATCAGGGAAATAAATGATGCCATGAAACGTTCCAACATCAGAATTATTGGAATCCCTGAAGGGGAGGAGAAAGAAAGAAGTCTAGAAGATATAGTGGAACAAGTTCTTCATGAGAATTCTCCCAATCTTGCGAATAGAACCAGCATTCATGTACTAGAGGCCAAACGGTCTCCACCCAAGATTATAGATTCCAAAAAAACATCAAGGCACCTGATAGTCAAATTGAGGGACTGTTTTCTTCATCTTTTTGGTACTTCATTATTAGTGTACAGAAATACAGTGGATTTCTGTATATTGATTTTGTGTCCTACAAACTTAATGACTTTATATATCAATTCTTGTGGTTTCTTGTTGGAAATTTTAGGGTTTCTATATATAGTATCATGTTATCTGCAAATAACGACAGTTTAACTTCTTCCTTGTGATTCCTTATGAGTTTGGTTGCTTTTATTTCTTTTTCTTGTCTAATTGCCGTGACTAGGACTTCAGTACTCTGTTGAATAAAAGTGGTAAGGGTGGACTTCATTGTCTTGTTATTGATCTTAGGGGAAAACTCTGTTTTTTATCTTTGAGTACGATGTTAGCTATGGGTTTTTCATATATGGTTTCTATTATATTGAAGTATGTTCCCCCTAAACCTATTTTGTTGAGGGTTTTAATCATGAATCGATGTTGTACTTTGTCAAATGCTTTTTCTGCATATATGGAAATAATCCATATGGTTTTTATTCTTTCTCTTATATATCACATTGATTTGCAAATATTGGACCGCTTTGCAGACCTAGAGGAAACAACATTGATTGGGATGAATAATTTTATTAATGTATTGTTGCATTCAGTTTGCTAATATTTTGTTTAGGGTTTTTGTATCTGTGTTCATCAGAGATATTGGCCTGTGGTAGTAGTAGTTCTTCTTCTTCTTCTTCTTCTTCTTCTCCTTCTTCTTCTTCTTCTTCTTCTTCTTCTTCTTCTTTGTGGTCTCTTTATCTGGTTTTGGTATCACGGATGGCCTTCTAAAATGAATTTGAGGGGCGACTGGGTGGCTCGGTGGGTTAAGCCTCTGCTTTCCGCTCGGGTCATGATCCCAGGGTCCTGGGATCGAGCCCCATATTGGGATCTCTGCTCAGCAGGGAGCCTGCTTCCCCCTCTCTCTGCCTGTCTGCCTACTTGTGATCTCTCTCTCTGTCAAATAAATAAATAAAATCTTTTTTAAAAAATAAAATAAAATGAATTTGAAAGCTTTTCTTCCTCTTTTTTTTTTGGAATAGTTTAAGGAGAATGGTTATTAGTTCTTCTTTCATGTTTCATTGGAGTCACCTGTGAAGATATATGGTCCTCGACTTCTGTTTGTTGAAAGATTTTTATTATTGTGTCAGTTTCATTGGTGGTAATTAGTCTATTCCAATTTTCTATTTATTTCTGATTCAGTTTTGGAAGATTATACGTTCTAAGAATAGATCCAGTTTTTCTGGGTTGTCCAACTTGTAATTTTTCATAATATTAAAAATCCTTTGTATTTCTGTGGTGTTATTTTTCATCTTATATTTCCTATTTTGAGTCCTTTCTCTCTTTTTCTTTTTTTTTATGAGTTAAACTAAAGGTTTATTGATTTTATTAATTTTGTTGATCTTTTAAAAAAAAGAGTTCTAGGTTTCATTGATCTGTTTCATTTATTTTTAGTTTCTGTTTTATTTCTGTTCTAATCTTTATTACTTCCTTCCTTCTATTGGTTTGGGGTTGTGTTCTTTTTCCAACTCCTTTAGATGTCATGCTGGGTTGTTTGAGACTTTTCTTGCTTCTTGAGGTAGCCGTTTATTGCATCAAATTTCTCTCTTAGAACTGTTTTTGTTTCATCCCAAAGATTTTGGACCATTGGATTCTTGTTTTCATTTGTCTCCATGTTTTTTGATGTCTTTTTGATTTTTTGTTTGTTTGTTTGACCCATTCATTGTTTAGTAGTGTGTTATTTAATCTCCATGTATTTGTGTTCTTTCCAGATTTCTTCTTGTGGTTGATCTCTAGTTTCATAGTGTTGTGGTCAGAAGAGATGCATGGTATGCGTTCAGTCCTTTTTAACTTGTTGAGACCTGTTTTATGGCCTAAACTGTGATTGATTCTGGAGAATGTTGCATGTGCAATTGAGAAGAAGATGTATTCTGCTGTTTTAAGATGAAATATTCTGAATATATCTGTTAGATCCATCTGGTCCAATGTGTCATTTAAAGCCACTGTTTCCAGGGTGCCTGGGTGGCTGAGTCTGTTAAGTATCCAACTTGATTTTGGCTCAAGTCATGATCTCAGGTTGTGAGATTGAGCCCTGCATTGGACTCCATGTTCAGCATGGAGTCTGCTTGAGATTCTCTCTCTCCTTTTGTCCGACCCCCTTTTGTGCTCCTTATATATACATATATGTCTTAAAAACAAAATAAAACCACTGTTTCCTTGTTGATTCCCTGTTGGGATGATCTGTCCCTCATGTTAGTGGGGTGGTAAATTCCTATATATATATATACATATATATATATATATTATTGTTGTATTACTATTAATGATTACTATCAATTATTTTATGTTTGTTATGAATAGCTTTGTGCATTTCTGTGCTCCCATGTTGGATGCATATATATTTGCAATTATTATACCTTCTTGTTGAATTGTTCCCTTTATGATTATTATATAATGTCCTTCTTTGTCCCTTGTTACACTCCTTGTTTGAACATCTATTTTGTCTGGTATAAATATTTCCATCCTAGCTTTGATTCCACTTTCATGTGTGTGATAGACGCTTTTGCATCCCTTTACTTTGAATTTGCATGTGTCTTTAGTTCTGACGTGTGTCTTTTATAGGCAGCAAATAAATGAGTCTTGCTTTTTTTTTTTTTTTTTTTAAATCCATCACCTACATCTTTTGACTGGAGCATTTAGTCTTTTTATGTTCAAAGTAATTATTGATAGGTATGTACTTACTGCCATTTTGTTTTATGGTTGTTTTTATAGTTCCTCTGTTTCTTTTCCTCTTTTATGTCATGGTTCGTTGGCTTTCTTTAGTGATATACTTGGATTCTTCTCTTTATTTTTTTACATATCTATTTCTGGTTTTTTATTTGTGGCTGCATTAGGTTTATATATAATATCTTATGCATATAGCAGCCTATATTAAGTTGCTGGTTGCTTAAATACTCAACCATCAGAAAGGATGAATACCCAACTTTTACATAACATGGATGGGACTGGAGGAGATTATGCTGAGTGAAATAAGTCGAGCAGAGAAAGTCAATTATCATATCGTTTCATTTATTTGTGGAACATAAGGAATAGCATGGAGGACATTAGGAAAAGAAGAGAAAAATGAAGGGGAGAAGTCAGAGGGGGAGACGAACCATGAGAGACCATGGACTCTGGGAAACAACCTGAGGGTTTTAGAAGGGAGGGGGTGGGGGAATGGGTGAGCCTGGTGATGGGTGTTAAGGAGGGCAGGGATTGCATGGAGCACTGGGTGTTATACGTAAATAATGAATCATGAACACTATATCAAAAACTAATGATGTACTGTGTGGTGACTAACATGACATAAAATAAATTTGAACCCATTCTAAAAGCACTAAATTTTTACTCCTCCCCCCAAGATTGTAGATGGTGTCATACTTTACGTCTTTTGTTTTGTGACTCCCTTGACTGATTTTTATAGATTTAGTGTTACTGCTTTTGTACTTCCTATTTTCTTACTCCTGCCTATGATCTCTTCTTTTCACTTAGAGTCAGCTTTAAATTTCTTGTAAGGTTGGTTTACTGATGATGAATTGGTTTAAGTTTTGTTTGTTTAGGGAAACTCTTGATTTCTCCTTCTGTCTGAATGATAACCCTGCTGGATAGAGTACTCTTGGTTGCAAGTTTTCTTCTTTCAGCACTTTGAATATATCGACCTCTCCCTTCAACCTGCAAAATATCTGCTGAAAAGTCAGTTAATAGGCTTATGGGGTTTCTTTTGTATGTAACTGTTTACTTTTCTCTTTCTGCTTTAAAAATTCTCTCTTTAGGGCACCTGGGTGGCTCAGTTGGTTAAATGTCTGCCTTTGTCTCAGGTCATGATCCCAGGATCCTGAGACTGAGCCCCACATAGGGCTTTCTGCTTAGAGGGGAGCCCACTTCTCCCTCTCCCCCTGCCTGCCACTCTACTTGCTTGTGCATGCACTCTCTCTCAAATAAATCTTTAAAAAAATTATCTCTTTATCACTATTTTTTTGCCATCTTAATTACTATGTGTCTTGCTGTAGACCTCCTTGGGTTGATATTGTTTGGGTCTCTCTGCCTCCTGGATCCGGATTTCTGTTTCTTCCCCCAAGTTAGGGAAGTTTTCCACTTTATTTCTTCAAATAAATTTTCTGCCCCATTTTATCTCTCATCTCCTTTTGGAATCCCTATAATATGAATCTTATTATGCTTGATGATGGCACTGAGTTCTCTTAATATATTCTCATTATTATTTTTTTTTCCTTTCTCATTTTCAGCTTGATAGCTTTGCATTACTTTTTCCTCTAGGTTACTGATTCATTTTTCTACTTCTAGTACTCATTCCCTCTAATGTATTTTTAATCTCAGTTACTGAATTTTTCATTTTGATTGGTTCTTTTTTATCATTTCTTTCTCTCTGTTGAAGTTCCCACTCAAGTTCTGCACTCTTTTCTCAAGTCCAGTGAGTAGGTTTATGACCATTACTTTAAATTCTCTATCAAGAACGTTACTTATATCCATTTTGTTAGGTCTCTTGCTGTGATTTTTGTCCTTTTTTTTTTTTTTTTTTCAATTTGGGACATATTCCTCTGTCTTTTCATTTGTTTAACTCTGTCTGTTTCCATGTCTTGGGAAAGTAGCTACATCTCCTGTTCTTGAAAGAAGAGTGCCAGTGGTGTGCTACAGTGCAGTCCCCTATTCAACAGAACCTGGCACTTCAGGAGTGTCTTCTATGTGTGTCGTGTATGCCCTCATGTTGCAGCTGAGCTTTGCTTGCCCTCAGTCCAGTCATTAGCAATGGCTCTCTTTGCCTATTATGGGCAGGGTTTGTTCCCTGTGTTTTAGTGGGCCAGTCTGGGGCGACCTCTAGCTTGAGTTGAGTCAGACTATTTGCCATTTGCCACTGCAGGGCACTCTCACTTGTTGTGCTCTGAGAAGCTTTTGTTGGTGGGCAGGGCCTGCAGTCAGACCAGATGTTTGCCCCCCCACTCACTATTGGGTCTATAGTTGAACTGGTGTGCATGATTATCTTTCCCTTACGCCAGGGCATGGGTCACTTTGGAGTGGCACTGGCCCCTGTTAGGGATGCTGGCATACTGCTTGTGACACAGCTTTGGAAGATCTCCTGCTATGGGTCTCTCTGCTATGAGAGAGGGGCGCTTGGTCTACAGTGATCCAGTATGGAAAGAGACCTGCAGCCACTCATGAAAAACTCCTGCCCAGTCTGGGATTGTAGGGACATGTCAGCAGGAGAACAGGGGTGCAGAATACACTGTTAGTAAGCTAGGTGGAGAGTGTGCTGCTCCGGTTCCCACAAGTGTCTACGTAACTTGGCTGAGAGGTTGGGGAGGGAAATGACACCTGCCAGCACTTTTGTTCTTGGAGATGTTTCCCAAAGTTTCCCTCCCCCTCCCGAACATGCTCTGAGATTAGTAAATAAATCTCCTTCCTTTGCACCCCAGGTGTTTTTCAAATTGTTGTGTCAATGCTATATCTCGGGGAGCTGTTTGTTGTGTTCTTTAAGACCAGGTACTTAGTTTCATATTGTCCTCCAGCTCTCCCAGAGCTGAGCCCACTAATTTTTAACGTTCCAGGCATTGAGTACCACTGATTGTAAGAACTAGTGAAGTTGCTCCCCTCCAGCTTGCAAAGCCCAGTGTTATGGCAGTTTGTCTTCTCTGTGCTTGATTCACATGCCTGGGGTGCCTGGTGCGGGGTCTTCTCATCTATCCTCTCTGTGTCCACCACATCCCTTACCCCTGTGGGGAGTTCTGTGGGCCCATTTAGTTCTTGACTGTGTCTCTGCCCTTCCTACCCTCTTTGATGTGGTCTCTTCTCTACATTTAGGACTGTGGAGTCTGTTCTGCCACTCTTGGGTTATTTTGGGGGTTATCTATATTGATGTAGGTGTTATCTAGGTGTATCCATGGAATGAGGGGAGCATAGGGTCCTCACATTCCACCATCTTGCCCAGTAGTCTAAAGCCTTATTTCTAATACAAAAAATGATGTGTCAGATTCAGTTTATCATTACACGAATTTTTAAAGATCCACCAGTTCATGAGCATAGAGTAATTACAATTTTTTGGACAAAAAAAGTAAATCTAGAATTATATGTGGTATCTGGCCATGTACCTTTTTAATCCTTTAGCCCAAACCATTATGAATTAACATCAGAACCCTATGAGGAAGGCAGCCATGAAATGTGAAATTGAAAAGCATAAATATATATATATGCGTGTGTGTGTGTGTGTGTGTGTGTAAAGTAATAAGTACATATATACATATACATACTCTTATCAACATAAACACTTATATATTCATACACATGCACACACACAGCAATACAACCGAAAGAAATGAAGATTGAAATTTATGAAATTAACTCTCAGGAGCATCCAAAGCAGTACAGCAAAAAGCTGTTTCTAAGTCTTCTCACAATTACATCTGTAGGTAACTCTTTATCTTTTAAAGATTCACTTAAATAAAAGAGGAGCAAGTCATGAAAGGGATGCTTATTCCTCTAAGTATGTTTGTTACCCTTAGTTAGTAGCAGGCAAATCCTTAAAATATCAGATTGCCTATATAGGAGACTCTACTGGGGTGGGCCAAGAAAGAACAGAATGGTATTTGAAATAAGGAGTCAGTGGTGGACAGAAAAATGGAGACCTCAGCAGAAAATAATGGAGGTAATACACTGGTTGTGTCCATGACCCTCTGGAGTTCTGCTGCTGTATTATGCTGATCCTCCAAACCCAAATCTGCCATCATCCTGGAGGGAGCCTCTGTCTCAGGTTGTTAGTTACTTGACCCTAAAACACCTTCATGTAGCATAAGCAGGTGATGGAGGGAATCACCAATCACAAAATTAGTTGAGGTCAAAGAGATATGTACCTCTAAACCTACAAACTAAAGTTGAAATAAATTCCACCACCAAAGGTAGTTACACATTGGATTAGGTTAATAATGAACATCTTACCTAAATCTTGATGTGTTAACTACTCATGGACATAAGATAATCATTACTACCATATAAACCTCATTGTTAATAATAAATTGACACACCAAGTTCCAGATTACTGATTTGCACTTGGATTTTTAAAAATCAGCCGGTTCATATCATAGACTATTGTAACTATTTGAATGGAAAAAGTATATCTAGAATTACCCAATGTCTGACAATGTACCTTTTTGATTCTTTAGCCCTGCCCAGAGTGAGTGGACTTTGGAAACCTATGAGGAACCCACCAGTGAAATGTGAGATATGCATACATAAATTTAAAATGATATATATAATCTCAACACATGCACACATGAAAAAATAGAGAGACTGAGATTTGTAAAAGTCACTCTCAGGAGTATCCATGGCAGTAGAGAGTCTTCAAAACTGCTTCTGAAAAACAAACAAACAAACAAACAAACAAAACCCACAACTGTTTCTGAGTCTTCTCTGTGGGGTATATATGTAACTGTCTTTTTTTTTCTTTTTTTAGATTTAGTTGAATAAAAGAATTCATAAGACAAATGCTTTTCCCCTAAATAGGTTTGTCTCCTTTAGTAGCAGCCAAACCCTTAGACGAAAGTAAGGAGAAGAAAGCCCTGAGAACCAGGAATTTAAATGGATAAGAGGGATGGGTGCCTCCAAACTGATACTGAATCTGAAATAGATTCTACCAGAAAAGGCTATTACACACTGGGAATAGGGTGACAGTATAGAACTTCTTATATTATTGATACATTATTTATAGGCCTAAGTCATGGCATCTTTTATATAAGGCCTCATTGCTAATGAAGAATGAACTACCTGGTTCATTTAGGTGATAAGTAAATAATTTTTAAAGATTGACTGGTTCATAAGTATAGAGCAATTGTAGGTATTTAAATGGAAAAAAGTCAGTCTAACATTACATGTGGTGTCTATGTGCCTTTCTGATTCTTTAGCCCTTCCCAGAGTGAACTGACATTGGAAAACTATGAGGATTTCACCATTGAAATGTGAGCTGTGCATGCATAAATTTAAAATGATATATATAATCTCAACACATACACACATGGAACAGTAAAGAGAGAGACTGAGATTTGTAATAGTCACTCTTGGGCATCCATGGCAATAGAGTATCTTTAATACTGCTTCTAAGTTCTTACTGTAGTATATGTAGGTAACTTTCTATCATCTTCTTCTTCTTCTTCTTCTTTTTTTTTAAAGATTTAGTTGAATAAGAGCGGAAGCCATAAGAGGGATGCTTCTTCACTTGAGTACATTTGTCTCCCTTAGTAGCAGCCAAACCCTTAATGAAAGTAAGGAGAAGAGAGAAAGCGAACTAGAGAAAGAGAACTAGGAATTTAAATGAATAAGAGGGATGGGTGCCTCCAAATTGAAATTGAATTAGAAATAATTTCTATAAAAAAGGCTGTTACACATAGGGATTAGGGTGACAGTATAGAACTTCTTATGGATTGATGGATTATTTATTTGTAGGCCTAACATAGTCATTAGCATCTTTTTATTTTATTTTTTCAGTATTCGAAGATTCATTGTTTATACACCACACCCAGTGCTCCTTTCAATACATGATCTCCTTAATGTCCACCACCAGGCTCACCTAGCCCTCCATTCCCCTCCCCTCCAAAACCCTCTGTTTCTCAGAGTCCGCAGTGTCTCATGCTTTGTCTCCCCCTCCTATTTCCCCCAATTCACTTTTCCTTTCCTTCTCCTAAGGTCCTCCATGTTATTCCTTATGTTCTACAACTAAGTGAAAACATATGATAATTGACTCTCTCTGCTTGACGTACTTCACTCAATATATTCTCCTCCAGTCCCATCCATGTTGATACAAAGGTTGGATATTCATCCTATCTGATGGAGGCATAATACTCCATTGTAGATATGGATCACATCTTCTTTATCAATTCATCTGTTGAAGAATATCTTGGCTCTTTCCACAGTTTGGAAATTGTGCCTATGGTTGTTATGAACATTGCGGTACATATGGCTTTTCTTTTTACTACATCTGTATCTTTGGGGTAGATACACAGTAGTGCAATTGCAGGGTGATAGCATAGTTCTATTATTACCATCTTGTATAAAGCCCCATTTCTAATAATAAATGACCTACCAGGTGCATTTAGGTGGTATATACAGGAATTTTTAAAGGTTGACCAGATCATATGTTTACAGCAGTTGTAGCTATTTAAGTAGTAAAAAATTTAGTCTAGAATTACATGTGGTGTCTGACTATGTGCCTCTTTATGCTTTAGAACTGCCCTGACTGAACTGAAATCAGATGGCTATGAAGTCACCCGTAAAATGTGAGCTATAAGTGTATAAAGACAAATATATATCTATATGGACATATATGAAAATACTTATATATAAAAACAGACGCACAAACGACAGACAAACATAAATCAAATGAGAAAAAGGGATGAAGTTGAGAAGCATTCCTAGAACACCCATGACAATACAATGTCTTTCACTCTTTCTGAATCTTTTCATGTAGCACTTATAAGCAATGGTTTATCCTTTTTGGCTCCAGTTGGGTTAAAGAAGAACAGGTCCTAGGAGGTTCCTTCTTCCTCCTAGTGACTACCAACCAAGACCCTTTCGGAGATTTCCAGAATGCCTGTGTACGAGACTGGCTTGATTGGGTGAAGAAGGGGCAGAATGCTATTGAAGGCAGGAGGAGGTAGCAGTAGGCAGGGGGCAGAGGAGCCCTCAGCAGAAAGAAAGGAGCTCATCAAACCTGGATCCTTCACCCTCCCGAGCTTTGCCCCCATGTGAAGCCACTGTCCCAAAGCCACAGTCACGTGGAGGGAGCCCCTGTTTCAGACCTGCCAGCTACTTGACACCATCTGAGGGCAGGGAAGGCAAGCTTGGGAGGTGAGAAGTGGTGAAGGAGGGACGGGAGAAGCAGGAAATTAGATGGGAAAGAAGGAGGTATACCTGCAAATTGAGGGTGAATTTGAGATCAGTTCCACCATAATAGGCCGTTCCACACTGGCCAGGCTCAGTAGTTAGGATCTGTACTTGATCCTTGAGTCATCTGTGTTTTTGCTAGGTCCATAATACTTATTACAAACATGTTTAAGTCTTCGTTTCTAGGGCAAACGAGATATTAGGTTTCAAATAATTGGTTTGCATGTGAACTTTCTAAGTGTCAGTGAGTTTATAAGTTCAACGAAGAAAGTAAGTCTGGAAGTCATGTGATGTCTTACCGTGTCTGTTTTTAATCCTTTAGCCCTGGCCAGAGTGAATGGACAGCCCCATCCACTGAAGGACTCTCCGAAGTCGTGTGAGCTATGATGAATACCTACATAAATATGTATCTGTACACACACAAATACACACACACACACACACACACACACACACAGACATACGCACTGAGATTTGGGATGTTTGCTCTCAGGATCACACATGGGAATACAGACTTCCCGCGATACTGTTTGTAACATCTTCTCATGGTAAGCCTCTCTATGTAATAATATTCTTGGTCTTTTGAACGGAAGTGGAAAAAGGATGAACAGGCTCTAGAGAGAGTCTTTTTGATTCCTGGTTTTGTTCATATTTGTCCACCCTTGACTATTGTGGATGAGATTCTACTAGAATGGGCAAGGGAGGAGGAAAATTTATTTGGAGGAAGGAGGGGTCAGCAGAAAGGATGCAGCTAATGGATCCTGGATGTGTCCGTCACCCTCCAGAGCTCTGCCCCGATGTGAGGCTGGTGCTCTAAACCTACCACCAAACTGGAAGGAGCCTCTGCCTCGGGCCTTTAGCCACTGACCCTGCCTGAGGGGCAAAAAGGCAACCAGGAAGCATGAAGAGTAAGCAGGTGATGAAGGGAATTGAGAGTCATGAAACGAGTTGGGGTCAAAGAGATCTGTACCTCTAAACTGCAGCTGAATTTGAAATAAATTCTACCAGAAAAGGCTGTTACACACTGGGATTAGGGTGACAGTATAGTACTTCTTACAGATTGATACATTATTTATTTGTAGGCCTAACATAGTCCTTAGCCTCTTAAATAGAGCCTCATTTCTAACAAAAAGTGACCTACCAGGTTAAATTAGATGACACATGCATGAACTTTTAAAGATTGACCAGTTCATACGTAGAGAGCAGTTGCAGCTATTTAAACGGGGGGTGGGGGGTGGGGGGGGGAGTCAGTCTGGCATTACCTGTGGTGTCTGACTATGTGCCTCTTTAATCCTTTAGCACTTCCGTGACTGAATTGAAATCGGACATGGATGAGGAAATCACCAGTAAATTGTGAGCTATAAATGAATAAAGATAAATACATATTTACAGGGACATATATGCACATATGTACTTATATACTTGTATCAACACAGACTCACAAAGACACATACACAAGCAATAGGAATGCATCAATCCTAGAGGAGAACAGATGCAGCAACCTCTTTGGCCTTGGCCACAGCAACTTCTTGCTAGACGCATCCCCAAAGGCCAGGGAAACAAAGGCAGAAATGAACTGTTGGGGCTTCCCCAAGATAAAAAGCTTTTGCACAACAGAGGAAACCATCAACCAAGCTAAAGGGCAACCTACAGAATGGGAGGAGATATTTGCAAATACCTTATCAGATAAAGGGCTAGTATCCAAAATCTATGAAGAACTTATCAAACTTAACACCCAAACACCCAAAACATGTGGTCAGGAAATGGGCAGAAGACATGAACAGACATTTCTCCAAAGAAGACACACGGATGGCCAATAGACACATGGAAGAAATGCTGAACATCACTCAGCCTCAGAGAAATGCAAACCAAAACACAAGGAGATACCATTTCACACCAGTCGCAAGGGCTAAAATTTAACAGCTCAGGAAACAACAGATGTTGGTGAGGTTGTAGAGAAAGGGGAACCCTCGTACACTGTTGCTGGGAATAATGCAAACCGGTCCGCCACTCTGGAAAAGAGTATGGAGGTTCCTCAGAAAGTTAAAAAGCATAGAGCTACCCTGTAACCCAGCAATTGCACTAGTGGATATTCATTCAAAGAATACAAGCATAGTGATTTGAAGGGATACATGCACCCTAATGTTCACAGCAGCAATGTGTCCACAGTAGCCAAACTATGAAAAGACCCGAGATGTCTATCAACAGATGAGTGGGTAAAGAAGATGTGGTGTATATGTACTCAACCATCAAAAAGAATGAAATCCTGCCATTTGCAAATGACGTGGATGGAACTTAACGGATATTTTACCCAGTGAAATAAGTCAGTCAGAGAAAGACAAATACCATCCGGTTTCACTCATGTGGAATTAAAGAAACAAAACGGATGAGCATGGGGGAAGGGAAGGAAAAGAGGAAAACAGTGAGACAAACCATATGAGACTCTTAACTGTAGGGAACAAACTGGGTTGCTGAAGGGGAGGTGGGAGGGGGATGGGGTAACTGGGTGATGGGCATTAAGAAAGGCACTTGAAGTAATGAGGACTGGGTGTTGTGTGCACCTGATGAATCACTGAATTCTTCCTCTGAAACTAAAAATACAGTATATGTTAATTAAACTGAATGTAAATAAAAAATTAAAGAAATAGATGAAGTTTCCAAATATATTCTTTTTTCCCCCATTTCATCTGACTTCTTTTCAGTGTTCCAAGAATCATTGTTTATGCACCACACCCAGTGTTCCTTGCCTTACGTGCCCCCCTAATACCCACCACCAGGCTCACCTAACCCCCACCCCTCTCCCCTCCAAAACCCTCAGTTTGTTTCTCAGAGTCCGCAGTCTCTCGTGGTTATTCCTAAGAACATCTGCAACAATGCAGTGTCTTTGACTCTCTCTGAATCTTTTCAATGTAGCACCTATAGGCAACGGTTTATCCTTTTTGGCTCCAGTTGGGTTAAAGAAGAACAGGTCCTAGGAGGTTCCTTCTTCCTCCTAGTGACTACCAACCAAGACCCTTTCGGAGATTTCCAGAATGCCTGTGTACGAGACTGGCTTGATTGGGTGAAGAAGGGGCAGAATGCTATTGAAGGCAGGAGGAGGTAGCAGTAGGCAGGGGGCAGAGGAGCCCTCAGCAGAAAGAAAGGAGCTCATCAAACCTGGATCCTTCACCCTCCCGAGCTTTGCCCCCATGTGAAGCCACTGTCCCAAAGCCACAGTCACGTGGAGGGAGCCCCTGTTTCAGACCTGCCAGCTACTTGACACCATCTGAGGGCAGGGAAGGCAAGCTTGGGAGGTGAGAAGTGGTGAAGGAGGGACGGGAGAAGCAGGAAATTAGATGGGAAAGAAGGAGGTATACCTGCAAATTGAGGGTGAATTTGAGATCAGTTCCACCATAATAGGCCGTTCCACACTGGCCAGGCTCAGTAGTTAGGATCTGTACTTGATCCTTGAGTCATCTGTGTTTTTGCTAGGTCCATAATACTTATTACAAACATGTTTAAGTCTTCGTTTCTAGGGCAAACGAGATATTAGGTTTCAAATAATTGGTTTGCATGTGAACTTTCTAAGTGTCAGTGAGTTTATAAGTTCAACGAAGAAAGTAAGTCTGGAAGTCATGTGATGTCTTACCGTGTCTGTTTTTAATCCTTTAGCCCTGGCCAGAGTGAATGGACAGCCTCATCCACTGAAGGACTCTCCGAAGTCGTGTGAGCTATGATGAATACCTACATAAATATGTATCTGTACACACACAAATACACACACACACACACACACACACACACACAGACATACGCACTGAGATTTGGGATGTTTGCTCTCAGGATCACACATGGGAATACAGACTTCCCGCGATACTGTTTGTAACATCTTCTCATGGTAAACCTCTCTATGTAATAATATTCTTGGTCTTTTGAACGGAAGTGGAAAAAGGATGAACAGGCTCTAGAGAGAGTCTTTTTGATTCCTGGTTTTGTTCATATTTGTCCACCCTTGACTATTGTGGATGAGATTCTACTAGAATGGGCAAGGGAGGAGGAAAATTTATTTGGAGGAAGGAGGGGTCAGCAGAAAGGATGCAGCTAATGGATCCTGGATGTGTCCGTCACCCTCCAGAGCTCTGCCCCGATGTGAGGCTGGTGCTCTAAACCTACCACCAAACTGGAAGGAGCCTCTGCCTCGGGCCTTTAGCCACTGACCCTGCCTGAGGGGCAAAAAGGCAACCAGGAAGCATGAAGAGTAAGCAGGTGATGAAGGGAATTGAGAGTCATGAAACGAGTTGGGGTCAAAGAGATCTGTACCTCTAAACTGCAGCTGAATTTGAAATAAATTCTACCAGAAAAGGCTGTTACACACTGGGATTAGGGTGACAGTATAGTACTTCTTACAGATTGATACATTATTTATTTGTAGGCCTAACATAGTCCTTAGCCTCTTAAATAGAGCCTCATTTCTAACAAAAAGTGACCTACCAGGTTAAATTAGATGACACATGCATGAACTTTTAAAGATTGACCAGTTCATACGTAGAGAGCAGTTGCAGCTATTTAAACGGGGGGTGGGGGGTGGGGGGGGGAGTCAGTCTGGCATTACCTGTGGTGTCTGACTATGTGCCTCTTTAATCCTTTAGCACTTCCGTGACTGAATTGAAATCGGACATGGATGAGGAAATCACCAGTAAATTGTGAGCTATAAATGAATAAAGATAAATACATATTTACAGGGACATATATGCACATATGTACTTATATACTTGTATCAACACAGACTCACAAAGACACATACACAAGCAATAGGAATGCATCAATCCTAGAGGAGAACAGATGCAGCAACCTCTTTGGCCTTGGCCACAGCAACTTCTTGCTAGACGCATCCCCAAAGGCCAGGGAAACAAAGGCAGAAATGAACTGTTGGGGCTTCCCCAAGATAAAAAGCTTTTGCACAACAGAGGAAACCATCAACCAAGCTAAAGGGCAACCTACAGAATGGGAGGAGATATTTGCAAATACCTTATCAGATAAAGGGCTAGTATCCAAAATCTATGAAGAACTTATCAAACTTAACACCCAAACACCCAAAACATGTGGTCAGGAAATGGGCAGAAGACATGAACAGACATTTCTCCAAAGAAGACACACGGATGGCCAATAGACACATGGAAGAAATGCTGAACATCACTCAGCCTCAGAGAAATGCAAACCAAAACACAAGGAGATACCATTTCACACCAGTCGCAAGGGCTAAAATTTAACAGCTCAGGAAACAACAGATGTTGGTGAGGTTGTAGAGAAAGGGGAACCCTCGTACACTGTTGCTGGGAATAATGCAAACCGGTCCGCCACTCTGGAAAAGAGTATGGAGGTTCCTCAGAAAGTTAAAAAGCATAGAGCTACCCTGTAACCCAGCAATTGCACTAGTGGATATTCATTCAAAGAATACAAGCATAGTGATTTGAAGGGATACATGCACCCTAATGTTCACAGCAGCAATGTGTCCACAGTAGCCAAACTATGGAAAGACCCGAGATGTCTATCAACAGATGAGTGGGTAAAGAAGATGTGGTGTATATGTACTCAACCATCAAAAAGAATGAAATCCTGCCATTTGCAAATGACGTGGATGGAACTTAACGGATATTTTACCCAGTGAAATAAGTCAGTCAGAGAAAGACAAATACCATCCGGTTTCACTCATGTGGAATTAAAGAAACAAAACGGATGAGCATGGGGGAAGGGAAGGAAAAGAGGAAAACAGTGAGACAAACCATATGAGACTCTTAACTGTAGGGAACAAACTGGGTTGCTGAAGGGGAGGTGGGAGGGGGATGGGGTAACTGGGTGATGGGCATTAAGAAAGGCACTTGAAGTAATGAGGACTGGGTGTTGTGTGCACCTGATGAATCACTGAATTCTTCCTCTGAAACTAAAAATACAGTATATGTTAATTAAACTGAATGTAAATAAAAAATTAAAGAAATAGATGAAGTTTCCAAATATATTCTTTTTTCCCCCATTTCATCTGACTTCTTTTCAGTGTTCCAAGAATCATTGTTTATGCACCACACCCAGTGTTCCTTGCCTTACGTGCCCCCCTAATACCCACCACCAGGCTCACCTAACCCCCACCCCTCTCCCCTCCAAAACCCTCAGTTTGTTTCTCAGAGTCCGCAGTCTCTCGTGGTTATTCCTAAGAACATCTGCAACAATGCAGTGTCTTTGACTCTCTCTGAATCTTTTCAATGTAGCACCTATAGGCAACGGTTTATCCTTTTTGGCTCCAGTTGGGTTAAAGAAGAACAGGTCCTAGGAGGTTCCTTCTTCCTCCTAGTGACTACCAACCAAGACCCTTTCGGAGATTTCCAGAATGCCTGTGTACGAGACTGGCTTGATTGGGTGAAGAAGGGGCAGAATGCTATTGAAGGCAGGAGGAGGTAGCAGTAGGCAGGGGGCAGAGGAGCCCTCAGCAGAAAGAAAGGAGCTCATCAAACCTGGATCCTTCACCCTCCCGAGCTTTGCCCCCATGTGAAGCCACTGTCCCAAAGCCACAGTCACGTGGAGGGAGCCCCTGTTTCAGACCTGCCAGCTACTTGACACCATCTGAGGGCAGGGAAGGCAAGCTTGGGAGGTGAGAAGCGGTGAAGGAGGGACGGGAGAAGCAGGAAATTAGATGGGAAAGAAGGAGGTATACCTGCAAATTGAGGGTGAATTTGAGATCAGTTCCACCATAATAGGCCGTTCCACACTGGCCAGGCTCAGTAGTTAGGATCTGTACTTGATCCTTGAGTCATCTGTGTTTTTGCTAGGTCCATAATACTTATTACAAACATGTTTAAGTCTTCGTTTCTAGGGCAAACGAGATATTAGGTTTCAAATAATTGGTTTGCATGTGAACTTTCTAAGTGTCAGTGAGTTTATAAGTTCAACGAAGAAAGTAAGTCTGGAAGTCATGTGATGTCTTACCGTGTCTGTTTTTAATCCTTTAGCCCTGGCCAGAGTGAATGGACAGCCCCATCCACTGAAGGACTCTCCGAAGTCGTGTGAGCTATGATGAATACCTACATAAATATGTATCTGTACACACACAAATACACACACACACAGACATACGCACTGAGATTTGGGATGTTTGCTCTCAGGATCACACATGGGAATACAGACTTCCCGCGATACTGTTTGTAACATCTTCTCATGGTAAGCCTCTCTATGTAATAATATTCTTGGTCTTTTGAACGGAAGTGGAAAAAGGATGAACAGGCTCTAGAGAGAGTCTTTTTGATTCCTGGTTTTGTTCATATTTGTCCACCCTTGACTATTGTGGATGAGATTCTACTAGAATGGGCAAGGGAGGAGGAAAATTTATTTGGAGGAAGGAGGGGTCAGCAGAAAGGATGCAGCTAATGGATCCTGGATGTGTCCGTCACCCTCCAGAGCTCTGCCCCGATGTGAGGCTGGTGCTCTAAACCTACCACCAAACTGGAAGGAGCCTCTGCCTCGGGCCTTTAGCCACTGACCCTGCCTGAGGGGCAAAAAGGCAACCAGGAAGCATGAAGAGTAAGCAGGTGATGAAGGGAATTGAGAGTCATGAAACGAGTTGGGGTCAAAGAGATCTGTACCTCTAAACTGCAGCTGAATTTGAAATAAATTCTACCAGAAAAGGCTGTTACACACTGGGATTAGGGTGACAGTATAGTACTTCTTACAGATTGATACATTATTTATTTGTAGGCCTAACATAGTCCTTAGCCTCTTAAATAGAGCCTCATTTCTAACAAAAAGTGACCTACCAGGTTAAATTAGATGACACATGCATGAACTTTTAAAGATTGACCAGTTCATACGTAGAGAGCAGTTGCAGCTATTTAAACGGGGGGTGGGGGGTGGGGGGGGGAGTCAGTCTGGCATTACCTGTGGTGTCTGACTATGTGCCTCTTTAATCCTTTAGCACTTCCGTGACTGAATTGAAATCGGACATGGATGAGGAAATCACCAGTAAATTGTGAGCTATAAATGAATAAAGATAAATACATATTTACAGGGACATATATGCACATATGTACTTATATACTTGTATCAACACAGACTCACAAAGACACATACACAAGCAATAGGAATGCATCAGAATCCTAGAGGAGAACAGATGCAGCAAAATCTTTGGCCTTGGCCACAGCAACTTCTTGCTAGACGCATCCCCAAAGGCCAGGGAAACAAAGGCAGAAATGAACTGTTGGGGCTTCCCCAAGATAAAAAGCTTTTGCACAACAGAGGAAACCATCAACCAAGCTAAAGGGCAACCTACAGAATGGGAGGAGATATTTGCAAATACCTTATCAGATAAAGGGCTAGTATCCAAATCTATGAAGAACTTATCAAACTTAACACCCAAACACCCAAAACATGTGGTCAGGAAATGGGCAGAAGACATGAACAGACATTTCTCCAAAGAAGACACACGGATGGCCAATAGACACATGGAAGAAATGCTGAACATCACTCAACCTCAGAGAAATGCAAACCAAAACACAAGGAGATACCATTTCACACCAGTCGCAAGGGCTAAAATTTAACAGCTCAGGAAACAACAGATGTTGGTGAGGTTGTAGAGAAAGGGGAACCCTCGTACACTGTTGCTGGGAATAATGCAAACCGGTCCGCCACTCTGGAAAAGAGTATGGAGGTTCCTCAGAAAGTTAAAAAGCATAGAGCTACCCTGTAACCCAGCAATTGCACTAGTAGATATTCATTCAAAGAATACAAGCATAGTGATTTGAAGGGATACATGCACCCTAATGTTCACAGCAGCAATGTGTCCACAGTAGCCAAACTATGGAAAGACCCGAGATGTCTAACAGATGAGTGGGTAAAGAAGATGTGGTGTATATGTACTCAACCATCAAAAAGAATGAAATCCTGCCATTTGCAAATGACGTGGATGGAACTTAACGGATATTTTACCCAGTGAAATAAGTCAGTCAGAGAAAGACAAATACCATCCGGTTTCACTCATGTGGAATTAAAGAAACAAAACGGATGAGCATGGGGGAAGGGAAGGAAAAGAGGAAAACAGTGAGACAAACCATATGAGACTCTTAACTGTAGGGAACAAACTGGGTTGCTGAAGGGGAGGTGGGAGGGGGATGGGGTAACTGGGTGATGGGCATTAAGAAAGGCACTTGAAGTAATGAGGACTGGGTGTTGTGTGCACCTGATGAATCACTGAATTCTTCCTCTGAAACTAAAATACAGTATATGTTAATTAAACTGAATGTAAATAAAAAATTAAAGAAATAGATGAAGTTTCCAAATATATTCTTTTTTCCCCCATTTCATCTGACTTCTTTTCAGTGTTCCAAGAATCATTGTTTATGCACCACACCCAGTGTTCCTTGCCTTACGTGCCCCCCTAATACCCACCACCAGGCTCACCTAACCCCCACCCCTCTCCCCTCCAAAACCCTCAGTTTGTTTCTCAGAGTCCGCAGTCTCTCGTGGTTATTCCTAAGAACATCTGCAACAATGCAGTGTCTTTGACTCTCTCTGAATCTTTTCAATGTAGCACCTATAGGCAACGGTTTATCCTTTTTGGCTCCAGTTGGGTTAAAGAAGAACAGGTCCTAGGAGGTTCCTTCTTCCTCCTAGTGACTACCAACCAAGACCCTTTCGGAGATTTCCAGAATGCCTGTGTACGAGACTGGCTTGATTGGGTGAAGAAGGGGCAGAATGCTATTGAAGGCAGGAGGAGGTAGCAGTAGGCAGGGGGCAGAGGAGCCCTCAGCAGAAAGAAAGGAGCTCATCAAACCTGGATCCTTCACCCTCCCGAGCTTTGCCCCCATGTGAAGCCACTGTCCCAAAGCCACAGTCACGTGGAGGGAGCCCCTGTTTCAGACCTGCCAGCTACTTGACACCATCTGAGGGCAGGGAAGGCAAGCTTGGGAGGTGAGAAGTGGTGAAGGAGGGACGGGAGAAGCAGGAAATTAGATGGGAAAGAAGGAGGTATACCTGCAAATTGAGGGTGAATTTGAGATCAGTTCCACCATAATAGGCCGTTCCACACTGGCCAGGCTCAGTAGTTAGGATCTGTACTTGATCCTTGAGTCATCTGTGTTTTTGCTAGGTCCATAATACTTATTACAAACATGTTTAAGTCTTCGTTTCTAGGGCAAACGAGATATTAGGTTTCAAATAATTGGTTTGCATGTGAACTTTCTAAGTGTCAGTGAGTTTATAAGTTCAACGAAGAAAGTAAGTCTGGAAGTCATGTGATGTCTTACCGTGTCTGTTTTTAATCCTTTAGCCCTGGCCAGAGTGAATGGACAGCCTCATCCACTGAAGGACTCTCCGAAGTCGTGTGAGCTATGATGAATACCTACATAAATATGTATCTGTACACACACAAATACACACACACACAGACATACGCACTGAGATTTGGGATGTTTGCTCTCAGGATCACACATGGGAATACAGACTTCCCGCGATACTGTTTGTAACATCTTCTCATGGTAAGCCTCTCTATGTAATAATATTCTTGGTCTTTTGAACGGAAGTGGAAAAAGGATGAACAGGCTCTAGAGAGAGTCTTTTTGATTCCTGGTTTTGTTCATATTTGTCCACCCTTGACTATTGTGGATGAGATTCTACTAGAATGGGCAAGGGAGGAGGAAAATTTATTTGGAGGAAGGAGGGGTCAGCAGAAAGGATGCAGCTAATGGATCCTGGATGTGTCCGTCACCCTCCAGAGCTCTGCCCCGATGTGAGGCTGGTGCTCTAAACCTACCACCAAACTGGAAGGAGCCTCTGCCTCGGGCCTTTAGCCACTGACCCTGCCTGAGGGGCAGGAAAGGCAACCAGGAAGCATGAAGAGTAAGCAGGTGATGAAGGGAATTGAGAGTCATGAAACGAGTTGGGGTCAAAGAGATCTGTACCTCTAAAGTGCAGCTGAATTTGAAATAAATTCTACCAGAAAAGGCTGTTACACACTGGGATTAGGGTGACAGTATAGTACTTCTTACAGATTGATACATTATTTATTTGTAGGCCTAACATAGTCCTTAGCCTCTTAAATAGAGCCTCATTTCTAACAAAAAGTGACCTACCAGGTTAAATTAGATGACACATGCATGAACTTTTAAAGATTGACCAGTTCATACGTAGAGAGCAGTTGCAGCTATTTAAACGGGGGGTGGGGGGTGGGGGGGGGAGTCAGTCTGGCATTACCTGTGGTGTCTGACTATGTGCCTCTTTAATCCTTTAGCACTTCCGTGACTGAATTGAAATCGGACATGGATGAGGAAATCACCAGTAAATTGTGAGCTATAAATGAATAAAGATAAATACATATTTACAGGGACATATATGCACATATGTACTTATATACTTGTATCAACACAGACTCACAAAGACACATACACAAGCAATAGGAATGCATCAGAATCCTAGAGGAGAACAGACTTGGCCTGGCAGCAAAATCTTTGGCCTTGGCCACAGCAACTTCTTGCTAGACGCATCCCCAAAGGCCAGGGAAACAAAGGCAGAAATGAACTGTTGGGGCTTCCCCAAGATAAAAAGCTTTTGCACAACAGAGGAAACCATCAACCAAGCTAAAGGGCAACCTACAGAATGGGAGGAGATATTTGCAAATACCTTATCAGATAAAGGGCTAGTATCCAAATCTATGAAGAACTTATCAAACTTAACACCCAAACACCCAAAACATGTGGTCAGGAAATGGGCAGAAGACATGAACAGACATTTCTCCAAAGAAGACACACGGATGGCCAATAGACACATGGAAGAAATGCTGAACATCACTCAGCCTCAGAGAAATGCAAACGAAAACACAAGGAGATACCATTTCACACCAGTCGCAAGGGCTAAAATTTAACAGCTCAGGAAACAACAGATGTTGGTGAGGTTGTAGAGAAAGGGGAACCCTCGTACACTGTTGCTGGGAATAATGCAAACCGGTCCGCCACTCTGGAAAAGAGTATGGAGGTTCCTCAGAAAGTTAAAAAGCATAGAGCTACCCTGTAACCCAGCAATTGCACTAGTAGATATTCATTCAAAGAATACAAGCATAGTGATTTGAAGGGATACATGCACCCTAATGTTCACAGCAGCAATGTGTCCACAGTAGCCAAACTATGGAAAGACCCGAGATGTCTATCAACAGATGAGTGGGTAAAGAAGATGTGGTGTATATGTACTCAACCATCAAAAAGAATGAAATCCTGCCATTTGCAAATGACGTGGATGGAACTTAACGGATATTTTACCCAGTGAAATAAGTCAGTCAGAGAAAGACAAATACCATCCGGTTTCACTCATGTGGAATTAAAGAAACAAAACGGATGAGCATGGGGGAAGGGAAGGAAAAGAGGAAAACAGTGAGACAAACCATATGAGACTCTTAACTGTAGGGAACAAACTGGGTTGCTGAAGGGGAGGTGGGAGGGGGATGGGGTAACTGGGTGATGGGCATTAAGAAAGGCACTTGAAGTAATGAGGACTGGGTGTTGTGTGCACCTGATGAATCACTGAATTCTTCCTCTGAAACTAAAAATACAGTATATGTTAATTAAACTGAATGTAAATAAAAAATTAAAGAAATAGATGAAGTTTCCAAATATATTCTTTTTTCCCCCATTTCATCTGACTTCTTTTCAGTGTTCCAAGAATCATTGTTTATGCACCACACCCAGTGTTCCTTGCCTTACGTGCCCCCCTAATACCCACCACCAGGCTCACCTAACCCCCACCCCTCTCCCCTCCAAAACCCTCAGTTTGTTTCTCAGAGTCCGCAGTCTCTCGTGGTTATTCCTAAGAACATCTGCAACAATGCAGTGTCTTTGACTCTCTCTGAATCTTTTCAATGTAGCACCTATAGGCAACGGTTTATCCTTTTTGGCTCCAGTTGGGTTAAAGAAGAACAGGTCCTAGGAGGTTCCTTCTTCCTCCTAGTGACTACCAACCAAGACCCTTTCGGAGATTTCCAGAATGCCTGTGTACGAGACTGGCTTGATTGGGTGAAGAAGGGGCAGAATGCTATTGAAGGCAGGAGGAGGTAGCAGTAGGCAGGGGGCAGAGGAGCCCTCAGCAGAAAGAAAGGAGCTCATCAAACCTGGATCCTTCACCCTCCCGAGCTTTGCCCCCATGTGAAGCCACTGTCCCAAAGCCACAGTCACGTGGAGGGAGCCCCTGTTTCAGACCTGCCAGCTACTTGACACCATCTGAGGGCAGGGAAGGCAAGCTTGGGAGGTGAGAAGCGGTGAAGGAGGGACGGGAGAAGCAGGAAATTAGATGGGAAAGAAGGAGGTATACCTGCAAATTGAGGGTGAATTTGAGATCAGTTCCACCATAATAGGCCGTTCCACACTGGCCAGGCTCAGTAGTTAGGATCTGTACTTGATCCTTGAGTCATCTGTGTTTTTGCTAGTCCATAATACTTATTACAAACATGTTTAAGTCTTCGTTTCTAGGGCAAACGAGATATTAGGTTTCAAATAATTGGTTTGCATGTGAACTTTCTAAGTGTCAGTGAGTTTATAAGTTCAACGAAGAAAGTAAGTCTGGAAGTCATGTGATGTCTTACCGTGTCTGTTTTTAATCCTTTAGCCCTGGCCAGAGTGAATGGACAGCCCCATCCACTGAAGGACTCTCCGAAGTCGTGTGAGCTATGATGAATACCTACATAAATATGTATCTGTACACACACAAATACACACACACACACACACACAGACATACGCACTGAGATTTGGGATGTTTGCTCTCAGGATCACACATGGGAATACAGACTTCCCGCGATACTGTTTGTAACATCTTCTCATGGTAAGCCACTATATGTAATTTTCTTGGTCTTTTGAAAGGAAGTGTAAAAAGGATGAACAGGTCATAGAAGGCATTCTCTTTCTGTAGGCTTCACTCTTAATCCTAACAACAAAACTGATAGGAAACTCCAATTGACTGTTTCTTTGCTGCCCTGGAATGGGTTAAGGGAAGAGAAATACCTTTTTGGAGTATGAGAGTAATATTAAATTTTGAACAGTAAATGGTATCAGTTTACAGGATGCAGAGAATTCCTTAGCAGAAAAGAGTTGAGCTAATAGAACTGATTTGTCTGTGTTTGCCAGCATGTGTGACTGGTCCTCCAAGGCTGGACCTATCATCACATTGGATCCAGTCATTGACTTAGACCTGTGGTATCTAAGATACCATCTGAAGGTTAAGAAAGACATCTATAGTTCCTAAAGACCACAGATGGACTAGAGGGCCTTTAGGAATTTAGGTTAGTAATAGAAATGTATATCTACACTGAGGTAAATGAATTAAGTCCCATCATGAGAGAATGTTGCACACTGGCTCAGATTCAGTAGTAAAGTACTATATTTAAACTTTGAGTCATTAGTTGTTTTTTTTTTTTTATAAGTATGAGGTATTTATTATGAACATATGAAGTCTCAGTTCTGGGGGAAATGACATACCAGGTTTCATATAACTGACTGATGTGTAAATTTGTAAAGCGTCAACTGTTTTGCAAGTTAGAGAGTAATGTTAAAATTTGAACCAAAATATTTAGTTTAGAAAATCCTGTAGTCTGACTGTGTCCCTTTTTAATCCCTTAGTACTACAATGAGTGAATTTACAACGGGAACTTCTGATGGAATCACCGAGGAAATGTGAGATATGAACAAAACTATCCACATGTAAATCTAAGTATGGGGCCGGGGAGAAAGAGAGATTGAGATTTGGAAGATTCATTTGCAGGAGGAGCCATGAACTTTAGTGTCTTGGACACCATTTGTAACTTTCTGTCCAGTTTGAGTGGAGTTTAATAAAAGAGGAGCAGGTCATAAGAGAGATGCATCTTATTCCTTGTCTTTTTGTCCCCATCAGTTAGTGGCCACCAAAACTCCTAGGAAACTATCCTAATGCTCCATGTGTAAGACTCTACTAAACTGGAACAAGAGAGCAGAAAAACCTATTTTGGAGCAGGGAGAAGGTTCAGTTGTGAAGAAATGTACACAAATTTGATTCATTAAGGTTTTTCCCACCAGACTAGGATTCTCATTATAAGCATAGAAAGCCTCATTTGTAGGGAGACATTAAATGCCAAGTTTCAAATGACTGGTTAGATTAACTTTTAGGTCAACTAGACTGCAAATTGTAGCATAGTATAGATAATTTTTGTCTATAAACAAGTCTAGAGAGACATGAAAAGTCTTAAAATATGCATTTTTAATCCTTTAGCAATGACCAAAGTCAGGTGAAAAAGCTAATTTGTGTTGACCCTTTGATGAAAGGTGAGATATAAACATATGGAGATAGAGGAAGGGAGATATTGAGATTTGTGGAATTAAGGAAAGTATTCATGGTAATAGAGTTTCTTTGGTACTTTATCTAAAGTCTTTGCAAGCTTCAGTATGTAACTTTCTTTCTCTTTTGCATCTTTTTTTGGGGGGAAAAAGAACAGATCATAAAAGGAAATAGTCTGTTACCATTAGTAGCATCCAAAACACTTAGGAAACTACCAGATTGCCCAAGTATGAGATTTGATGTACTCCCTAAGTATGTGGGCCAAGAGAAGACAGAATTGAATTTGGAGCAAGGAGGATTCAGTGGTGGATAGGGAGCATAGGACCCCTCAGCAGAAAAAAAAATGGAGCTCGCAGACCCTGGATGTATCTCTGACCTCCCAGAGTGCTGTCAACATGTGAGTCTGGTGCCCCAAACTTACCATCACGCTGAAGGCAGGTTGGCAGTTACCTGACCCTTTCTGAGGTGCAGGAAAGGCTTCTATGATGGGTTAATAGGTGGTTTAGGGACTTGAGAAGGCAGAAAATTACAAGGGCAAGCAAGGTGAGTATCTACAAACTCAGTTGAATTTGAAGCAAATTTAACCACAAAATGGTATTACACTTGGTAATTAAAAGAAGTGTACATAAACCTGATTTATTATTTTTTTCCACAGGACTAAGGTTTTCATTACAAACAAAGTTCATTTCCAGGGAAAAATGATATAATACTAGGCTTCAGTGAGCTGATTAAGATGTAATTTTTTTGGGTCAACTACATTATAAATTGTAGAGTAATTGTAACTAATTTGCATTTAAAAATCACTGTAGAAAGACATGGAGTCTTACTATGTGCATTTTTAATCCCATAGCTCTGATTTAAATGTGTTGAAAAAAGTAACCTCTGTTACAGCCACCAATGAAATGTGAGATATAAATATGTAAAGGGAGAGGAAGGGGTTTACTAAAGTTTTTGAGATCTAATTAGTTACGAAGTCCTTGTCTCCAAAAGTTATTTAAATCCTATCCAGGGAAAAGATATCCATGATATTTGAAGAGTAGAAGGTGGTAGAGGGACTGAGGTTCTAAATAACTAATTGACATATTTTTAAGAGTTCAATCAGTTTATATATTGTAGAGCAAATGTATCTAATTTCAACCTAAAAAAAGTAAGTCTCTTAAGTCACTTGGTTCCATGTACATTTTTAATCCTTCATACTGACCTGAATAAAGTTACATCAGAAGTATTTGACTATACTTTAATATATTTCAACTTTCAATGATGGTGCATTAAAGACTACTGATGTCATTTACTTGGGTCAGTGCTATATATACATTGATCTCCCTACATATAGAGAGAGCTGAAGAAAGAGGGACACAGAAGAAGACAGGCAGAAGACAGAGACAGGAGATAGACTGAGGGTGTGGGGTGGGGGAAGGAGAAAAAAGAAGGGAGAAGGGTGGGAAGAGGGAGAATAGAAGGAGGGAGGTGGGGGAGAGAAAGCTAGAGAGATTCACAAAATTTGATCTTGGAAGTACCCATGAGAATACAGAGTTTTCTGGACAACAGGTCTAAACTTTTTTCTAAATATTTAGGTCATCCAGTGAGCTAAGTCATGTTTACCATATCCTTTAGATTCAAAGAATTTTTTTGTTTAAATAAATTATCACATTGCTGTTACATGTAGCAAATCTCTAACGACATGTTTTTGCATTTGTTGGCGGTTAAAGTATAATGGAACGACTCTCCAGGTTCCATGATAAAGATACTGAAGACAGTGTCTTTCTCAATTCATATGAGTAAGTCAGTTTGAAGTTTGGAGGAAGGGAGCCATCAGTGGATCTCTTATTTTTGTAAAGGTAGATCTTGTACAGAGGCAAAGAGAAAAACTGAAAAGGTGTCAAAATGTTTGAGAGGGAGAGTATACAATAATGACTCAAATTGAATTTGCAGATGAGTACCATGCTTGGAAAAAATATTTCCAAAGTTTCACAAATAAATGTTCTTCTAGTTTAAAATGTGAAAATATTTTTAATAGATAATAATTTTAGAGTAAAGTTTTCTTAACAGAGGGTTGCAGAATGCTCCTTATTCCTTAGTTGTGTTCCTTCCTCATTTTTCTTCTGGATATATTTTGGTACCCAGAATATATTTTGCGGATTTTGTCTATGAGCAAGTGGGACTGAGAACAAAAGTGAAAACATTTTTCTGATTAAGGGTCTCTTCATGCTCATTGGGATTTTATTAATTTTGACTTGTGTGTGAGTAATCTCCCTGAGAGTACTTCCTATTGCAGTGACCTGAAGGCATTTTTACTATGTATTCGTGGCAAGGAAACAATACATTCTTAAAATCACATGTGTCTGAGTTGCAGAAATATTCACCATTCTGACTGGTGTGAGGTATTTATGAGATTTTTCTTCTGCTTTTCTCTTTGCCACTTATTTAACCATTCAACAGCTTGTGCCAATGTTGGAGAGTGAGTAGTGCTGAATAGGAAATTAACTGGTCACTCTTGGAATTTTTTTGCTGTCTAGAAAAAGATTATATGGAAAATAAAGAGGAGACTAATGAATCCAAATAGTTCCCCAGATTATGATGAATTAATTTCCATATTCTATGACTTTTCATCATGGGCCATCAGTGAAAAGTTCATTCTGCTATTAATTAAGTTATAGGTCTGCATATAAACTATATGTTTTCTGCAGTGAAGCTGCCGAGGACTGGAGCAAAATTTGTTTTGTTTTGGGGTTTTGGGGGGTTTTTTTGTTTTTTAATTCTAGTATCGTTAACATACAGTGTTATATTAGTTTCACGTGTACAATATAGTGATTCAACAATTCTATCTATACATTATTCAGTGCTCATCATGATAAGTATATTCTTACTCCTGTTCACCTATGTCATTCATT
Organism: Lutra lutra; assembly: GCF_902655055.1. Classification (NCBI taxonomy): domain Eukaryota; kingdom Metazoa; phylum Chordata; class Mammalia; order Carnivora; family Mustelidae; genus Lutra; species Lutra lutra. The sequence goes on from NC_062280.1 coordinate 137,504,866, forward strand.
TTCCCGCTGACCTCTCTGCTGATAACACTCCATCTGTTCTCTACAGTTAAGAATCTGTTTTTTTGGTTTGTCTCTTTTTTCCCCTTTGTTTGTTTCTTAAATTCCACATATGAGGGGCACCTGGGTGGCTCAGTGGTTTAAAGCCTCTGCCTTCGGCTCAGGTCATGATCCCAGGGTCCTGGGATCAAGCCCTGCATCGGGCTCTCTGCTCCATGGGGAGCCTGCTTCCTCCTCTCTCTCTGCCTGCCTCTCTGCCTACTTGTAATCTCTGTCTGTCAAATAGATAAATAAAATCTTTTAAAAAAAATTCCACATATGAGTGAAATCATATGGTATTTGTCTTTTTCTAATTTATTTCATTTAGCATTATACTCTCTACATCCATCCACATTGTTGCAAATGAAGCAATTTCATTTTTTATGGCTGAATAATATTCCTGTGTGAGTGTGTGTGTGTGTGTGTGTGTGCGCGCACGCGCGTGTGTGCATGTGCACACACACACACATTTTCAGTGGACACTTGGGCTGCTTCCATATCTTGGCTATTATAATTAATGCTGTAACAAACATAGGGGTGCATACATCCTTTCAAATTAGTGTTCCTTACTCTTTGGGTAGATACCAAATAGTATGATCACTAGATCATAGGGTAGTTCCTTTTTTAATTTTTTGAGAAACCTCCATACTGTTTTTCACAGTGGCTACACCAGTTGCATTCCCACCAATGGAGCACAAGAGTTTCTTTTCCTCCACATCCTCACCAGCATTGTTTCTTGCATTGTTGATTTTAGCCATTCTGACTGCTGTGAGGTGATATCTCACTGTAGTTTTGATTTGCATTTCCCTGATGGTTAGTGATATTGAGCATCTTTTCATGTGTTTGTTGGCCATCTGTATGTCTTTTTTGGAGAATGTCTGCTCATATCTCCTGCCCATTTTAAATTGGATTATTTGGTTTTATGTTGTTCAGTTATAAATTCTTTACGTGTTTTGGATACTAACCCTTTGTCAGATATGTCAATTATAAATAGCTTCTCCCATTCCATAGGTTGCCTTTTGGTTTTATTGATTGTTTCCTTTGCTGTGCAGAAGCTTTTTATTTTGATGTAGTTCTAATAGTTTATTTTTGCCATTCTTACATTCTTTTTAAAATAAATTCATAGTTCCATCCACATGTTGCAAATGGCAAGATTTCATTTTTTGATGGCTGAGTAATAGTCCACTGTATATATATACCCCTTTATGTTTATCCATTCATCAGTTGATGAACATTTGGGCTCTCCATATTTTGGCTATTGTTGATAATGCTGCTATAAACATGGGTGTGCAGGTACCCCCTTATAATCTGTATTTTTTTATCCTTTGGTAAATACCTAGTAGTATAATTGCTGGATCTTAAGGTAGTTCTATTTTTAACTTTTTGAGGAACCTCCATACTGTTTTCCAGAGTGACTGTACCAGTTTACATTCCTACCAACCATGCAAGAGGGTTCCCTTTTCTCCATATCCTTGCCAACATCTGTTATTTTCTGAGTTGTTAATTTTAACCATTGTGACTGGTGTGAGGTGGTATCTCATTGTGGTTTTGATTTGTATTTCCCTGATGATGAGTGATATTGAGCATCTTTTCATGTGTCTTTTAGCCATGTGGATGTCTTCTTTGGGAAAGTGTCTATTCATGTCTTCTGTCCATTTCTTAATTGGATTATTTGTTTTTTGGGTGTGCGCTTGATAAGTACTTTATTAGATTTTGGATACTAACCCTTTATCAGATACATCATTTCCAAATATCTTCTCCCATTCCATAGGCTGCCTTTCAGTTTTATTGGTATAACTTATTTAAATAGTCAGATATTGCTGGATATTGTTTACAACTTTTCATTGTTGCAAAAAAATATTTTTAAGACCAAATCTCTGTATATATTATTTCCTTATGATAAATTCTCAGAAATAGAAATCTGTGTCACAGAAATGTTTGAGGCTACTGATATTTTTATACACCATTAAAATTAAAATTTTGTACACCACTAAAATTATATTTTAATTATACATATACATTTTTTTCAAGATTTTATTTGTCAGAGAGAGAGAGAGCACATTGCATGGGGAGTGGCAGTCAGGGAGAAGCAGGCTTCCTGCTGAGCTGATAAAGGAGCCAGACATGGGGATCGATCCCAGGACTCTGAGATCATGACCTAGGCCAAAGGTAGTTGCCTAACCAACTAAGGAACCCATGTACCCCAAGGCTATAGATACTGATAAGCCCTCCCACATCAAGATGAAGATATGTGTACTTCCTACCCACACTAGCCATCATTGATATTATCAATCTTAGTAATATGTTTATTCTAATGTACATCTCTTTTGACATTTTTTTATAGAACTTATACTTCTTTGTTTGCAAAATACCTTTGCCCATTTAAAATCATGGGTTTTATCTCTATTGTTCGATTAAAAGCTTACATATATCATTTTTTTTGTATCCTAAATAAGGCAAGTAATTTTTCCATTCGTCAAGCTTTTCACTATACAGAACTCTCTAATCTTTATGCAATAAAATATATCTGTACTCATCTTTATGATTTATGCCTTAGAGTTTAGAAAGCCTCTATCCAAGATTTTAATATATAGAGCAACATTTCTTCTATGTTTTGAATTTATTTTCCACACTTAAAAAGTACATCTTCCCAGAAGTTACTCTGTTTGAAGGTATGAAGTATAGGAATCTCTTTTTCTCCTGAGTAACTACTAGTTTTTCAATATCAAAATTGTATCACCTTCCATTGTCTTTGCCAACTTTAATGATCTTTATTGCACTAACCACCTTATAACTTACTATGCTATTTACTTATTTATTATATTATGGTTATCTTTACAAATAAGAATACAAGTACCATAAGAGAATAATTTCTTTTTTCTATTTTAACTGCTCTCTCTCCAGTGCCTAAAGCACTTTCTTGCCCCATAGTAGGCATTCAGTGAGCTTGGTTGAATTAATTAACTCATTGAAAAAAATTTTACAATGATTTTTAGATCCCTCTCTATTATATTATGAATCTTTAGATACTGACTGCTTCCAGAATCTATTTTATTCCATCATTTTATTAGCCTTTTAATTATAGCACACTTTTCACACATTAAGGTATAATTTACAACACACTAAAACATGTTTTCAACTTAAGGTACAATTTATATATAATGAATTTTATGCATTGTGTGGTAGTTCTGTGAGTTTTGACTAATATATCCATGTAACCATAATCAGGGCAAGAACAACTTTATCATCCCCTTAAAATTTCTCAAATCCCTTTGTGTTCAGCCCCTCCCACAACCTCAGCCTGTGGCAATCACTCATCTGTTTTCTCTTTACAGTTTTACCTTTTTCAGAATGTCATTTAATAGATTTGAGTGGAATTATAGACAATCGAAATTGGCTTCTTACATGTAGTGTAATGCATTGGAGATTTATCCACATTAATACGTGTATCAGTATTGCATTTCTTTTTATTCCAGACTTGTATTCCATTATTTGAATATACCATATTTTCTTATCCATTCATTGATTGATGGACATTTGGATTATTTCTACTTTTGGCCTATTATGACAAATGTGGCTGTGAACATTTGCAAGCAAGTCTTTGTGTGGATATAATTGGTTAATGCTGAGCAATACAATTGCTGAATCTTATGGTAAAGAGTATGTTTAATTATAATAGAAATAGTTTCCAAAAAGGCTACCATTTTACATGCATTAGGGTTCTGGTTGCTCAGTATCCTCACTAGTACTTGGTTTGTCCATCTGTTTTGTTTTGTTTTTTTTTAAGACAATTAATAGATGAGTAGAAATATCTCATTGAGATTTGAAATTGCAATTTCATATGACCAATCATGTTGAACATCTTTTCTTATGCTTATTTACTATCTATAGATTATTTTAATGAAATGTCTGTCCAAATCTCTTGCCTGTTTTTATCTTATTTTTATTTTTTATTTTTTTAAAGAAAGGATAAGTTAAACTTCATTAATGTGATGTATTAATGGAACAAATTCATGTAACTATATGGCAGCATCATTATTAAGTCAAAAATTAGTTTATTAAATAGTTTTAATCAATTTTCCCTCTGGTCTCCTATATCTATTTTTCTGTAAGTTGTTATATTGCTAATATTTTCCAGCATTTGGAGTAAATTTTTAAATTTTTTAAATGCTTTTTCTTTTTTAGATTTTATTTTTAAGTAATACCACCCTGATTGTGCCCAGTCAGTCTCATCTTGCCTGTTTTTAAATTTTTTCCCTTCTTGTTGAGTTTTGAGAGATCTTGATATATGCTGGATAGAAGTTTTTTTTTTTATCAGATGAATGTTTTACAAGTATTTTCTCCCAATCTGTAGCTTGTCTTTTCATTTTTTTTAACAGTGACTTTTGCACAGTAGAAATTTTAAATTTTGAGGAAATCTAATTTTTTCTCATGATAGGGCTTTGGTGTTCTATCTAAGAAATCTTTTCATAATCCAAGGTGACAAATATTTTCTGCTTTCTTCTAGAAGTTTCACAGTTTCAGGTTTTACATTTAGCTATATGGATCCATTTTGAGTTAATTTTTGTATATGTTGTGTGATACAAGTTGAAGAGCATTCTTTGTGAAAATGTATGTCCAGTAACTCCACTATGGTTTCTTTTGTCCATAGAATTGCCTTTGCATCTTTGTTGAAATCAGTTGCCCATATACAAGGGTCTATTTCTGATCTCTCTTTTGTTCTACTCTTCTGTGTGTCTATTCTTTCCTTAATACCACATTGTCCTATTTAACTTTAGAGTAAATGTTCAAATCACATAGTGGCATTACTCTGCCTTTCCATGTAAATTTTAGAATCAGGTTGTCAATATAAAAAATAATGCTGTGATTTTTTAAAGATTTTGTTGAATCTATAAATTGGTATGTGGAAAATTAACATCGATATTGAAACTTCTAAGCTATGAACATGATACATTTCTTATGTGGACCATGTTTTCTTTCATCATGTTTTATAATTTTCAGCATGCAAATCTTACATATATTTTGTTAATTTATACCAAGGTATTTCATGGGCTTTGGTGCTATTATAAATGGTACAGTTGCTTGCATTTCTATTTTTCAATGTTTATTGCTCATCTATAGAATATAATTGAATTTTGTATATTGACCTTTACTTGGTAACTTTTTAAAATTCACATATTAGTTCCATTAGCTTTATGCAGATTCCTTGGGATTTTCTTGGTAGAACAAGCATATTATCGGCAAATAGGGGGAGTGTTCTTTCTTTCTAATCTTTATTTCTGTTGCTTCCTTTCCTTGCCTTATTGCACTATCTAGGGCCTCCAATACAACTTTGAATAGAAGAAAGTGTGAACTGACATCCTAAATTCCTAATCACTGGGGAAAAAATTCAGTCTTTCATCATCAAGATTGCCATTAACTGTAGCAATGGCTATGACTTTTTGTAAATGGTGCTTGTCAGGTTAAGGAAGTTTCTCCTATTTGCAATTCACTGAAAGTTTTTATTATGAATGGGTGTTAAATTTTGTTTAAAAAATAACATTTTTTACATTGTGATAATTAATAAAGGAAATCTCACTAAAACAGACTTGGGAAGTTTGGCAAGGGGAGCTCCCATACCCTAACACTTGCTGTCAGTTGCAAATCCAACAGAAAGAGACTGCAAATCAATACTAACACAGCCCAGCCAAGAGAAATTGTCACAACTCAACCAATGAAGAACCACTATTCTTCAACCTCCCAATTTACTCTTTTACTTTTACTGTTTACAACCAACCAGTTTACGGTTTACTTTTAGTTTATAACAGCCCCTTCCAACTTCCCCCTTTCCTCTATAAAAGAGTGTTTCTCTCCTTTGTGGTTTTGCCATAGTTTGCTTGTCCTGGATTGCAATTCTCTGCTCTTCCCAAATGCATCCATTTTTGCTGGTAAAATAACTGGTAATTTTATTTTTTTTCTTTTTAAAATATTTTTAAATTTAAGTTTATTTTTACTTAGTGATCAAAATGGGATCCAGAGAAGACCCCCAACAGCTCTGAGGCTGGTGAGCAAACAAACAGGTGCCACTACCCGCAGAGCCAATTCCTGAATAAACTCATTTTTGCTGGTAAAATAATTGGCAGTTTTATTATTTTTCTTTTTTAAAATATTTTTACATTTAAATTCAATTTAATTAACATATACTGTATTATTAGTTTCAGAGGTAGAGTTCAGTGATTCATCAGTTGCGTATAACATCAAGTGCTCATTCCATCAAGGGCCCTCCTTCATGCCCATCACCCACTTACCCCATCCCCCCCCACCTCCCCTCCAGTAACCCTGAGTTTGTTTCCTAGAGTTACAAGTTTCTTATGGTTTGTCACCCCCTCTGCTTTCATCTGATTTTTCCTTCCCTCCCCCTATGTTCATCTGTTTTGTTTCTTCAATTCCACATATGAGTGAACTCATATATTTGCCTTTCTCTGACTTATTTTGCCTAGCATAACACCCTCTAGTTCCATCTACATCATTGCAATAGCAATATTTCATTCTTTTTGATGGCTGAATATTATTCCATTTCATATATACACCACATCTTCTTTGTCCATTCATCTGTTGATGGATATGTGGACTCTTTCCATAGTTTAGCTATTGTGGACATTGCTGCTATAATCATTGGGGTGCATGTGCTTCTTTGAATCACTGTATTTGCATCTTTAGGATAGATACCTAATAGTGCATTATTGGGTCGTGGGTAGCTCTATTTTTAACTTTTTGGGGAACATCCATACTCTTTTCCAGAGTGGCGTAACCAGTTTCCATTCCCACCACCAGTGTAAGAGGGTTTCCCTTTCTCCACATCTTTGCTAACATCTGTTGTTTCCTGAGTTGTTAATTTTAGCCATTGTGACTGGTGTGAGGTGGTATCTCATTATGGTTTTGATTTGTATTTCCCTGATGGCAGTTCTATTTTTAAGGTTAACATTTCTTGGTGATCAGAAGTGGGATCCAGAGAAGACCCCCAACAGCTCTGAGGCTGGTGAGCAAACAGGTGCCGGTATCCACAGAGCCAATTGTGCTCACTGCTTTCTCGCCCACCCTGGGGTTTGAGGGTAAGTTTTCTCCTGGATTTTGAGCTTTACACTTTGTGTTCAAGCTCTTCAGACTTTATTCAGGATCTGTTTCAAGGTCTTGTGTTTTGTGTTTTGTGTTTTTTTTTTTTAATTTGAGAGTACTCATTTGGCCTTTGGTCCAACTCTTTTTCAGAACCAGACTCTCCCTGTTGGAACTGTGCCAGTTTGAACTGTGTTGGCCTTTGGTTTGACCCCCCTTTGGGGACTGGACCATTCCATCAGGAACTGTGCCTGTTGGAAATACACAAGCCTTTAGTCTGAATCCTGTTTGGGATCAGATTTTTCCTACTAAATTGTGCTAGCCTTTGGTCTGACTCCTTTTTGGAACCACATTTTATTACTGGAACTTTGCTGGCTTTTGGCCCGATTCCTTCTAGAACCACGCTGCTCCTACTGAAACTGCTGTTTAGGAGTTTATCTCTTTGCTCTAAAGAAAAACCTCTACGAAATGGGATCCTGGTCATCAAAATGCTCTGAGGGCTGCCTCCTCTTTTCCTCCTCCACCACTATGGGCATTCTGTTGGTTTTATATTTTTAAAATATGGTCCCTTCACATGTACGTTTATAACTAAGTATACTGACTTGACCAAAAATAATTTATAACTTCAGTGGCCTTATAAGAAATTTTAATATCCCCAAACTCGTTTTACTCAAAATTAAGTTAGAAAGTCATGGCTCCAAAACAAACAAACAAATAAACAAACAACAACAAAAAAAACTGAATGAGATACCTCTTTTAAATGGTACCTTGAGGCTTCCAGATGTTTTCAGGATTGTTTGCCTCTTTGTGAAATACTATTTCTTTACTTTTTAAAAAATTTCATTATATTCAGTTAGCCAAGATATAGTACATCATAAGTTTTTGTTGTAGTGTTCAATGATTCATTACTTGTGTATAATCTTATTTCTAAATTAATTGAGGCAAACAAACAATTGAAAGGGGTCAAAATGGCTTCTGAGGCCTCACCCCATTCCCTGGGCCACCCACCCTCTGGCTGCAGACAAGAGAAGCCACCTTGTGCTCAGGCCCCAATTCTGGTGTCACTTTATTCTATCTATAGAACTTGCATTTTCCTCCTAATCTATCCCATTCCTCCTCTCCTGAAACTATTAAAACCTGCCTCTTTAAAGTTAAGTCTTGTGAGTACCTAAATAAACCTCAGGTTTCCCACATTCCCTTGACTAAGTCCAAGATGAGAACCATAATTAAAGTTTCCTGAAGTGACTGGTACATACATGCAGCAATCTGTCTTGATGACAGCACATGCCAGGAACGATTCTATTTTGCAGAACTGTTTGTCTCATTTGGAAACTCTCCAGTGAGGAGGGTGACTGCCTTATGGGTGGAATTAAAGGTAGTAATGTGTTTGGCTAAAGCTTATACCTGCGATTCTATGTCAGTGGTCAGCCACAGAAGGGGAGAGAATAGACAGGGTTGGAACCAACAAGATGTTCTGTTGGTTCTATGTCAGGCCCTGACCACCTCCCAGTTGGTAGGCTTCTCCTATAAGTGGGTGAGTATGTGGCCTGGCAGGTGGGGCACCCCAGATTCAGTATTTAGTCTAGTTATAGGGTAAGTGGTCCAGCCATGAGTACCACATGCCCAAAGCCATCCGTACAGAGAGGGGAAGGCACCCACAAGAATGTTTGGATGTTTGTTTCCATAGTCAGATACCAGCAATGAGTAAAGTGTAATTGCATTGTTGTGTGGGGATCCATCCTACATTATGACCTGTAGCATCTGTGGTCCTGTTGTGCCTCTCTATGCAAATGGGGCCATTCCCACGATTTGTACCTATGTTGCATTTAATCACCCCAAGCCATCCCAAAAGCCATCCCATACCTATTCTATAGGTAGAGTCTTATTTAACTGTTCCCATATCAAGTGGAAAATTTTGCTCTTTGTGTCTTCCTGGGCAGAGAGCCTGGATACCTAGTGAATATGGGTCAGTCCAAGTAGGGGCATGAAGGTGCTATACCAAGTATAAAAGCATTCCCAAGTGCTGTGGAGGGCACCTTGGATTTGTCAGAGGAGGCCCATGGTCGCTGATAGGGGGAGTTCACTACACACCCAATAGTTGGTCTTTTCTATAAGAAGTTGTGGTCAGAGCCCATTCAGTAAATGGGTTTCCTATGCAGAATCTAAGGGCAAAAAGTAAGATCCTGAGTAGACACCAGAAAAGCCTAGTGACAATTGACTAATAGAATCAGGAGGGATGGGTGTTCTTAGATAACCCCACCCCTGGCCTCAGTCTAGCTCCAAACTGACCGTACCAAATTGTTAGCTCCTTTTCTGCTACATGGCAGGACAAACTTGGAAAGGATAGTGGGGTTACAACAATTCTCTGTAGGGCAATTATGATAGTGTCCCTTTTCATGAGAGGCCTAGGGTTATGTATCTTCATGGTTTTCAGTGGAGTGGGGTGAAGAAATGGGGGGATGGTTGGGGCCTGTTCTATCCCTATCCTACAGGACTGAAAACCCAAAACACTGTACGCTTGTTTGTCATTTCCAGGGCTACATAGTTACATGTTCTGCTATAGATAGATCTTGTGGCAAGGGCAGTAAAAGGTTATCTTGTGTCCCTACATGCAGCAAAGAGCATCCTTCCTGCATGCTGTCTACTTGTATTCTAAGGGTGACATCAGGGGTCCTTGAGCAAATAGAGTATCGGCACTATTGGAATGTATATATGTATTTAATGTCTGTATAACTGTTGACAGGTGGTGTTTCCAAAAGGCCAATAAATGGGTTTCTTGCCACAATTATTTCAACAGTCCACTCACATATTCTATCAACCGAGCTGCACTGGGATTACATGGTAGATGAAAATGCCAATGGACATCTTAAGCTTTGGCCCCCACTTGCACTTTATGTCTTGTGAAATGGGAGCCTTGGTTGCTGTCAGTATCAGTGGGCACCCTGTATGTAGCACACAGCTGTTCCAGGCCACAGATGGTGGCCTTCTGTGTGGCATCCTTGGTGGGGCTGACTTGTAGGAGTCCTGAATAAGTGTCATGCATGTCAAAGCATAATGTCAGCCATCAGAGAGTGGCAGGGGACCAATCAATCTGCCATCTCTGAACGGGGTTCCCTCTTCCCTTCCCCACTACCTGTCTGTGTCTCTTGACAAAGGTCATGGTCATTCCTGGGCACAGGTTGGGCTTTGTTGGTAGATGGTTACAGTGTCTTGGTAATGCAGTGGTAAGCCCCAGTTCTTAACAACTGCCCACAAGGTCTGTTGTCCTCAATTTCCCATGTTGTATAGCTAGGTGGCATTGTCTTCTTTTGGCAAGTCTTCTAGGAGGCAGATGTGGCCCAACTCACCGTTCTGTTGATTACCAGATGGGGTGTGTGCAGTGTGTGCCTCTACATGGTAAACAGTAGTGCTCATACCTGGTATGCACTGGAGTTCCACATGTTGATTCCCCAGCATGGGTGCCCTGTCACCATCTAGTCCTGTGCCTTCCATTGAAGAAATCATATGGTTGGTCCCTTATAGATTTCCCAGATTCTGTGCATAGAACAATGGAACTGGGCTCATGAAGTGCCTATGTTGTTTGCAGTTCAGCCCATTGATTACTATGTCTGGCACCAGAGTCCATTAGATAGTTTCAGTTGAGGGTTGGATGGCAGTAGCTGTCCAGGTGCAGAGGTGACACCTTGCTGACCCTACAAGCATGATCAGGGATTGGTAACTGGAAAGAATGGCAACTGTGGTAGCTTTGCAACCTCAGTTAATGGCTTTCCTTCAGAGGTGACATGAGTCACCAGGCCAAGAATGGAGTGCAGCTCCATACTAAGAGGGCTATTTGTCAAGGTACTGTGTTGTTGCAAGTAGGCATGCCATTTAGCTGCCGTCTGGATTTGGGCAATATCTGACTTGGGCTCTTGGAATGTATCCTTTAGCCATGCTGCTATAGGATACTGAGTGCAAATGGTCACTGGGATCCTGTTAGTCATGTCTTCTACTTGCCATAAGGCATGGTAATTAGCCCACAGTTGTTCTAAAATGCATTATCATGCTTCAGTTCCTTTCCATAACGGTGACCAGAAGCCTTACAGTATGCATTTGTGCCCTTGCCATTGCCATAAATTCCATCTAAACCCTTCTGGGTAACTGGCTCCATCCAGTCAAGTGGCTGCCCCTATACATGAATGCCTGTCTTGGATCTGTGTAACAGCCTCCTTGGCTTGTTCAAATGCTTCTCTTTCCTTTGAAGACCAATCCCAGTGGGCTTCTGTTCTTACAAATCTATAACGGGGCTGAAGCACTTGAGCCATGCAAAGGATAAATAGATACCAAGACCCTAAGAAACCTAGGAAAGTTTGCAGCTGCTATGGTGTGGTGAGATGTGAATATCCTTGTATCTTATCAATAACTGCTACAGGAACAACTTCTTTAAAAAAAATTCCAGTATGATTAACATGCAGTGTTTAATAGTTTCAGGTATATAATCTAGTGATTCAGCAATTTTATACATTACTCAGTGCTTATTATGTTAAATGTACTCTTTAATCCTCTTCGCCTATTTTACCTATCCCCACCTACTTCTCCTATGGTAACCATCAGTTAGTTCTCTATATTTAAGAGTCTGATTTTTGTCTTTTTATTTCCTTATCTGTTTGTTTTGCTTCTTAAAGTCCACGAATGAATGATCTCATACAGTATTTGTCTTTCTCTGACTTATTTTACTCAACATTATATTCTCTAGATCCGTATATGTTGTTGCAAATGGCAAAATTTCATTTTTTATGTCTGAATAATATTCCATTGTATGTATATATACCACCTCTTCTTTAGCCATCCATTTATCAATGGACACTTGGGCTGCTTTCATAAATTGGCTATTGCAAATAATGCTATAATGAACATAGCAGTGCATATATCATTCAAATTCATGTTTTTCAATTTTAGGGGTCAATACCCAGTTGTGAAATTACTGGTTCATATGGCAATTCTATTTTTAATTTTTTAAAGAACTTCCATCTGTTTTCCACAGCGACTGTACCAGTTGTTACTGTCACCTATAGTGTTCAGGGTTCCTTTTTCTCCCCATCCTCACTAACACCTGTCATTTCTTGTGTTGTTGATTTTAGCAATTCTGACAGATGTTAGAAGATATCCCATTGTAGTTTTGATTTACATTTCCCTAATAATGTCTGATGTTGAGGATATTGTCATGTGTCTGTTGGCCATCTGTATGTCTTTTTTGGAGAAACGTCTGTTCATCTGCTCATTTTTAAATTGGATTATTTGGGGTTTTTAGTGTTGAGTTGTATTCGTTTTTTACATATTTTGGATAATCCTTTAACAGATACATCATTTGCAAATAACCTCTCACAGTCAGCGGATTGTCTTTTTGTTTGTTTATTGTTCCCTTCATTTTGCAAAAGCTTTTTATTCTGATATAGTCCCAATAACTTAATTTTGCTTTTGTTTCCCTTACCTTAGGAGATATATCTAGGAAAACGTTGCTATGGTTGAGGGCAAAGAAATTACTGCCTATGTTCTCTTCTATAAATTTTATGGTTGCGGTCTCACATTTATGTCTTTAATCTATTGCAAGTTTATTTGTGCATATGGTATGAGAAAGTGGCCCAGTTTCCCTCCTTTTCATGTAGCTGTCCAGTTTTCCCAACACCATTTGTTAAAGAGACAATCTTTTTCCCCATTGTATATTCTAGTCTCCTTTGCTGTAGATTTGTTGACCACAAAAGCCTGGGTTTATTTCTGGGCTCTCTAATATGTTCCATTTGTCTATATCTCTGTTTTTGTGCCAGTACTATACTGTTGTGATTACTATAACTTTGTAGTATATCTTGAAATCTGGGATTGTAATATGTTCCATTTTGCTGTTCTTTGTCAAGATTGCTTAGGCTATTTGAGTTCTCTTGTGGTTCCATACAAAGGTTTAGGATTCCTTGTTCTAGTTCTAAGAAAAATGCTTTTGATATTTTGATAGGAATTGCATTAAATGTGTAGATTGCTTTGGGTAGTATGTCTATTTTAACAATATTTGTCTTCCCAAACCGCAAGCATGGAATATCTTTCCCTTTGTTTGTGTCATCTTCAACTACTTTAATCAATGTTTTATAGTTTTCAGAGTATATTTTTCCATCTCCTTGGTTAAGCATATTCCTAGGTATTTTACTCCTTTTGGTGCAATTGTAAATGGAATTGTTTTCTTAACTTTTCTGCTACTTTATTAGTGGATAGACGTGCAACAGATTTCTATATGTTAATTTGGTATTCTGGGACTTTACTGACTTCATTTATCAGTTCTAGGAATTTTTGGTGTAGTCTTTAGGGTTTTCTATATATAGTATTGGATTATCTGCAAATAGAGACTAACTTTCTCCTTACCAATTTAGTTGGTTTTTATTTCTTTTTCTTGTCTGATTGCTATGGCTAGGACTTTCAGCACTATGGTGAATAAAAGTGGTGAGAATAGACATCCTTGATTTGTTCCTAACAGGGGAAATTCTCTCAGTCTTTCACCATTGAATATGATGTTAGTTGTGGGTTTGCATATATGGCCTTTATTATATGGAGGTATATTCCCTCTAAACCTGTTTTGTTGAGTTTTTATCATGAATGGATGCTGTATTTGTCGAGTGTCTTTCCTGCATCGATTGAAATGATCGTATATGTTTCATCCTTTCTCTGGTTGATGTGTTGTATCACATTGATTGACTTGAAATATTGAATCACTCTTGCATCCCTGAAATAAAGCCTACTTGTTTTTTTTTTTTTAAAGATTTTATTTATTTATTTGACAGAGAGAAATCACAAGTAAGCAGAGAGGCAGGCAGAGAGAGAGGAGGAAGCAGGCTCCCTGCTGAGCAGAAAGCCCAATGTGGGGCTCAAACCCAGGACCTGGGATCATGACCTGAGCCGAAGGCAGCGGCTTAACCCACTGAGCCACCCAGGCGCCCCAAAGGCTACTTGCTTTTGATGGCAAGTTTTTTTAATGTATTGTTGGATTTGGTCTGTTAGCATATTGAGGATTTTTGGATCTATGTTCATCAGTGATATTGGCCTGTAATTCTTTTTTTTTTTTTTTTTTTTTTTTGTAGTGTCTATCTGGTTTTGGTATCAGGGTAATGGTGGCCTCATAGAAGGAATTTGGAAGCTTTTCTTCCTCTTCTATTTTTGGAATAATTTGAGAAGAATAGGTTATTAACTCTTCTTTAAATGTTTAATAGAATTCATCTGTGAATCCACCTGGTCCTGAACTTTTATCAGGAGTATTTTCAATGACTTAGTCAATTTCATGCTACTAATTGGCCTGTTCAAATTTTTTATGTCTTCCTGATTCAGTATTGGGAGGTTCTATTTCTAGGATTTATCCATTTCTTCTACGTTGTCCAATTTGTTCACATATAATTTTTCATGAGATTTTCTTATAATCATTTGTAATTTTGTGGTGTTGGTTGTTATCTCCCCTCCTTCATTTCTGAATGTATTTATTTGTGTGCACTCACCGTCATGTTCTCTTTCACTCTCACTCTTGCTCTTTCTTTTTGAGTTTGGCTAAAGGCTCATCAGACTTCTTGATCCTTTCAAAGAACAAGCTCCTGGTTTCATTAATCTGTTCTATTGTTTTTAAGTTTCCATTTCACTTATTTCTACTCTAACCTTTATTATTTCCTTCCTTCTACTGGCTTTGGTTTTGTCCTTTTTCCAGTTCCTTTAGGTGTAAGGTTAGGTTGTTTATCTGAGGTATTTCTTGCTAATTGAGGTAGGCCTTTCCTCTTAGAACAGCTTTTGCTGCATCCCAAAGATTTTGGACCATCGTGTTTCATTTTCATTTGTCTTCATGTATTTTTTAATTCCTCTTTGATTTCTTGGTTGACTCATTCATTGTTTAGCAGCAGGTTATTTAGTTTTAAATTTAAAATTTTGATTAAAATTTTTAAATAAAAAAATTAAAAGAAATTTTTTTTCTTGTGATTGATTTCTGGTTTTGTACCGTGTGGTTGGAAAAGATGCATGATATGATTTCAATCCTTTTGAATCTGTTGAGACTTGATTTCTGGCCTAACATGTGATCTATTCTGGAGAATGTTCCATGTGTACCCAAAAATAATATGTATGCTGCTGTTCTACGATGGAATGTTCTGAATATATGTGTTAGGTCCCTCTAGTCCAATGTGTGATTCAAAATTACTGTTACCTTGTTAATTTTCTGTCTGGATGATCTATCCATTGATGTAAGTGGGGTGTTAAAGTCCCCTACTATTATGTTATTACTCTCAATTTCTTACTTTATGTCTGTTAATAGTTGCTTTATGGATTTAGGTGCTCCTACGTTGAGCACCTAATTGGTTATATTTGGGTGCATACAATTATGCCTTCTTGTTGGTTTGTTCCTTTTATGTTTATGTCTCTGTCTCTTGTTACAGTCTTTGTTTAAAATCTGTTTTTCTGATCTAAGTATTGCTATCCTAGACTTTTGCTTCTATTTGCATAGTAAATGTTTTTCTATCCTCTCACTTTCAATCTACATGTCTTTAGATCTGAAATGAGTCTCTTGTAGGCACCATTTATAGATAGGTCTTGTTCTTATCCATTCAGTCACCCTGTGTCTTTTTATTAGAGCAGTTAGTCTGTTTACCTTCTAAGTAATTATTAATAGGTATGTACTTACTGCCATTTTGTTACTTGTTTTATTTTTTATTTTTTTTTTTTTAGATTTTATTTGAGAGAGAGAGAGAGGAAGTGAGAGAGAGCATGAGCAGTGGCATGGGAGAGGGAGAAGCAGACTCCCATCTGAGCAGAGAGCCAGATGTGCGGCTTGATCTCAGGACCCTGAGATCATGACCTGTGCAGAAGCCAGATGTTTAACTGACTGAACCACCCAGGTGCCCCTTTGTTACTTGCTTTATAGTTATTTTTGTAGTTCTTCTCTTGCTCTCTTCCCTTGTGGCTTAATGGGTCATTTAGTGATATGCTTGGATTCCTTTCTCTTTATTTTTTTTGCATAATTATAGGTTTTTGATTTGTTATCATTAGGTTCATGTCTAACATCTTTTGCATATAGTAGTCTATATTAAATTGATGGTAGCTTAAGTTTGAACCCTTTCTAAAAGCACTATATTTGTATATCTCCCACCACATTTTATATATGTGATGTCAGACTTTATATCCTTTTATTTTATGAATCCCTTGACTGATTTTTATAGATATAATTGATTTTACTGCCTTGTGCTTTTGCTTCTCCTGAATATAAAATTACTGAGTCACAGTTCTTTCTCTGCAAACTCCACACACGTTGTTTGAAGCTACACTCTTATCACACTGTCTTTTAAAAAAATCTCAACTGTATATTTACTTGGAGTAGTTTTGGGAGGCACTGAAAAAAAAAATAGGGGAGTTAAAGCCTCCCCTTCATGCCTTGTAATTCTGTCAGGCATGGGTTCTGTATTGTCACTTTGTGAAGTAAATTCAGAATTATTGTAACATTTCCTCACTATCCAGAGATCCAGTCTGTGTGTGATCAGAAGGGTGTGTTTTAAGAAAATGGCAGCCTCAGGGCAATTCCCCTCTTTTGGCCAATCAGTCATGTGTCCACATTAGCCTCAGCTTCCTAAGCCTAGGCAGAGGCAGTGAGCGCAGTTTGGGGAGGGAGAATTTGCAGGCAGTGGGGAGCTCTTATATCTCAGGTTAGCCTAATAGCATTCATAAGTACTGAATTTTGGCAGGACCCAATTATATTCATCTGTTCACTCCATTGGCCAGTCTAGTCTTGGGTGTAGGCTATAAGCACTGCTTTTACATAAATACCACTTGGGGTGAAATTTGGGTCTTATGTTGTAGATTTCAGCAGGGCAATAATTTGCTCACCTTGTCTCCAGGCATAGCTGGAGGCTCCATCAAACGGGCTCCTCCTCCTTCTGTTAATGGAATGAGGCCAGTCTCTAGGGTGTTTCTCCTTTGAAATATATCTTACTGGGGCACTTGAGAGGCTCAGTGGGTTAAGCCTCTGCCTTCGGTTCAGGTCATGATCTCAGGGTCCTGGGATTGAGTCCCACATTGGGCTCTCTGCTCAGCAGGGAGCCTGCTTCCCCTTCTCTCTCCCTGCCTCTCTGCCTACTTGTGATCTCCCTCTCTTTGTCAAATAAATAAAAAAATAAAATCTTAAAAAAAAAAGAAAAAAGAAATGTATCTTACTAAAATTCTGTATCTCCAAAGTGCACTTGCCACTCCAATGTGATTCTCATTAATGATTAAGTGTTGTGTTCCTGTATGTCTTTTTTTTTTTTCAAGAGATGAATATTATAAGACAAGAGTATCATTTATTGAAGGGCTTTGTTTTACTGCTATGGAAACAGGTCTGGCCAAGGTTTGATGACTTGCACAGGATCCCACAGTTCATTAATGGGAGAGATGGGACATTGATCTCTTCTACCCTGACTTTCTGTCTCCATGTTATCTTGCTTTAGTTAATGAACCCAAATTTAATAATACCATAAACTTGGGACTGGGGCTTTACAGGCAATGGAAATATTACTAAACATAGTTGAGTGTTTTATTTGCATTTATCTACATATGAAAGTTTAAAAATCATGAAGCAGAACATTGAAAATCTTGGTAAAGAATATTTTGCTGTGAAACTTCGGAAGAACTTTCAAACTATATTGTCCTTTGTTATTGGCTAAATTTATATTCTATATTAGAAGAAATCTGTGATAAACTTGAAACTCTGGAATTTAATTTCTACTTCTTTTTGCAGCAGCATGATTAGTAGAATTTTGTACTCACTTGCATCATCACTAACGTTCAGGTATGTGAAACCCTAGAAAAGGAGATAATTACACATATCATTAAAATTTTTTTAAAATTTCTTTTCAGCGTAACAGTATTCATTGTTTTTGCACCACACCCAATACTCCATGCAATACGTGCCCTCCTTAATACCCACCACCTGGATCCCCCAACCTCCCACCCCCTGTCCCTTCAAAACCCTCAGGTTTTCAGAGTCCATAATCTTTCATGGTTCACCTCCCCTTCCAATTTCCCTCAACTCCCTTCTCCTCTCCATCTCTCCATGTCCATGTTATTTGTTATGCTCCGCAAATAACTGAAACCATATGATAATTGACTCTCTCTGCTTGACTTAGCGTTAAATATTTTTTAATAATAAAGGACCTCAGGGGGGCACATTTTCACTGTCAATATGTTGCTAAAAAGCCCTTGTGCCCCATTTAATGTAATTTGTCTTGAAATTTTAGTTTAAGCTGAACATTAAGATTTGCAAAGAAATGGTATCTAAGCCTAATAATAATATATTAGTATATTTTTTCTACCTGTAAAAGTAAATTAATGAAGGATGCTTTTTAAAATCCAAGTGTTTGTATTAAACACTTTATTTGTCTAGAAGTACTCCTTAATTCTGGAAGCATTCTACTTGGACTTCTCTACGTGACTGTGAGATTTCCTGCCATGATATAGAGTCATACAAAATACTTGCTTTCTTTTAAATGTATTTAAAATTAAAATTAAAATTAATTTTTAATTTTTATTATGTTCAGTTAGCCACCATATAGTACAAAGATTATTAAAAATTTATGACAAATTTATAATATTTTAATTTGCATTGGAATTATAAGAAAGTATTTTGAGGACTAATAAATTTATCTTCATAGATTATACAAGTAGTTTAATCAGTTTATGAAGAATGTGTTTAGAATATATGAAAGCAAGATTTTGGAAGTACTTTAGAGTTCAATCATGTATGTATTTATGGAACTGAATTCCTTCCCATGTGCCCAGCACTGTGCTAGAAGCATCTATTAATATATAATCTCACTGATAAAACATCTTACTAGTCAAAGTGGACTTTTAAGGGCATGTTAGTCATGCTCTCACTTGGTTTTTATTGCTAAATTTGTGAAAGTTATCAATAAGAATGAGATTCTATTTATTATGAGATATTGGTGGAAGCCCCTTAAAAAATTTTCGCATTTAAGGTAAGTTTACAAGTTGAGACATGTAATTTTTTTTAATATTTTATTTATTTATTTGAGAGAGAGAGAGACAGTGAGAGAGAGCATGAGTGAGGAGAAGGTCAGAGGGAGAAGCAGACTCCCCGTGGAGCTGGGAGCCCGATGCGGGACTCAATCCTGGGACTCTAGGATCATGACCTGAGCCGAAGGCAGTCGCTTAACCAACTGAGCCACCCAGGCGCCCGAGACATGTAATTTTAATTCAGGTTGCCTGTGCTATCTTGAAGCATTAATCTGATGTGTCCTTTGTAAAAGGGCATGATAACATGAAATGTTGGTATGGGAATTTTAGTTCTCTAACAGTTGCTTCCATTGGGTGAAAACTTAGTAATTGTTTTGAGATTCTAAGGCAACACAGTATTCTGTACCAGTGGACAATTTAATCCTATGTGACATTTTGATATATCATTGGCCTAAATGTAGTCTAACTTTAAGAGTAAAAAACACTTTATCTTTATTCAATTTCTCTGTTGTAGAATATTTGGAATTTTGCTGGTCTTTGTGGATCTGTCTCTCATCGTTACAGACCTGATCATCACTAATAGCACAACATATATTCCTTTGGAATATCGTTCAATTTCTTTAGCTATTGCTTTATTTTTTTTGATGGATGTTCTTCTTCAAGCATATGTAAAAGGGTAAGTTTGATTAATTGTTTAAAAGCATGTGAAGCTATTTTGTACTGCTATGAGCAACATCCCAAAATAATTACCAAGGCAACCTAACAAATGTGTCCCTCTTTATCAAAATAATTCTCCTCAATGCAAATGATGGGTATTCATCCTTTCTCATGGCTGAGTAATATTCCATTGTATATATGGATTGACATGGATGGAATTAGAAGGGATTATGCTAAGTGAAATAAGTCGAGCAGAGAAAGACAATTATGATATAGTTTTACTTATATGTGGAACATAAGGAATAGCATGGAGGACATTAGGAGAAGGAAGGGGAAAATGAAGGGGGTGGAATCAGAGCAGGATACGAACAATGAGAGACTATGGACTCTGGGAAACAAACTGAGGGTTTCAGAGGGAGGAGGTTAGGGTTGGGTTAGTCTGATGATGGGTATTAAGGAGGGCACGTATTGCAATGAACACTGGGTGTTATACACAAATAATGAATCATGGAAGACTAGATCAATAACTAAAAAAAAAAAAAAGTAAAAAGAAAAGAAAAACTATTCCCCTTGGAGGAATGGTCAACAAGAAAACAATCCAAATTCTAATTTCTCCTGGATTGGGCTTTAATATTATTGTTGCCGCTGGCACTCTAGTTTCCAGCAATATGTTGCAGATCCTTCAACAGGTAAAGATTAAAGAGTTTGCAAAGTGGGGCCAGGCAACTATTGTGTGTCCGTGTGCACATTATTACGAGGAAAATGTGTGTGAGCTATGAATATAAATCTCAACAAGAGATGAATCTAAATAAAATCTGACAGTGTATCAATACTAGATAATAGGTAATGAACAATCCCCTACCTCGGTTGAAAAAATATTTATGGTGAAGTGCATTAAGAGATCTGTGGCATGCTCATCCCATCAGTGAAGCTTGGTGGTGAGGCAGCAGCTGATTTTCTTTGCTTGCTGGATTTATGAAAAGGTGAATGAAGTGGGCCAAGCCCTGGAAGATGTCAGCAGTGAGAATCAGGGACTAATTCCCCAGTCTCATTTCATGTAGAGCATTTCAGAATGCTACTTGTCTCCTCTTCTGCTGAACTTCTATCCTCCTACTTCAGAACCAAGGACAGTTTTTACCCCCAGGTTACTCAGAGCCTTAGAGGAGCTACTCCAGAATTCCAAGAAGAGTTCCTTGGAGCACCAGTGCTCCTGGCTAAAGGAGCCAGTGTTGGGGAGAAAGGCAAAGTGGATAGAAGTTCAACTTTTACAGGGGAAATCCCAGTCTACAGGGATTCTACTGTAGGCACAAAGCCATAGTTTGCAAACCAAATTACTGGACTGTGTGTTTCTCTTGCACAATCCTCACAGCCCACTTGCTCTAAGGCTGTGACACATTTAGCTTCTGGTGCTCAGTAGTATTGCCAAACAGCCCATCTTTCTCACCCAATACGTGAAGGCATTGCTTGCCTCTTATTCAATGGTTTGGTTCTATCTCTTACCATACTTAAGTTGCCATATTGATGCTTTTGTCACTTGTGTGTATAAAATAAGATACAATTTGGATGTTTTCATCCTTAGTCTAGTCTAGTATGCATTTTAAAGAATCCATTAAACTAGAATGCTTAATGGAGTAAGTCCAATAATTTGTGTTCTTAAAATATCCTTATTTCTTTGGGACAGCATACACTAATATTTTTTGTTTTATACTGCAGGATAAGATACTATTTTTCTGATGCACTTAACTTCTTGGATGCTGTCATTATTGTAATGACTCTACTGATTAATATTATTTATATGTTTTGTGACTTTAAGTCTCTTCAAACTATCCCCAGGTAAGATATATATGTTTATTTCTCTTAAAGTTTAATTTTTTTTCTTTTTTGGGGGCGGGGGTCTTTTTCTGTATTTTTCCTTTTGTATAATCTTTCTAAGTCTGAATGTGCTGATCCTGAGCCAAATAAGCTACCAAAAATGAAATATTTAGACAAATTTCCACATACTTAGAAACTAAAGAATGGTTGTATTTAGGAAGAGTGAAGGGTATACAGATTAAGTACCTTTAGCTGAATAAAGAACATGGAGCCCCCAAAGAAGAAAGTTGGGACTTTGCCTCTTGTACTCACTTTAGCTTCTCTACGTTTTGAAATTCCCACTGAGGTTTAAGAGGTTATTGCCTTTGTTCTCCTCTAGGATTTTGATGGATTCCTATCTCACATTTAGGTCTTTCATCCATTATGAGTTTATCTTTGTGTATGGTGTAAGGAAATGATCCAGTTTCATTCTGCATGTGGCTGTCCAACTTTCCTAGTACCATTTATTGAAAAGATCGTTTTTTCCCATTGGATATTCTTTCCTGCTTTTTCAAAAATTGGTTGACCCTAGGTTAAGGGTCCATTTTTGGGCTCTCTATTCCATTCCATTGATTTATGTGTCTATTTTTGTGCCAGTACCATGCTGTCTTGATGATCACAACTTTGTAATACAGCTTGAAGCCAGGCATTGTGATACTCCCGATGGGCATTAAGGAGGGCATGTGATGTGATGAGCACTGGGTATTCTAGTCAACTAATGAATCATTGAACATTGCATCAAAAACTAATGATGTATTATATGTTGGCTAATTGAATTTAAATTAAAAAAAAAGAAATTCCCACTGAATTCCCATTGAGCTTCAATTACAAGTTCCTTACACATGAAATTCCTGGGTTTATCCTGTAACCAAGAGAGTACTAGTTTGAACATATCCAAAATTTGGGTGACTCCCAAGAAGATTTCTCTTAGAAAGGACAAATGGAACAGAAAACAAGGTGACATAGGTAGAACCATGGTAGTGGAATTTTGCAGTATAGCTGAAATGAAGAAAACTGAGGCAACGTTAGAACTGTTTAGGTATCAGGAAACTAAAATGTGTATGAGAGACTGAAAATGTCCCCCTCCCCCCTCCTTTTCCTCTTCCTACAGTAGCAATGAAGAAAAGGAATAGATGTATATTGAGATAGAGATGTTGGGTGGCTCACTCATTAATCCCAACATCTTGATCCTTTCTGTACTCCAACAGCTTAGGATTCAATTCAGGTCCCAATAAAATGTGATGTCCTATGATAGGCTTTTGAAGTTGTTTTAAAATAACTAGATCCACTATGGTCCTCTGACTGGCAACCTCAGTATCACCAAAGAACTTGCTAGAAATGCAAGAGGAAAAACACCTCAGGCCCTACTCCAGACCTACTGAATCATATGCACACTCAAGTTAGAGAAGCACATATTCAAACCATCCAGTTCTCTGCCATCATGTTTTTTTCTGATGGTCGGAGAGCCACCAGCTAGCACACTCGGGAAATATCTTAATCTGCTGCCTGCCTGATAATGTGTTAGCTGCCTGCCTGATAATGTGTCATATACTATACTGATGGGAAAGACACAGGTGAACAAGAACCATTTTGACAGAAGAAAGTTTTGATGTGAAAATGATGGGAAAATGCTCATCTTAAATCACAAAAGTTCAATCCACAAATTCTAAGTCTATCATATAACTATTTCTCTCCCCCAGAGTTTCTCAACCTCTGCACTATGGGTACTTCAGACCACAGAGTTCTTTTGTTATAAGGGCTGTCCTGTGCATTGGTGTTTAGTAGCATTCCTGGCTTCTACCCACTAGGTACAAGTAGCACACCCTCATACAGTGTGACAACCAAAAGTAGCTCCAGACATTGCCAAGTATCCTATAGGTGGGTGGTTAGGAGCCTTGGTTGGTGGGGGGGGGCAGTATGTGTGCAAAATCACCCCTGGTTAAGAACTATAGCTCTAGGTTTGATCCATATTGACAAAATCCTATTTCTAAAGCAAAAATGAATCTCTTTACCATTAGATTGACAATTTTCTTTCGACTTCTACGACTTGTCATTCTTGTAAGAGTTTTTCATCTGGTTCATCAAAAGAGACATCTTGAACAGCTGGCCAGAAGGATGGTAAGCAGGCAAAATATCTTTATGATTCAGAATATGTTTGCTTCAGGAAATACTGACAAGGGTTTTAGATATCTATATAATATTCTTTATTTTTATGATGATTTTTCATCTCATAAGTTAATGATTGTTTTCAACTCTCAGGTTTCAGGAAACAAACGGCGGTACAAGAAGGATGGATTTGACTTAGACCTCACTTATGTTACCGGTTTGTAAAGTTTAACTGTTGATTTACTTGTATTAACATCAAATCTTTCTGGTGTGTGAGTAATTATGTTCATCTGGTTCTTGCTTTGTCTGAGCCATGTTCTTTCAAAGCATTCTTTATCCATGAAGACATGAGCCAGTATGGTGGCACAACATATCTGTAGTTTATCCCTGACAATGGAAAATCTACATTGTCCTCTCAAATCAGGGCTGCTTGGTTACCTTCCAGGAAATTGAATGGATTTCCAGTTGGCTCCTTTTATTTGGTTTGGAATTTGAGTTCTACTATCTTTCTGGGGTACAAGGATTTCAGAAAGACCTGTTCTCTTCCAGAAACTCTGGAGAATAAGAGATCTCAGTTTTCTGAGTCAGGAACTCTGGAAGGCACCCTGAGAGTTCCCCCATTGCTGGAACCCAGATTTCTCATTTTTCTTTGGTGTCTACATCGGAAATGAATTCTCACCATTGGTCAACACAAATCTGTCCCATATGGAGGGAACCAGTTGAGTCTTAAGAACACTGTGTGAGGGTGCCTGGGTGGCTCAGTGGGTTAAGCCGCTGCCTTCAGCTCAGGTCATGATCTCAGGGTCCTGGGATCGAGTCCCGCATCGGGCTCTCTGCTCAGCAGGGAGCCTGCTTCCCCCCCCCCCCTGCTTGCCTCTCTGTCTACTTGTGATCTCTCTCTGTCAAATAAACAAATAAAATCTTAAAAAAAAAAAAAAAAGAACACTGTGTGAGTTTAACGGTCATTATAGCAGATAATTTAATGTTTTCTTGACTATACTGAGAAGTAGCTTTCTTCCCTGTCATTCTTAATCCAGAAAGTTCTTTTCTATGAAAAAGGAGTCTGATTGTATATAAGTTCAGTTCTCATATATTGTTTCACATTTATAATGATATTCATAGTAGTGACTATTTTGGCTTACAGAGCGTATCATTGCCATGTCATTCCCATCTTCAGGAAAGGAGTCTTTCTATAGGAATCCCATTAAGGTAAGTGTATTTAACAAGTGCTCATAATTCTCAGTAAACATAGACTGTGGAGTCATAAGTTTAATATTGGCCCAGAGATGGCAGTGTTCCAAAAATTTACTGTCTCTGGTAAAGAATTATAATGGACTGAGAGTAATTAGTTTTTGCTGTGTAACTGACCACCCAAAAAATTAGGGACTTATAGCACCAACGATTTACTTCATTCATGATAATGTGGCTTTTGAATTTAGGTTGGGCTTGACTGGGTGGTTCTGCTGATCAGGGACAGATTTGACTAATCACAGCCAGGCTGATGCATACATCTGCGGGTAGCTACTTGGCATCCGAGGGTTGGCTATTCTAAAACGGTGTGGTTGGAGAGGTACCTGGGTGGCTCAGTTAGTTAAGGATCCAACTCTTGATTTTGGTTCAGGTCATGATCTTAGGGTCATGAGATTGAGCCCGGTGTTGGGTTCCACACACTCAGCACAAATTCTGCTTGAGGTTTTTCTCCCTCTTCCTCTGCCCCTCTCCCTGCTCACTCACACTCATGTGTTTAAATAAATAAGTAAAATCTTAAAAAAAATAAAAAATAAATAAATGGGATGGTTTGATGTCTCCATGTGATGTCTCATGCTCCAACAGACTAGTTCAGGCTTGTTCACATGGTAGCAGTGGCAAGGGTCCCACAAGCAGCAAGCAAAAGCCCTTAACAGACCCCTTAACAGCCCAGGTCCAAACTAGTATAATGTGGCTTCTACGTCATTCTGTGGTACAAAGAAAATTTACAATTCAGTCCAGATTCAAGGAGTAGAACAGACTGCATCTCTTGATAGCAGGAATTGCAATAAATTATGGTCATTTTTATAGTCTTATCATAAGAGAAGAGGATGAGAATTCTTAAAATAAAACATATGTTCTTAGGTCCTAAGTTATAGTGGAAGCATACTGCCTTAGATTCTGTGGATTAAATTATTTCACCCTTCCATGAAGATGACAACAAAGACAAGGAAGCCCCTGTCCCTCTCAAACCCAAAGCCAAGTCAAAAGCTTAGAAGATCAAGAAAGTAGTGCTGAAAGTCATCCATGGTCATCAAAAAAAGATCTGCAGATCACCTACATTCTGATGGGCCCAAGACGTTGTATCTCTGAAGGCAGCCCAAATATCCTCAGAAGAACACCCCCAGGAGAAACAAGCTTGACCACTATGCCATCATCAATTTCCCCTGACTATGGAGTCAGCCATGAAGAAAATAGAAAACAATAACACACTGTGTTCATTGTGGAGTCAAAGCCAACAAGCACGAGATCAAACAGGCTGTGAAGAAGCTCTAGGACATTGATGTGGCCAAGGTCAACAAAATTATATTATGTATACATGATATAATTATGTATAAGTCTACACATAAACATGCATATATAATTATACTTTTGTTGGGGCATAACAAATACTATAAATTGCACTAATCTTAAGTGGCTCTTGATGAAATTACATATAGGTTATATATGCATTTAACGAACACCCCTATCAATATATAGAACATTTCTTGCTCTTTCTTAGTCAATATCCCAACACACTGGAGGTAATTATTAGTAAAAGTAAAAATTAAAATTAGTAAAAAGTAAAAATTAGTTTTACTTTTTCTTGAATTTCACATAAGTGGATTCATATAATACATCTTTTTTGACTGACATTTTAATGCCCAAAATCTGAGATTCCTTCAATATTGTTGTACAGTTCTTATAACGTTTACATATTACTTGTTATAACTCTAGTATTTACTGCTATCTAAAATTCTATATTAAAAGCCCAAGTATTTAGGGGCACCTGGATGGCTCAGTTGGTTAAGCAGCTGCTATCAGCTCAAGTCAAGATCTTGGAGTCCTGGGATCAAGCCCTGTGTTGTGCTCCCTGTTCGGTAGGGAGTCTCCTTCTCCCTCTGGACATACCCCTGCTCATGCTTGCATGCTCTCTCTCTCTCTCTGTCTCTTTCAAATCAGTAAATAAACCCTTTATTATTTTTTTTTAAAAAGCCCTGTTTACAAACAAGCATTCTGTTTACATACAGGGATCATACAATTATACACCACTTCATGAAGACAGCAAAGGTGTTACATTTTATAACATCTACTTTACAGAAAATTTTAAAAAATCAAAAGATACAGCTGAAGAAACAGGTATAAATTTGGGAGCCAGTAATTTTGACAGGGAAGTTGTACAAGTCACATGACTTTTAAAGATGTGAATTAAAAATCATGCATCTGGGGTAGTCATTATGCTTTGTGTTGATAACAAAAACAGAATACTGGCTGTTAAAGAATCATGTTAAAAAATATTTAATGCACTTCAAAATGTTACACAAATTATTGTGGTTTCTATGCACCCCTAAACCTTTAGTCATTTAGTTCAAGTATATCACTAAAGATATACATTAATTCTTCCAGTACAATGGTATATTTAATTCTATTGACCATTGCATACTCTAGAATATTTTAGAAAAAAAATGTGTAATATTCACAAATATTCTGAAAAACAAGCAGTGCAGTGAACCTGCCTTGTGCTTCTGAGACGGTCTCATGTCAGCTTAATAAGTATTCATTCTACAAAATAGTAAGCTCATGTTTGAATAATTTCCAAGTCAAAAAATATTTTCTCAAAAATCATGAAGTCTTTTTCTCAAGCAATACAAAAGGAGATAGACGAATATTAGTTTGAACAGATCTCTTGGACTGTGCTTAACCTGGTACTTCAGCTTAGTTTCCAAGATTTCAGAAGGACCAGATCTTGAATTAAAGACAGACTCCAATCAAAAAGTTTTGGCTTTTGGGCTCTTTCCATGATTTGGCTGTTGCCCATCGACTGATGAGTGGAAAAAGAAGTGTGAGATATAGATATATAATGGAATATTACTCAGCCATCAAAAATGATGAAATCTTGCCATTGGCAACAACGTGGATGGAACTAGAGTGTATTACGCTAAATGAAATGTCAGAGAAAGACGAATATATGATTTCAATTTTGTGTGGAATTTAAGAAACAAAACATGAACATAGAGGAAGGGGAGGAAAAATAAGATTAAAAAAACGGGGGCACCTGGGTGGCTCAGTGGGTTAAGCCTCGGCCTTCGGCTCAGGTCATGATCTCAGGGTCCTGGGATCGAGTACCGTATCAGGCTCTCTGCTTGGCAGGGAGCCTGCTTCCTCCTCTCTCTCTCTGCCTGCTTCTCTGCCTACTTGTGATCTCACTCTGTCAAATAAATAAATAAATAAAATCTTTAAAAAAATGGGGAGGTAAATTATGAGAGACTCTGTAGTTACAAGAACAAACTCAGGGTTGCTGGAGGGGATGTGGAGTAGGGGATGGGTTAAATGGGTGATGGGCATTAAAGAAGGCACTTGTTGGGATAAGCACTGGGTGTCAAATAGAAGTGATGAATCACTGAATTCTACTCCTTAAACCAATACTACACTATATGTTAACTAACTTGAATTTAAATAAAAAATAAAAATAAAAAATGCTCAACTTCACAACAGTGTGAAAGTGATA
The DNA here is from genome assembly GCF_902655055.1 of Lutra lutra. Classification (NCBI taxonomy): domain Eukaryota; kingdom Metazoa; phylum Chordata; class Mammalia; order Carnivora; family Mustelidae; genus Lutra; species Lutra lutra. The sequence goes on from NC_062280.1 coordinate 137,533,337, forward strand.
AGCATTCAGTAGACCTCACACTTTGAAGTTTGAATTTTGACCTTTTCCCAGGCTAGCGATCTTCTGTGCAATTATTTTTATCAGCTGCAGTTCACAGCAGCTATGTGATTGTGAGCGTGTACAGTTGATACCCTGACAACAATTGTGTATCTGTACAGCCATGTTTGTTTTTTCTACTCAGTGCAGTATTCAATATATTACATGAAACATTCAACACTTTACTACAAAATAGACTTCCTATCAAATGATTTTGTCCAACTGTAGGATAATGTGTTTTTGAGCACAATTAAGGTAGACTAGGCTGCTTTGTTTTGTTGACGGTTTCCTTTGCTGGGCAGGAGACTTTTATCTTGATGAAGTCCCAAAAGTTCATTTTTGCTTTTGTTTCCCTTGACTTTGGAGACGTGTCTTGAAAGAAGTTGCTATGGCTGATATCGAAGAGGTTACTGCCTGTGTTCTTCTCTAGGATTTTGATGGATTCCTGCCTCGTGTTGAAGTCTTTCATCCATTTAGAGTTTATTTTTCTGTATGGTGTAAGACAATGGTTGAATTTCATTCTTCTGTACATACCTGTCCAATTTTCCCAGCACCATTTATTGAAGAGACTGTATTTTTTTCCACTGGATATTTTTTCCTGCTTTGTTGAAGATTAGCTGACCATAGAGTTGAGGGCCCATATCTGGGCTCTCTACTCTGTTTCATTGGTCTATGTGTCTGTTTTTGTGCCAGTCCTATGCTGTGTTGGTGATCATAGCTTTGAAATAAAGCTTGAAATCAGGCTATGTGATGCCCCTAGCATCGTTTTTCTTTTTCAACATTTCCTTGGTGATTCAAGATCTTCTCTGGTTCCATACAAATTTTAGGATTGTTTGTCCCAGTACTTTGAAAAATACCTTTGGTATTTTGATCGGGATGGCGTTGAAGGTATAGATTGCTCTGGGCGGCATAGATATTTTAACAATGTTTATTCTTCCAATCCATGAGCATGGAATGTTTTTCCATCTTTTTGTGTCTTCTTTAATTTCTTTCATGAGTGTTCTGTAGTTCCTTGGGTATAGATCCTTTACCTCTTTGGTTAGGTTTATTTCCAGGTATCATATGGTTGTTGGTGCCATAGTAAATGGAATCGATTCTCTAATTTCCCTTTCTATATTTTCATTGTTAGTGTAGAAGAAAGCAACTGATTTCTGTACATTGATTTTGTATCCTGCCACATTACTGAATTTCTGTACGAATTCTAGTAATTTGGGGGTAGAGGATTTTGGGTTTTCTACATAAAGTATCATGCCATCTATGGAGAGAGAGTTTGACTTCAGAAGATATTTGTAAATGACATTACAGATAAAGGACTGGTATCCAAGATCTATGAAGAACTTCTCAAACTCAACACCCAAAAAACCAAATAAGTCAAAAAATGGGCAGAAGACATGAACAGATGCTTCTCCAAAGAAGACATACGAATGGCTAACAGACACATGAAAACAAGTTCAATATCATTAGCTATCAGGGAAATTCAAATTAAAACCACATTGAGATCCCTCCTTACACACCAGTTAGAATGGCAAAAATTGACAAGGCAGGAAACAACAAATGTTGGAGAGGATGCAGAGAAAGGGGAACCCTCTAACACTGTTGGTCAGAATGTAAGTTGGTACAGCCACATTGGAAAACAGTATGGAGTATTAAAAATAGAGCTACCCTATGGACCCAGCAATTGTACTACTGGGTATTTACCCCAAAGATACTGATTTAGTGAAAAGAAGGGGTACATGCACCCCAGTGTTCATAGCAACAATGTCCACAATAGCCAAACTATAAGGAGCTGAGATGCCCTTCAACAGATGAATGGATAAAGAAGATGTGGCTCATATATACAATGTAAAATTACTCGGCCATCAGAAAGGGTGAATACCCATCATTTGCATCAACATGGCTGGAACTGGAGGGGATTACGCTAAGTGAAATAAGTCAAGCAGAGAAAGACAATTATCATATGGTTTTCTTTATATATGGAACATAAGGAATAGTGTGGAGGACATTAGGAGAAGGAAGGGAAAAATGAAGTGGGGGAAATCAGAGGGGGAGATGAACCATGAGAGTCTACAGACTCCAGGAAACAAACTGAGGGTTTCAGAGGGGAGGGTGGGTGGGGGATTGGGTTAGCCTGGTGATGGGTATTAAGGAGGGCATGTATTGCATGGAGCACTGCGTTATACACAAACAGTGAATCACAGAACACTACATCAAAAAATAATGATGTACTGTATGGTGACTAACATAACATAACATAAAAAAGAAAAAGTAGGCTAGGCTAAGTTATGATGTTGGGTAGGTTTTGTGTATTAAATGTATTTTTTACTTTTAATATCTTCAATCAAAAATGGGTTTGTTGGGAACGAACCCCATGACAAGTCAAGGAATATATGTAGTCAGAAAGAAACTGCCTTGAGAGAGATGAACTCAATGATTATCAATTGAAAAAAAAGTATCCATTTGATTCATCTTTTAGACAAACAGAAAAATAAAACATTTTCCCCCTTGATATAATATGTATACAATTATATAAATGTATATTATATACAGTGTACTATAAGATATATAGTAAATAATAGTTATAAATATTATATAATAAATTGATATTACTATAATAGGATAATATATTTCCCTCTTAGAATAGTATATGTTTATATATATATGTCATATATTACATAGAATAAAATTTAATGTAATTTACAATTACATATAAATTATATGTAGTATATTTTATTCTATTTATAAATACATATTGCATATATATTTATGTATATACTCATCTCTTAGAAATGCAAAAATAACAACATTTTCCCCTTAGGATAATATATGTGTATTTATATGTAATATATGTTAGACTACACAATATAGGATATATAATTATGTATATAAAATATGGAGTTATATACAATACATTTAGTATATGTTATAATATGTAAATATACATTTTATTTATGGACATATATAATATAAATTCATCTTTTATAGAAACAGAAAAACAAAGCCTAGAAAAATAGTTGTATATTTAGATATAGTTATATATATAAAAATATAACATGTATATATTAACATGTACCTATAATCAAATTTAACATACACAGTATATAGTTTATATAAGTACATATTTTTAGTTTATACATTATGTAATTTTATTATAAATTCTATAAATTTATAAACTATAAACTAGATAATTTATATATCATTGAGTTGTATATTATATATAGGTTTTTTTTTTAAAGATTTTTTATTTATTTGTCAGAGAGAGAGGGAGAGAGAGCAAGCACAGGCAGACAGAATGGCAGGCAGAGGCAGAGGCAGAGGGAGAAGCAGGCTCCCCGCCGAGCAAGGAGCCCGATGTGGGACTCGATCCCAGGACGCTGGGATCATGACCTGAGCCGAAGGCAGCTGCTTAACCAACTGAGCCACCCAGGCATCCCTATTATATATAGTTTTTATGTAATCATATAACATGTTATATATTTTACATAATATTATATTGCATGCTATATTATGTATATTATATATTATATGGTATATACTACATTACATATAAACACATATTATTCTAAGGGGATAAATTTTATATTTTCCTGTAAGAGATAAATATAGGTAATATATATTTATAAGTAGTATGGAACGAACACAAAACCATATAATTCATATGGTAAAATGTTGAAACTTTGACCAAAATATGAAAACTGCTAAAGCTGTCAGAAAAAGACAAGACAAAAAGCTTTCATGTATATCTATAAACTAAAGGTGATACTCTCCAAAGGTTTACAAATTGTAATTGCTACTTCCATTTAAAAATTCTAATTCTAGAGGCGCCTGGGTGGCTCAGTGGGTTAAAGCCTCTGCCTTCGGCTCAGGTCATGATCTCAGGGTCCTGGGATCAAGCCCCGCATCGGGCTCTCTGCTCAGCAGGGAGCCTGCTTTCTCCTCTCTCTCTGCCTGCCTCTCTGCCTACTTGTGATCTCTGTCTGTCAAATAAATAAAATCTTTAAAAAAAAAATTCTAATTCTAGGGGCATCTGGGTGACTCAGTTGGTTAAGTGTCTTACTCTTGGTTTTGGCTCAGGTCATGATCTCAGGGTCCTGGGACTGAACTCTGGGTCAAACTCTGGGCTCATGGAGGAGCTGGCTTGAGGCTTCTTTCCTTCTCCCTCTGCCCCTTCCACCACTCATGCATGTGCACACTCTTGCTCTCTCTCACTCTCTCTCTCTCAAATAAATAAAATCTTTTCTAAAACTAAAATAAAAACTTTAATTCTAAATTTTAAAAAAACTATATACAAACTGAAATTTAACCAGAGGCCCCTGCCCCCTCCAAAAAAAAATCAGTACTAAGCAAGACCCAGAAGAGCTCATAATTTACAGTTCTGCATGAACAACTCTTTTAGGACTTATCCCATAAAGTACTTTATTTTACAATCTGCTTATCTTGTAGAGCTAATTTTGTCCACTTTTTTTCATTAAAATTTCATACAGTGTAAAAGTAGAACTGTACGTAAATAATCCATCTAAAACTTCTGTAACATCGTCATTTTTTTCTGTAGATGATTCTGAGACTGTCTCATTCTACTGGTATTGGATCCTACTCATTCTTTTGTCTCCTGGCAGTTAGAACTACTGCTTCCAAGGCCTGTATTTTCACTGCCTTCAGGAAATAAATCTTTCTCAGCTTGAAACAGATGAGGTTCATCCATTTGATTATTTTTCCTCAGAAGTTTCGTTTCTTCATTCATGGTTAAATTTTCCCAGTCTTTCACCATTGAGTATGAACTTTATTTCCTTTATCTGTTTGATCTTCTTTTTCTAGCTCCTTTAGGTATAAGGTTCGATTGTGTATCTGAGACTTCTACTTGAGGTGGGCCTGTATTGCTATAAACTTCTCTCTTAGAATAGCTTTTGGTGCACCCCAAAGATTTTGAACCATTGTGTTTCATTTTCATTTGACTCTGTGTATCTTTTGATTTCCTCTTTGATTTCTTGATTGACCTGTTCATTGTTTAGTAGCATGTTATTTAATCTCCATGTATTGGTGATCTTTCCAGATCTCTTCTTGTTGTTGATTCTTAGTTCCATAGTTGTAGTCAGAAAAGATGCATGCTAGGACTTGGATCTTTGTGGATTTGTTGAGACATGTTTTGTGGTCTAATTTGTTCTCTGTTCTGTACAACATTCTATGTGTACTTGAAAAAAATGTATATTCTGCTGCTTCAGGATGGAATGTTCTGAATGTATCTGTTAATTCAATATGGTCCCATGTGTTATTCAAAGCCATTGTTTCCTTGATGATTTTCTGTTTGGATGACCAGTCCATTGATGTAAGTGAGGTGTTAAAGTCCTCTACTACTGTTGTATGACTCTCAGTTACTTCTTTTATGTTTGTTATTAGCTGCTTTATGTATTTAGGTACATAAATATTTACAATTGTTGTATCTTCCTGTTGGATTGTTCCATTTATGATTATAGTGTCCTTCTTTGTCTCAAGTTACAATCTGTTTTAAATTCTATTTTGTTTGATGTAAGTATTGCTACCCCAGCTTTCTTTTCACATCCATTTGCATGCATTCTCCATCTCTTCACTTTCAATGTGCATGTGTCTTTAGGTTTGCAATGAGTCTCTTGGAGGCAGCATATAGCTGGGTCTTGGTTATTTTTTTCCATTCCATCTCTTTATGTCTTTTGATTGGAGCATTGAGTCCATTTACATTCAAAGCAATTATCGATGGATATGTATTTGTCATTTTGTTACTCGTTTCATGGTTGTTTCGGTAGTTCTCTCTTTCTTTCCTTGCTATCTTCTCTCACAACTAGCTGGCTTTCTTTAATGATACATTTGGATTCCTTTCTCTTTCTTCTTTGCATGTCTATTACCAGTTTTTGATTTGTGGTTACTGTTAGGTTTATATGTAACATCTTCTGCATATAATAAACCATATTGAGTCAATGGTCACTTAAGTTTGAATTCATTCTTTACTCCTCTCTTCTCCACGATTTAGGTATGTGGTGTCATAATTTACTTTTACTTTCTAAGTATGCTCACTGTTTTTTATAGTTATACTTACTTTAACTGCTTTTGTGCTTCCCAATTTTCTTACTCCTGCTGACTTTTGAAATTCCATGTTTTAAGTCCCACTGATTGTAAGAACTCACAAAATTTGGCCCTTCTGGTTTTCAAAGCCAAATGTAATGGGGATTCTTCTTCCTTATATGGGCTCCATGATGTGGAGGTTTGTTTTTCTCCCCTCACCATGCCTGCAGCACCCCTCCCTCCTGCAGACAGTTGTATGAGTCTCTTTAGCTCCAGACCATGTCTCTGTCCTTACTACCCTCTTTCAGTGGCCCCTTCTCTACATTTACCTGTGGAGTGTGTTCTGCCAGTCTCCGTGTCATTTTTTGGGTTATTTACACTGATGCCTTTATTTAGTTTTATCTATGTGAGGAGATGAGCTTGAAAGTCCTCCTATTCTACCATCTTCCCCAGAAGTCTTTGATATTATTTTAAATGGTATTTTAAAGTTTTGTTTTCTTATTGGCTGCTGTGATATAGATATATATATATCTCCAGTACACTTCATAAATTCATACATTCAACAGACACAGGTGAAGATACTCAACATCACCCACAACCAAGGGAAATGCAAATCAAAACCACAATAACACCTCACACCTGTCAGAATGGCTAAAATCAACAACACAAGAAACAACAGGTGTTGGTGAGGATGTAACAAAAAGGAACCCTGTGCACTGCTGGTGGGAATGCAAACTGGGTGCAACCACTGTTGAAAAGAGTGTGGAAGTTTTTCCAAAAACAAAAAATAGACATATTCTGTGATCCAGGATTCATACTACTAGGTATTTACCCAAAGAAAACAAAAGACACTAATTCAAAATGATACCTCTAGGTTCATCCATGTTGTTGCAAATGGCAGGATCTCATTCTTTTTATGGCTCAATAATATTCTTTGTGTATATATACCACCTCTTCTTTAGCCATTCATCTTTTGATGGACACTTGGGTTGTTTCCATATCTTGGCTATTGTAAATAATGATGCAGTAACCAGAGAGGTACAGATACCTTTGTGAATGAGTATTTCTGTTTTCTTTAGGTAACCCAGTAGTGAAATTACTGGATCATATGGTAATTCTATTTTTAATTTTTTTCCAGAACCTCTGTACTGTTTCCACAGTGGTTGTACCAGTTTGCATTCCTACCACCAGTGCACAAGGGTTTCTTTTTCTCCACATCCTCACCAACACTTATTTCTTATCTTTGATTTTAGCTATTCTGACAGGTATAAAGTGATAGCTGATTGTGATTTTGATCTGCATTTCTTTTTCATCTTTTCATGTGTGTGTTGGCCATCTCTATATCTTCTTTGAAAAAAATGTCAATTCAGAAGAAAAAGTCTATTCAGGTTTTCTGCCCATTCTTTTTTTTTTAATTTTTTTAAAAGATTTTATTTATTTATTTGACAGAGAGAGATCACAAGTAGACAGAGAGGCAGGCAGAGAGAGAGAGAGAGTGAGAGGGAAGCAGGCTCCCTGCTGAGCAGAGAGCCGGATGCGGGACTCGAACCCAGGACCTTGAGATCATGACCTGAGCCGAAGGCAGTGGCTTAACCCACTGAGCCACCCAGGCACCCATGGTTTTCTGCCCATTCTTAATTGAATCATATTTTGGGGGGTGTTGACTTGTATAAGTCCTTTATATATTTTGAGTATTAACCCCTTATCAGATATATCATTTGCAAATATTTTCTTCCATTCACAAGGTGGCTTTTAAGTTTTGTTGGTGGTTTCCTTCACCATATAAAAACTTATTTGGAATAGTCCTAATAGTTTATACTTACTTTTGTTTCCCTTGACTGAGGAGACATATCTAGAAAGATGTTGCAATGGCTGATGTCAAACAGCTTACTGCCTATATTTTCTTCAAGAAGTTTTATAATTTCAGGTCTCACATTTAGGTCTTTAATACAGTGTATTTATTTTTGTAGCAAAAAGGAACAAAATGACCATTCTTTTGCATGTAGCTATCCAGTTTTCTCACCACCACTTATTGAAGAGACTATCTTTCCCCCCAGTGTACAGTCTTGCCTCCTTTGTCCTAGATTAATTTTCCCTATAAGTGTGGGCTTATTTCTGGGCTCTCTAATCTGTTCTGTGTGTCCATTTTTGTACCAGTACCATACTATTTTGATTATTATAGCTTTATAGTATATCTCATAATCTGGTTTGTCTTCAATTTCTTTCATCAGCATTTTATAGCTTTCAGAGCACAGATCTTCCACCTCCTTTGTTAAGTTTATTTCTAGGTTATTTTATTCTTTTTGGTGCAATTGTAAATCAAATTGTTTTCTTTCTGCTACTTCATTATTAATGTACAAAAAAAAACAATTTCTGTGCATTAATTTTGTGTCCTGAAACTTTACTGAATTCATGTATTCTAATTGTTTTTTATTAGGGTTTTAGGGTTTTCTCTGTATAGTATCATGTAATCTGCAAATAGTGACAGTAACTTCTTCCTTACCAAATTGGATTTTTTTTTTCTTGTCTGATTGCTATGGTTAGAACTTCCAGGAGTATGCTGAATAAGAGTGGACATCCTTGTCTTGTTTCTGATCTTAGAGGGAAAGCTCTCAATTTTCACCATTGAGTATGACATTAGCTGTGAGTTTGTCATATATGACCTTCACTGTGTTGAGGTATGTTCTTTCTAAACCTATTTCTTGGAGAGTTTTATCATAAACGGATGTTGAATTTTGTCACATGCTTTATCTGCATCTTTTGAGATGATTGCATGGTTTTTATACTTCATTTTGTTGACTTGGGGGTGATTGATTTGCAAGTATTGAGCCATTCTTGCAAACCTGGAATGAATCCCACTTGATCATGGTGAATGTTCCTTTTAATGTATTGTAAATATGGTTTGCTAATATTTTATTTTATTTTATTTTTTATTTATTTGACAGACAGATCACGAGTAGGCAGAGAGGCAGGCAGAGAGAGAGAGGAGGAGGAGGCAGGCTCCCTGCTGTGAGCAGAGAGCCCGATGGGGGCTCGATCCCAGGACCCTGAGATCATGACCTGAGCTGAAGGCAGAGGCCTTAACCACTGAGCCATCCAGGTGCCCCGGTTTGCTAATATTTTGTTGAGAATTTTTGCTTCGGTGTTCTTCAGTGATAATGTTCTGTAGTTTTGTTTTTTTGTAGTGTGTTTGTCTGATTTGGTATCAGGGTAATGCTGGCCTTATTAGGCTATACTTCAAAGCTATACTTTCTTTGCTATTTTTTTGGAATAGATTAAAGACAATAGGTATTAACTCTTTTTAAAATATTTGGTAAATTCACCTATGATCTGTCTGATCCTGGAATTTGTTAGGAGTTTTTTGATTAACAATTCAATTTTGTCAGCAGTAATTTGGCTTTCGAATTTGTATGTCTTCCTGATTCAGTTTAGGATGACTGTATGTTTCTAGGAGTTCATCTATTTTTTTCTAGGTTATCTGATTTTTTGACATATAATTTTTTTTTTTTGTAGTACTCTTATAATCTTTTGTACCTCTGTGGTATTCTTTGTTAACTCTTTTGTCTCTGGTTTCATTCGGTTCCTTTTGTTTTCTTCTCTTGATCAGTCTGGCTAAAGATTTATTGACTTTTTTATGCTTTGAAAGAATCAGTTCTTTGTTTCATTGGTCTTTTCTATTCTTAAAGACTCTACTTCATTCATTTATGCTAGATTTTTATTAAATCTCTCCATCTACTAATTTTGGACTTTACTTTTCCTTTTCTAGTTTTTTTAGGTTTTTAGACTGAGGTTTTTCTTATATCTTTGGGTTGGCTGGTATCTCTATAAATATCCCTTTTAGGACTGTTTTCTCTGGGTCTCAAAGATTTAGACTATTGTGTTTTCATTTTCATTTGTCTCCATATATCTTTTAATTTGCTCTTCATTTTCTTTGTTGACTCATTTGTTGCTTGGTAGCATGTTGTTTAATCTCCACCTGTTTGGTTTTCCAATTTTTTTTTTTTGCTTGATTTTCTGTATTTGCTACACTGATTAGAACAGCTACTTATCCGAAACTTGAAGGAATGGTCTTGTGTATGGTCGTTCCTTGTGTACACTGTGTGTTCCTAGTAACTTTGAGGGGCTGGCTAGAATTGTGGCTTGTGTGATCTGGTGGGTACTGGGGCACTCCATTCAGGGGCTGCCCTGGTGGGATGGCCATAACTGAAGTGTGTCTGAGTCAGGTCATTCCTGGAGCTGTCCACATAGAGAGAGTACCCTGGTAGCACAGCTGAAGGTGAAGTGGCTGTAAGCAGAGGGTCCTAGGGCTCTACACACTGAGAGGACCCTTGCAAAATAGTTGAAGTGGGTGAAAGCTAGGTGTCCCATGGCTCTCCATGCAGATAGTGCTGAGGTGGAGCACAAGCTTAGGGAGGTCCTGGTGCACCCTGCACAAGTGGCACCCCAGCAGGACAGCTGTTGAAGTAGGTATGAGTGAGGGTGCCTCAGGTTCTCCACACACAACTACTCCCTGGCAGAACTATTGAAGCTGAGGTGGGTGTAGGCCAGGGTGTCCCAAGGTGCTTACTGCAAAGGGCTCCCTGGCAAGTTAGCTGGAGCCAAAGCAACTGTGAACCAGGAGGTCCCAGCACACTCTGTGCAGTAAGTGCCCTAGCAAGCCATCTGAAGCCAATGTGGTAGGGGCCTGCAATGTTTCAGGGTGCTTTGCATGCATATGACTTTATACAATGGCTGGAGGTGTAGTGGGTGCCTAGCAGGAGTGTCCTAGTGTGTGTCATACTGGAGCCATTTTGATAGAATGGCTGGGGCTCATGTGGGCTAGGGGCCCAGGGCTCATTGGGGCTCTATACCAGCTTGAATGTGTAAACCCTGCTTCTATCTACACTATCTAGGTAGAAGGGGAACATGAACTGTGACACTCAACAACCTGTCCAATCTCAAGAGATTTCTAGGAGCTTCCCTAGCATTTGATGGAGTTCTAGGGTTACAATTTTTTTTTTAATCCTAGTTGCCCTTTTAAACCATGGCTTATTTTCTTGCCCCAAGGCAGATGAATCTCTAACTGAACCCTCAGTATTGTCCCTCCCCACTATGGTTCACAGTGTCAGAGGTGGGGATTCCCTTCATTGCTGTGCCTCCCTCTCTCTTGCAGTTCTCTATGTAGTTTCTTTATCTTTTGTTATGCAGAAGCTGTTCAGTCATCCTTCAGTTCTTCAGGAGGAACTATTCTATTAATATTTCTGGATTTGGTGTGGCCATGGAGAAGGTGAAGTCAGGGTCTTCCTACATTACCACTGTGGAATGGAATCTCAGTTTTCCTTATCAGCTGCTCTATAATGACCTTACCTCGCTGCTCTATAATGACCTTATGGCCATCCCACCATATACCTGGGGTATATGGGGTAACTCCTATCTGCTCCATATGTTTTCATCCTTTATTAGGCTAGCCTGCGTGTGTTCTTATGTAATGGCCAAAAGGCAAGAGCTAGAGTGGAATCTTATAAGGGGTTTTGTAATTACCTGCTTTATGTCATTCTGTTGACCAAATAAATTCATATGATACAGCCCAATAGGGAAGGATAAAGTATTTGAATCATTCATGAAATCACTTAAGGCAGGGAAGCTTTTCTACACATGCAAAAAATTAAAAACAGTAACTAATCCATATTCATAGTCTTGAGACTTGGGCAGTCAAAATCAATTTACAAATTTTCAAAAAGGTCTTAAGGAGAGTGTGAACCATATCTTATCTAGGTTATGTTATTTGTAAGTAAGACATGATTCTACTACTCCCTTGACCAATTTTGAAAAATTTTCCAAACTGCTATTTAATGTGGAAACTACTTTATTCATTCCATAATGGGAAGAGTTATGAAGTAATTTGACCAGGGGCCATTGGATGGATTATGGCACTTCAGGATAGCCATCTTCAAATTACCAGAATCCATCTCTAGGGATAGAGCATCCTTTGCCAATATCACTTTTCAGTACGTTGGGCTGAGAACTGTGAGTTAATTACAACTTGTCTAACTTGATTCATTTTTCTTTGTAGATTTAGTGATGATAAATATAAATTTAGCAACACTTAATATTGGCTAGGGTATTAAAAAGCCACAAATTTCATTAAGTATGTAAGTCAAAGCAAAGATATTACTCTTGGCTTCTAGAGTGTTCGCTAGACCATTGAGGTTTTTTTGGTTGTTGTTCTTTTCAGTTCTTAACACTTATCTCCTTGGGGTATTGATGAAGTTCTAGTAAACCATGATTTTTTACCATTTTTAATAGACATAGTAGAAGAAGAGGTGATAAATCATCAGTTTTCATAAAACTCATGAATCATAAACCACCCCCCAAATCATATCTACTATCCATATGAATATTTACCTTCCTCTTTTGCCAGAGTGCAGGCTTATGTCTGAGCTATTAGTTCAGGTACCTGGGCTGACTGAGAATGAGGCAGAGGAGCTGTGCTGGTGCTTGCATGTTCAATGATAACAACCTATCCTGGACAGAGCATGTCTTTGTTATTTTTCAGATGGCTTATAAGCCATCTACAAACTAATAAGTTTGACTAGAGGGTGTGAGATTCAGATATCGGCATGATTAATTTCTGAGAGAATGCAAAGTGGTCATGTAGTTCCCCTTCACTCTTAAGAGGGAATAAATTTGCAGGATTAGACTTTGAACAAGGGATAGTAATATGTAGAGCAATGGACAGTAACATGTAGAGCAAACAGTAAGATTTCACATGCAGTAAATTTGCTAATATAAATGTCAAGTGTTTCCTAGAAGTAGCAAGATTGGACATATGTGGGAATAAAGAAGCAAGCACTATGGTGGAAGTGTCAACAAGTGTGGCCAGTGCTGCCATGACATGCAGGCAAAGAGGTTGCACTTTCATCTCCAGATCATGGAATGTGCTAAGATAGACAGTCTCTTCCAGTGTAAGCTCTTCTGGTTAGTTAATATTTTGTGAACACAGAAAAAGGGTTGGCCTATTTAGGACAAAGTTGGAGGTTATTACAAAAAGGGTTTCAGGGCGCCTGGGTGGCTCAGTGGGTTAAGCCGCTGCCTTCGGCTCAGGTCATGATCTCAGGGTCCTGGGATCGAGTCCCGCATCGGGCTCTCTGCTCAGCAGGGAGCCTGCTTCCCTCTCTCTCTCTCTCTCTGCCTGCCTCTCTGTCTACTTGTGATCTCTCTCTGTCAAATAAATAAATAAAATCTTAAAAAAAAAAAAAAAAAAAAAAAAAAAAAGGGTTTCAAAGAGCAGACAGCATTTTTCACTTTCCCAAGAGTTTCTGGAATTGTAAACTTAAGGCTATTGAGAAAAAGGAGATCTACATTACCTACATTGCTAAAAATCTTCTTAGTTATCTTTTAGTTTTTGACCTTGGTACAATTACATATTCTTTGTTCTGGTTGAGGACAAAAACTATCCATCTAGTCCCCCAAAATGTGGTTTCTTGGCAGAGTTGAACTTTCTTTTAGATGCTTTTTGTCTCTGTTGAGCTAGTTAGTTTAAGAGGTATTTATAGTCCTCAGGTAAACTATTTAGATCAGAAAACATAGCGGCAAGTTATCTTTGTATTGAGTCAAGGATGGATTCTTAGAGAAAATTCAGGCCTTGAGATCATTTTTTTAAAACATATAGAGAAATAGGTGATTTTTAAAAAAATCCCTAAAACTTAGCCATCCAAGTAGTTTTTAAAAAGATTTTTATTTATGTATTTGACAGAGAGAGAGAGAGATCACAAGCAGGCAGAAAGGCAGATGGGGAGGGGGAAGCAGGCTCCCTGCTGAGCAGAGACCCCCCCCCCGATGCGGGGCTCGATCCCAGGACCCTGAGATCATGACCTGAGCCGAAGGCAGAGGTTTAACCCACTGAGCCACCCAGGCACCCCCAGGTTTTTCTTTGTCTTTTTTTTTTCCATAAAAAAAGCAAATGCTGAATATCCATAAGTGTGGTATACTAAGGAAGACTGCACAGAAATTAAACACTGTGAAATGTTTGCTTATTGAGAGAATGAAGGGCAAAACGGTATTCTAATGGTTGTGTGATATTTCATTAGTGCTATAATCAAGCTTGAATGTTGGATAGTTAGGTGTCATTAACAATAATGCAGCTGGTGGTGGGTATTATGGAGGGTACGTATTGCATGGAGCACTGGGTGTGGTGCATAAACAATGAATTCTGGAACACTGAAAAGAAATTTAAAAAAACATTAATAATACAGCATCAGAGGCACACAGGTTTAAAGGCATAAAGCCTTTTCTCTTAGGTTCCTAGGAATAAAATTACCTGGTTATGGAGTATGAGTATTTTGGGAGTTCTCAACATATATTGCCAAATCCAAAGGATTATGTTAGCAATAAATCAAAAGCTTTATTTTCATGCCATCTTTGCGAGCATTGGATTTTCCCATTTGAAAAGGAAAGGGCTAATTTCATGGGTGAAAATGGGATTTTATTGTTGTTTAGACTTCTCTGTTGGTGAGGTGAACATTTATCTATATAGGTTGTTATGCAGTTAAATTTTCTCTTTAAAAATTTATTTATGTCCTAGGCCCATTTATCTATAGGTTGAGGGCGTATTGTTTAAATTGTTTTGAGTTACTAGTTTATACTAGCGTAACTAGTTTATAGTTAATATTAGACATAGTTCCCATTCACTCCATTTTACTGAAAATGCTTCTTCCCTGTTTTTTTGTTTTTTGTTTTTTTTTTTTAGAGAGAGTTTGGGATTCTTTTTTGTTTTTTATTTTTTATAAATATATAAAATAATTTTATCCCCAGGGGTACAGGTCTGTGAATCGCCAGGTTTACACACTTCAAAGCACTCACCATAGCACATACCATCCCCAATGTCCATAACCCCACCCCCCTTCTCCCAACCCTCCATCCCCCAGCAACCCTCAGTTTGTTTTGTGAGATTAAGAGTCACTTATGGTTTGTCTCCCTCCCAATCCCATCTTGTTTCATTTACTCTTCTACCCCCTTAACCCCCCATGTTGCATCTCCTCTCCCTCATATCAGGGAGATCATATGATAGTTGTCTTTCTCCGATTGACTGATTTCGCTAAGCATGATACCCTCTAGTTCCATTCATGTCATTGCAAATAGCAGGATTTCATTTCTTTTGATGGCTGCATAGTATTCCATTGTGTATATATACCACCTCTTCTTTATCCATTCATCTGTTGATGGACATCTAGGTTCTTTCCATAGTTTGGCTATTGTAGACATTGCTGCTATAAATATTCGGGTGCACGTGCCCCTTTGGATCACTACGTTTGTATCGTTAGGATAAATACCCAGTAGTGCAATTGCTGGGTCATAGGGTAGTTCTATTTTCAACATTTTGAGGAACCTCCATGCTGTTTTCCAGAGTGGTTGCACCAGCTTGCATTCCCACCAACAGTGTAGGAGGGTTCCCCTTTCTCCACATCCTCGCCAGCATCTGTCATTTCCTGACTTGTTAATTTTAGCATTCTGACTGGTGTGAGGTGATATCTCATTGTGGTTTTGATTTGTATTTCCCTGATGCCGAGTGATATGGAGCACTTTTTCATGTGTCTGTTGGCCATCTGGATGTCTTCTTTGCAGAAATGTCTGTTCATGTCCTCTGCCCAATTCTTGATTGGATTATTTGTTCTTTGGGTGTTGAGTTTGCTAAACTCTTTATAGATTTTGGACACTAGCCCTTTATCTGATATGTCGTTTGCAAATATCTTCTCCCATTCTGTCAGTTGTCTTTTGGTTTTGTTAACTGTTTCCTTTCCTGTTTGAAAGCTGTTGATCTTGATAAAATCCCAATACTTCATTTTTGCCCTTGCTTCCCTTGCCTTTGGCGATGTTCCTAGGAAGATGTTGCTGCGGCTGAGGTCGAAGAGGTTGCTGCCTGTATTCTCCTCAAGGATTTTGATGGATTCCTTTCTCACATTGAGGTCCTTCATCCATTTTGAGTCTATTTTTGTGTGTGGTGTAAGGAAATGATCCAATTTCATTTTTTTGCATGTGGCTGTCCAATTTTCCCAACACCATTTATTGAAGAGGCTGTCTTTTTTCCATTGGACATTCTTTCCTGCTTTGTCAAAGATTAGTTGACCATAGAGTTGAGGGTATATTTCTGGGCTCTCTATTCTGTTCCATTGATCTATGGGTCTGTTTTTGTGCCAGTACCATGCTGTCTTGATGATGACAGCTTTGTAATAGAGCTTGAAGTCCGTAAATGTGATGCCACCAACAATGGCTTTCTTTTTCAATATTGCTTTGGCTATTCGAGGTCTTTTTGGGTTCCATATAAGTTTTAGGATTATTTGTTCCATTTCTTTGAAAAAAATGGATGGTACTTTGATAGGAATTGCATTAAATGTGTAGATTGCTTTAGGTAGCATAGACATTTTCACAATATTTATTCTTCCAATCCAGGAGCACGGATGGAACATTTTTCCATTTCTTTGTGTCTTCCTCAATTTCTTTCATGAGTACTTTGTACTTTTCTGAGTATAGATTCGTAGCCTCTTTGGTTAGGTTTATTCCTAGGTATCCTATTGTTTTGGGTGCAATTGTAAATGGGATTAACGCCTTAATTTCACTTTCTTCTGTCTTGTCGTTGGTGTAGCGAAATGCAGCTGATTTCTGGGCATTGATTTTATATCCTGACACTTTACTGAATTCCTGTACAAGTTCTAGCAGTTTTGGAGTGGAATCTTTTGGGTTTTCCACATATAGTATCATATCATCTGCGAAGAGTGATAGTTTGACTACTTCTTTGCTGATTTGGATCCCTTTAATTTCTTTTTGTTGTCTGATTGCTGAGGCTAGGACTTCTAGTACTATGTTGAATAGCAGCGGTCATAATGGACATCCCTGCTGTGTTCCTGACCTTAGCGGAGAAGCTTTCATTTTTTTCTCCATTGAGAATGATATTTGCGGTGGGTTTTTCATAGATGGCTTTGATAATATTGAGGTATGTGCCCTCTATCCCTACACTTTGAAGAGTTTTGATCAGGAAGGGATGCTGTACTTTGTCAAATGCTTTTTCAGCATCTATGGAGAGTATCATATGGTTCTTGTTCTTTCTTTTATTAATGTGTTGTATCACATTGATTGATTTGCGGATGTTGAACCAACCTTGCAGCCCTGGAATAAATCCCACTTGGTCGTGGTGAATAATCCTTTTAACGTACTGTTGAATCCTATTGGCTAGTATTTTGGTGAGAATTTTTGCATCTGTGTTCATCAAGGATATTGGTCTGTAGTTCTCTTTTTTGATGGGATCCTTGTCTGGTTTTGGGATCAAGGTGATGCTGGCCTCATAAAATGAGTTTGGAAGTTTTCCTTCCATTTCTATTTTTTGGAACAGTTTCAGGAGAATAGGAACTAGTTCTTCTTTAAATGTTTAGTAGAATTCCCCTGGGAAGCCATCTGGCCCTGGGCTTTTGTTTGTTTGGAGATTTTTGATGACTGTTTCAATCTCCTTACTGGTTATGGGTCTGTTCAGGCTTTCTATTTCTTCATCGTTCAGTCATGGTAGTTTATATGTCTCTAGGAATGCATCCATTTCTTCCAGATTGTCAAATTTGTTGGCGTAGAGTTGCTCATAGTATGTTCTTATAATGGTCTGTGTTTCTTTGGTGTTAGTTGTGATCTCTCCTCTTTCATTCATGATTTTATTTATTTGGGTCCTTTCTCTTTTCTTTTTGATAAGTCTGGACAGGGGTTTATCAATCTTATTAATTCTTTCAAAGAACCAGCTCCTAGTTTCATTGATTTGTTCTATTGTTTTTTTTTGTTTGTTTGTTTCTATTTCATTGATTTCTGCTCTGATCTTTATGATTTCTCTTCTCCTGCTGGGTTTAGGGTTTCTTTCTTGTTCTTTCTCCAGCTCCTTTAGGTGTAGGGTTAGGTTGTGTATTTGAGACCTTTCTTGTTTCTTGAGAAAGGCTTGTACCACTATATATTTTCCTCTCAGGACTGCCTTTGTTGTGTCCCACAGATTTTGAACCGTTGTGTTTTCATTATCATTTGTTTCCATGAATTTTTTCAATTCTTCTTTAATTTCCTGGTGACCCATTCATTCTTTAGAAGGATGCTGTTTAGTCGCCATGTATTTGGGTTCTTTCCAAATTTCCTCTTGTGATTGAGTTCTAGCTTCAGAGCATTGTGGTCTGAAAATATGCAGGGAATGATCCCAATCTTTTGATACCAGTTAAGACCTGATTTAGGACCCAGGATGTGATCTATTCTGGAGAATGTTCCATGTACACTAGAGAAGAATGTGTATTCTGTTGCTTTGGGATGAAATGTTCTGAATATATCTGTGATGTCCATCTGGTCCAGTGTGTCATTTAAGGCCTTGATTTCCTTGTTGATCTTTTGCTTGGATGATCTGTCCATTTCAGTGAGGGGAGTGTTAAAGTCCCCTACTATTATTGTATGATTGTTGATGTGTTTCTTTGATTTTGTTATTAATTGGTTTATATAGTTGGCTGCTCCCACGTTAGGGGCATAGATATTTAAAATTGTTAGATCTTGTTGGACAGATCCTTTGAGTATGATATAGTGTCCTTCCTCATCTCTTATTATAGTTTTTGGCTTAAAATCTAATTGATCTGATAATTGCCACTCCTGCTTTCTTCTGATGTCCATTAGCATGGTAAATTCTTTTCCACTCCCTCACTTTAAATCTGCAGGTGTCTTCGGGTTTAAAATGAGTTTCTTGTAGGCAACATATAGATGTATTTTGTTTTTTTTTATCCATTCTGATACCCTGTGTCTTTTGATGGGGGCATTTAGCCCATTAACATTCAGGGTAACTATTGAGAGATATGAATTTAGTGTCATTGTATTGCCTGTAAGGTGACTGTTATTGTATATTGTCTCTGTTCCCCTCTGATCTACTACTTTTAGGGTCTCTCTTTGCTTAGAGGACCCCTTTCAATATTTCCTGTAGAGCTGGTTTGGTGTTTGCAAATTCTTTCAGTTTTTGTTTGTCCTGGAAGTTTTTGATCTCTCCTTCTATTTTCAATGATAGCCTAGCTGGATATAGTTTCTTGGCTGCATGTTTTCTCGTTTAGTGCTCTGAATATATCATGCCAGCTCTTTCTGGCCTGCCAGGTCTCTGTGGATAAGTCTGCTGCCAATATTTTTACCATTGTATGTTACGAACTTCTTTTCCCAGGCTGCTTTCAGGATTTTCTCTTTGTCACTAAGACTTATAAATTTTACTATTAGGTGACAGGGTGTGGACCTATTCTTATTGATTTTGAGGGGGGTTTTCTGTACCTCCTGGATTTTGATGCTTGTTCCCTTTGCCATATTGGGGAAATTCTCTCCAATAATTCTCTCCAATATACCTTCTGCTCCCCTCTCTGTTTCCTCTTCTTCTGGAATCCCAATTATTCTAATGTTGTTTCGTCTTATGGTGTCACTTATCTCTCGACTTCTCCCCTCGTGGTCCAGTAGCTGTTTGTCCCTCTTTTGCTCTACTTGTTATTGAAACTGCACTCCTTGGTAGGTGAACTTGGTCCTGGCTGGATTTCTTGTTGATCTTCTGGGGGAGGGGCCTTTGTAGTGATTCTCAAGTGTCTTTGCCCCAGGCGGAATTGCACTGCCCTTACCAGGGGCCGGGCTGAGTAATCCACTCCGGTTTGCTGGGTTTGCTTTTGGGAGCTTTTGTTCCCTGGGCGCTTTCCGTAGAGTTCCGGAGGACGGGAATGAAGATGGCGGCCTCCCGGTCTCCGGCCCAGTGGAGCCGAGAGCCCGGGGCCCCACTCCTCAGTGCGCCCTCAGAGAACAGCGCCCAATTACTCCCATCACCCTGGCCTCCGGCCGCGCTCCGAACTGACCGAGCCTGTGACCGGTTCAAGGTAACCCTGAGCTGAGGGCTCACTCCTCAGCTCTGTCTCTGTAGCCGGCTTCCCCGTTCTAATACCTATAAGCTCTGCGACACTCAGATACCCCCAATCCTTCTGTGACCCTGCGGGACCTGAGGCCACGCTGACCCCGCGTGGGCTTCACCCTGGTTAGGCCTCTGGAGCGATGTCCTTCAGCGAAACAGACTTTTAAAAGTCCTGATTCTGTGCTCCATTGCTCCGCTGCTTGCCGGGAGCTGGCCCCTCCACCCGCGGTCTATCTTCCCGTCGCTTTGGATTCACTTCTCTGCCAGTCCTACCTTTCAGAAAGTGGTTGATTTTCTGTTTCTAGAATTGCTGTTCTTCTTCCCTTTGATCTCTCATTGGATTTGTAGGTGTTTGCAATCTTTAGATAAGCTATCTAGCTGATCTCCTGCTACTTGAAGTAGTCTCAGCCTGCTACTTCTCCGCCATCTTGACTCCTCCTGGAAATCTCAAATTTTTAAAGTCGAACCTAGATCTGTTGATCTTCCATTGATTCAATATTTTGTTTTTCTTGATCTAAAGAATTTATTAGGGGCACCTTGGGTGGCTCAGTGGGTTAAAGCTTCTGCCTTGGGCTCGGGTCATGATCCCAGGGTCCCGTGATAGAGCTCCAAATTGGGCTCTGTGCTCAGCAGGGAGCCTGATTCCTCCTCCCTCTCTGCCTGCCTCTCTACCTACTTGTGCTCTCTGTCTGTCAAATAAATAAACAAAATATTTTTAAAAATATAAAAAATAAAGAATTAATTAATATGCACTTGAACTTCTTAGAGATATTTGTGGGTTTTTTAAAATCTATGATTCTTTATTCCATCTGGATTTCATTTTAGTGTAAAGGATCTCATGAAATCTTGATGTGTAAGAGTCTATTCCCCCATTCCAGCATTATACAGACTCAGAGTATTTATCTTATTTATTTACTATTTCCTACTGACAATTTAACCATTTGATCATTTTGATATTTTTTCTTTTTCTCAATATGAAGCTAGTAAACATTGCTCAGGTTAGTATACTCATCAATTTTTAAGCTTTTTTACAGTCATTTTGTTGTACAGAGACACATGGTCTGTGTGTGTTTCAAATGGATAAATTTGTTAGAAATACTGTATTTGTATGTGATAGTAACTGTTCTTTAGATCCCTATTTCTTATTTGAAAAGTTATGCATATATGCATATTTGTGTGTGTGTATATATATATGCACATACTCGCATATATATTCATTTTAGAAAATATGCAAAGGTGATCCAAAAAAGTCTCCATATTGCCACCACTTAACTAAAATTTAATATAATGTGTTTGTTTTTTTATCATGCATATATAGACACACAATAATACCACACATTTTTGCATTATTTATTCATTTAAATAGTGCATAGGTTGACTGTAATATCCAGATCAGGATCTAAAAGTACTATGTATTTGGGCACCTGGGTAGCTCAGTTGGTTGAGTCTGCAATTCTTGGTTCTGGCTCAGGTCATTATCTCAGGGTTGTGAGATGGAGGCCCACATCAGGCCCCATACTAAGTGGGGAGTCTGCTAAAGATTCTCTCTCCCTGCCCTTCCTCTTACTCATGTTCTCTCTCTCTTTTTTCTAAAATAAATCAATCTTTTTAAAAAATTAAAAAATAGAAATAACCTATCTATTCAAAAATAGATCTAGATAAGAATCATATATTACTATGAAATCATAATTTTCACATATTTACGTAAGGCTAGCTGTCTCTGGTAGCTTTAAGCAATGTGTATTTATAGTAGAGGTTATTCAGGTAGTCACGCACAACATTGTGGACTATTTGAAAACCGTCAGTGCATAAGCTAGGACTTGGAATGTAGGTACTAAATCTCCCTAAATCTCCCCTAAAAGGTGCTAAGTGAAGGATAAGTGAATAAAAGGTAATGACCATTCTGGCTTACTCCTAAGGAATAGCTTATATTGGTGCCATATGGATTCATGTAAGACATGTGTCTATTTTTTCTAGGAAGTTGTGCGGTTCTTAGATACCAAACATCAAGAACACTATCAAGTCTACAATCTATGCAGTATGTACATGGCCAGATATTTTGCTACTATTGATATGAAACAGATCACTACATATAAGATGATTCAGTCTTCACATTTCATTTAATCATAAGTATTTGGTGGGTGATGGGAAGTGAGTTTAAAAATCTCCATCTTGCATTGGTTCTGTTTTGTAGGGGAAAAAATATCTCAATAGTATAAATGCCCTGTGGGGGAGACAGGAAGCTTAAATTGAGGCAGAGCCATTTTGTGTAGAATCTGCTCTCGTGGTGTTAGGTTTAGGAAAATACTTCTGTTTTCCCTGCTGGCTTGTGTTTTGGAAACACTAGGAGTGGGGTGTGAGGAGAGCAAAACCCAAATGAAAAAAATCCAAATAGTCAATAAACAAGGGAAAATATGCTCAAAAACAAAACCTGTAGAAAAAAGACTATATCCCCACTTAGTATTCTGTCTTGTCTTTTCCTCCTCCTGTATACTAAACAGACATTTTCAGGAGGCAAGCATTCTGGTTGGCCACATTTACGCCACATTTACTTCTGCTCTGTGGTAATATGTGGTAATATGATGAGTAACCTACTAGAAAATTAAAAGTAAGGCTTGTTAAGTCCAAATAAGTTGGGTTACTCAAGATGGACAAACCACTGCTATCTCTGTTTTTCAGACCCTTAATATTCCTAAAAGCAACAAGAGCCAGTAAGAAAGCTCCTCTTAATGGTGGATAAGGGGGACACCTGGGTGGCTCACTTGGTTAAGCATCTGCCTTTTGCTCAGGTCATGATCCCAGATTCCTGGGATCGAGTCCCGAATCTGGCTCCCTGCTCAATGAGGAGCCTGTTTCTCCCTCTCCCTCTGCTACTCCCCCAGCTTGTGCATGCTCTCTCTCTCTCCCGCTCTCTGACAAATAAATAAATAAAATCTTTTTAAAAAATTAAGGTGGATAAGGCATTTATAATAAAAACTATAACTTCTTCATAACTTGATCATTTACTGTGTTTATTAGGCATAGTTATCTGACCTATGTATTATTTATTTTAGGTGAAAGAGCTTATAATCCCAAGTACTTCCATGACAGGGTCCAGCGAATCAAGATTGATGATCACAATGTCCCCAGTCTAAGGTAAATTTCATGCCAAGATGGCTGTGAAAAGAAAGCTAAATATACTGGGCTTGATTTTTTGAATGAATTTTAATTCAACTAAAAATTTTACATTTGAAATCAGTGAGATGGTGGCATTCGCCAAGGAAGTGGATGAGTGGATGTCTCAAGATGACAAAAACATCGTAGTGATTCACTGTAAGGGAGGCAAAGGTAAAAATATTTTTTTAATTTTTCTTTTTCTAAATAAATATTAATACATTAAAGTACAAGAATAAGGTACATACTGTTATTAGTATTAATAGTTGTTAAAATTTTGGAAGGGGTTCGCCTAGGTGGCTCAATGGTTAAGCATCTGACTCCTGGCTTCAGCTAAGGTCATGATCTCAGGGTAGGGATATCAAGTCCTTCAGCAGGCTCTGCACTCAGCATAGAGTCTGCTTAAGTTTCTCTCTTCCTCTGCCCTTCTGCTCCCCACCCTGCTCTCTCTTACTCTTTCTCTCAAATCTCTCAAATCAATGAATACATTTTTTAAAAAAATAGTTAACATTTTTTGATGTTCACTCTAAAACTAATGGAAGGGAAGGAAAGGAAGTGGGGGGTGGAAGGTAAATACTAAAGGGAAGAAAATAGGAATAACAAAACTAAGAAAGATTGAGCATATTTTTTTTGTTTATTGACTACTTGAGTTTCTTCATTTTTGATTTGCAAAAATATCTATGAAAGTAAAAATGTTTAATTTTAAAAACTGTCAGAGCACCGTTTTTTAAATTTTTTAATAAACATATGTGTTTTTATCCCCAGGGGTATAGGTCTGAGACTTACCAGGTTTACACATTTCACAGTACTCATCATAGCACATACCCTCCCCAATGTCCATATCCCCACCACCCTATCCCGTCCCCGCTCCCCCCAGCAACCCTCAGATGTTTTTTGAGATTGAGTTTTTTATGGTTTGTCTCCCTCCCGATCCCATCTTCTTTCATTTTTTCTTTTCCTATGTCCCCAAACCCCCATGTTGCATCTCCACTTCCTCATATCAGGGAGATCATATGATAGTTGTCTTTCTCCAACTGACTTATTTCACTAAGCATAATACCCTCTAGTTCCATCCATGTTGTCACAAATGGCAAGATTTCATTTCTTTTGATGGCTGCATAGTATTCCATTGTATATATATACCACCTCTTCTTTATCCATTCTTTTGTTGATGGACATCTGGGTTCTTGCCATAGTTTGGCTATTGTGGACATTGTTGCCATAAACACTCGGGTGCACGTGCCCCTTTGGAGCACCACGTTTGTATCTTTATGATATATATCCATCAGTGCAATCACTGGGTCATAGGGTAGCTCCATTTTCAGTTTTTTGAGGAACCTCCACAAAGTTTTCCAGAGTGGCTGCACCAGCTTGAATTCCCACAAGCAGTGTAGGAGGGTTCCCCTTTCTCCACATCCTCGCCAGCATCTGTCATTTCCTGACTTGTTAATCTTAGCCATTCTGACTGGTGTGAGGTGATATCTCATTGTGGTTTTGATTTGTATTTCCCTGATGCTGAGAGATGTGGAGCACTTTTTTCATGTGTCTGCTGGCCACCTGGGATGTCTTCTTTGCAGAAATGTCTGTTCATGTCCTCTGCCCATTTCTTGATTGGATTATTTGTTCTTTGGGTGTTGAGTTTGCTAAGCTCTTTATAGATTTTGGATACTAGCCCTTTATCTGATATGTCATTTGCAAATATCTTCTCCCATTCTGTCAGTTGTCTTTTGGTTTTGTGAACTGTTTCCTTTGCTGTGCAAAAGCTTTTGATCTTGATGAAATCCCAGTAGTTCATTTTTGCCCTTGCTTCCCTTGCCTTTGGCGATGTTCCTAGGAAGAAGTTGCTGCGGCTGAGGTCAAAGAGGTTGCTGCCTGTGTTCTCCTCAAGGATTTGGATGGATTCCATTCTCACATTGAGGTCCTTCATCCATTTTGAGTCTGTTTTCATGTGTGGTGTAAGGAAGTGGTCCAATTTTATTTTTCTGCATGTGGCTGTCCAGTTTTCCCAGCACCATTTGTTGAAGAGGCTGTCTTTTTTCCATTGGACATTCTTTCCTGCTTTGTCAAATATTAGTTGGCCATAGAGTTGAGGGTCTATTTCTGGGCTCTCTATTCTGTTCCATTGATCTATGTGTCTGTTTTTGTGCCAGTACCATACTGTCTTGATGATGACAACTTTGTAATAGAGCTTGAAGTCTGGAATTGTGATGCCACCATCTTTGGCTTTCTTTTTCAATATTCCTTTGGCTATTTGAGGTCTTTTCTGGTTCAATATAAATTTTAAGATTATTTGTTCTATTTCTTTGAAAAAAATGGATGGGATTTTGGTAGGGATTGCATTAAATGTATAGATTGCTTTAGGGAGAATAAACATTTTCACAATATTTGTTCTTCCAATCCATGAGCATAGAACATTTTTCCATTTCTTTGTGTCTTCCTCCATTTCTTTCATGAGTACTTCATAGTTTTCTGAGTACAGTTTCTTTGCCTCTTTGGTTAGGTTTATTCCTAGGCATCTTACGGTTTTGGGTGCAATTGTAAATGAGATTGACCCCTTAATTTCTCTTTCTTCTGTCTTGGTGTAGAGAAATGCAACTGATTTCTGTGCATTGATTTTATATCCTGACATTTTACTGAATTCCTGTACAAGTTCTAGCAGATTTGGAGTAGAGTCTTTTGGGGTTTCCACATAAAGTATCATATCATCTGCAAAGAGTGATAGTTTAACAACTTCTTTGCCAATTTGGATGCCTGTAATTTCTTTTTGTTGTCTGATTTCTGAGGCTAGGACTTCTAGTGCTATGTTGAATAGCAGTGGTGATAATGGACATCCCTTCCATGTTCTTGACCTTAGCGGAAAAGCTCTCAGTTTTTCTCCATTGAGAGTGATATTTGCTGTGGGTTTTTCATAGATGGCTCTGATGATATTGAGGTATGTACCCTCTATGACTACACTGTGAAGAGTTTTGGTCAAGAAAGGATACTATACTTTGTCAAATGCTTTTTCAGCATCTATAAAAGTTGGGTATTCTTCCTGTCTGATGAGGCATAATATTCCTTTATATATATGAACCATATCTTCTTTATCCATTCATCTGTTGAAAGGCATCTTGGTTCTTTCCACAGTTTGGTGACTGTGACCATTGCTGCTATGAACATTGGGGTACAGATGGCCCTTCTTTTCACTCCATTTGTATCTTTGGGGTAAATACCCAGTAGTGCAATTGCAGGTCATAGGGTAGCTCTATTTTTAATTTCTTAAGGAATCTCTACACTGTTTTCCAAAGGCTTATGTTTTACATTAAGATAAATGACTGAAGGTAATTCTGTATCTTTTTATGCTTCCCTGCTGTACTTGACTTGATTGGATGATAGGATATGTACTGTGTCTGTAACTGTACACAGCCACAAAGACACGGAATCTGCAAAAATGTTTTTCAGATGGGAAAATACCAGTTATAGAGACCCACGGATGGCCTCCAGACAGAACTGAAATGTTAACAGTCTTTACCACTGAGAGGAGGGTTGGTAATAGTCAGGATTTCCTTTAGCAAGACACCTTTATGTATCACAGCGTGAGGTGGTAGAAAGTCTTTTTTGGAAGTACTTGGCTTAGAATGTTTTCAAAACTATGGGTTGTAAAATAAGTTTAGTTGTTCATTGAAAAAAAAATAGAATAAGAAGTAGTATATATCTAAAATTAAAAGGGTAAGCTTGAAATTACACAAAGTAAGTTCAGCATACACTGGCTAAGAAAAAGCTACAGATAAGTGTAGAAATAAAAGACACAGTGTATTTTTTAAATCAAATTTTGTATAGCAGGGCAAAAATATAATTTAGAGTAAAACATAAATTTTGAGGATGAAATAACATGAAATCAAGGGTTTGCTTTAAAATGCTATAGGGAGTGCCTGGGTCACTCAGTTGGTTAAGTGTCTAACTCTTGATCTCAGCTCAGATCTGGATCTCAGGGTCATGGGTTCAAGCCCTCCACTGGGCTCTGTGCTGGGTGTGGAGCATACTTACAAAAAGTTTAAAAAATGAAATGCTGTGGAAGAAGAGAGGAAGAAAAACATGGAAGGAAGGAAGAGGAGCGAAACAAGGACAACAATATAATATACTGTGGGAAACAGATACATGGGGTTTGTTTTACTGTTCTGTTTACTTTCATGTATGTTTCATAACACACTTAAAGACTCAAAAATAGAAGGAAAAAGTGGGTGTTATAAATGCTATGTCATGTTTTGGGTTCTGATCATGTTTTATCTCTTATAGGTACTTTTGTTTATGTTAGTTGGAAAAACAGGGTGTGTAATTAGTTCTTAACTGGTAAGTAGCTCTTTAGCTCTAGGATTCTAGAGGAGACCTCACTGGCTCTGCCCGTTACTGCAGTCCCCAGCAGCAGGGGTTCAAGAACAGTATACACGTGTGCACGTGCCTTTATGCACACGGGACAGAATTCTAGATACAACCTCAGAGCAATGAAACAGCTTTGGCTATTCCTGAATTGAAATCTTTTGAACAAGCACTTTCAGAGGGAAAGAAAATCGATCCCAATTTCTGACAGCATCTTTATACCAAGTACTGTCACAAACAGGTTCTTCATGGACTAACTTCTTTTCTTTTGCAGGAAGAACTGGAACGATGATTTGTGCCTACCTTATTGCCAGTGGAATATTTACAACTGCAGAGGTAGGAAAGATGTTACTACAGATGATCTTGTGCTGACTCAATCTGATAGTTCTGAAACCTCAGTGGTAGGATGTTAAGATGGTTCTTTGAGTCGTGGTACTTAATGAAGTTGTAATTAGAGATCCACTTATTAGAAAGCCTCGTTTTAATATGTCCTTGTTTATTTTTTTTTCCAAAATTTTCTTTACATTCCATTTAGTTAATATACCACATTTCCTAGTTTAATTTGCACTGGTTAGTAACTGACCTAGGTGCCTCTTTGGGACAGAGCTAGGGTGAGGTCAGTGAGAAACTCCCCTCAGGCACAAAATTTAAGGGAATGCCAAAATTAAGAGAAATAATCGAATGCAGTATGTTTTAAAATCAAGATTAATGGAAAAAAATCCATGATGTCTACAGTAATACCAACATTTTAAATAAACATAGGGTCTGTTAGGGACAGGATTAAAGGGGGGGTGTAAAGTCAAGCTGTCCAAGTGTAAAACAACTCCACAGTCATAATGCCTCCTACAGCTCAGTTGCTCCCAGCCCCATTCTTATGCCCCCAGTTAGGGGACGGTCTCCTTCCTCACAAGAATAATATCAAGATTGGTTTGGTAGATTCTCCCAAAGGACCTCCAACATCCTTAGAAACACTAGGTAGGTAAAAGGTACATTTTCCAATGCAGAACAAAATCTCTCCTTGTTGTTATTAACCTCTCATAGTCAATATCTATGGGATCTCTTGGAGACTGGGCCCTCTGAAAATTTCTGCAGAGACAGGGTGGGCTATTTCCAGTTCTTAAAGTGGGGTTCTCAGTCTTATTTCTGCCATGATTGTGCTGAGAAGTTTCCACTGAATGGACATGGCCAGCAACTCTGCTCCCCACTTGGCCAGTAGTCTGAGAAGAGAAACTTCTCACCCTCTGGTGCCCCACCCTCTGGTGCCACCATCTGCTTTATTCCTAATTTGAGACACACAGGTTAGGAAAATGGAGGCTCTTCCCCAGTGTTTTCCAAACTGGGTCCATAATCTATCAGTGAATTGTAAAGTCAACCTGTTGGGTTGTGACTAGCGTTTTTAAAAATAAAATGGACTAGATTCGAATAGAAAATATCAAAAGGTAAGTATTGATTTGTGAAACTTTGGTTTCAGTTGTATGTGAGTGCGTGTTTGTGCAAAAACCTTGACACGATATTTTTTTTGTTGTTAACTTTAGTTTGAGTAACCTCTGCCTAAAGGCTGCAGACTTAAGGAAATAATGTGCCCTTAGAACCTTTAAGAATGCCTTCCACAGGAAAAGAAAGTACATGTGAGCCATGACTGTGTTGCCCCCTTTTCCTAGGAGAGCCTTTATTATTTTGGAGAACGGCGAACAGATAAAAGCACCAGTACTAAATTTCAGGGAGTTGAAACCCCTTCTCAGGTAAGTTGTCATTCTTAAAAGGGGGGACCTTTGGGGGAGTTCAGCACCCATTATTTGGTTTCACTGTGCACTCTTCCTCTCGTGATCGGGCCACTCCACTCTGGTGCCTGTGACAGGCCTGGAACCCTCCCAGGACCAGAGAGCCATGTCTATGAGTACCCCCCTGCCACAGACACACACACCCTGCCCTGGGGAATCCTGCTCTCCATTTAACATTGGTCACGGCTTACAGAGTTCAAGAGTTGATTCCTTCCCAAAGTGGAAAGGTCTAATTTCTAAGATTCCAGACTCGAAGATTATGGAAAATCATTAGCCTTTGATTTCTCTCTGAGAGGAAATGAATCTTTCACAAACCCCTACTTGGGCCCATTCACCTCTTGCAGAATATCTCGTGTGTGTGTGTGTGTTTGTGTGTGTGTGTGTGTGTGTGTGTGTGTGTGAGAGAGAGAGAGAGAGAGAGAATCAAAGAAAGAGACAAGAGGGGGCTGCCGTATTTTGAAAGAAAAAGGGGAAATTAACATCTTACCAAACCTATTCTATTCCCAGACACTATTATATTTTGACATATATTATCTCATTTAATACTCAGAAAATCCATGTGAAATATATGCAGTTACCCTATTTTATCCTTTAAAAAATATTTTATGGTGAATAATTTCAAACATAAAAAGCTGAGACAATCCTATAATAAATCCCCTTATAGTCCTTGCACCACTTCAACCATCATTTTATCGTGTTGCGTTCATTCCCTCTCCACTCTCCTCACACGCACACACACACACACCCCTTCTCCACAGAACCCAGATGGCTGTGGAGGAAATCCCAGTCATCAGGTCATTTTATCTCACAAGTATTTTAGTGTGACATTCACATAGACTCTCAAGGGTAAAAATACCATGACACCATTGATCATATCTAAAAATATTATATCTTAAGGGGCACCTTGGTGGCTCAGTTGGTTAAGAATCTAACTCTTAATTTCAGCTCAAGGTCATAATCTCGGGTCATGAGATCAAGCCCTGCAATGGGCTCTACATTCAATGGGGAAGTCTGCTCGAGTTTCTCTCTCTCTTTACTTCCGCCCCTCTGTCCCTCTAAAACAAATAAATAAATCTTTAAAAAATAAAAATAAATAAAAATATCATACCTCGGGGCACCTGGGTGGCTCAGTGGGTTAAGGCCTCTGCCTTCGGCGCAGGTCATGGTCCCAGGTCTGGGATGGGGCCCTGCATCGGGCTCTCTGCTCAGCAGGGAACCTGCTTCCCTTCCTCTCTCTCTCTGCCTCTCTGCCTACTTGTGATCTCTGTCTGTCAGATGAATAAATAAAATCTTTAAAAAATATATACCTTAATGATACCTTAATAATACCCAATTTCTGGGGCGTATAGGTGGCTCAGTCAGTTAAGTTTGTCTTCAGCTTGGGTCATGACCCTGGGGCTCCCTGCTCACTGGGGAGACTGCTTCTCCCTCTCCTTCTGCTCCTCTCCATGCTCTTGGTCTCTCTAATGCACACACTCTCTCTCAAGTAAGTAAATAAAATCTTTAAAAAATACACTCAAGCTGGCCGCAGGGACAAGAGCATATGTATCTTCGTTAGAGGTGTGTGGAGCTCAAGTCCTTTCGTGATGAGGAGGCTACTCTCTGCCAGAGCACAAACCTTCCTTGAACTTAGTCACAGTTAAGCCTCCACCCCCAGACTGAGCTTTTCCACAGTCGTATTAACTACGTCTTGGTGAAATGTTGTAGCGCTTTCCCTGGGTCTGGTTAGGTGTCCTTTCAGTCGAAAGTGGCCTATAGGAGCAACATGTGGCTCCCTTCTTGTTCCTTCCCCACAGCACAGAGTTCAGAACTTTTCTTCTAAGGGAGATATTCAGTCATGAGGCAGCAAACATAAGCATGCCTAGTCATATAATGGCATTCAGTAAATGTTTCTTTAATTAATGATTCTCCCTAATTCTATGATTCTCCCTAATTAATGATTCTCCCTAAATTCTATGTAAAAATAAAAACAAAAACAAAATCAGGAATGCTGAGGTTAGACTTTTCACCTCCACTTAAATTGAGTCTTCTGTTGTTTTGCAGAATAGATACGTTGGATATTTTGCAGATGTGAAAAATATCTACAACATGACTCTCCCTCCAAGAAAAACACTCAAGATTAAAAAAATCATTATTCATTCAATTCATGGTAAGTGATTTATGTGTCATTGACGAGTTGGCCAGGAGGGCAATGTTCTGACTCTTGAGGCGTGGGATGGTTGCTCCCATGTGTGTACCAACAATCCCAACTCATGGCTATCCTTTTATGCATCCTCACGTGTAACCCCTTCTGGTGGAAGAGCCCAGAAGCCCTTAGATGTCCTCTCTTCACCAGTTTGTAGGGGCTCCATCCCCTTCTGTCTTCTATTCCCACTGCTGTCTTGGCTTCAGCCCAGGGTGGGCTTTTAAGAATAGAACCTCTGATGGAGAAGAGCGGAAGGGCTCATGAGCCCTGGAGACCACCTCTCCCTCATGTCCACCTCTAGTTCAGGGTTCCTCTGGCAGCCCTGTATCATTTGCTCACATGAGCCTTTCAGAAACCTTCTTTTCCCTCTCATCATCCTGGTCTCTCCCTCTCCCCTCCCTCCTGCACCCTTAGTCCCCTCATCCCCAGCAACTCGAGATGTCTTGATATGTCTTAAAAACACAAAGGTGGGGCGCCTGGGTGGCTCAGTGGGTTAAGCCACTGCCTTAGGCTCAGGTCATGATCTCAGGGTCCTGGGATAGAGTCCTGCATCGGGCTCTCTGCTCGGCAGGGAGCCTGCTTCCCTCTCTCTCTCTCTCTCTCTTTGCCTGCCTCTCCATCTACTTATGATCTCTCTCTGTCAAATAAATAAAATCTTAAAAAAAAAATACACAAAGGTGTCTTCAATACCCAAACAACAAATGAAATTTGTTGCCACAAATTCTCTTTAGAAATAACTACCAAGTGCCTGCTTTGGGCAAGCCCCCTGCTAGTGTTTCTCTGCCCTCAGGAAGGAGAGGAATGAGTGCGCATGGATATAATGAGCTGACCACAGTGTTGGGGCACACAGACTGGACCCTGCCAGCTGAGGGTCAAGGTCAAGGATAGCTTCCTAAGGAGCACCACCCAGGTCTTCCTTACTGGAATCTACGTAAACACAGAAAGGGGGTTGGGAGAAACCTAGGGTAGGGGCGGTGGCAGGGGCAGGGGGCGTCTTTCAGCCTCCTAGCTTCTATTAGTTATTACCAGGAGTAAAAATCCTGATCAATTTTAAAAGAGCTGACTGTTCTCCTGCTTCAAGAATGTCAGGAGAGAGACTGGGATTTTCCATCATGTAGGGAGGCAGGAAAATTAGATCTTCCATCTCTGGGACTTAAGAAATGAAGGGGAAGGGGAGGGGGAGAACCATCCTCAAGTCTTTAATTCTCCATCAACCACCCGACTTCCTGACCAGCTCACAGGGCATGTGGCAGAACAGGGCCACCTCAGTGGGGGTGGGCTGGGGCTTCACTCTCACTGCCCAAGGTGCAGCAGGGAGTGATGCTCTGACTCCCCAAAGTTAAACCATGGCCTGTGCAGAGGTGCCGGGTCCCTTATGAGTAGTATGGTGCCAGAGCACTGGTATCCATCCCAACAGGCTTATATTTTTAGCCCTCTGGGGAGTCCCAAAAAATAAGAGCTAGATATATATATGTTTTAACATTTCATCCAATTATTCAGAAATAAAAGAATCCTTTAAATAAATATATAAACTGCACAATTAAAAAAAATTACAGTTAAAATATAAAATGTTTTCAAATTATTTCTATATCCCTTCCTCCCCACCACACACACAGAGGTGGTGGTGAGGAGTTTTAATGGATTACCACAATCAGATTGCATCAGTTTCTGGCTTGTGAAAACAATGTCAACCCAGGAGCATTATTTCTGTGGGAAATTTTGTCTAGGTTTCCAAAGAAGCATTGTGCAGGCAGACCCTTGAAACACGGCCCATTCAGGCAGAAGAGTGCCTGTGTATAAAAATTAGCAACTGTTGGTGAAAAGGCTTTGTAGACTGCAAAGTCCTCTAGAGAGTCCATTATGACCATTTCCTTGGCTGTGTGTGAATTAGGAGGGAGAGGGTTGTCGTGGGTCCTAATGGCTGACCTCACTCAGAATTCCAGGTGTTGCCATACCTCCCCAGGCAGAGCCAGGCTTGTCCAACTGGTGTCAGAAGGTAGGGGACAGCAATGTCTTGCTCTGTTCCCTTCCCACATTTAGTGGGGTCCTGAAAAAAGAGTCGACCACTTTATTCTAGACCAGGAAAAGCAACATGGTTAGCCACTGGAGCAGTTTCTCCCACTGAGAAATATAAATGCAACCATAAAACCAACTCAGTGGTAGGAGAGCCAGAATTGCGTCTGAGTGTATACTCTGCTTCAGTTTCTTCTTTGTTAACAATGAGACCAATGATATCTATACAGACCCCCGTGAGTATTAACCGTTCCAGACAGACAAATAGGCATTTGGTCCAGTGGAATTTTAATGTATTTTTCTAACATGAATAGTGAGAATGGGAATTGTTTCTCAAAACTCTAAGCTTAAAAAAGTTTTTAATAAGTTCTAGAATTTCATATGTTTCTCAGTCTGATGTTTTACCCTAAGACTGTGACTTCTCTGCTAATATTTTAAATTTTATATAAACTGCAGAAACATTGTTTAGTTAAAACTGGAAGGTGCAGAGATGGAGAACAGAGGAGCTAACCCAAATGGATAAGTACTACAGGGGAAAACTGGGAGACGGTTTCATGGGTTTGGTTTGCTAGACTAAGGCTAACAAATAGATTCTAAAAGTCCAGTTTGAGATGCCTCATGGAGACTTCCAGACAAAGTTGTAATCTTAGCAGCTGTTCAGTACCATGTGGGTCCAGACTTCAGAGCCAACTTAAGAAGGGCTACATGGTAAGTTACCAGTCTTTCTGCACCCATGTAAATAATCAGGCCAAAGCTAATGACACCAGCATTTTTCTTTTTGTATGTATATATTTTACTTATTATCCTCTTATCGCATTGTTAGCTTGCCCAACAAACTGTACCCTCTAGGCTAAGAAGTTCTGTTAGCCTTTGGGGTTGGACACTCTTGGTGCCCCATAAAGATCCCATTGGATCCCTTCCACCAGCTCTGTGATCCCACCCCCTTTAATCCTTGGAGAATTACTACTGGAGCCAACTCATTTATTTAGAGCCCCAAATCCCTGAGAGTGTCACCATCCTGTTTGGCAGCCCATACACAATGACTAGCAGCTGTACAAAAACTCAACTCCTTTGCTCCAAAGTGTGACAAACTCTGCAGTATAATTTACACCAAAGAATTCCCCATGGATCAAGCTGAATCTGCTGAATCCCACCCTTCCTTGGCTCTTATGAAGAAATTCCTCCTAGGAGCACTTCCTTCATAAATCACTAGTACCCGGAGTGTTGGTTTAGGGTCCACTTCCGGGAGAACTCAACCTGTGATCATCCATTTACTTATACTGAGGTGTAGTATTTATAACACTGTATTTACTTGGTCTCTGTCAGGTGATATACTGTGTTGCAAATTGCATGAGGACAGAGACCATTATTCATTCGTCTTTGAATCCCCCAGATCATGACACACATTTGGAGCTCAGTAGATCTCTGTGAAGTTGACTTGAACGAAAATGTCTCTGGCATGTTTCATCACACCTGTCAAGACCCCCTCATCCACTTCTCTGATTTTATTCCCCACCTCTCTATCTGTTCATAAATCAGCTCTAGCAACAGTGGCTTTTTTCCTCTTTTGTTGTTGTTGTCACTCTTTTATAGTAATGATTCTTGGACTTCCACACGTTGTCTCTCCTTTACTTTTATAAACATTTTCTCTATTGAAATATACTTGACACAAAATATTACATTCATTTTAGGGGTGCCTGAGTGGCTTAGTTGGTTAAGCCTCTGTCGTTGGCTCAGGTCATGATCTCAGGGTCCTGGATGGAGCCCCACATCCGGCTCTTGGCTTAGCAGAGAACCTGCTTCCCCCCCTCTCTCTGCCTGCCTCTCTGCCTACTTGTGATCTCTGTCAAATAAATAAAATCTTTTTAAAAAATGTTACATTCATTTTAGATACATAAACTAGTGATTCGACAAGTCTATACATTATGTTATGCTCACAAGTGTAGCTACCATCCCTCACCATACAACACTATTAGAGTGTCACTCACTATGTTTCCTATGCTGTACCTTTTATCCCCCAAGACTTACTCATTCCATGACTGAAGCCTAGATCTCCCATCTCCTTCACCTGTTTTGTGCCTCTCCCCACCTGCCTCCCCTCTGGCAACCATCAAGTCTTTTTTCTGTATTTACAGGTCTGGTTCTACTTTTTGTCCGTTCGTTCATTTTTGTTTATTTTTTAGATTCCACATATAAGGAAAACTACTTTTTGTATTTGTCCTTTTCTGGTCTGGCTTATTTCACTTAGCATAATACCCTGTAGGTCCATCCATGTTGTCACAAGTGGCAAAATCTCATTCTTTTTATGGGCGAATAATATTCCACTCTATGTATACATACACACCACCTCTTTATTCATCTATCAATGGACACTTGACTACTTCCACGTCTTGGCTATTGTAAGTAAAGCTGCAGTAGACATAGAGGTGCAAGCACTGTGGGCAATACTATAGTTTCCTCACGAAATTAAAAGTAGAATTACCATATGACCCAGTAATTCCACTACTGGGTATTTACCCAATGAATATGGAAACACTAATTTCAAAAGCTACATATACCCTTTATGTTTATTGCAGCATTATTTACTATAGCCAGTATATGGAAGGAACTCAAGTGTCCACCAATGGATAAATGCATAAAGAGAAGGTGCATATACACATATGTATAATGGAATATTAGTCATAAAAAAAGAATGAGGGGGGCACCTGGGTGGCTCAGTTGGTTGAGCAACTGCCTTCAGCTCAGGTCATGATCCCGGACTTCCAGGATCGAGTCCCGCATCCGGCTCCCAGCTCCTTGGGGAGTCTGCTTCTCCCTCTGACCTTCTCCTCTCTCATGCTCTCTCTCACTCATTCTTCCTCAAATAAATAAATAAAATCTTTAAAAAAAAAAAAAAATGAGGGGCGCCTGGGTGGCTCAGTGGGTTAAGCCGCTGCCCTCGGCTCAGGTCATGATCTCAGGGTCCTGGGATCCAGTCCCGCATCAGGGTCTCTGCTCAGCAGGGAGCCTGCTTCCCTTCCTCTCTCTCTGCCTGCCTCTCTGCCTACTTGTGATCTCTCTCCGTCAAATAAATAAATAAAATCTTTAAAAAAAAAAAAAGAATGAAATCTTGTCTTTTGAACAACATGAATGGACCTAGAGGGTATATTGTTAAATGCATAAGTCAATCAGAGAAAAACAAGTACCATATGATTTCATTCACGTATGTAATTTAAGAAACAACAAAGAAAAAGACAAAAAACTAGAGTCTTAAATACAGAGAACAAACTAGTTGCCAGAAGGTAAGTGGGGTAGGGGATTGGTGAAATAGATAAAGATGATTAATAGTATACTGACCTTGATTGTATAGAATTGTTGAATCCTTATAGTGTACACTTGAAACTAATACAGCACTTACATTATTTATGCTCAAGTAAATAAATAACATGCCCAGAGTTGAGCCCTGCTGGTCCTCAAAACCTATTAATCCCCAATAGTTTTCAAAGCCAAATGTTACGGGGACTTGTCTTCTCAGCACAGGTCTCCTGTGCCTGCTCTGTGGTCTGAGCCTCTTGCTTCTCCATGCTTCGGGTT
This sequence comes from Lutra lutra, assembly GCF_902655055.1. Lineage (NCBI taxonomy): Eukaryota > Metazoa > Chordata > Mammalia > Carnivora > Mustelidae > Lutra > Lutra lutra. Next base: position 137,570,367 of record NC_062280.1, read on the forward strand.
CCCTCCTCTTCATGGATAGTCTTACCGGGGGGTTGGTTCTTAACTGTGTCTTCACCTCACCTACCTTTTCAATGTGGCCTCCTCTCTACTGTGGAAAGTCTGTTCTGCCAGTCTTTGGGTCCTTTTCAGACTTTGTTGCATTGATGTGGCTGTTATCTTGGTGTGTGTGTAGGGGACAAGGTTAGCACAAGATCCTCCTACTCTGCCATCTTCCCAGCAACAAAAAAAACAACCATCATATAACTTTTATCCTCCTCTTGCTAATGTGGTGTACCATGTTGACTGATTTGAAAATATTGAACCATGCTTGCATTCCCAAAATAAATCCCACTGATCATGGCAAACGATCTTTTTATTGTTGAATGTACTTTGCTAATATTTTGTTGAGGATTTTTATATCTATCTAAGTTCATGGGGAATATTGGCCTGTAGTTTTATTTATTTGTTTGTTTCTTTAATTGTAACTTTAGTCTGGTCTTGGTATGGGTAATGCTGACCTTATAGAATATATTTGGAAGTTTTCCTTCACCTTCTATTTTTTGGGATAGTTTCAGGAGAATAGGTATTAACACTTCTTTAAATGTGTAGCAGAATTCACCTGTGATTCTATCTGGTCCTGAGCTTTAGTTTGTTGGGAGTTATTTGATGACTGATTCCATTTCATTACTAATTGGTGTGTTCAGATTTCCCTATTTCTTTGTGACTCAGTGTTAGAGACACCAGCCTTCTTTTGGAGTAAGAATAATCTTCCTTTGAGGTTGTTAAGATCAAGAGAGAAGGGGGATGGGGAGACTGTCTGAAAAAAGGGTGAAAGAATTTGCAGTGAGCAGTATTTTGACTTGTACACCCTTCTGGGATTATCTCTACCTCTCATGGTCTTTAAGCTCTTTATAACTCTAAGTTGTAGAAAAGTAATAGTACTGTAAATAATTTTTGTACGTAAAAATACAAATCAGTTGTATCTAGTGGAAAGCAATTGAATAAACCATTTTTTAGGATTTTATGTATTTATTTATTTGGGAGAGAGAGAATGAGAGAGAGAGAGAGAGCATGAGAGGGGGAAGGTCAGAGAGAGAAGCAGACTCCCCGCTGAGCAGGGAGCCTGAAGCAGTACTCAATCCCTGGACTCCGGGATCATGACCTGATCCAAAGGCAGTCACTTAACCAACTGAGCCACCCAGGCGCCCAGGCGACGGATTAGGCCATTTTGTATCTGTTTATGAACTCATGTCATCAATCTTTATTTCCCTATAGATGCGCAATATTTTTTTTAATTGAAGTATAACATGTTAGTTTATATTAGCTCCAGGTGTACAATATAATGATTCAGTAATTTTACACAGTACTCAGTGTTCATCAAGATAAGTATATTATCATCAAAATAAGTATACTCTAATGGGCACCTGGGTGACTCAGTCTGCTAAGTGCCTGCCTTTGGCTCAGGTCGTGATCCCAAAGTCCTGGGATAGAGCCCTGTGTCAGGTTCCCTGCTCAGCAGGGAGCCTACTTCTCCGACTGCCTCTCCCTTGCTCATGCTTTTTTTCTGTCTCTCTCAAATCAATAAATAAAATCTTAAAAAAGAATTTATGGACATTGAGGAGGGTATGTGCTATGGCAAGTGCTGTGAATCGTGTAAGACTGATAATTCACAAACCTGTGCCCCTGAAACAAATCATACATTATATGTTAATTTTAAAAATGATAAGCGTACTCTTTATTCCCCTTTATTTCACGCATCCCCCTACCCACCTCCCTTATGGCAGCCATCAGTTTGTTCTCTGTATTGAAGAGTCTGATTTTTTGTCTCCCTTTTTCCTTTCATTTATATTTTTAAATTCCACATGAGTGAAATATATTTGTTTCTCTGTTTCACTTAGCATCCCTATAGGTCCATCCACACTGTTGCAAATGGCAAGATTTCATTTTTTTTTTAATTACAGCTGAGCAACATTCCATTGTGTGTCTGTATACCTATATAAATACATCTTCACTACATTTTCCTTACCTATTAGTCTATCAGTACACACTTGGATTGCCTCCATGTACTGGCTATGGCAAATAATGCTGCAGTAAACATAAGGGTGTATATAGCTCTTCAAATTGGTGCTTACTATTCTTTGGGTAAATACCTAGTAGCAAAATTACTGGACTATACAGTAATTCTCTTTCTAATTTTGTGAGGAAACTCCACACTGTTTTCCACAGTGGCTTGTAGTTTACTTTGAATCAGCTGTAACATTTTACTGGTTTTTTATTGATGAGTCAAATAAGATTTTTGACATGTATTTAAAAAATACAAGGCACAGGACAGTGCTGTGGTATGCAATAATTCCTGTAACACAGAAGTGGGGAATAATATGTATTCATATTTGTGCTTGCATACATATATAAAAATACTCTGGGAGAGTATTCATATTTGATTATATGTTCCTAAAAATATTCTCCATTTGGAGCTGGACAAATAAACAGGTGGGAGGAGTGAGCCAGACTCCTCACCTCATGTCTTTTTTTTTTTTACCTTTTATATTATAGTAATATGCTTTATTTTAAAAGGTTTAAATGTGTGGGAATTAAGCTTGTAAATCAGTGCCCTTTCCTGTCATTGGTAAGTATTTGAATTAATTTAGTTCTACATTTTCACTAATTTCTGGTGAACATCAGTTCTGCAAAGGAGTTCTGCAACTGGAATGGGATGGGATGGGATGGAGGAAGTAAGGCTCAGACATGATGATGCTTAATGCAAATTAATAATGTGTTCATATGATGCAAATACAATCTGAACATCAAGAATGATTAACAGGGGCACCTGGGTGGCTCAGTGGGTTAAAGCCTCTGCCATTGGCTCAGGTCATGGTCCCAGAGTTCTGGGATCGAGCCCCTCATCGGGCTCTCTGCTCAGAGGGAAGCCTGCTTCCTCCTCTCTCTCTGCCTGCCTCTCTGCCTACTTGTGATCTCTGTCAAATAAATAAATAAAATCTTACATATTACTCTGTTAGAATATTTTTTAGTTCTGTACCTTTACTTCTATGCATATTTGTGACATTCCTGGTTAAAAGAAAAGCAGTTAGAATTGAAGGCTTGAGAAACCAGCCTTTAAGAACTACTAAAAAAGGGGTCATCTGAATCGAATCGAGAGCAAGAAACCATTTGTCTATAGATGTTTCGTCAATGCCACCGGAATGTTTGGATGCAGCTGTCTAATATCTAACTCCAGATGAGGGTCAGAGGAAATTAGACTGTTTGAGACCCATTGTCGGATGTCTGAAGCAAGCAACACATTAGCAGCAAAGGTGGCAAGTTACCTGATTTTTTTTCCAGAAAGGTGAAGAGATGAAATTCTGTCTCAGAAGCTAAACTATATGTCTTTTTTTCCCCCTCCAGCCTTATAAATTGTGCTTTAGGAGACAAAGTTGGGCTTAAAGCTTTGTCTTTTATAGACGGAATCCAAGCAAGACCCAAATGATTCACTGCTGACACACTGTTAGCTGTCATGATTTTCTCTTTAATCCATAATGTTAATCGGTGAGACATTTTGCTCTTTGTTCTAACGAGCCTAACTTTATTTCCTTCAGGTGTTGGAAAAGGCAATGGGAGTGATCTAGAAATACAAATAACTATGCAGAGCCAGATCATCTTTTCCTGTTCTGCTTCCAAAAACTGTCGGGTAAGAGATAGCATGCAAACTGGAAATTCTGGTGTTTGTTTCAAATCTCAATGCCAAACCAGCATGTTAAGTGTTAGCAGCGTCCCAAGTGACTCTACCTCCGATGTCCTATGGGACTGCACTGTGAGAAGTAACGCGAGAGTGGCTGGAAGGGGACCTATATACCTCTTTCCCCTAGGCGATGGGACCTGGTAGTCTGTTTTCTTAAATGTTGAAGTGCCTTGGACTACCCTAAAGCAACAAGAAGCTTTCCCGGGTCTTAAGAGATATAAACCCTCCAAATTCTCTCTCCAGGTTTGTGTCTCTTCTCCTATCGCTCCACCACATCCACTCCTTCCCCTTGCGCCACAGAAGGCGCGCACCGGACCTGATCCTTGACTTCTGTTCTTATCTCTGCACACACTCTACTCTTGGTTCTGCTCATCCATTCCCCTGCTGTAAACTATTTTTTTGTCTCTTCCATCCGCTCTGCACAGGCTTATGAGTACCCCCCACGAGGTAGGTGCAGGACACCTCCTAGACAGCTTCTGCCCCAACGACAGAACGGTGTGTGTCAATCCAGATTTGTCAGATGAGCTTTTCCAACGCTTCTGCAAATGACACCAGAATTCTCTCACTGAGGCCTCACAATGTAGAATCCTTGAGTCTCTCCTGGCCGTGCCCCCACATCCAGCCACCACTTCCTATTGATTTTACCTTTGGAATCTCTCCTCACTCTCTCCGTTCCTTTCTGTTCCCATCGTCACGGCCCAGTCCAGCACCTCATTTGCTCATGCCTGGATTCCTACCGTGGTCTCCCTACCTCTCCCTTCTCTTCATGCTATACAGTGTCGAGAGACCGGCAACATGCAAGTATTTCTCTGCTCCTACTTGAAAAGCAGTAAGTAGAGCAGAAAAAGAATGCACTCTGTGCCTGTAGGCAAAGGCAGTCAGTATCTTTGGCTCAGTATGTCTGCAAAATAAAGATCACATCTCCAGGGTTGTGAGGATTAGGTGAGATAATATATGTGAAGTTGCTTTGTGAGCTATAATCGCTAACTGTTGTGATAACCGTCAGGCCACTTTGTCACAGAGGAACTGTCCCGCCCCCACGCTTCCACAATTTTTATTTCCTGGCTCTTGAACCTTTAAGACATTTCCCTATCCTACCTGAGACCTGAGCTTATTTCCATCAGTACCTTGACCTGCAGACTCCATTCCAAGTAGACGGGGTGCCTTCTGGCCCTTGGGACACAACACTCTCATTTCTGTTTCATGTGTTCGATGCCTTTCCTCTCCCTCCCCCACACCACCCAGTCTGCGCAGCATTCTCTTTCAGTGCTCCTCGTGTCTACAAATCCTTCCACACACAACTCCTTTTCTGCTCCTCTGTGAAACTTTATCCTATGCTTCTCATTAAGCTCCCCAAAACATACAACCACACAGTCTTCATTATCCAGCTTGACATGTAATTCTTGCCATCCTACCATCGTTTCTTATGTCTGTAGCTCCCTGAAGCATCCCGAGTCTGCACCTTCTTTGGTATTTCGCACAGACTCTCCTTAGTGTGGGTACCACTATTATGCAAGGGCCAATCAGTAACAAAGAAATACTCAGTGTAGCCCCAAAGTCCTTCATTCCAGAAAAGTGGCCAATCTTTGGTCACTCCACCCAGTAGTTGGCTATGGACAAGGCCTATGACACCATCACAAACGCCTTTTTAATAAAACATGACCAGTTACATACTGTTTTTTGAATGTGAATGCCAGCTTTAAATCAGAGCTTCTTAGTGTGTCCCGGCATCTGTAGATCAAATAACACACGTTCAACAGTGACATTTAAATTCTGATGGAAAACGGAGTATTTCACTTTCCAGCAGTGCAGTACCACACCCTCCAAACAGGTTGGCCTTTTAAAAATGTAAACAGTATTGCAACTTAATAGAAATAATGATTCACATTTATTTCTATGTGTGACAACTGCACTCTGAGACCAAGTGTACTTGATAAATGCAGGAAGCCGCGATAAGCAAACTGAACTTCACCGTTTATCCACCCATTAGCTAGAATTACGGTTCTGAGTTCCATGTGATCATTCACAGATCCTCCATGATGCTGAAACAGACAGCGTGGCAATCCATCTGTCCAACTGCCCACCTCTGTATGACGACGTGAAAGTGCAGTTTTTCTCTTCTTCCGTGAGTCATCAGAACCAACTTATGCCAGTATTCTCGTCTGGCCTTTCGAATGACTCTGATTTAGGCTTTCCTTTACTACAATTCCTGGCAAGGAAAAGGATAGGAGAGGTCAACCCCTCGTCAAGGAGGGGGAGAAAAACAAGGCCAGTCTATAACAAAATTTTTTAAAAGAACATGAGAGTTTTGCTCATTTTTAAAAAAGATTTTATTTATTTGACAGAGAGATCACAAGTAGACGGGGGGCGGGGGGGGGAGCAGGCATCCCGCTGAGCAGGGAGCCCAATGTGGGGCTCAATCCCAGTACCCTGGGATCATGACCTGAGCGGAAGGCAGAGGCTTTAACCCACTGAGCCACCCAGGCACCCCTTGCTCATTTTTTCTAAATTCTATACAACTTGCCTATATTCCCAAATAAGGAAAAAACAAAGGTATGTTTACTGCAGAGTAGGGATCACACTTTTGTATCTTTAAAACACACTGCTCCCCATAGTTTATAAAGTACTTTAAAATGAGGGAGATAGGACTTTCCTTTGAACTGATAATTTGTGTTAAATGGTATTTTTTAAAATTTTATTTATTTGACACACAGAAATCACAACTAGGCAGAGAGGCAGGCAGAGAGAGGGGGGAAGCAGGCTCCCTGCTGAGCAGAGAGCCGGATGTGGGGCTCAATCCCAAGACCCTGAGATCATGACCTGAGCCGAAGGCAGAGGCTTTAACCCACTGAGCCACCCAGGTGCCCCTTATATAGTATTTTTAATCTAATATTTACCTTATGAAAAATGAGAATGTTTGCCCTTGTCATTACTCTGAACATGAGTGTGTAACTTCTGCTGAGAAGTCACAAAGTGTACAAGTGTTACTCTTTACATAACAAATTTCTAAGCCTCAGTAGTTTTGTTTTCCTATTAAAATCATCAAGCAGAACTGCCAACAACTAACAATGATGATCAAGTTAAAGTTTCTGCCCTCCTTCACCCCTGCTTGCTCCCTGTTATGGGAGAATCTGTTCAATTCTGAAATGGTATGTGTGTGGAAGCAAGTGACCTCGATTGTTCCCATAACAGACAACTACCCTTTGATCCCTGAAGCCAGTCTAAACACTCGCTCAGTCAGTGGTCCTAAGCAGGAGCTCCACTACAAGAAGTACTGGCCTGGGCAGTACTTTTAATTTTGTGATTTTCAAGGGCCAGGAGATGAAAACTCTCTCATGTGTGGGTATTCTTATCATTAATACTGACAGTCAATTATCAATGTAGCTGCTCCTTGTAGAAATGGATGAGGTCTTTGGACATAAACTGGCATCGGTCTCTGGTCAGCATAATGTAAACTAGGTTGGAGGACTATTGTCTAATTTATATAGAAAAAACTACATTTCCTTAAATTTTGATAGGAATGGCAAGAAAAAGCCATTTCTTAAAGTCTCCTTTGTGTTGTGAGCGGAAGGTTATAGAGGTTAAGTGCTGTGTGTCTAATGGCTCTAATTGTTTGACATATATAGAAAGGAAGGAAAGGAAGGAATTTTAATCCTTTTGGAATTAGTTTTTAGTATCATTTTTACTATGAAAATTAACTTTTTTTTTTTTTTAATTTTAGGATCTTCCCAAATATTACGACAACTGCCCATTTTTCTTTTGGTTCAATACATCTTTTTTACAAAATAACAGGTATGGCTCTGATACAATCTAGTAGAAATGGCTTAATCTCCAAGATCTGTGTAAGGCAGAAGGGCACTCCTACCCTCAATTTATAGAAACCAAGAAATCCTCAAGTCCTCTGTTCTTCATTATGTAAAATATAGGGCTATTCTTGAGAACCACTGTGGCAATATCCTCAAAGTCCATGCCATAGGACTGTGTCATAGGAGCTGAGATGGATGTATTCTAATCAGATCTAGGGTGTGATGATAAATCCCTCCCCTTGCTAATAGAGGAGTCTGCTCAGTTACCCTGACTAGGGCAGGTCCGCCGTGTGTGTTCATCTACTGATGACCGACCACCTACCACATTCTAGGCCAGAAAGGAAAGCATCCTCGAGGAAGGCTTTAGCTAGCTTCAAGGTGACTGACACACCTAGATCTAGGGCAGAAGTCAGAGGACACAGTACGCATTAGTGAAGGCAGCTTAAAAAAAAAAAAAAATCAAGTCTCCCATTTAAAAATGACATTCTAGTGACTAAACTGGAAAATCTTTTTTAAAAAATTAACTGAAGATTATTATTCCAGGGAAACTTCTTCCCTATCTGGAAATTCGTTCCTGAGTCTGGAAGTTCTCTAGAATTCTAGTTCTCTAGTACTTGAAGGAGGACTGAGTTAGTGGGAACAGTAGAAATAGCCGCTGAGGACTATGGGTCTTGCTTGCGGGGGACGAGAGCGCTCTCACAGACTGCAGGGAAAAGGGTATCGGGTGTCAGCAATAAAAACACAGCTCTGTCGGAGCCACACCGCTTATTTAGGCTTTGGTCTCCATGAGGGAGTTCCTTGGGACGGTGGGCTGCTGCAAGCTGTGGATACCACGGTTTGCGGAGATGGCGCGACCTCTCTACGAACTGCCTAAGGGAGGACTCACTATGGTAGAGTGGACAGCTGAGTCAGAAGGAGCATTTCGGGAATTACAAACAGCCTTACTGAGTGCCCCAACATTGGCCATCCCAGATGTTACCAAGCCCTTCCACTTGTGCCAACTGAGGCACAGGAGAGGGACTAAAACTAACCCTGGTTGGCCTTCTGTGCTTGAAACATGTTTCTTCTTTCCTAGGCTTTTCCTTCCACGAGATCAACTGGATAATCCCCATAAAAAGAAAACATGGAAAATTTACCGTCAGGAGTTTGCAGTCGAGCTATATTTTGATGAAGTCTGATACCGATCTAGTATAGTCCCCACAATAGATAGAATAGAATCATGTTCTCCACAATCCCTGCCACACATTTAGGTCTCCTAACCCTCCTTCCTTGCAGGTATACATATATTTACATTTATATACGTATATTTTTGACAAACCTTAAGTATATACAAAGTAAAAGGTTAGTGGTGCTTTTTCTTTCCTGAAGGAGGTATGCCAGGGTTGAGAGAACTACTGTTTCTGGGGACTGTGTGCCAAACTTAAGAGTTTGAAAAGAACTTTCATATCAAAATAACATTTAAAATGATTCCTCACAATACTGCGTGAGGTTCATTATGTATTTTTGGGCAAGTAGTCCCTGCTTTCACATTTGTAATGTCAGATTAAAAAGGTCATTTCTAAGCTATTTAACAAACCTCCGATTGGCACCAGAACAAGGTTTGAGCCCATAGGACTGTTCCTATAAGCAGTCCGCGCAGAGCTTGGGATACAAGCTTCGATCACACATGCAGTCCTTGGAGGACAAGAGAATCCGGGTAAGCACAAGCAGACGTTACAGTAGATTCTCTTTGTCACATCGCCGTGAAGTCAAAGGAAATGTCTGCCTAGAGAAATCTAGATTATTTTAAAATACACCCCCTGACACAGACTCTGCTCCCAGCCAACTTCATTTAAATTTAGGGAACTCTGTGAAGATCATCTTTTCACTATAAACACTGGTTAATCCAGTGTCCACAGGGAATCCTATTCTCTTCGTTGCTGGATGCTGTTTTATTCTAAGTCTCATTATTTATATGTTTTATTTATATGTCATTATTTATATGTTTATATATTTATATATTATATAAATGAAATGTCCTTATTTATGAACATGCCTGGATGCAGATGCTCTTTTTCCCTCCAAATAGCCCTCAAAGGGTCTCAGCTACCAGTGCAATAGCCCATCTAAAGTCTTTTTAGGAAAAGCTCTGACTACATTACTTGCTATAATTCGTGCTACAGAGACACATGTTGCCGCTAAACAGTTTGTACTGTTCCCTTCAACATGCATGCAGCCGTAAGCCAGAGGGGCAGACCCGGTGGCAGGCTTAGGTAAATGGACAGGGGGCGGGGGGGGGGGGGGGCGCGTAGATACCTAGCTGGCACTAAGGAAGAAAACCCCAATTTTCAAGACTTGCTTTTTGAAAGAAGATTATAGTTAGGGTTTCTCTTCCCTAACCCTCCAAGATGCATCCAAATTCCTGGCCCCTGAGTTGCTACACTCTTGTGCTTTTGCTCACATAAAGAGAATTTATGGGCTTGCCTCCTTACAACCTGACATAAATACTTCCTTGAACAACTCGAGAATCTTACATCATGGTACCTCAGAATGATACTGTTTTGTTCACATAGATCTCACTACCCTAGAATAGAATTATCCAAAACATAATAGGAAATTTAGCTATTTTTAAAAAATAGAACAGTTTCCTGCTACATCAACCCCATCCACACAACCAGGCAGAAGAAGAATGCTGCTGGTGGGCCAACTTGCACAACTGCAGTATATAGAAAGAGCAGCTGCTCACTGCCCCAACCCTCTGGCTTCTGGCGCGAGGCTAGAGTTAGCACAGAGCCTCTGCAGAGAACAAAATGCTTCAGGAAATCAGAGGTTTCACTCGAGGGGTACACTGTGCCAACAAGGACAGACACACACGGAACAGATGTTAGCAGCGTCAGCCTGCTTAAGAACACTTGTTTCTGAGAGAGCCCTTGCTGGTCTTGGAGCAGCACAGTATGATGAGGCTTGCCTAGTGGGGACGAGAAGGGACGCTCTTACACCAGGTGACCTGGAGTTTTGTGGTAGTGGTTAGTGCATTCATATGGCATAGCTTAATAAAATTACTTGGCTTGTTTCATTGCTTTATAAAGTCACCCCCTATATACAATCCTGAAAATCCACGGACTGCCAGTACCAAATGTAAAAGGCTCCAACCCAATAAGAAACATGGCAGTGACCGATCCCGAGAAACTTAAACAAGAGGGTCACCCCCAACATCACTCACTGTGGAGGACAAGCCCTAGGTTCTGTCCAGTTCCATCAGAAAGAGGACCTTGCCCACGAGCACGGTCCTTCAGACACCAGACAGGGAACAAGGGCTTCTCTTGGCTTTGGCACTCTGCTCCCCGGAAGGGTTTCTGATTGGTGGAGGCGGTGAGTGAGTGAGTGGTCCAAAGTGCATCAGCAGGCCAGAGACGGTCCAAAGAAATAATCTGGAATCTAACCCAGGCCAGGACCCAGAGACGGAAGAAGCAGGCCTGCTGTCGGTCATGGGCCTTCACAAAGCACAGCAGCAGGGCGCCCTCCCCTCAGCACCTCCCTCAACCTAAGGCCCAGCAGAGGGGGAGTTCTTTGGGAGAAAAGGGAGCTGGCACAGGTGAGGGGCATGCTGCTCTCACACCTGACAATGTGTCAGGGGCACAAGGTGATCCCACCTAGGAAGTGAATGGCACTATTTTAACAGTAGAACATCTTGGGAAAATCCAAGAGGCTTACTCCTAACTTAAATCGTGAACATGGAAGCCACACCAGTTTGCAGGTATGTTCTCCTCCACAAAATCTACATGGACAGTTCAGCTGTCAAGCACCACAGAAAAACTTCAGCCACTTAGGATAGTGCGTGTACTAAGGTTCTAAAAGAGAGCCTACATCTAGAGTAAGGAATCATTCATAGCCATCTTCATGAATCATGGTTACCTCAGAGTTTTTCTGGTGAGATCTGAGAATTAAACATGGAACCAAATGATGCCTTACTAACATGTAACCATCCAAGCTGCACGGACACGTACAGGTTTACGCAAAGTCCCGAAAGAACTATATTTAGCCTTTCAGATCCTGTGCAGGGCCGGCGGCTCACCCTAAATGTCCCACCAAGGACAAGAGCAGCAACTTAGTTCGATTTCAGTACGATTATGGCCAGAAACTAATAGGATAAAATAGAGGCCCTTTTCACAAAGTTTAACATTTAGAGTAGAATAAGGGAAGACCAAAAAAACAGAACTCCTATGAAACCAAAATAATTCCCCATTGGTCTTGTACTCTGTGAAACCCTGAGATGAACTGTAGTGGTCACGTGCCTAGACTCGGACCTCGGTTCGCCAGGACACTTCAGTAGGCTTCAAACTGGCTCATCATCAGCTTCCTGCTGTATTCGTAGGCCAGAAAGAGCGCCCCATTGGCAGGGAACGCTCGAATCATTGTGGGTTTCAGTCCAGAATATAAGGCCGTTATTCCTAGAAGACAAGAAGTGATCAAAGACTGAGACGCCCCTTCTCAGAGAGACCCCGTGAAGCCGCAGAGCCCAGGGCTGGTCACCAACAGATCCAGACAACACACTGAATGCCGACAAGGGATGGAAGCGCTTCTGTCCAGGTGTCCCTGGACGCATGGGAAGGATGGAGGCTAATGCTAACGAGGCCAGGCATCCAGTCTTCCAGCAAATCTTGGGGATGCTCAGGTACCACACACGAATCCCAGGCTCGCTCCTGGTACATGGACCGGGCAGAGCGGAGGTCTCACCTGGGCAGAGAGAAGGAGCCCCAGGGCCACAGGAGGGCAGCAGCCTCACAGTGTCACCCGAGGAGGGCAGGGACCACAAGACACTGGGCCAAAAGCACAGTCCTATGTCTACAGCTGGCACTGCCCAGACTGTTATGAAGATCCAAGTGGATGACCGGAGTTGCAAATGGGTTTCCAATTCCTACCGTAACAACCCATACGGCTATCTGCCCAACCTTGAACCTGATACCATTTTAAATGATTTAAAATAAATCAACATTCAAAAAAAGGGAGGACTAGGGGCGCCTGGGTGGCTCAGTGGGTTAAAGCCTCTGCCTTCGGCTCAGGTCATGGTCCCGGGGTCCTGGGATCGAGCCCCACATTGGGCTCTGTGCTCTGCGGGGAGCCTGCTTCCCCCTCTCTATCTGTCTGCCTCTCTGCCTACTTGTGATCTCTGTCAAATAAATAAATAAAATCTTAAAAAAAAAAAAAGGGAGGACTACACATGCCGGTGGTTCCTGAATCCTCTATGGTCTCTGTGTAAATAAATATGCAAGGGAGGACGCAGCACAAGCCGAAGTCCGATGTTTGGGCAGACTTGGCCAGACAAGAGTCAGTCCATCCGCATCTTCACAGATGCTTCCAACTCCTCCCCAAATTCCAAGTTGCTCTCCAGCCTGTCTGGCTCACGCAGCTTCTTCCAGTCCTCTGCACTGTGATGAAGGGGAACCCAAAGCTCGGCTCACAAGTTGCACCTGTGGCTCCCGTCCAGCCCTCGTGCCCACAAGAGAAGCAGTACCACCAGCGGCATCTGAAAAGCATCTTCCTGAAGAACACCAGCACATAAGGGCACCTCCTTCTCCACGGTGCATTACTGACCAGCCTTCTGCAAGTTTTACAAGACAACTTCACAATCAGAAACAAAGTGGTTATGTTAAAAAAGGAAACACTCTTCCCATAAGGTATAAAAATTTTGACTGGACAACAACGTTGTCTTTCTAAACAAAGGAAGAAAGTGTTAGTGCCCACAACTCACCTCAGCCTGGCCTGCTTCTCCAATCCAACCACTTTCCGCACCACCTGTTGGCAGAAGCCGTAGCACATGAAGAGGACCGAGTTCTCGGCGATGTTGGCGATCAGCGCTGGGCTGGTCCCCTTGTAGAAGCCGCGGAAGCCCACCTGGGAGTAGGTCTTCAGGCAGCAGTCGGTGAGGCCCCGGTACAGGTCAGGGAACGTCTGCATCTTCACTTTCAAGGTGTCAAAGGGCTGCCCGGTCAGCACACATGCTGTGCCCCCTAAAACCAGGACAGAAGTCTCTTCCAGCACCAGTCTTCTGTTTTACAATGCAGCCGCAAACACCCACAGAAATTTAGAGAGAGATAAGCACCCTACCCCAGGGCTTTCTTCTGTCGCAGTTCACTCCAACCTCTCTTCCCACCCCCCAGCAACCAAACCTCCAAGCCCAGTTCAGTTAACAACAACGAGTCCCCACTGTGCCCGGCACCCAGCTCCAGCTCTGAAGGAGCCCACCCTCGGTGGGAGAGACAGACACGTGTTCAACAGTCAAGACTGCAGGGCGCACAGGGGCGGCGTGTGTTCGGAGGTGTCGGCAATGGGGTCAGATGGACTTGGTCCTGAAGGCCGGCTCTGCTGTGAGAGTCTGGACAAGTGATATTAACTTCAGAGCCTTGGCTCCCCATCCAGTTTGCACGAGGATTAAATAAAAATGGACAAGAAGGCTGAAGATAACAGCTGCTGCGCGAATGGTTCATGAAGAACAGTCACTCTGTATGCGTGCAGTCGTATCAAGGGAGGGAGGAGAAGTCCAGCAGGAGTGAATCACCCTTCTCTGCCTAATCCCCAGCAGCACTGATGACTATCAGAAAAACAGGGAAAAAGGAAACAGATAAAGATGACAAAGAGTCTGGCTAATCCCTAAAGAGCTAAAATTGGACCACACGGAAAATCTTCATCTGGATTCTACCAACTAATGATTCGTATTCGAACGGAGAATGCACTGAATCCTACCGTGCTTAGCTCCAATCATGTATTTTTACACTTTTATATTGTAAGAGTTTAGGAAACAGCAAAATCTAAATTGCTGTAGAGGACCTCAGTAAAAAAGCCTGAATGTAAGGAAAAGAATGAACTCTAGCCACGCCACCCTGTCATAACCCCGGACGCTGGACTAGGTCAGCATTTGGAAAATACCACTCGTTAATGCTTCTACCTTTCCTGGGCCTCAGAGATCCCTGCATCTCAGATGTCCACTGTTTGTGTCAGGAAACCTAACTATTGGATTAGGTATGTAGGTATGTATGTATGTATGTATTTGTAAGAGATTTTATTTATTTATTTGACAAAGAGAGATTACAAGTAGGCAGAGAGGCAGGCAGAGACAAAGAGGGGGAAGCAGGTTCCCCGCTGAGAAGAGAGCCCGATGCAGGGCTTGATCCCAGGACCCTGAGACCATAACCTGAGCCGAAAGCAGAGGTTTAACCCACTGAGCCACCCAGGCGCCCCTGGATTAGGTTTTTAAAGTGTCATCAAAATTGAAGAGAAGGCTGGGGCCCCTGGATGGCTCAGTCGGTCAAGTATCAGACTCTTGATTTGGGCTCAGGTCCTGATCTCTGGGTTGTGAGACTGAGCCCAGCGTTGGGCTCAGTGCTCCGCATGGGGTCTGCTTATCCTTCCCCCTCTGCTCCTGCCCCCACCTCAAGATCTTTTTTTAAAAAATTGAAGAGAAGGCTTACATAAATATTGTATGTAATTTTATGTGATTTCATAACTGACGTTATGTAGTTACTCTGACTGAATTGTGCAAAGTAGAGACAGGAGAGGGGCTGTTTTGAATAACTCCCACGAATTACTGGCAGATAAACATCTTCAAGGAGCATGAAGACGGTGAGCTCTTCTTTTAAGCAATTACAAGTTAATCTGGGATCCTATCCCTACATTCTTCTAGGAGAGATCACTTCTTCTAGGAGAGTAATGATCCATTTCCACTCTGTCTTGCCAAATTATCTTCAGTTCTGAATTAGTGGAACATTATTCAATAAGATGCTACTACAGTTATAGTTATTCTCTCTCAGGTACTTCTAGGAATAAAATAGGACCCTAATTATATAAAAATAATTATTCCAAAAGAAGAGGTGAATGTCAGCATTTTTAAAGAGGGTACATAATTTAGGTAACCTAGATGCAGTTAAACTGAATAAACCACTTCATTCAGAGCACTGCAATTTTAACTGGAACCTTTCCATAGTTTAACCCAATCATCTTCAACAGTTCCGACATCAAAGGCTGCTAATACATGGACTTGTTGCATATCTGTAACAGTTACATTTCCAACAGTGAGAAGGTAGGAGGCTAGTGTATGCTCAAATACTAACTACAATTCCCTCCTCTCATCTATGGAGATAACTGACTCCCATGTAATTTACCACAAAGGATACTGTCCAGGCCCCCTCTAAGTGGGTGATGATGATTCGGAACACCAGCACCAGCCACTGAGACCTAGCAGGTCCTCAGATACCCATCAAGTATCCCAGAAGCTATGAATAACTTAGAGGAATATTTCTCCACTTGCTCAAAGCATAGACCTCTGATCATCTCATTCTCCTTGATTGAAAAATGGAAATAGTTCTGCATTCTTTCCTAGGTGTCCCTAAAGGCCCTGTAGGAGAGGGGCTCGGACCATGGTGCACTCTATACTTTACCAGGGCCAGTGTTGTGGGTTTTCTATGCTTAAAATAGTTGAGTCAGCAAATAACAAGGTAGTAAGGAAATCTAACCTGGCAGGGATGGCATCGGTGGTGAAAATGGGGATGACCAAGCAGCAGACCCTTCACCAGAAGATCCAGGACCACCTTGTCCACCCATGCAAAAATGGAGAACCTCAAACCCAATGGAGGCACTTGATAAATGTTCTGTTTAACTGCACAGGGAGGCATATCATTTTCAAAATATTCCAATCATAAAAGGCCCTCGATGGATTAAATGCTCCAATCAAAAGATAAAGGGATGGGGGGCTCAGTCAGTACAAAATGCAGCCCTTGATCTAGGGCTCATGAGTTCAAGCCCCACATTGGGCATGGCATTTACAAGACAGAAAGAGAAAGAGAGAGAGAGAGAGAGAGGAGAGGAAGAGAGAGAAAGAAGAGAGAGAAAGAGAAAGGAGGAATTGATTCTATAATTTCCCTTTCTGTATTTTCATTATTAGTGTATAAGAAAGCCACTGATTTCTGTACATTGACTTTGTATCCTGCCACGTTACTGAATTGCTGTATGAGTTCTAGTAGTTTGGGGGTGGAGTCTTTTGGGTTTTCCATATAAAGAATCATGTCATCTGCGAAGAGAGAGAGTTTGACTTCTTCATTGCCAATTTGAATACCTTTTATTTCTCTTTGTTGTCTGATTGCTGTTGCTAGGACTTCTAATACTATGTTGAACAAGAGTGGTGAGAGTGGGCATCCTTGTCATGTTCCTGATCTCAACGGGAAGGCTGCAAGCTTTTTCCCATTGAGGATGATATTTGCTGTGGGTTTTTCATAGATAGATTTGATGAAGTTCAGGAATGCTCCCTCTACCCCTATACTTTGAAGCATTTTAATCAGGAACGGATGCTGGGTTTTGTCAAAAAAGACAGTCTCTTCAATAAATGGTGCTGGGAAAACTGGGTAGCTATATGTAGAAAAATGAAACTCGACCATTCTCTTACACCGTACACAAAGATAAACTCAAAATGGATAAAAGACCTCAACGTGAGACAGGAATCCATCAGAATCCTAGAGGAGAACATAGGCAGTAACCTCTTTGGTATCAGCCACAGCAACTTCTTTCAAGATATGTCTCCAAAGGCAAAGGAAACAAAAGCCAAAATAAACTTTTGGGACTTCATCAAAATCAAAAGCTTCTGCACAGCAAAGGAAACAGTCGAGAAAACAAAGAGGCAACCCATGGAATGGGAGAAGATATTTGCAAATGACAGTACAGACAAAAGGTTGATATCCAGGATCTATAAAGAACTCCTCAAACTCAACACACACAAAACAGATAATCATATCAAAAAATGGGCAGAAGATATGAACAGACACTTCTCCAATGAAGACATACAAATGGCTATCAGACACATGAAAAAATGTTCATCATCACTAGTCATCAGGGAGATTCAAATTAAAACCACATTGAGATATCACCTTACACCAGTTAGAATGGCTAAAATTAGCAAGACAGGAAACATGTGTTGGAGGGGATGTGGAGAAAGGGGAACCCTCTTACACTGTTGGTGGGAATGGCAAGTTGGTGCAGCCTCTTTGGAGAACAGTGTGGAGATTCCTCAAGAAATTAAAAATAGAACTTCCCTATGACCCTCCAATTGCACTACTGGGTATTTACCCCCAAAGAGACAGATGTAGTGAAAAGAAGGGCCATCTATACCCCAATGTTTATAGCAGCAATGGCCACGGTCGCCAAACTGTGGAAAGAACCAAGATGCCCTCAATGGACGAATGGATAAGGAAGATGTGGTCCATATAGACTATGGAGTATTATACCTCCATCAGAAAGGATGAATACCCAACTTTTGTATCAACATGGACGGGACTGGAAGAGATTATGCTGAGTGAAATAAGTCAAGCAGAGAGAGTCAATTATCGTATGGTTTCACTTATTTGTGGAGCATAACAAATAGCATGGAGGACATGGGGAGTTAGGAAAAGGCATTTCGGGGAAATTGGAAGGGGAGGTGAACAATGAGAGACTATGGACTCTGAAAAACAATCTGAAGGGTCTGAAGAGGTGGGGGGGTGGGAGGTTGGGGGAACCAGGTGGTGGGTATTAGGGCACGGACTGCATGGAGCACTGGGACTGGTGCAAAAACAATGAATACTGTTATGCTGAAAATAAATTTTAAAAAATGATAAAAAAAAAAGAGAGAAAGGAGGGAAGGAAGCAAAGGAAAGGGAAAAAGAAAGGACAGAGTGAGTGGATTAAAAAAGAAGAAAAAAAAGCAAAAACAAAACCTATCTATATGCTGCCTACAAGAGACTCCCTTCAGACCTAAACTCACATATACTGAAAGTGAAGGGCTGGAAAAACATTTAACATGCAAAGGAAAGAAAAAAAAAAAGCTGGAGTGGCAATACTTACATAAAATACTGTAAAACACTGTAGCAAGAGACAAAGAAGAGCACTACCTAATGATAAAGGCATCAATCCAACCAGAAAACAAGAGGATGTTACAATTATCTATGTGCCAATATAGGAGACCTAAGTACATAAAGCATTTAACAGACACAAAGGGATAAATTGACAGTAATTACAGTAGAGGACTTTAAGACCCTGTATACATCAATAGGTCACCCAGACAGAAAATTAACAAGGAAACAGTGGCTTTGAACAACACTTTAGACCAGATGAACATAACAGATACATATAGAACATTCCACCCAGAAACAGAATACACATTCATATCAAATGCACATGGAACGTTCTCCAGAATATATCACACGTTAGGCCACAAAATAAATCTTATTTGATATAAGAAGACTGAAGTCATATCAAGCTTCTTTATTACAACAGTATGAAACTAGAAATCAATCACAAGATTAAAAAAAAACCATAAGGAACATAAATATATGGAATTTAAATAAGATGCTACTAAACACTGAATGGGTAAACCAAGAAATCAAAGGGGAAATGAAAAAAATGCATGGAGACAAATGAAAATGAAAACACAATGGCCCAAAATCCTGGAGATGTAGCAAAAGTAGTTCTAGAAGGAAAATTTATAGCAATATAAGCCTATCTTAAGAAATGAGATGGGGCGCCTGGGTGGCTCAGTGGGTTAAGCCGCTGCCTTCGGCTCAGGTCATGATCCCAGGTCCTGGGTTCGAGCCCCACATCGGGCTTTCTGCTCAGCAGGGAGTCTGCTTCCTCCTCTCTCTCTGCCTGCCTCTCTGCTTACTTGTGATTTCTCTGTCAAATAAAGAAATAAAATCTTTAAAAAAAAAAAAAGAAATGAGAAAAATCTCAATTTCATATACTGAAAAGAGCTAGAAGAACAAGCAAAGCCCCAAAATAGAAGGAAATAAAGATCAGAATAGACATACGAAAGACAAAAAACCATAAAAGATTTAAAAAAATAACGGAAAAGAAAACGGACGTCACAAAAATACAAGGATTATAAGATTATGAAAAATTACAGGCCGACAAATTAGACAACCTCCAAAAATGCAATGGATAAATGCCCAGAAACATCTAGAATCACAGGTAGAAAATTTTAACAGAGAGGCACCTGGATAGCTCAGGTCATGATCCCAGGGTCTTGGGTCGAGCCCCTCATTGGACTGCCTGCTCAGTGGGGAGACTGCTTCTCTCTCTCCCTCTGTCTGCTGATCCCCCTGCTTATGCTAAGTAAATAGATAAAATCTAAAGGGAAAAAAAAAGTAAAAGAAAAAAATTTGAACAGACCAATTACTAGTAATGACATTAAATCAGTAATCAAAAAACAAAACAAAAACCTCCCAACAAACAAAATTGGACTAGATGGATTCACAGGTGAATTCTATCAAACACAAAGGAGAGTTAATACCTATCCTTCAAACACCATTCCAAAAAAAAATAGAAAACTTCCAAATTCATTCTAGGAGGCCAGCACTACCCTGACCTCAAAAGTGAAGATAGTACCAAAAAAATTACAAGCTAACGTCTCTGATGAACACAGTTGCAAAAATCCCCCTCAATAAAATAACAGCGAAAGGCATTCAACAATACAGGGGAAAAAAATCCTTCAGCAAGATCAAGCAGGCTTTACTCCAGGGATGCAAGGGTGGTTTCAATATTCTGAAATCGATCAGTGGAATGCACCAATTAGCAAGAGGATAAAGCCATATGATCATCTCAAATACAGAGAAGCATTTGACAAAATACAACATGAAATGGATGGATTTTAGCAGAGTAGGTTTTAAAGGGAACACACCTCAGCATAATAAAGCCACAGCTAACATCACACTCAATGGTAAAAAGCTGACAGTTTTTCCTCTATGATTAGAGACAAGACAGAGATGTCCAATTCATCACTTATTTAACATGGTACTAGAAGTCCTAGCCACAGCAATCACATGAGAAATACAAGGCATTCGAATTGGTAAGGAAGAAGTTATGCTGTCACTATCTGCACAGGACAGGATAGTACATACAGAAAAACCTTAGGGGCACCTGGGTGGCTCAGCTAGTTAAGCATCCAACTCTTGATATCAGCTCAGGTCTTACTTTCATGGTCATGAATTCAAGCACCGCACTGTGCACCACAGTGGACATGGAGTCTACTTTAAATAAAGAAAACTTTAAAGACTTCACAACAACAACAACAACAACAACAACTATTAGAACTGATAAATGAAGAGGGTGCCTGGGTGCCTCAGTCATTAAGCATCTGCCCTCGGCTCAGGTCATGACCCCAGGGTCCTGGGATCGAGCCCCATATCAGGCTCTCTGCTCTGTGGGAAGCCCGCTTCTTCCCTCCCACTCCCCTGCTGTGTTCCCTATCTTGCCACGTGTCTCAAATAAATAAATACTGATAAATGAACTAATTTGTAGGATACAAAAATACAGAAATCTGCTGCATTTCTTTTACACTAATAACAAAGTAGCAGAAAAAGAAATTAAGACAATCCCATATATAATTGCAACAAAAAGAATAAAAGACTTAGGAGTAAACTTATCCAAGAAGGTAAAAGACCTGTTCTCTGCAACTTATACAACAATGAGAAAGAGATTGAAGACAACACAAATGGAACACTGTACCATGATTATGAATTGGAAGAACAAACATTGTTAAAATGTCCATGTTACCCGAAGCACATCAATGGATTCAATGCAATCCCTACCAAAATACCACCAGAGTTTTTCAAAGAACAGACAAATAATCCTAAAATTTGTATGGAAGCACAAATGTTCTTGAGTAGCCAAAGCAATCTTGAGAAAGAACAACAAAGATGGAGGTATTGCAATCCCAGATTTCTAAAGATATACTACAAAGACCTTGGTGTGCGTGTGCGTGTGTGTGTGTCCCCTCAGGCTGGATCTCTTGTCAAGGCACTGAGACACAGCTGTGCTGAAGACCAAATACTGCTCTGCAGAAAACTTCCTTGTAGGTGAAGACCCTCACTGGATGATATGTATATATAGATGTATATAGATACATACAGTTATTTTTAAGATTTTTTAGTTTGCGAGTTTAGCAGGTCTAAAAAAACAAAAATTACTCTTCAGAAAGATAAAATACTTCTGTTTTGAATACATATCAGCAATGTCTCATGTACAGTCAGAAATTGCTAGACTTGCAATGCCTGGTTGGCTGTCAGAAGAGCATGCAACTCTGGATCCCAGGGTTAGCAGTTCAAGCCCTGCACTGGATAAAAAGATGACTTAAAAGTAAAATCTTGAGAGAAAGAAAGGAAGGAGGAAGGAATTGCTAGACTTTCACAAAGAAATAGGAAAATATCACCATGGGGAAAGAATTTGGTTGACAGAAACTGACCAGAAGATGGCTCACGTATTAGACTGAAAATGCAGAGACACATCAGTAGTTACCATGATCAAGTTTAAAGGCTTGATGGAAAACCGGGACTTAGTGGTTGAAAAGATAAGACAATTTCTTAAAAATGACCTGAAGGAGGGGTGCCCGGGTGACTCAGTTAAGCATCTGCCTTCAGCTCAGGTCATGACCTCAGGGTCCTGGGATCCAACCCCACATCGGACTCCCTGCTCAGCAGAGAGCCTGCTTCTGCCTCTCTCTCTCTGCCCCTCTTGCCTCTCCCCCCACTGTTTGCACTCACACTTGTGCTCATTCTCTTTTTCAAGTCAATAACTTAAAATCCTTTTTAAAATATGACCTGAAGGAAATTTTAGAATGAAAAATCCAAAGAATTCTAGTACCAAAAAGGAGTAGTAACAAATAAAAGATATAGTCACATAAAAAACAGGATTAAGAAAATAGAAGAAGCACACTCTAAAATAGTTGAGGATATTGAAAATTTGACTTTTAGAAGAAAAGAACTAACTAGCAAATTAGATGAAGCTAAAGCATACAAGACAAACCAAGGTAAGGAATTGCCCCATGATGAATCACAAAAACACAAAGTCATGGGAAGTGGGGAAGAAGCCATAAGCAATACAGTTGATGGACCCAGAGACAGAGCATCCTACAGAAGTAACAGGAGAGAACAGACATTGCAGAGGACGAACTGGTCAAAGCAAAGATGGGAAAAAAAAATCCCTCTCAATTTAAAGAATAAAGCAAATATTCTACAAACCTCCAGAGAAGATGAAGGAGCAAGACTTGCATTGGCAGCAGACTTTTCATCAGCAACACTGAATATTAGTAAGCAATGGAGTTAATGTCTTCAACATTCTAAGGGAAAGTGATTTTGAATTTAAATTCTACATCCAGTTACATGAGCATTTAAGCCTTAAGGGTGGTGAAGGACCTTTTCAGATATGTAAAGCCTCATCAAATGTACCAGCCAGAAATCATTTATGAAAGAATTACTGAAAGATACACTCCCACAAAATGAAAAAAGAAAGGAGGAAGATACAAATTCAAGAAAAAGTAGATAAAACTAGTAAACTCAAAGCATGGAACTGGGGAGGAAACTGGTGATGGCTTGAGCTATTTGTTAAAGATGTAAAGGTTGCTGAGCCAGAGAAGGTGAAAAACTTAGAGACTCAGGAGGAAGGCTCTTCAGAGTGGAAGGAAAAACAAACCCTCGAGAGGAAGACGGCTCAGAAGAGGAGGGAGGTAGGAAGCTTGAAGGCTGGGAAGAAGGGAGAAGAGGTGGCTTTGGAATTATATGAGGAAAGGATTCAATCTTCCAATGCCATACTGTGGTAAATATGAAGCATGGAGTTGAGGAAATGACCAAAGATACCTTGGAGATTACTGTAACTAAAGAAGTAGAAGATTCTGAGCCAGAGGAAGAAGAATGTTCAGGGTAGGAAATGGAAGTAGTTTTACCGTGGGACGAAGGAGAGGACTCTGAAGTAGAACATGTAAAGACTTGCCCTCCAGACTGAGAAAAGAGAGGCCTCCAATGGACTTAAAGAAATTGCCTAAAATTATGGGGCTTGGGACTCAGATGAAAATTGGTGAAACCTTGGATGGAACAAAAACCCCAGAAAAAAGAGGAAACAGATATGCTCATAAATCAAGGAATTGGGACAGTCTGTCTAACCTTGTGTTTGGCCTCTCCCTCAAAGTCACTAGAGGTAAGTTCTGGTAAGCAGCATAGGCATTTATGTACAAATTTGAGTACTCCATCAGGAATCACCATAGTTTGAAGGAAAACGGACACAAAACTCCGCAAACAAAGTTGCCAACACCTAAAGAAACAGATAATATAAGAGAAGAAAATTTTAGAACAAGTGAATTAATAACTTCAAAGAGATAAAAGAGGAGAATAGAAATATTAAAAATTATCATCCAGAGGTCTTGGAAATAAAGAATTCCACAGATGCTCTGAATAGCAGAAGAGACATACTTGGAGAGACAAGGAATGATCTAGAAGATCGACTTGAAGAATGTTCTATGGTTACAATGCAAACGGCCAAAGAGATCATAAAGAAAGATCCAAAGATAGAGGAGAGATCCAGAAGCTCCAATATCCATTTGACAGGAATTCCAGAAAAAGATAATAAAGGGAATGGAGCAGAGGAAATAATTAATAATTGAAGAAAACTTCCCAGAGGTAAAGAAAGATTCACGTCTTTTTTTTAAAGATTTTATTTATTTATGAGAGAGAGAGAGAGTGCATGAGAGGGGAGAGGGTCAGAGGGAGAAGCAGACCCTCCTCTGAGCAGGGAGCTGGATGTGGGACTTGATCCCAGGACTCCAGGGTCATGACTTGAGCCAAAGGCAGTTGCTTAACCAACTGAGCCACCCAGGTGCCAAGAAAAATTCAAGTCTTGAGACTGTCAGTGCTTACCAAGTACTCAGTAAGATTGATGAATAGAGACTCCTAGAAATCTGGGAATTGCAAGGATAAAAAAAATCATAAAAAGTCTTCCAGAAAGAGGAGCGTGAACCTACAAAGGAACAAGAATCAGACTGACAGCAGACTTACTGGACACTCTGGATGCTAGAAGTAAATTGGGCAGTAACATAAAATTTCTGCAGGGAAAAACCTTTAAACCTAGAATCCTACATCCAGCCAAAGTGGCTTTTATTTTGAAGGTAAAAGACATTTTCTGATATTAAAGAATTCACAGTTTGTTTCTTGCATACCCTCTTTGAAAGAATCACTGGAGGATATACTTTAGCAATCTAGGGTGACTATAAACACATACACACAATGTAGATTATCTTTCTCCCACATCAAAAAAGGAAAACAGGAAAATAAAATGCCACATTCCTACTCAGGAAGATGAACAGCTAACAGTGCACTTGGGGAATATAGGAAAAGAAGGTTACGGATACTACCTAGATGTTGGTAAAGTTAAAGAGTGTGTTAAAATGAATTTAATCATTGTAGCTTATGTACAAGTATAGTTTCTAAACTACTGGGGATCACCTCTTGGCCTTTTGCTAAAGATCAAGTGTAAGCTACTAGGGAGAGGAGGGAATCTGTCAATAGGACGGTAGACAGGGAGAGATGGGGTGAAAGTAACAGGAAAACGTAGGAAAAAATATGGCAAGAAACATTAAAACGAGAAAGGCAAAAGTTGAGCTCTTATCAAGAGAAAGGTAACTTTATCATTTATATTGATGTGAATCTTGAATCTTTATATTAAACCTTTTCCTTCCAAAAAAAAACAAAACAAAAAACAAAACAAAAAACACTACAAAGCAGTAGTAATCAACACAGTATAGTACTGCCACAAAGAGATACAGAAATAGATCAAAAGAACAGGATAGAGGCCCAGAAATAAACTCACACTGGGCACCTGGGTATCTCAGTTTGTTGGGTGATTGCCTTCAGCTCAGATTATGGTCCCAGGGTCCTGGGATGGAGTCCCATATCAGGCTTCCTCTGCTCTGTGGGGAAACTGCTTCTCCCTCTCCCTCTGCCTGCCACTCCTCCCTTGCTTGTGGTCTCTCTCTGTCAAATCAATAAAATCTTTAAAAAAAAAAGTTTCAGGGGCGCCTGGGTGGCTCAGTGGGTTAAGCCTCTGCCTTTGGCTCAGGTCATTATCCCAGGGTCCTGGGATCAAGTCCTGCATCGGGCTCTCTGCTCAGCGAGAAGCCTGCTTCCCTCTCTCTCTGCCTGCCTCTCTGCCTACTTGTGATCTCTGTCAAATAAATAAATAAAAGCTTTAAAAATAAATAAATAAAAAGTTTCAGAAATAAACCCACACTTACAGGGTCAACTACTCCACAACAGAAGAAGCAGCCATATGCAACGGTGGAAAAGACAGTCTCCTCTATAAATGGTACTGGAAAAACTGGTCAGCTACATGCAAAAGAAGGAAACTTTTTTTTCACCATACACAAAAATAGACTGAAAATGGATTGAAGACCTAAATGTGAGATCTGAAACCATAAAACTGACATAAAACAAACATAAAACCATAAAACGGAAGAAAACATAGGCAGTAAGACTTCTGACACTGGCCTAGCAACATTTTTCTAGATAGGTCTCCTAAAGTGAGGGATACAAAAGCAAACTATTGGGACTACACTAAAATAAAACGCTGCTGCATAGTGAATGAAACCATCAACAAACAAAGAAACAACCTAATGAATGGGAGGGGATATTTTCAAAGGATGCATCAGGAGACGATATTTGCAAATGATGCTTCTGACCAGGGGTTAATATTCAAAATATATAAGGAACTTCTGTAAGTCAACACCAAACAACAACAACAACAACAACAAATACCTAAACATTCTGATTTTAAAATGGGCAGATGACCTGAATAGACATTTTTCCAAAGAAGACATCCAGATGGCCAAGAGAATCATGAATTTTGGCACGAGAGGATAAACGTCAATGGTCTAGGTCACATTGACAAGCTAGGCTAGTTAAGGCATACAGCAACAAAGTCAAAGCAGGGAGCGGGTTATAGTTGTCAAAAAACTACTGTATTTAAAAAAAAAAAGAAAAAGAAAGAAAGAAAAAAACCTACCTTATTTTAAAGGGAGGCCAAGGTTCCTCATGAAGGAATTTAACTTTTGAGCTCCACACTGCCTCATTTCAACATTATACAATGACCTATCTTCTTCAAATCCTCCCCCATCCTAGCTGCTTGGGATTTCTGGAATTTCTCCTACACTAGCAGACAGGCAGTGCCAGCTTCCCAGCATTTTATAGCAGATGAACTGGACCAAAAACCTGCTGGATGGGGGAGGTCGATTTCAAAGAAAAGGAGGGACATGGAAAAGAACATGTGTATACTACACCGAGATCACCTCAGTCCACGATGGCCCAATGTCCCAGTCCAGACAGCTGGCAGCAGAGGCTTGAGATTAACCTCCACCCCCAGGAGGGCTGTTGCCCATTATGGAGTTTTAAAACAAAGACAACAACAGCACCAGTCAAGGAACCAAGGAACCAACGTCCTAGCCCTGTCTGGACACCATCTAGCTGCACAATCATGGGCAAACGCACTCGGCCTCTCAGGGTGTCCTTTATACTATACAGTGAGCATCAGAGCCAAAGGTCTCTGCAGGCCCTCCTAGCTCCACACTGGGAGACTGCCACCCACCCGAAGTGGGGCTATGGCTTCCTGTTTGCACGCCATGCACCTCCCAGTAGAAGTTCTCAGGTCACTAACACAAGCCTCCCCTGCCAGCCAAGGAGTCGCTCACCTCTCACCTGCCAGGTCCACCTGGCACAGACCCCTGCTTAGGAGCCTGTTGTCCCCCAAAGTCAGATGCTGCGGGGCCATGCTACATCAGTGAGGGGTGACCCTCTGAGACCAGGGCAGGAAGAAATCCCAACTAGTTATCAGGAGAATTAAAGGCCATATGTAGACGGGCCCAAAACATGGTAATATTTTAAAAAAGCATGCCCCCAAATGCCTTACACACCAGACTCCCAACAATACACATATATGGGTGCACATAAGTCGCACCCAAATACCTGTCCACACAGAAATGCCTTTCCAGGAAAAAGAAAATTCTATCACAACAGATTCTATGTCTTTGGCAGACTGACTGACAGACATTTAATTCCAAAAGCTGAGAATCTCTCCTGTGGTTAAATACCACCCTATGGTAGAGACAAAAACTGAGCCCAGAGCATTCGCAGGACCCTTAAGAGGGTGCCAGAGGCAGGCAAATGGGTCCACCGTCCCAATGGTCAGGGTCATCCCAATGTGGCCTGGGGGTTGACATGGGGGTGGGGAGTGGTGCATGGGGGCCATTGGTTGGACCATGGGTTACCAGCTGCAGCTGGTATGGGACTGACCCAAGGCCTTCAGCAGGCAAGAAGCCAGTGGATACCTAGGCCACCCTTAGTTTCCCCTCCTCCTGGGCCAGGACACTCCTGTGGTCTCTAAATTGGGAACTAGTGCCTGTATTTCTTATCAGTCTGTAATGTACTGTCTATAGCCTTTCTCAATTAGCCTACCTCCATCGACCTTTGGTTCAGGAGAAAATACTTTGTTCTCTAAACTGTAACTTCTTTTTCACAGTTAAGGGAATGATGGGATGATGAGGGTGGCCCTGTGGCTGCACCTGATCTGTTGACCCGGGAGGGGTCATCTTATCCAGATGTCCTGGATAAGAGGACAACAGGCAACTCACCCCTCTGGCCTCTCCACTCCCAGGAGCTGAGGCCCTTACAAGAGTCAGTGTAAGAACCTGGCGATTCACAGACCTGTACCCCTGGAGCTGATAATGCATTATATGTTAATAAAAAAATAATTTTTTTTTTTTTAAAGGGAATCAGTGTAAGGGGCAAGGGTAAACCAGGGTTTTCATCTGGGAAATAGGAGCATTCCAGCACTCCTCTGGTGCTAAAATAACACAGGAACCTAGAGAACCAAGTCACCACGAACACACTTCTGGTTAGATGACCTCAGGCTGAGTAAAGGTGGTATTTCTAAAGAGTGGCCTAAGCACTGTCCAGGAGTATTTACCTGTGCCTTTTGAGGCCACAGTCTGCCCTGGGGCTCAGCCCCTGCCCAGCCCATCCTTCCCTGGCAAATGCTAGGGCCTCTCTTTTCTTTTTAGGGCTTTAGAAACCATCAAAAATCAGCCTCAGTTACCAAAGACATTTCTAAAGAGTGTCCTCCTTTCTTTCCTTGGCAGCAATAAGGACAGTAAGTGGGACTTCCCCTGGACAGACGGCATAGTAGGATTCTGGACTACAAGGGCTCTGAAGACTGTCAGGCTGGGAGTGAAATCCCACGTCACCTGCATATCCCAGCTGTGTGACAATGGACAAAGGACTTCAACTCTGAGCTGTGAGGTTTTCCAGCTGTGAACTGAGGACATTCCCACCCTGCACCCTGACTCAAAGTTTTATTGTAAGGGAACTGCTCTACCTTCTGCCGTTCTTAGAAGACGATATTACACTTCGATTACATGGATTCCCTCCATTACATGGATTCCCTCCAAGGAGAAAGCATGTTGCTTCTGGGACTGACAAAAGTAATATTTTCACCACCCCTTCATTGGATCCCACTTGTAGCAGGTACTCGAAGACTAGAGGATGGGTTTCCCTGGAATTACCTGCAGCCCCCGCTGGGAGGTCAATGGCAGCTTGGATGGCAGGACTGGACTTCATGTTGGCCCACTCCTCTGCTGGTCTCTGTGGAAGGCAACTCTCCGGAGCTTATGACGGGTGTCTCATATCCCTGAAAGGAGACCAGAGCTCACCATCAGTGAAGCCTCTGCAGCCTTTCTCTAGAACTGCTGCCTGGTTACTGGGACCTCAACTTCTGGGAGCTGGGAGATCAGTTCTCCCTTTTGCCAAAAAAAAAAAAAAAAAAGAGAAAGGCTGTCAAGGTATCAGTGCAGCTTAGCAATTGGCCTGCCTTCTACTCGCCCACCATCTCCCCATGAAAAACTCACAAGTCAAAACCCTTTAGTGAGTTATCAGAGCTGAGTTATCAGGGCTATAGCCACTCATAGGGAGCATTTCAACCAACCCTTCTGAAAATCTTACAAGTGAATGCCAAATACCACAGACACTCAAGCCATATCAAACTAGCTTTTCAGAGGCCTAAGTGGAACCATCAGGCAACTAAGCTCAGTTCTAAATTCAGACAGCAGCCTGAGCTGAGTCCCTCTTAGGAGGTCACAAATCAGTAGGTCTGGAAAGTAATGGCTTAGGCGTTCTGCTAAGTGACATATGCGTGGGTCTCAATTCCTGATCTTCCACCAGCAGGATGAGCCCTCGGCCCCTTAAGTTGGAGGTCCCCCCATATCAAAGGTGAATAATAGAATTATTATCATAATGTAAAGGCAATCACAAATAGCCACATGGGACAGCTGTTCTTAGAACTACAGAGCACAGCACCAAGCATTAGTAATGGTCATCAAAGGCCTCTCCAGACCTTCTCAACCATAACCGTGGACACAGAACACCTGGGGACCTTGTTAAAATACAGATTCTGATGTGCTAGGCCTCAGGTGGGACCAGAAACCTTGCCAGTCATTACTAACTCCCAGATGAGGCTGATGATGACGGCCACCAATCACATTTTGAGAAGCAACACTGTGTCCTAAATTTGTTTGATAAGAATCACTGGGGCACCGGTAAAATATTCAGATAACCCGGCCTCTCTCCTAGTGATCTTGTTTCAGCATGTTTGGGCTAGAGCTTAAAAAGTTTGGGAAAACTAGAGTCTCCTCCTCTACTGTTAGACAAAAATCAACTATCACAGAGAAATGGACTTTAAAAATACAGATTTTTATAAAAAAAGGAAAGGTGGCTCATTAACACATAATATCAAGATATCCAATTCAGCAACCAATTCTGTGTGGTTTTCAAACTAAGTAAGTGACTTTTCCATCAATAACAAAGAACAATTTTTATTCATCACGCTAAAGACCTTTGTGCTCCCACTCAGGCCACCTCTTGGAGGGTGGTGAGACAGCTGGGTTATTAATGAATGCCAATGTGGACCTAAACGCCAGTGGAAAATAATTTTATCCACTAAGAAGTCTTTTTGAACCACTTGATGCCTGTTGTGAATGGTCAGACACCAAGAATCTTGCTTTCTTTGCAAAAAAAAAAAAAAAAAAGTAAAATCAGCAACCACAAAAGCATAGTACTGGACTTGAAAAAGCAACTAAGTGAAACAGACAAAAAATGGATTTTATGTTATTGATAGGACAGGAAACGCAGTATCAATAACTACAGTTGACGAGGTTGTGGCCATCCTGTACCTCGGGTCCTAATTCAATCTCTTCCTTTTCCAGATGGAAAACTGAGGGCAGAAAGCATGAGCTTTTCCAAGGTCATACAAGTAGTCAGAGGACTCAAGTCTTGCCTTTTGGGTCTGTCCCTACGGACCAATACTTAATTCCAGAGTATTCCAGCCTGACCAAAAAGAAAAGCAAAAAACAAGCACCGAACCCTGCATTTTAAAGGGAAAAATGGAGGCAAGAGGGGAGAGTCACACAGGGCCCAACTCATGTGGCTTCTCCATCGGTTGAATTCTTGGGGTTCCAACATTTCCTTCTTAGTTTATAAGAAAGGCATAGATCCTACTATGTGTCATCGCTGTGAATTTAACCCCTTCCGGTAAGCCAAACTTAAACGCATCAAATCCCACAAGTGACGACTCATAGAATTACTAAAATACTAAATAAACAGTGATAGGAACTAACAGATTAACTCAGCAACTGACTCAAATTATTGTGTGGTAAGAAGGCAGCTTCAAGAAGTCTTGAAAAATACTTTTGGCTTAGGGGAGGCAAGACTGGTCAGCAAAAGTTAAAAGTCAGTCTTGAGCCAGTTAAAAAGCTGAATCCTTTTAGTGCCCCTTTACCTCTCCTGCAAAGACATGTGGGTCCGACTCCAGGAGAGTCAAACAACATCGCCAGCCGCACATCCTTCTGTTCTGGAGGAAATGAGTTTCTCGCCAGGGAGAACGCGGTAACACCAAGGGCGAGAAGACTGCAGCACAGGCTCAAGCTGGCCCGGCCGCCCTCCCGCCCAGGACTAGAGCCGGACCCAAGGCGCTGTGATGCTGGCCAGTCAGGCCGCTAACAGGCCGACCAGGCAGTTGCGCTCCTAGGCTCCGTTTCCCGGGGGGAGGCGCACAGGGCCCGCGAGGGAGACTGCTTCCAACTTTCTCGTCCTGCCTTTCACGTCCTCGGACTCCAGCCCAACAACCTGCAAGAGTCTCCCATTCATAACCGCCCCCGCTCGGGCCCGGGCATGGGCGGCGCGGTGCCCAGAGGCCTGATGACACTCCGCGGGGGCAAAAAGGACACCCTTCCCGGCAGGTGACTCTACGGAAAGGAGGCCGCGGAGCCCCGGAGTCTCCGGCGAGCCCCGGCCCACGGCGCCCTTAACGGTCTGGGCGCGTGGACGGCGAGCGGGTCGCGGACCGCAGAAGCGCGCCGGCTGCCCGGAAAAGGTCGCGCCGTCGCGCCGCCCCGCCGCGTAGGCCCGCTCGCGCCCCGCTCCCTCCCGCAGCCCACTGAGCGGCGGTTGTGGGGCTGCGCTCACCGCCGCGCCAGTTGTCCGCGCGTGCTGCTCGGGCTCCGCCGTCGCCGGAGCTGCGGCTTAACACCCACGTCGGCTGCCCTCCGCCCCGCCCTCCCGCGGGGGAGCGCAAGGGCTGCGGCCCCAGGGCCCGGGAGCATCCCTGCGGCGGGGGGCGGGCAGCGCGGGGCTGGCAAGGAGGAAGCGGAAGTCCGCGGCTGAGGCGGCACGCTAGCGCCCTCGCGCGCCCGCGAGCTGGAGGACCTGGAGGACCTGGAGGACAGGGAGCCCGGGCCCCTGGAGTTGCTTCCCTTCCTCCAGGTTCCCGGAGGACTCCTGAGAGGCTCGACCCGAGCTGGAGCTCAACCCCAGCTGGAACTCAGGGCGGGGGATGGGGGTATTGGGAGGACCCGCTGAAGTCTTATGTAAGTTATGGCACATACAGGGGGCAGGAAAAAAAAAAAAGGGACAGCCGATTAAATTCCCACGATGCCCGGGTACTGGGTAGTTTCCAAGGGCAGAGTGTTCTAGAAAAATGCAAATAATTCAGGCTCTCCAAAGAAATTCCAGGCAAATACCGACAGCTGCTGTCTTAGAAAATCATACAGATCATACAGGGAGCTCGGATGGAAACCCACAAAAACAGGCAAAACACTTTCAGGCTATCAGGGATTCTAACTCACCACTGAGTATTCCATCCCCACCTCCCAGTTTATATGTCCCCTTAAAAGATTCTCTGTGCAGTATATGGTATCTAGCCATATTTGTGTCCATTGCCAATGTAATAGCTTCTAAGTAATTGTGGGGCAGGGGGGAGAGGGTCTCAATGTACTTTAACCTTTTTTTAAAATTTACATGAGAATTAAAAATGTCTTCTTTCCAGTATCCAAATATTTGCCACTCTGAGAAAATAAAATCCGGGGCGGGGGGAGGGGGAATGACAAACAAAAATAGAAGTCGCCACTCTGGCCACATCTCTCCCAAGGACCTGCCACAAAAACATAGGTAAAATAAAATTAAAATTCTGATAATCACCAATGAAGGGATTCATACTTGACACCGACACCGATTTTGGAATTTCTGGAAAAAAAGTACCAGCCATAAGAACTGTCGCATTAGTCCTACACTCCTTTTTCAGTCTTCGCAAATATGCTTATCAATTTTGCTGCATTAATTCCCCTACTCATTTTTAATTCTCTTACCTCGTGCTCCCTTCCCCAAATACATATTCGGAAATTGTCACTCCACTGTAAAACAAGGTTTTCTTTAAGGTAATTTCAGTAACAAACTGAAATTAGCCTCACCAAGATGCCATTCTTTAAGTCAAATGTGAGTATGCAGCAAGAAAACATCTGTCATCTCTGTGCCAAGGACTCTGTAGGATTTAAATCACTCACCTCAAAAATGTGAATTTTAAAATAAAAAAACTTTTTAAAAGTACGGTCAGTTCATAGGCCAAATTTAAAAAAAGGCATTCCAAACCAAGTATCTGAGATATATAAAACAATTTAAAATTTTCTTTAAGTATCAAGTCTTATTGTTGAAGCATTCTTTTAACCCAGGTGTTCCAAATAATGTCAAAACAAAAAACAAGAGTCAACTTAAAACTGCCATTAAAAGCGGGGAGGGGAAGTGGAACCACAGCTCACAATACTACTTCCCAAGCTCTAGAAAGCATTCTAGATGGTGGGAGGGCGGGGGAGGGGGACAGGTGATGGAAATGAAGTTTCACTATTTTTTTTTAAATTTTATTTATTTATTTCACAGAGAGAGATCACAAGCAGGCAGAGAGGCAGGCAGAGAGAGAGAGAGAGGAGGAAGCAAGTTCTCCGCTGAGCAGAGAGCCCGATGCGGGACTGGATCCCAGGACCCAAAGATCATGACCTGAGCCGAAGGCAGAGGCTTAACCCACTGAGCCACCCAGGCGCCCCGAAGTTTCACTATTTATAAATACTGTACATGGTTTAAAAGATCCCAGGTTTTCCAAAAGTCTTAGCTTCCACTTTGAGTGTAACCTTATGACAGTTATGGCCAATAACAAAGCAAGTGTGAAACAGATGTAACATACCATCCCTACAAACACAAAATGCACATCCCACAAATACAAACAGTGTCTAAGGAACTAGAAGCTCATGAACTCTTTATCAGCTTTTCAACTATTCTGTCCTATGCAAATGACTTACAAAATCTCTGGCAGGCCCCAGGAAGTTAAAGCACAAGAAACTGTATTTAATTAAAGATTCAGTCTAATTCCCAGTAGTAAATCACAGGAAATATTTAGTTCCAATCCAGCCTCTCCTCTGTTCTAAAAGTTAGGTTTGGGTTGATTTGCATTTTAGAATTCGATTTCTTTTTAAAGCTAAACGTCATAGTAAAATGTGTCCCTTTTATGAATCTTTAAAAACAGATGAGTCTTTCAAATCTGAGAAACTTGGTTTTAACAAGTAACTCATTTTTATGAAAACTCTAACCAGAAGACTAGCTATGAATTAGAATACTTAAGATTGTTTCTTTTCTTCTTAAAATATCCTTTTACTCAAAGTGAAAATGCACTTGCTGCAATCTGACTTGCACCAACGGACTCTTATTACACCTGAAACATTTACTCACTTGAGAACAGCAGCCTCCTCCCTCCCAAAGCCCCACTTGGTTTCCACTGGGAGCTGTCACTGGGCCTCCAATTCTGAACAGATAGTAACAATTCTTACTATCACTTCATGGATCATCTAGCTATAATAAGTATATTTTTAAAGAAAAAATTATAATTCCATTTAGGTAAAAAAGAATTATAACAAGAAAGAACCTAATTTAAAAAGTTTGGGGGTTTGATTTGTCCTTAATATCTATTTTTTTTAAAAGCACTTAATCTGGGGCGCCTGGGTGGCTCAGTGGGTTAAGCCTCTGTCTTCAGCTCAGGTCATGATCTCAGGGTCCTGGGATCCAGTCCCGCATCAGGCTCTCTGCTCAGCAGGGAACCTGCTTCCCTTCCTCTCTCTCTGCCTGCCTCTCTGCCTACTTGTGATCTCTCTCTGTCAAATAAATAAAATCTTTAAAAAAAAAAAAGCACTTAATCTTAAAAGGCTAGGTTATACTCCTAGTTTAAGAAGAATACTGATTTAAGGCCCTATGAGAGGCAAAACTAAATATAATCCCCAAACACTGCCCTTCTCCATCTTTGAAGAAAAGCACTCCAGCAAATTGAAGTAGATTGTATCCATTTCCAAGGACATAAAAGAATGGTGTAAGTACACACGGTACTTTCAATGTCCAAAAAGAAAAAAAAAATTTTTTAATGGCAAATACTTTATAATAAATACCTCAAGCAGGGTTGACAGATGAGCAAGTCAAGTACTTAAACTCCAATGTTAAGTAAAACTGGATCTATATTTTGTGACTTAAAAGAATACATACCAAGCTTTTTGAAACAGTAAAATTGCACGTAATGCCTAGGAATGAAATTGTAAGTGGTACTTTTACTCTAAAACACACATTGGAAAAAATAAAATCCTGGCTCCTTCTCCAAGAACTTCAATAAGATATGAGTAACTTAACCTTTTTGGACACACATTAACCACAAACATGACAACGTATGTAAAACCACCGTGGTGTAACCAACTGCACAGCAAAGATCAATCTTTATTATGCTATACAGTCAGGATAAGGGATGAGGAAGAAGTCCTTAACTTTCCTATCGATCCCTCCACCTGTGACAGTGAGAAACCGTCAGCTTCAGAAGGCCACACGGCGAACGGACCCCCGGTAAGCCTGCCCACAGCCTGTCCTGAGAGCCCCCGGGTCTTTTCCACCCTAAAATAGGGAAGTACCTGTCCCGGCCCTGAGAACCTCTGAGTGTCCTCTCTCTGAAAACCAAAAAAGAACCAGAGGAGCCTCATCTACAGTCCTCTGTTGAAGCAGGACGTCCCCACACATTCCTTTCATGCGCACCTCCACTCCCACTCCCCCTAAACACTTGTCACAAAGACCCCTGCCTCGTCTAT
The DNA here is from genome assembly GCF_902655055.1 of Lutra lutra. Taxonomy (NCBI): domain Eukaryota; kingdom Metazoa; phylum Chordata; class Mammalia; order Carnivora; family Mustelidae; genus Lutra; species Lutra lutra. The sequence goes on from NC_062280.1 coordinate 137,606,188, forward strand.
ACTTCCACGCTCGGTAACACTGAGGTGGCAAAGCGAGAGAGGAGGTACACACATCTCCAACTCTGGTCACCCAGAGCAGCCTCTCCATGCCTAATTAAAGGCCTCGGACCACAGGCGAGGCCAAGTTTGGGGACATTTCCTTGCGTAGAGAAGGGCTGGCCTCGCATCCGCGCAGCCGGGCTGGGAGCTGTGCACCGCCCCGGCGCCCGCGCTGGCCCTTTAAAGGCGCTCTCTTCCTACGCCTGCGGCCCCTCCCTCGCAGTCGCTGCTCCAGCTCCCGCCCCCGCCCCCGCCAAGGGTCGCACTTGAACTTTAGCTCTCTCGGCAGGCGGTGGCCTCCTTTTCGCACGTGTCGGCTGCACTACCTCTGGCTCTGCTCGCGGCCCCCTGCACTCGAGCCACTTCGGATAAAATCAAAACAAAGCAAAATGCACACCGGCCTCCAAAAACTGCGCTGCCTGCCCCCAGGGGCCGGCTGGCGACCTGTCTATCCCCGAATAGCGCCGCCGCGCCCTCCTCCGCCCAGCGCGGCGGAAACAGCTCTGCTGCGCAGCCCCAAGCTGGTGGGACACGCACCGCAGGAGACCCGAGAGGAGCCGCCCTCACCGCCCCCCCCCCCAAGGTCCTGGAGGAAAAGGAGTAGTGGCACGAGTCCCCTCCAGTCGTAGGGGAGCAGACCCCAGTGAACCCCTTCCTGCCCTCACTGGCGAACTTTTCTGCCTTCTCTGATGTCCACTTCTTACCGTACTTTTTTCACTCCTAATTCCCAAGTGAGCCCCCTTCCCCGTCCCGCTCGAACTCCCACTTGAGCGCGCTCACACACACTTATTCCTGTCCTCCGACAGGTCCCAGGCGAGCCCACCACTCACGTCTGCCATTTCCCGCGCTCTCTGCACGCGCCGCCCGCATGCCCTGCACTTTCAGGGCAAGCAAACTTCCACAGTCGCCCCCTCATGTGCCCCACCACGACCTCGGGTGAAGGCAGGGGTCCCCGCGGCCCCCCGCTCCCTGTCCACTCACCTTCCAGCCCACCGAACTGTTGCTGACACCCTTACCCTCGACTTAGGGCACGCTCTTGACCATCCACTGGCAGATCTGCGAGAGCGCGAGCCCCTTCTCCGCTGCTCTCCATGGCCTTGGTGATGAGGTCGGCGTAGGACAGGTTGCCCCATGCGCAGCGCAGGACGAGCTGCTCTTTCGCGGCTGCCCCGCAAGCGGCCCGGCGGCGGCTGGGGTAACTGGCCGGTGCTGAGACAGCGGCCCGAGCGATGACGCGACGGCGCCGGGTGCAGGCAGCCCGCCCCTGGGCTCTGGAAGTCCCCGCACAGACCCCCCCGGTGGGGGCCGCTGCAGTGGCAGGGGACGCTGCAGTGGCAGCGGCAGCCGCCACCGAGCCGGGCGCCTGCGGGAAGTCCCCGGGCTCCTCCAGCAGGCTCAGGTTGCTCACGAAGTCGGCGTTGACAGTGGCCGCCGGGGCCGAGGGCAGGCCCGCGTTGGCGTCGGGGTTCGCGGCGGCGCCGCCCGACGGCGCGGGACTGGAGGTGGCCGAGTTGGACTGGCTAAACTCCGGCCTGGGCAGCGGCCAGGTGCACGAGCGCGGCCCGGCAGCGGCCTTAAGTCCGGGTCGATCTCCACCACCTGGGGCGCTTCGGCCATGGTGACCCCCACCCCTCCCCCAGCCGCGGGAGAGCCGAGGGGTCCAGCGCACCACAAGGGGCCGAGGGGGAGGGAGTGCGAAGAGCCGGTCCGAGATTTGGGGGGGCGAGGTCCGTGCCTCAAGCCGAGGAAAACCGGGAAGAAGGCGCGGCGGAGTGGAAGCGCGAGCCCAGAACTTAACTTCGCGGGTCCATCAACATCTAGACTCTTCCAGGTCCGCTGCACCGGCAGAACTGCAGGCCAGAGTCACCCGGCCGGACAGCTGTCGGCGTCGTACTCCTGCTGACAGGGCCCGCAGACAGAAGGACCGACGGATGCACGCAGTGGGCCGCTACCTCTCCCCGCAGAGCGACCGCGGCGCTACGGCCTGTTGAATGTGGCTGCGGCTCGACTCACGGGATCTGTCGCCGCCCCCGCCCAGGCAGCCAGTGGTCGCCCGCCTGGGCGGGTGCCGGTTTTCCACCGGGAGGCGGCAGTGGTTTGGTGGGGGGTAGTGGGGTGTTTTTCTCTTTGACACTCTCTCTCTCTCAGGCGCGCCAATGTTTGTCTCCTTCCACAAATTCTGTTCCCTCACTTGAAGTGTTAGTAAGAGACAGGAATAACTGAAATATATTTGTAAGTAATTTAAATGACCAACAATAGAGAATGGCTAAAGAAATAATGACTTATCTGTAAGGTAGAAACTTAGGGGATCATTTCAAATAAAGTGGACAAAGCATTTGTAGTGACATTGCAACGATGCTGATGATAACAATACTTAAAAGATTAGAAGGTACTCCTGTCAGCTAAAAATGTTAGCAGTGGTTGTATCTGGGTGATGGATTTATAGATGATCATTATTGGTCTAACACAAACTCTTCCTTTTACAGGTCAGAAAACAGAGACACTAAGAACTTAAATGACTGGCCCAAGGCTGTACAGTTAGTGAAGCACTGGGACCAGAACGAGGACATATTAACATTCGGGCCATAACTGAGGTCTCTCGCATTGCTTCTCATGACAGTACCTTTCCTAACTGGGATTTTCAGACTATTTGATGACATTCAACCTACTTTATTTTATTTATTTATTTATTTAGAATCCACTTTTTTTTTTTTTAAGTAAGCTCTCCACCCAATGTGGGGCTTGAACTGACCACCCAGAGATCAAGAGTTGCATGCTTTGGGGCGCCTGGGTGGCTCAGTGGGTTAAGCCACTGCCTTCAGCTCTGGTCATGATCTCAGGGTCCTGGGATCGAGTCCCACATCGGGCTCTCTGCTCAGCAGGGAGCCTGCTTCTCTCTCTCTCTCTCTCTCTCTCTGCCTGCCTCTCTGTCTACTTGTGATCTCTCTGTCAAATAAACAAAAAAAAAAAAAAAAAAAAGAGTTGCATGCTTTACCAACTGAGCCAACTGCCCCTCAAATTCAACCTATTTTAAACACCAAGTCTTTATCTTTGAGACTATAAAATAACTCTCCCAAACTCCAAACTGTACAAATGTTACCATTAAAATTTTTTCTGACATTAAGAACTCATGGAATTGCCATAAAATTCATGGATAGCACATGAAATCCCAAATTCTTTGAATGTCACAAATCTGAATTTTGCATCCCTGCTTAAACACAATGTGTTTTTCACTATTTTATTTCTGTTTCATGTCATACTAAAACTCTTAACATGCTTCCCAAAAAGGGGGGACATATGTATTAAATAAGAAAATGCTGCCATGTAGAACACAGATGGTAGTACATTTTTGGCAGAAAGGAAGTTTAACGAGGCATTTTACTTATTTACTTGGAAAACTAATATGTATGAATGTTCAAGTTAAGCAGTAAGAATTAATTGCTGTTTACGACAAAATTTTTTTTTCCAAATCCAATCGCCCTATTTCCATACCATTAGTAAGGAAAGGGAGTCAAATGTGATTGGAAAGCAACCCCCAAGAGAGTTGTGACAGCAATAAAAGAATGAAGAAGAAACTGCGTTTCGTTTTATGGTAAATAACCATGTTGCTTGTCATTGGTTGATAAAAATCAGTAACAAGAGGTAATGACTGTGTAGAGTACCTGTGCTTTTAATGATACCTATAGTCACCGACTGTGTCAGTTACGGTGTGAAAACAGGAGGTAAGTTTTATCAAATTTCAGATTTGGCTGACTCACAGGGCCCACCCATCTGCAAAGTCAGCTGTGCCAAAGAGTAAACATAGATGGACAGTGAGTATTTCTGCAGGAAATCAGGTTTCTATTTGGTGGTAAATACAGCCTTTTAAAACACACTGAAATATTTTATGTTCTAAGGTTTAACATTTAAAAATGGAATTTCTAATTAGCTGATCGCTGATATCATGCTGGAGGAAAAATTGATTTGTCTCATAGGATGCCATGTGTGTTTTAAATAATTTTGTGTTTGAACAACAAACTAAAAACAGAACATTTGACAGCTATATTGCACTCTGGAAGAACCCAACCTGGAAAAACTCTTTTCACAGTCCAAGACTAGGCTTGGTGAAATCCCTTCCTCCTGTTTTTCAGGTTTATGTATGATCTGAAACAAAATGTTACATAAATTGACAGATGTAAGTGTTGGGCTGGCAGAAAGAAAGGGCTACTTAAGATAGCGAAAGTTCCCGCCACAAAACCTGTGCTCGAACAGAACAAAGACCCAAGCAGGAATCTGAAAACCCTCCGCCCCGGGCTCCAGTGGATCAATGGGACCCCGACGAGCAGGCGAAATATCCGAATAAGGGAAACTTGCCAAAAGACCCCTGAACTCCCCTCAAGACCCCTTAAAAGCCCCCCTCTCACTGCCTTGGGCGCAACTTCCGCCACTCTGCTTTCCAGAGTAGCGGAACCTCGCCCAAGGGTGCCCACCCTCTCCCGGCGCAACTTTCCTGGCTCCCCTTCTCCTGAACCCTGAAACTTTGCCAGAGAGTGCCTTTAATAAATCTTGCCTTACACCCACTTTGCCTGGTGTTGTGTTTATCTCGCAGGAAAAACTTTACAGTAAGTATATACTTATTTCAAAATGTTTTCAGTTATAAACCATAGATCGCTATTTACCCAGAATCAAACATATACATGAAAGTTATTTCTTTGTGCCCCAGGATTAATAAAAAACAACTACTTTTTCTACTATTATGGACTAAGCATTTTATGGCTGTCATCTGAATTAGCCCTCAAACCACGCAAATAAAGTAGGAGATAGTATGATTCGCATTTTACAGAAATTGAAACTGAGGTACAAAGACCTAAGCAGTTGACACAAGGGCTTACCTTACAAGTTTATCCACTTATGGGAAGACTTGAGCCTACCATTATCAAAATCCAGAGTTTGTCTTCTGTTTAACACTAACTTTCTGCCTCCAACATAAAAAATGTTGGAGATTTTAAAAAGAGAAATAGAAATTAGCCAGAGATTAATTTCATGATTCCATTTTTTTCCCCCAGAAAATTGACTTTTGGACTTTTTCTGGTGGGTCTGGAGGGGGGCGGGGTTACTTGCAGCCAGCTCTGCCTAAAACCAGTTTAGTTTATGTTAAAGAAGAAGCCTAGAGGTAGACCATAAATAACAATAATAATGCTTATATTTGCATTTGTATAATGCAAATGATGTGGGGGATGTCAAGCCATTAACACTTGCTTATTTGAACCTACCATATACAATAAGAGCAACCTGCCCTTCCGGAATGGTTGGCTTATCTGAACTCTTTCCACAGCTCGTCCTATGCTGAAGAAAAGCACGTGAAGACAAATTGAACGGCTAGCTCGAGCTCTCTCCCCACCAAAGAAGGTTATTTGCATTGGATTTTTACCTTAAAGCCTTCCTTCCTATGAGTTTCAGAAGCTTGGGTTTAGATGAGAACACATGAACATCTACTTTACAGTTCAAGGAGGCCTTACTCCTGTAGTATTTAAAACCCAGCTCTATTGCTGAACCTGCTGGGGGCTGGTGAGAGCCTTCAGGTCTCCTTTCTGGAGACAATAAACAAAATTACAAGTCAAACAAATAAAATCCTGTGTTCCCTTCTATTTTGAAGTCAACCTCAAAAGGAATCAGAAGGTGCTACCTCTGCTATCAGAAACATTTTTTAAAGCACCTTTAGAAAACGACTGTGGAGGGGCACCTGGGTGGCTCAGAGGGTTAAGCCTCTTCCTTCAGCTCAGGTCATGATCCCGGGGTCCTGGGATCGAGTCCCGCATCGGGCTCTCTGCTCAGCAGGGAGCCTGCTTCTCTGCCTACTTGTGATTTCTGTCAAATAAATAAAATCTTAAAAAAAGAAAAGAAAATGACTGTTAGGGTACAGAGTCGACCACGCCTCAATTAGAGAACACTCTCGATAATGCAAGTCACACAGCGAGGTTTATCTCCAGCTAGCTGGGGTCCAAGTATCCGCCCGGCACAGCAGGTTTCAACAAGGACCCCGAGCACTCAAAGCCAAGGGTTTATATAGCATTTTCAAGGCACTTCTTCATGGCTACATACAGATCTTGTGCCCACTTTGACAGTTTAACTTTGTTTAACTTTTTGCCACCCCGACGTCACCCTGGCGGTTAAGTGAGATTTAGGTTTAGAAGAATTTTCACCTTAATTACATTTCCTTCTGCCTCAGCCTCCTACAGTTTTATGGTGGGGAGGGCGACCTTTGGCCTTGAGGAACTGAGCCATTTGTCTCTGGAAATTGGGACATTGAAAAGATAGCCCTTTTTGTTGTAAATCACCAGGACATTTGCAAACCAAGGGAGATTCCTGACTTGCAGGATTGTGATCTCTGCAAGTTAACTATTTGTTTTTCTTTAACATCTGGTCTCTGTGGCACCATCGCCTAACTGCCCTGGTGGTATATGATTAAGTTGTTTCTTAGGTTTTAGCTACTTTCTCTTATCTCAAGTTTCGTGCGCCTTGTGGGCTGGTTAGGGACGCTCATTGAAATGACTTCCCAGCCTTCAGGATGGCCATTCTTATGCTAACCCACTCTTACAGTGCAAGGTGCCAGCTTTTGCTTTGCCAAGATGGCTGTACTTATATCAGGGCTAGACTCAAGGTGCGTACAGACTTGTTTTTCTTGGCCTCCACACCTGGAGCTGGTTTCTGGGACTTGTTTTTAAGTCCCCTGGGGGAAGGGGAGCAGGGACAGTAAAATAGGTCCTTACATGTGGAAATGTCTTCATCCCCCCAGTTCTCTTCAGCTAAGGGTTTAGGGTGTGTTCTCTTGCCTTTTGCCTCACAACCCAAGGAAGTATAGGCAACCTCTACAAACCACAGACTACCGGTCAGTATTAGTCGGAAGAACTTATCCGTGGCTACCTTCCTTTCAGCCAGGAACCATTTCAATTGCCAATGAATCACAAAAGGGAAAAATCACTCCTCAGTGCTTTCTAATCTCCAGGAGATGGCCTCGTTTTAGTCAGCCACTGAACTGTCCCCAATCCATCCTGTTGCTGTAGGAGTCTGCAAATTGGAAGATGAAGGCCAGCCTTTGTGTGATAATCAAGTTAGGTCAGTCAATCATCCAAATATATCATCTCTTTTCTTTAATAGGCATATTTCCGAGTTTTGGTCTGAGTTTTCACTTTTCATTATAGACAGGGCCTGGGGAAACATTTCAGGGGGAGCAAGGAGCAGAATGCCTCCTCTTGAATCTGGAAGCCCGCCCGGCTGTGTCCCTGGGGTTGTTTCCAGCCAGGGCTCGAGGGAGTAGGAAACCGCAGAGACATGGATTTGACAGCCTTCTTATCAAGAATGCCACCCTATAAAGAACTTAGCAAACTCAACACCCAAAGAACAAATAATCCAATCAAGAAATGGGCAGAGGACATGAACAGACATTTCTGCAAAGAAGACATCCAGATGGCCAACAGACACATGAAAAAGTGCTCCACATCACTCGGCATCAGGGAAATACAAATCAAAACCACAATGAGATATCACCTCACACCAGTCAGAATGGCTAAAATTAACAAGTCAGGAAATGACAGATGCTGGCGAGGATGCGGAGAAAGGGGAACCCTCCTACACTGTTGGTGGGAATGCAAGCTGGTGCAACCACTCTGGAAAACAGCATGGAGGTTCCTCAAAATGTTGAAAATAGAACTACCCTATGACCCAGCAATTGCACTACTGGGTATTTACCCTAAAGATACAAACGTAGTGATCCGAAGGGGCACGTGCACCCGAATGTTTATAGCAGCAATGTCTACAATAGCCAAACTATGGAAAGAACCTAGATGTCCATCAACAGACAAATGGATAAAGAAGAGGTGGTATATATACACAATGGAATACTATGCAGCCATCAAAAGAAATGAAATCTTGCCATTTGCGACAACGTGGATGGAACTAGAGGGTATCATGCTTAGCGACATAAATCAATCGGAGAAAGACAACTATCATATGATCTCCCTGATATGAGGGAGAGGAGATGCAACATGGGGGGTTAAGGGGGTAGGAGAAGAGTAAATGAAACAAGATGGGATTGGGAGGGAGACAAACCATAAGTGACCTTAATCTCAGAAAACAAACTGAGGGTTGATGGGGGGAGGGGCGTTGGGGGGGTGGTTATGGACATTGGGGAGGGTATGTGCTATGGTGAGTGCTGTGAAATGTGTAAACCTGGCGATTCACAGACCTGTACCCCTGGGGATAAAAATCTATTATATGTTTAAAGATTTTATTTATTTATTTGTCAGAGAGAGAGAGAGGGAGAGAGAGCAAGCACAGGCAGACAGAATGGTAGGCAGAGGCAGAGGGAGAAGCAGACTCCCCGATGAGCAAGGAGCCCGATGTGGGACTCGATCCCAGGACACTGGGATCATGACCTGAGCCGAAGGCAGCTGCTTGACCAACTGAGCCACCCAGGCGTCCCAAAAATCTATTATATGTTTAAAAAAAATAAAATTAATTAAAAAAAAAAAAAAAGAAGAAGAACCGGCTTTTGAAATCGACACTCCCCACCGAAGCTTGCATTCCCCTCAGCTCCATTCCTGCTGCTGCTCCCATGTCAGGATCCAAATCCAGCTCATCCCATGTGTGGAGCAGCTAATTTACCTTTCAGAGAAAGCTCTGTACATCTTGGCAGGGACAGAGCATCAAGCTTACCCCACAAGAGACTAGCTGGGCTGGGGCCCATATTGAAGATAAATCTTCACATATTCAGAGCCATAGGAATTTTTTTTTTCCTGTGCTGTTGGCTTCTTTGTATACTACAAAAATTTGCAAAACAAAGGACAAAAATGCCACAGGCTGGGCTAAATGCCCTGCACATTCTCTAGCTCTGTGGCACAGCCAAAGGGAAGTGCATGGGCTTACTTTTTCCTCTGTTCTCATGGAAATAAACACTCCAAGAAACTGAGTATTTCACTCACTGTTTAAAAAATATAATGGTCATTTACCTCCCACTGTTGGTTGTCTGACCCAGTAGTCAAGGCCCCCATTTAGTCATGGTTATTTGTTAGTTTTCATCTTCTCCGTGAACCACGTTTCTTTCCCTTGCCAGTGTCCTCTATCATCTTCTGGTGAATGAGAAGAGGCAAAGAAGTTGCCAAAAGTCCTTTTTCACTTTGATGAAAGTACTTTTAATGACGTTTAAAAGCAGTGTTTTAGTGCCCCCTACTGGTATTTAATATTAGTAGTCCGTCTGCAAAAAAGGTTCCCTTTTTTAAGAAAAGACAATAAACTCATGGAAAAGTGAAAAAAAAAAGAAAAAAGAAGTCTTTTATAAGACATTTAGAAATTGTTTGATTTTTAAAATATCTTAAGAGTAACAAATACTCCACCATTTTCACCATTGTACATTATGTAGGTGCACTAACATGAAATGTCTTGAATTCTCTATCAGCTCTTTTCTTCTAATATTTAGTTTTGGCTGGGAGGAAAACTTTATCAGTTGTACTTTTGTTTTTTTTTAATTTAATTAATTTGTTTATTTTTAAAAATATTTTATCTATTTATTTGACAGAGAGAGACACAGCAGGAGAGGGAACACAAGCAGTGGGAGAGGGAGAAGCAGGCTTCCCACCCAGCAGAGGGCCCGACACAAGGGCTCCAGTCCCAGGGTCCTGGGATCAGGGCCCCAGCAGAAGCAGACACCCAGCAACTGAGCCTCCCGGGCACCCTTCTGGTGTACTTCTGGAAACTGTGTCATTTTTACTTAATGAGTAAATATACTTACTAAGAGAGAATTTTCCTTAGATCTTCACACCCTCTCTGAAGCATCTTTTTTGTTAATCTAAAAATACCAATGTTCCACTTGAGGAAAAGGGAGGAAGTAGGCTTTGGGAATGAATCAATCTTTAAAGGAAATTGATGCCTTAGATTTTCATGAACGATGATAATTCTGAAAGTAGATCGATGATAGCTATTAGGATAAAACCCCAAACCCCTACAAGAATACTAGAAGAACACGTCGTGCCACATGAGAGACTGGATAAAAGGGCCACTGATGTGGAGAGGAACTGAGGCAAATGGGTAGGTTGTGGGGTTGGGGGTTGAGTTGGAACCAGAATGACTTTTAATTAAATGCTGAGAAAGATTTTTGTCCTCAAAAAAAAAACAAAAAAAAAAAACAAACAAAAAAAAACAAGCCCTGCTTTGAATAGTAAAATATTTTCGCAACATTGATTTGCACACAGAAACTACTTTTTCTCCTTGCATTTGGGTGGAATGCCAGCCAACTAGGGCAAGAAGGACCCCATATGGCCTAGAGCTCTCTGTGCACTCTTAGCCAGAAGGAAGAGGAGAAAATACAAGGGAGCGTCCAAGCAGCAGGCCACCGCCAAATGACGCCTGATCTGCAGTGATGGCTCCCAGGGGGGATGGGGAGTGGGGGGGGGGGGAATGCACTAGAACAGGGGTTTCCAATTCAGCCATTGATGGGCAGACCTGTTTTGGCAAAACCAGAGGGAAACTAGCCATAGATTCCTGTCAAAAATATGCCAAGTGAAACCATTTCACTGATAACCTTGTGCCAAATTTGAATGATTAGCCCTGACATGAAAAATGCTCTCAAAGTATTATATCCTCACAGTGAGCAAAGCTTCCCAGGAAATTTAAATTGCCTGAAACATTCTTCTGCTACTTCCTCAGGGATTTTTCTAAGCTGTTTGCAAATCTTTTAGACCTGATCTTCTCAGGTTTTTTTTTTTTTTAATCCTTCTCCTAATTTTAATTTTAAAATTCAGTGGAGAAGATCATTTGAGGTACATTTGTCATATTACTTTTATTTCTGTCACTTATTTCCACCTCTTGCTTTTAAAATCTGTTAAGCAAGAAGTGAACATTTCATCAAGGCATATACTTAAATGTCCAAAACTATGGAATGTCTCAGTGTGTTCTGCCAAAATCTTAATTCTAGGTATTTTGCTTCAATGTTAATAACTACCATTATTAGTCATACTGTAGGAGGGGAAAGCGCCTTAACGGACAGTTCTCCTAAAACCTAACCTACCCATTATAATTTCACAGGAACTAGACAACTTGGAAATCTACGTTTGTCTCCAGGGTTTATTTCTCATAAGGTCAGAAGCGCATTGGCGCAACTGTACATCTCCGCTCATGTTCCAGGGGAAAGGAAGGGACAGGACGAAAGCTGGGTTTTTGTTTGTTTGTTTGTTTGTTTGTTTGTTTGAATAAGCAAGCCTATTAACACATAGATCATTCTCACGAAGGAGCTCACATTCATCTGCAATCCATAGCTTGACTGAAATACCTAGCTCGGAGAAAGAGTAAAAATAGACTTGTCACCCACAAACACATTATGGCTTATGCAGTCTCAAACGTGCTTTAAAAATAAAACTTCTGGGGGGCGCCTGGGTGGCTCAGTGGGTTACGCCTCTGCCTTCGGCTCAGGTCATGATCTCAGGGTCCTGGGATGGAGCCCCACATCGGGCTCTCTGCTCGGCGGGGAGCCTGCTTCCCCCCCACCCTCGCCTGCCTCTCTGCCTACTTGTGAGCCCTCTCTCTCTCTCAAATAAATAAATAAAATCTTTAAAAAAAAAAAAAAAAGTACAACTCCTGGGGCGCCCAGGTGTCTCAGTGGTTAAGCGTCTGCCTTCAGCTCGGGTCAGATCCCAGGGTGCAAGGATCTAGTCTGGCATCCGGCTCCCTGCTCCGCAGGAAGCCTGCTTCTCCCTCTGCCTGCGGCTCCCCCTGCTTGTGCTCTCTGTGTGTGTTAAGTAAGTAAGTAAGTAAATAAGCACAACTCCTACAGGTAAGGAAAGTTGGAAACCCTGATATAAAAAACAGTTGTCCTGATTTTCTTTTGCTTTTCCTTTTCTGTCTTCTTCTTTAATCTGAGTATAGCCGACACAAAACGTTACATTAGCTCTAGCGTACAACATAATGATTTGACAAATCATTGACAAATCACCACCAGTGAAGCTACCTTCTGCCCTGATTTTCTTTTCTTTTCCTTTCTTTTTTCTTTTTAGATTTTATTTATTTATTTGACTGAGAGAGTGAGAGAACACAAGCAGGGGGAACAGTAGAGGCAGAGGGAGAAACAGGCTCCCAGCCCAGCAGGGAGCCCGATGCAGGGCTTGACCTGAGCCCAAGGCAGCCGCTTAACCATCTAAGCCACCCAGGCGCCGCTGCTCTGATTTTCTTTATGCTGAATTCCACCATGAACTTAGAGAAAACCTAGGATTACATAGGGGTTCAACAAGAAATGCACTGAAGCCTACTTACGCAATGTTTAAGGCTACAAGAGAGATGTATGCATAAGCATTTAGTCCACGTTTAGTATGTGCATTTATTCATCTTCTACAACATATCACAACAATCCTATGAGCTGGGGTAAAGTTTTACAATCCCTGTCAAATGAGGAAACAAAGGCACAAGGTAGTAAACAATCTATGCACAAAGACACAGTTCATCACGGAACCAGGGATTCAGGGTCCTGGGGGTCGGCAAGCCCAGCAACAACAGGGAGCTCACCTCTCCCTCTCCCTCTGCCTCTGCTCATGAGCTCTCTCTCTCTCCCACTTATTCTCTTGCAAATAAATAAAATCTTTAAAAAAAAATGACTTATCAACACTGCTTTTAAAAAACCAATCACTCTGCAGAAATTGTGTGATCTATTTTGGGCTTTGGGCTTTTTTTTTTTTTTTAAGATTTTATTTATTTATTTGACAGAGAGAGATCACAAGTAGACGGAGAGGCAGGCAGAGAGAGAGAGAGAGGGAAGCAGGCTTCCTGCTGAGCAGAGAGCCCGATGTGGGACTCGATCCCAGGACCCCGAGATCATGACCTGAGCCGAAGGCAGCGGCTTAACCTACTGAGCCACCCAGGCGCCCCTATTTTGGGCTCTTTTAGTTATACACATAGAAGCAAATTCATCCTCATTGTTCTCAGGGACCACAGGATTTTGATGCTTCAGGAAGGGATGCAAAGTGTTCTGTTATTATCTTCTTATAGGACCATACTCCAGTAAATTATGTTTCTATTAGGGGAGCACTTCCTACCCAAATCTGGATTCAGCCCACTCGATGCTTACAGATTATAGGATGATTTTACAGACTTGAGTCTGCTGAGCTGGTATTTGCAAAGGTGATGAAGACTGAGAGAGAGAGAGAGAGAAAGAGATCAGGGGTCGGATCCTTCCTCCTCCTGAGCTGGATGCAAGACTGGGAAAGGAGGCTGAGCAGCCCAGTACCTTGGGTTGAGCTGTCAGTGTCCCCCAAGTGAGGAAATCAAGAAGAAGGACCTGAGGGACACCTGGCTGGCTTAGTCTGTAGAGCATGTGACTCTCAATGTTGGGGTCATGAGTTCAAGCCCCATGTTGGGCTTCGAATTTACTTAAGAAAAATAAATAAAAATTGAAAATTGGAAAAAAAAAAGAGAGAGAGAGAGATGCTACACTGTACCTTGGCAGGGGCAATGTTAGCATTTAGGGCAGTTCTTCAACATACTGGACTCTTGTGTGTATGACAAGGTGTGGACTTAGCAGTTGTGACCCTAGCAACACCACTGTCCTCTGCAAGTCATGGAGACAACCACAAAGCAAAGACCATCCTCCTGTCACACACATTTCCAAATACTCTCTGAGTGGGGTGGTAACATTCCATAATGAGTTTAGAGGGAATTTTAAGTAAATATCCTGATATTTCCACATATCACCTGCAGTAAAAGAGAATTAATCAAGTGATCTCCCCCCAAACAGAGGACACAACATCAGAACCAGAAATCACGATTCAGACTGCTCTGCAATTACACCACCACCGCCACCACAAAAAAAAAAAAAAAAAAAAAAAAAAAAAGGCTCATGTCCCCAGAACTCATACATGGATTTGGAGGAGTGTCAAGAGTTCTAACTACACGGTGCCTAGCACAAAAAATGGGCACTCAATAAATTACACTTGGTTCTTGGGTAAAAATATACTGACTTCTGATTTGCATTGACTTCTAGCTAATCGTTTTATGCCTTTCACCCCATTTATGTCTTTCACCCCAGACCCAAGCTCTTGTAGCTAGCGATCATAACTTAGTCATCTTTACCTCCCACAGTAGGTCTACAAATAACAGGAAGTATCTTGAACATCGTAAAGGTCAATATCGATGGAAAGTGATGAAAGATATCAGTAGTTGGATTAACTGGTAGCACCGTCGGCTCATGCACTGGTCCCTGGCTCCTGGCTGCATTTCAGAATCACCTTGGGTAGGGAGGGTTGTTAAAACTTCAGATTCCCAAGACTCGCCTCACACCCTCTGAAATCAGAATCTCTGGGGCAGAATCAGCAGCATTTGGATTTTTTTTCTTTTCAGCAGCATTTGGATTTTTGTCAAACTCCCCAGGTAACTCCTCTATGCCTACCTGGGACACATCCAAAGACTTGGGTTTATGGAACCACCTTTCACAGGAGTGTGTCTCATACTTCCCAGATGGCAGAATTTATTAAATAAATTTCCAGGTTCCTAACTCAGAGGCTCTCATCAGAAAATCTGGGCTGGGGGGCACCTGGGTGGCTCAGCGGGTTAAAGTCTCTGCCTTCGGCTCAGGTCATGATCCCAGGATCCTGGGATGGAGCCCCACACTGGGTTCTCTGCTCGGCAGGGAGCCTGCTTCCTCCTCTCTCTCTGCCTGCCTCTCTGCCTACTTGTGATCTCTGTCTGTCAAATAAATAAATAAATAAAATCTTAAAAAAAAAAAAAGTAAAGAAAATCTGGGCTGGGTCTCAGGAGGCGAGGTTTTTTAACAAGCATCCCAGGTGATTCTCATAACCATCAAGATCACTAGCTTAAAGGATTATAGCTGAATCTAGTCCCCATGGTGAAGGCTGGCGCCCATGCAAGGTTTTGTGGTTGGTTGGTATAGAGCATGTGATAGCAAGAACTAACCAATACTTTCTTCCTCAGAAAGCTATTAGAGGACGTGCTTCAGCAAAAGATGAGGTTAACTAGGAAAGAGGAAGACGTAAGTAATATAGGAAGAACTATAAGCAACATGGGAGAGAGGTCCTCTTAGGAAGAGGTGAGGAGAGGTCCTGGGGTGACAGGTAATCACTGTGTGCAGTGGACAGCCATCCCAGAGCAGGTGAAGAGCCCCCAGGCAAGACGTCTTTGGGAAGGTGAACCGGATAACAGAAGAAGCATCTCAGTATCTTCAGAGGAGAGATCTAGACCTTTTGAGAGTTTCCGGTTAATCTCTCTGTTGTTAGTGCAGAGCCTGGTATCCCCCAACCCCATCCTTCTGTTTTACCCTCTCTGGAACACATCTCCAGTGTTTTATGAGTAGGGTAGGTTGGACAGGTATCTAGAGGCTTGGGTGTGTGTTTTCTAAGTAAATTCCACCTCCAACTCAGGGCTCAAACTCAGGACTCCAAGATCAAGAGTCACATGCTTCACCAACTGAGCTGGCCAGGTGCCCCACCTGACTTCTTAACCTATTTTTCCACCAGTGTGTTTTATTTTACCTATTTCCTTCTACCCTCACCTCCAAAGGAATCTGGTACAATCGATGGCCAACCGGGGGGCAGGGGTAGATTCTGTAGCATACAACAGGTTGGTCCCATTTCCTTGGTCGGCTCCCCCTTTATCAAAACTCACCCATTGGCTACCCAGCCTCCAAAATGGTTTCATCTTTTCTTCTATTCTGTCCAACTTTATGTACTTGGGCCTCTTTTATTTATTATTTTTTTTAAAGGAAAGATCCCTTTACAGCCATTTTAATGAGGGTTCAGCAAGGAAGATAGATAGCATGTGTTCAGTTTGCTATCTTTAATCAATTTATGTATTTATTAAAGGTTTTATTTATTTATTTGACAGAGAGAGACACAGCAAGAGAGGGAACACAAGCAGCGGGAGTGGGAGAGGGAGAAGCAGGCTTCCTGCTGAGCAGGGAGCCCGATCCCAGACCCCGGGATCATGACCTGAGCGGAAGGCAGACGCTTAACCGACTGAGCCACCCAGGCGCCCCAGCTTCTTATCTTTAGACAGAAGCTCTTATAGATTGCAATTTTCATGTACTTCAAAAGTTTTTATTATGGAAAGTTTCAAATATATATAAGATGCCTGTAATGCTAATGAACCATCTTGAGTTTCAACAACTACCAATCTGAAGTCAATCCTGTTTCAGTCCACATCCCTATTTGGCCCTTCTCCTGGATTATTTTGAAGCAAATCCCAGGCATCATATCATTTCATTTGTAAATCAATAATGGATTTGAAATGCTTGTGTAACTACCTCAAGGAATGAATTTCTGATTAGGGCACTTCAAATGCTAACTAATCCCCCCGCTAGAGTGTGGATCCTAATTAGGGCACTTCAAATGTGCACAGCGTCTAGGGTGTAGCTTAATTTATACACACATACATCACACTGTTAATATTAAAGTATTTGAAAGTAAATCATCCTACAGACAATTGGACACTGTGAAACTCAGAGGTCTAGGAGCATTAAGGTGCTTTGCTGTCCAACCAGCAGAAACTTAAGAGACAGAGCACTCAAAGCAGATACATATTGTATGCAAAAATCCCAAGCTGCATTTTGCTCTTGAGAGAATAAGAGAGGAGAAATCTAAGGAAAAAGAGCTAATTTGTGGAGAAAAATGGAGAGCTGGAGATAATGTTGGGTGCCACAAGAAATACAGACAATGATACTCCATGATTAGGGCTCAGAGAGAGGTCAGACTGGCTACTTATATTTAATAACCAGTCTTATTGAAGCAAGAATCAAAAGCATGTGAACAAGGGGTTTGTCCAATTGAAGAGACTGGAAAGAGACCAGAATGCCCCCAGTTGGGGGATGGGGAGAGTAAAAGCGGTACCTGTTTGTGGCTCAGTCGGTTAAACACTGGGCTCTTGGTTTCAGCTCAGGTTCTGATCGCAAGGTCGTGGATCAAGCCCCGTGGGGAGTCTGCCTAAGATTCTTTCCCCATCCCTCTCCCTTCCCGCTGCTCATGCTTGCACACACACGTGCACGCTCTCTGTCTCTCAAATAAATAAATAAATAAAATCTTAAAAAGAAGCGGTACCTGTTTGACAGAAAGGGAGTTGGATGTGACACTTGCAATTTCCATTACAATATGTTATCATGGAGAGTGTGGTATAAATTTTGTATATGCCATGCTCTCAGAGTAGGGTTCTTTTTTTTTTTTTAAAGATTTTATTTATTTATTCATGAAAGACAGAAAGACAGGCAGAGGGATTAGCAGGTTCCCTGCTGAGCAGAGAGCCCAATGTGGGACTGGATCCCAGGACCCTGGGATCGTGACCTGAGCTGAATGGCAGACGCTTAACCTAATAAGCCACCCAGGTGCCCTTGAATAGTGTTTTTAAATGCATAAGATAAAATATATGGGAGTATAAGAGAGCTAATTATGTTGAAATACAGTTATCAAAATATTTTTGAAATGTGATATAATAATAAGAGTTATCACTTTATTGACACATTAAATAAAAAGATCTAGTGGCAGGTCTAATAATTACTATAATTTTCAAATAGTAATGAGCATAAATTATATTTTGAGATGTCTGCAACAGTGTTCTAATGTGCTACGAAAACAGTTATGACTTCTATGGGTGACAAAGTCATAGCATGGCTAATATGAGTGTGTTGTGATGTGCACATTTATAATGGAAGGAAATGCTAATTTTCCATGAGAAGTGAGTGGAAATAGAATATATTTTCCTATCTAAGTTCACAGACAGCCCCCCACCCTGAACTCTAGCCCAGACACACTTCTTCTTTCAACAAGACCCTGGACCTATCCCAGCGACACCTGGGTGGCTCAGTCTGTTCAACGTCTAGCTCTTGATCTCAGCTCGGGCCTTGATCTCATGGTCATGAGTTCAAGCCCTACTTTAGACTCCATTAAAAATATATATATTAAAAAAACACAAACCCACTATTCCAATGGTAGACAGTTGAATACAGTTGACCCTTGAACAACCTGGGGATTAGGGGTGCCAGCCCAGTGGGGGTGAAAATCCACATAGAACTTTTGACTTCCCAAAAACTTACTAATCGCCTCCTGCTGACCAGAAGCCTTACCAATAACATAAACAGTTCATTAACATGTATTTTTTATGTTATATATAGTATACGTTCTTACAACAAAGTAAACTAGAAAAAGGAAAATGTGATTAAGAAAATCATAAGAAGGGGGCGCCTGGATGGCTCCGTCAGCTAAGCGTCTGCCTTGGCTCAGGTCATGATCCCAGGGTCATGGGATCAAGTGCTGCCCCGGACTCCTTGCTCAGCGGGGAGCCTGCTTCTCTCTCTCTCTCTGCAGCTCCCCCTGCTTGCGCTGTCTTGCTCTCTGTCAACTAAATAAGTAAAAACTAAAAAAAGGGAAAAAAAAAAAGAAAGAAGAGCTACCAGAAGTGGATACTTCATTTAAAAATACAGAAGGGAGGGCATCTGGGAGGCTCAGTGGGTTAAAGCCTCTGGGCTTCAGCTCAGGTCATGATCCCAGGGTCCTGGGATCAAGTCCCACATCGGGCTCTCTGCTCAACAGGGAGCCTGCTTCCCCATCCCTCTCTCTGCCTGCCTCTCTGCCTACTTGTGATCTCTGTCAAATAAATAAATAAAATCTTAAAAAAAAAAAAAGCACAGAAGGGGGCAACAAATAGTGTGCTTCTTCCCTCTCCAAGCTCTGAACCATTCATGAGGTAAACAATAAAAAGTCTTGCATATGGAGAGGTGCCTGGGTGGCTCAGTCAGTTAAGCAGCTGACTCTTGTTTTCTGCTCTGGGTCATGGGATCGAGCCCCTCCATGCTCAGCTGGGAGTCTGCATGAGAGTCTCTCTCTCTCTCCCCCTCTCCCTTTGTCCCTCCCCTTGCTCCCTCTCTTTCAAAAAAAAAAAAAAAATTAAAAAAGAAAAGTATGGCATGTGGAGACCAGACTATTATGTTTATTATGAACAAAGCTGATTTTGGATAATGCAGCCTATCTCTACCTGTGAGCAGAGAGCCCTCCAAATTCTGCACCCTAGATTTTGGCAGATCTACCCAGTGACTCTCAGACCGCGCTGGCGTGAGACAGCTCTCTGCCTGCAGGGAGTAAATATTTCAGCAGGCGTGCAGTCTGATTACATGCTTGTCTTTTACACCCTCAAGCCATTTCCTGGCCTTGGCATCCATCACACCGTATGGCCACGGAATCTTTTTCTCTCTTCTGCGAGCATGTGTCATTCGTCCATTCCTCTCCTCCAACAACTAGCGTTTATAAACGCCTCTCTGGGGCCTGGTGATATGCTAGGTCTCGAGCACAGGATCTCCCAAGACGACAGAAGCTGACACAACCTCTCCCCTTGAGGAGATCAGGATGGGGAATGTCGTAACGGAAGTAAACAGAGTGTTGTGTTAGACAGTAAGCGTGGAGAAATGACTTAACAAAGCAAGGAGAGAAGGCTTTCTTGGGAAGTGACTTTTAAGATGACACGTCAAGGCCAGGGAGGACCTGGCCAGGGTGTTTATACTGTGGAGGCTGGGGGAGGCTCTGCGCATGGCAGAGCTCAGAAAACGCTCAACAGCAGAGGAGTGATAACTGTCGAACACTTCACATGCTAGGAAAGGAGCACACGAGGGTAAGCCAATATCATTGGTTGATACCAGCAAATCTACTTTTATTCCACGTCCCTGGGGTACCTGAAGAGAGGCTGAGGCAGACCGCAGGAAAAGACGTTCACGTAAAGGGCATCTGTCCATCTGGACAGATGCAGGCCCCTTCTCACCAGGCATGAGCTCCTGAGCTCCCACACCCACAGAGACGCCCCCACCCCTTTTTAAGAGATTTTATTTATCGATTTGTGAGAGAGAGGAAGAACAAGCAAGGGGAGTGGCAGGCAGAGGGAGAAGCAGGCTCCCCACTAAGCAGGGACCCTGATGTGGGACTCGATCCCACGACCCTGGGATCATAACCAGAGCTGAAGGCAGATGCTTAATGACTGAGCCACCCAGAGCTCCCCCATTTTTTAAAAATTAACATAGAATGTATTATTTGCTTCAGGGATACAGGTCTGTGAATCATTGGTCTTACACAATTCACAGTGCTCACCATAGCACATACCCTCCCCAATGTCCATCACCCAGCCACCCTATCCTTCCCACCCTCGTCTACTCCAACGACCTTCAGTTTGTTTCCTGACATTTAGATTCTCTTATGGTTTGTCTCCCTCTCTGGTTTCTTCTTGTTTCATTTTTTCCTCTCTTCCCCTATGATCCTCTGCCTTGTTTCTCAAATTCCACATATGAATGAGATCGTATGATAATTGTCTTTCTCTGGTTGACTTATTTCATTTAGCATAATACCCTCTAGTTCCATCTACATCATTGTAAATGGTAAGATTTCCATTTTTGATGGCTGCATAATATCTCTGTGTGTGTGTATCACATATTCTTTATCCATTCGTCTGTCAGTGGACATCTGAACTCTTTCCATAGTTTGGCTATTGTGGACATTGTTGCTATAAACATTGGGGTGCACATGCCCCTTTGGACTGCTACATTTGTATCTTTGGGGTAAATACCCCGTACTGTGATTGCTGGGTTGCAGGGTAGCTCTATGTTCAACATCTTGAGGAGCCTTCATGCTGTTTTCCAAAGTGACTGCACCAGCTTACATTCCCACCAACAGTGAGGAGGCTTGCCCTTTCCAAAGGAGGCCCTTCTATCCCAACACCTGCCTGGCCCCATGCCCACCTGTGAAAGCAAGAGTCTGCTACAGAGGGATGATGACGGTGATGAGACTGTTTATGGATCTTGGAGGAGGACATCATAAATAAAATCAAGCATTCTGTTTCAGTGATGGAAAGTAAAGGTAACTGTATGTGAAACCCCAAAAAGAGCAAGCTGCCATTCCCAAATTAATGTTGGATAGTGGGGGGGGGGGAAGACTCCTGGAGTGTCCTTTCTGACATCGGGGGTCTGGGGAGGAGTACAGAGAAAGAAAAAGGACGTTATTTTTGAAGTACACAGAAAGTGCCAGTCACGGCGATGTATGTTGCCTCGTTCCGTTCTAACCCCTGCAGGTCCCGCAAGAAGGGAATTCTAAGCACCGTTCACCGTTCAGAACGGTCCTCACCGTTCAGAGGAGCAAACAGGCTGAGAGACTGAGCCCTGTTCTTAGGGTCACAGCTCCTACTGACATAGCAGGGATTTGAACCGAAGCTTCTGACTCCAAAGTGGAGAAAACCAAAGGAAGGAGAGAAAAATACAGGAAGGACCCTGCAGAATTGTCAATGATTCAGGAGCTGGCAAAACCAAGAAACTCTCAGAGCCTTTCTGTTTGCTTCCTTGCCCTCTGAACTGTCCAGTAAATAGTACAGCACGCAAAGTTAACTGTTTCAGACCAGCCGTTGGTTTCCAGATGGATACATTAAGTTTGTCACAATTAAAATTGGTAAAAATAGTGCACCTGGGGGCGGGGGCTCCATCAGTTAAGTGACCGGCTCTTGATTTCTGCTCAGGTTATGATCTCAGGGTCGTGAGTTTGATCCCCACATTGGACTCTGCACTGGGTGTGGAGCTGGCTTAAAATTCTGCTACCCGACTCCACCTGGTTCCCACTCTCTCTCTCGGGGGAAAAAAAAAAAAAAAATATATATATATATATATGTATATATATATGTAAAGGTAAGCCACTCTCAGACATACGAAATGCTCCCTTTTAGGGGTACTGTGCTAGAGACTATGACTAAGTGTTTTCATATTCTTTTTTTTTTTTTAAGATTTTATTTATTTATTTGACAGAGATCACAAGTAGGCAGAGAGGCAGGCAGAGAGAGAGGAGGAAGCAGGCTCCCCGCGGAGCAGAGAGCCCGATGTGGGGCTCGATCCCAGGACCCCGGGATCTGACCTGAGCCGAAGGCAGAGGCCTTAACCCACTGAGCCACCCAGGCGCCCCAGTGTTTTCATATTCTGTTCTACATTCGACAGGAGCACCCGTATTTCATTCTCCATAAAGATGCTACTGAGATCTTGAATAACATTGTCCTTCCATTTGTGTGCTGTGAACAGGATTTGTTTAAGAAGCTCTAAATCGCAAGCATATTCCAGCAGCTCTTTGCTTTTCCTAATACAAGCTACTTCCCATTCTCTGCCACCATTACCAACATTCTGGTTCAAGGAGATATTAAGAGACACAGTAAATTATTCACTTTTCAGAACTCGCTTAGTCCTTGAATTAATATGTTTTAGAAAGCAGGTTTTCTTCAGTCCCTTATGACTCTATTACTTAGAATGAAATCTCCCTAATTTAATAGTCAATTTGCATATATGTATAAATGCATGGATTTTAAAGCAATTTTGGGATTAAGAGGATTTTGTTGTCATTATTTGCATAACTTAAAGCTGATTACTCCAAGGAATTTTGGATCATTTTTAAGAATGGTAACAAGGGGGGCGCCTGGGTGGCTCAGTGGGTTAAGCCGCTGCCTTCGGCTCAGGTCATGATCTCAGAGTCCTGGGATCGAGCCCCGCATCGGGCTCTCTGCTCAGCAGGGAGCCTGCTTCCTCCTCTCTCTTTGCCTGCCTCTCTGCCTGCTTGTGATCTCTCTGTCAAATAAATAAATAAAATCTTAAAAAAAAAAAAAAAAGAATGGTAACAAGGCAAGAATCTAATGATAACACATTCTTTAGAACCAAGAATCTAATGATAATAAATACATTCTTTAAAATCAAGTCTGTAAACGGCCAGATAAAGGATGTCTTTAACATCATGGCCTCAGCTGAGGACATACCTTCTCTATCATCTGTCAAAACTAGGGCTAAGCTCTGCCTGTCTTGCAGTTATTTGTCCATTTCCATTCATTCCTTAAAATATTCTGAATTGTTGTTACATACAAAAGAGTATCTGTGATATGATGTAAATATAAATAATATAAATAATTTAAAGCATGACAACAAAGTGACCACCTGTGAGCTTCCCATCCAGCTTAAGACAATGTTAGTATAATAGAAGCTCCCTGTGTCCCTCCTCAACCACATGGCCATTTCTTCTGAAATGCAGTGTTGCATCCATCATTCCTATGCTTTTCTTTTAGTTTCATCAAATTTATAGTGCAAGGCAACATATTCAAAATTTGGCTTTTAAATTGTATGGACATTGTATTGTATTACAGGCATTCTTCTGCAACTTATTTTCCATGCAACATTGTTTCTGAAATAATCTGTGTTGGGCACCTGGTGGCTCAGTCCTTAAGTGTCTGTCTTAGGTTGGGGTTATGATCCCGGGGTCCTGGGATTGAGTCCCGCTTCGGGCTCCCTGCTCTGCGGGAAGCCTGCTTCTCCCTCTGTCTTTGTCTCTGTCTCTGTCTCTCTCTGTCTCTGTCTCTCATGAATAAATAAAATCTTTTTTTAAAAAATTTAAAAAGATGAAATCATCTGTATCGATGTGTATAGTTCTATTTTAATGATTTTCACTTGGGCAGAGTGTTGCATTGCATAAAGAAGCCACAATTTATCAGTTTTCTGGGTGATGGGCTCTTTCTCCCTTGATTTTTACACTTTGAACAGTTTTGTGGGTTGTTTTTTTTTCACTTTTTAAAAAATGATTTTATTTATTTGGGAGAGAGAGAGTGAGAGAGAGCATTAGAGGGGAGAAGGTCAGAGGGAAAAGCAGACTCCCCGTGGAGCTGGGAGTCCGATGTGGGACTTGATCCTGGCACTCTGGGATCATGACCTGAGCCGAAGGCAGTGGCTTAACCAACTGAGTCACCCAGGAGCCCTCTTTTTTTTTTCAAGTAAGCTCTGTGCCTAATCTGGGGCTTGAACTCAAGACCTTGAGATCAAGAGTCGCATGCTCCATTGAAGGAGCCAGCCAGGCACCCCTGCTTTGAAGTTTTATACAGGCCTCTCAGCACATATTTGTGAGAGTTTCCTTGGGCGTATACTCCAGGAGTAGGATTGCTTGCTCATAAGATTCTGTAATTATATATGTAAAAAATATTTATATACACAAAATTATATGTATTTATATTATATATTTATAGTATACATTTACATCTGTATAAATGTATAATTAAACATTACATGTATAATTGTCATATATTTATATATGTATATTATGTAATATACATATATAAATTATGTAATTCCAAAAGTGGTTGCCAATTTACACTCCCACCAACAGTGTACAAATGATATTGCCTTTTAATTTTTTACCCATCTAAAGAGAATACAAATGTTATCACAATATGGCTTAAATTTGCATTTCTCTGAACATTTTTCATCTACTTACTAGCTATTTATATATTTTCTCCTATGAAATGAAATGCCTGCCTTTGTCATTTGACCACACTATTTCAGTTGGTTTATTTCCCTCTATTTGATTTTTAGGAGTTCTCTATGTATGTTATATACAAATTATTTGTGACTATAATTGTAAAGCATTTATCTTCATGTTTGAGGCTTGTCTTTGCACTCTTGGCATTGCCTTTTTTAATTGAATGTTCAAAATTTTAACAGTTAAATTTACGAATCTTTTCCTTAGAGATTGTGCTTTTTGATGTTTTAAATCCTTGTCTACGCCAGGGCTGTAAAGATATTTTTGTTTTAAATGTTTTTTAAAATATTTTATTTATTTGTTTGACAGAGAGAGGGAGAGCAGCAGGTAGAGGGAGAGGGAGAAGCAGGTCCCCCACCAAGTAAGAGGACTCTAGGATTATGACCTGAGCTGAAGGCAGACACTTAACCGACTGAGCCACCCACGTGCCCCAAGTATCAAATTACTGAGTTTTGTTATCATGAACTTTTTATCCATCTACTTACTTAAATATTTTCATTGTTATTATTATATTATTATTATTTTAATTTAAGTAGGCTCCATGCACAACATGGGGCTCAAACTCCCGACCTGGAGATCCAGAGTCTCATGCTTTACTGACTGAGCCAGCCAGACATCCCTTTTTTCCTTATTTTTTATTACTCACTATGTTTCATTAAAGTTTTAAGAGGTTTTCTTCACAGACATCCTAAATATCTTTCATTAAGATTTTGTTCATTTTATATTTTTGATGCTACTATGAATAGGATCTCATAAATCATCTTTTTTTTCTGTCACTGGTATATAGAAATGCAGTTGCAAAGTTGCTAAATTCTCCTATTCTTATAATTTATAGGTTATTTTTTCCCTACATAATCATAGACTCTAATAATGACAATTTCATTCTTCCTTTCTGTATTCCTTTCTGTGTCCAGCAAATAACCTCAAACTTAGTGGCTTGGAACAGCATGCACATTATCTCCCAGTTTCTGTGGGTCACTTAACTGGGTCCCCTCTTCAAGGTCTCACAAGGCTGCAGTCAAGGAGTCTGCTAGGCTCTGTGACTTTTCAGAGCTTGGGGTCCACTTCCAAGATTGGTGGGAGAATTCAGTGGTCGGAGGCTGTAGAACTGAGATCTCCATTTTGTTGCTGGCTGTCAGGCAGGAGTTGCCTTCTGCTTCCAGGGAAACTGCACGTGGCCTGTTCATAGGCCTTTTCATGACATGGCAGCTTCTTCAAAGCCAGTAGAATTTTCACCCAGTTGGCTAACAAGGAGTCTTATGTAATGTAATGTAATCACAAGAGGGACGAATTTCATCACTTTTGCCTAGGACGTAACTCAGTTGTGTGAGTGACTACTCCATCACCTTTGCCATAGAAGCAAATCTCAGGCTCTGTCCAGAAAGGGTGTGATTCACTGAGGATTAGTTTGGAATGAATTTCTAATTCTAATAGCTTTTATATATATTTTTTCTTGCTACACTTATAGGTTAGGCCCCCATATAATTTTTTAGATATTTTTACTTATTTATTTGAGAGGGACAGAGAGGGAGAGAGCATGAGAGATGGAGGGAGAAGCAGACTCCCTGCTGAGCAGGAGGCCTGATGCGGGGGTCCATCCCAGGACCCTGGGATCTTGACCTGAGCTGAAGGCACACAATTAACCGACTGAGCCACCTAGGCGCCACCCCCACCCCCGGCCTTTTTAAAAGATTTTATTTATTTGAGAGAGAGAGAGAGAGAGCATGTGTGCATGTGTGAGTGAGGGGAGGGGCAAGGGGGAGGGAAGGGGAGAGGGGGCAAATCCCAGGCAGACTCATGCTGAGCACAGTGCCCACGTGGGGCTCAATCTCATGACCATGAGCCAAAACCAAGAGTCAGAAGTTTAACCGACTGAGCTACCCAGACGCCCCTGCATTCTTTATTATTTTTCCCCATTGTTAAACCTCCCTTGCATTCCAGGAATAAACTCAGTTTGACTATTGTTTCTTTCCTATTCATTGCTGGATTTAGTTTGCCATGTTGTTTGGTTTTTCAAATGTGCCTTCATGATTATGATTAACCTTTGTTAATTCTAGTCTCTTGAAATTAATTTGAGGTTTGTTTGTTCTTTTTCTGTGCTTTAGAATAATTTGTGTAAGAATTACCTTTCTTCTTTTTTTTTAAGATTTGACAGTGATCACTGGTAGGCAGAGAAAGAGAAGGAAGCGGGCTCCCCACTGAGCAGAGAGCAGATGTGGGGTTTGATCCCAGGACCCTGAGATCATGACCTGAGCTGAAGGCAGAGTCTTTAACCCACCGAGCCACCCAAGCTCCCCAAGAATTACCTTTCTTCTGAAGGCTTAAAACTCTCCTGAGAAATAGTCTGAAGTTGTTGCTTTCTTGCTCGGAAGTTTTTTTTGTTTTGTTTTGTTTTTAAGTTATCTCTATGCCCAGTGTGGGGCTGGAACTCATGACCCTGGGATCAAGAGTTTCATGCTCTACCAAGCCAGTCAGGTGCCCCTTTCTAGGAAGATCTTTAAACTAGGGATCCAATTTCTTTCTTTCTTTTTTTTAAAGGCATGTAGATGCTCTTTTATTTTATTATGTTTTTAAGATTATTTATTTATTTATTTGACAGACAGAGATCACAAGTAGGCAGAGAGGCAGGCAGAGAGAGAGGAGGGGAAGCAGGCTCCCTGCTGAGCAGGAAGCCTGATGTGGGGCTTGATCCCAGGACCCTGAGATCATGACCTGAGCTGAAGGCAGAGGCTTTAACCACTGAGCCACCCAGGTGCCCCGAAATCCAATTTCTTTAAGTTATTAAGTTATCATTTTAAAAATAAGGCCTCTAATAATGTCTGTCAGACTATTTTTTTCTGATGTGAATCTAGCCACAACCAGATTAACACCTGTCCATTTTTCCCCTTTACTTTCAAACTTCTGGTATTCTTGTTTTAGCGTGTCTCTGCCAAAGAGCATTATCACTTGACATTTTAAAAAATTCATCCTGGGCGCCTGGGTCACTCAGTTAGTTAAGTCACTCAGTCACTCTGCCTTCAGTTCAGGTCATGATCCCAGGGTCCAGGGATCAGGGTCCCGGGATTGAGCCCCGAGTCCAGGTCCCTGCTCAGTGGGGAGTCTGTTTTTCCCCTGCACTTCCCCCTGCTCATCTCTCTCTCTCTTAATCAATTGGTTGAGTGTCTGCCTTCAGCTCAGGTCATGATCCCAGGGTCCTGGGATCAAGGGCTGCTTTGGACTCCCTGCTTGGTCGGGAGTCTGCTGTTCCCTGTTCCTCTGCCCATCCCCCCTGCTTGTGCACTCGCACGCTCTCTCTCTCTCTGATAAAATAAAAAAAAATTCATCTTCACATATCCTATTATTGTCATATATTTTAATCACTCCCATAAGACATTTTACTATTTTATAATTAACTTAGATATTTATCACTTTGCTATTTTTTCTTATATTTCATACCTAAAATGTGGGATTATGTCCTTTTCAGTTAAAGCACATCTTTAGGATTTTTATGGTCTGCTGCTAGCCAATTACTTTCATCTAACAAATGTATTTAACCCTCATTTTTTTTTAAAGATTTTATTTATTTATTTGACAGAGATCACTAGTAGGCAGAGAGGCAGGCCCAGAGATCGAGGGAGAAGCAGGCTCCCCGCTGAACAGAGAGCCCGATGCTGGGCTCCATCCCAGGACCCTGGGATCATGATCTGAGCCAAAGGCAGAGGCTTTAACCCACTGAGCCACCCAGGTGCCCCAACCCTCACTTTTTAATAAAGATTTTATTAGAGAAAGAGCATGGGTGGGGGCAGGGAAGGGGAGAGGGAGAGGGAGAAGCAGCCTCCCTGCTGAGCAGAAAGCTTGATGTGAGACTCAAGACCCTGAGATCATGACCTGAGCCGAAGGCAGATGCTTAACTAACTGAGCCATCCAAGTACCCCTTAAGCCCTTATTCTTAAGATATTTTATGTTTTATCCCTCTCTTCCACTAGTATGACATGAGAAAAAATAACCAAAATGAAGGCAACAAAGCATACAAATGGTACACAAAAGAAGCTAGTAAAAATAAATCCAAATAGATCAGTAACTATGATTAAAAATAAATGAACTAAGTACTCGAAAAAGTTAGGGTGTCCCCATGTACTAGTAAAGAATGTATTTTGCTGATGTTGGGTGCAGTTTCTATATATGAGCAAGAGATTACGGTCTGTGAATTGATGTCTTTCATAAACCATAAAACTCCTCAAGTATCCAGATAGCTTCTGATCCATTTCTTCTTCTCTCCTTCTGGAAATCTGATTGCACAAATGTTACCTTCATTCATTCATTCATTCACTTATTTATTTATTTAAGATTTTATTTGAGAGAGAGAGATTAGAAGTAGGCAGAGCAGCAGGCAGAGAGAGAAGGGGAAGCAGGCTCCCCGCTGAGCAGAGTGCCCGATGTGGGGCTTGATCCCAGGACCCTGAGATCATGACCTGAGCCGAAGGCAGAGGCTTAACCCACTGAGCCACCCAGGTGCCCCTGTTACCTTCTTTTAAAAAAAACCTTTAAGTAGTTCTCCATGACATGGCTCTGAGTTCAAGTGTCATGAGTTCAAGTGTCACATGCTCTACAAACTGAGCCAGCCAGGTGCCTAACAAATGTTACCTTCTTGTATCAATCTTTACCTCTCTTTCAAATTTCTTTTCTCTTTTCTTCTCTGCACTACACATGGATTTTTCTTTAAGTAGGCTTCACACTAGGCACTTTTTTTAAAAAGTAGGTTAAACACTCTTGGGGCGCCTGGGTGGCTCAGTGGGTTAAGTAGGTTCAAAACTCTTGACCCTGAGATCAAGACCTGAACTGAGATCAAGAGTTGGATGCTTAATTTACTGAACCACCCAGGTGCCCCCATATGGATTTCTTTAGATCTACCTTTGTGTCTAATCTGTTATTAGACTCCTTAAATTTTTGTTTCCCAACATCTAGTCACTTTTATTATCTCCTGCTCTATATTTTACTCTATCTTACATTGAGTTCATAGTATATGGTTAAGTCTAATATTTATTTATTTGAGAGAGAGCAGGTTCTACACCCAGGAGAGAGCCGGGCACAGGGTTTGATCTCATGACCCTGGGATTATGACCTGAGCCAAAATCAAGAGTTGGACACTTAAATGACTGAGCCACCCAGGGGCCCCAAGCTTAACATTTAAAGACTTTACAGTGGGGCACCTGGGTGGCTCAGTGGGTTAAAGCCTCTGCCT
This sequence comes from Lutra lutra, assembly GCF_902655055.1. NCBI lineage: Eukaryota > Metazoa > Chordata > Mammalia > Carnivora > Mustelidae > Lutra > Lutra lutra. Next base: position 137,635,765 of record NC_062280.1, read on the forward strand.
TCAGCTCAGGTCATGATCCCAGGGTCCTGGGATCGAGCCCCACATCGGGCTCTCTGCTCAGCAGGGAGCCTGCTTACTCCTCTCTCTCTGCCTGCTTCTCTGTGATCTCCGTCTGTCAAATAAATAAATAAAATCTTAAAAAAAAGACTTTATGCGTCTGCTTCTGCTCATGTCCAATCACAGTTTTGTTTCCTTATGTGTTTTGTAATTTGAATTCTGAGTTGATGATGGGTTCTTTCATATGATTTCCATTTGCTTATGCTGGGAGCCTAAAACACTACTAGCGTACGACCACTATAAACTAAATTCTTGAGTTTTTTAGAATCTTTATTCCTTTGAGTTGTATGAATTTGAGTCACACTGCTAAGCACCGTAATAGAAAATAAATAGTTCTAACTTTGGCACAAAGACCTAAAAGACTAGAGGGGTTAGAATAAGCCACTTATCTCTACAAGGTTACTTCTTGTTCATGACCCAGACTTAGATAAGGGTAATTAATTTAGGGTGAAATATATAAAGATATATAAATATGTGTATGTAAATATACATAGTCAGTGCATATAAACCTGTCTATAAACGATCTCAACTGTTAGAGAACTCTGATGTCATCAGATATGTGGCTAATAATTGTATTTCAAAGAAGTATAGTCACTGAAAAGGAAAAAGAAGTTGTCTTAAACTTGTAGTAATTCTAAGATATTCTTCTTGTTACAAATTACCAGTTGATGGAGTGCCTGGGTGGCTCAGTTGTTACATGTCTGGTGCCTTTGGCTCAGGTCATGATCCCAGGGTCCTGGGATCGAGGCCTGCATTGGGCTCCCTGCTTCTACCTCTCTCTCCCATTGCCCCTGCCCTCTCTCACTGTTTCTCTGTCAAATCAATAAAATAAAATCTTAAGAAAAAAAAAATTATTAGTTGAATCTGTAAATACTGACAACTTTTCTCGATGCAAGAATATTCTTCAGTTACCACTATATACTTTAAAGCATTTTAACATTTATACCATTCAAATCAAATGTAATAATTAACACAATATAGGAAAACTTCTAGTAAAATTATTTTATTTAGTTTTAATATCCACCACCAAGAGTTTGAAATAAGAATTTCCATGGTCTTCAATTAAGCCGTATCCCACTTTCTTTTAGAATGTCTTGTTTTTTATTAAAATAATTTCTAAACCACTCTATGTGTTCAATCTTCTGTTTAACACTCAGGTATGGGTTTTTGGAAAGGCCACAGGTCACCAGCTCCATGAAGTGGCGAATTGGTCCTTGTTTTGGAAAATCTTTCAGGTGTTTATCCAGAAATACATGTTCATGAAATTCTGAACCATCATCATCAAAACCTAGGAAATGAGATAAAATACAATTTTGAAGTAAAATCTCTATTGCAAAATTAGCACTAATGACTATTACAGTTAAAGTCATCAACTTTGGAGTTAGACCTAGGTTTGCCCACCAATTTAACAACTGTGTGACTGGGCAAATTAATTAACTTCTCTGAGCATCAGTTTTCAGGTATAAAATGAGGATTAAAATAGAACATTCTTCATGGGGTTTCTGTAAAGATTACATAGATACAAAGCTTATAAAACTCTTATAATGCCTAGCACATTATAAATGTTCATTATAAATGTTCACATTACGATTCATATTATAAATGTTCAAAGTGTAGCAGCAGTTACTGCTAATAAAAGCTTCAATTCTACAGCAACCACTAAGAAAACTACACAAACTACACAAAAAAATTATATAAGTAAAACAAAATAGAATCTTAAAACATGTTCAAGCAGCTCACAGGGACCCCCCCCAAAAAATGTAATGAGAAATAGAGAAAATGAAAAGAAAACAAGTAATAAAATTGGAGACTTAAGTCCTAACAAATCAATAATTACTTCAGATGTAAATGTTCTAAATACACCAATCAAAAGACAAAGATTGGAGAGTGAATATAAAATCATGCATCCAATGATATGCTTTCTATAAGAAACTCACTTCAAACACAAAATCAGAAGATTGAAAATAAAAGGATGGAGAAAAATACATCTTGTTAACATTAATTTTTTTAAAAAAGCAAGTGTGAGTGGTTATATGATTATCAGACAAAACAGACTTCAGAGCAAAACAAAAAAAATTACTAGGGAGAAAGAAAAACATCTCAATTAGAAAATTAGCCAAGATAAAGAAGAACTGAACAACAAACATTATCAAACTGACGTCTACAAACACTCCACCAAACTATTTCAGATACAAAATCTTTCCAGGAGTTGATGGAGCATTCACCTAGCTGGACCACATCTTAGGTCACAAACCGCAACACATTTAAAATAAGTGGAGTAATACACAGTACATGCTCCAATCATAATGGAATCAAACTAGAAATCAGTAACAGAAAGACAATAGGAAACAGTTAAAGATCAAGCAACATACTGAAAAAAAAAACCACTCAGAATTGAATGAAAATGAAAACACAACAAATTAAAATTTGTGGGACACGGCTAATGCAGTGCTACGAGGGATACATACAGCACTAAATGAATACAGATGAAGAGGGAAAGTCTCGATCAACAACCTAAGTTCCCACCTCAAGAACTAGCAAAAGAGCAAAATATTCTAAAGCAAGCAAAGGAAGGAAATAATAAAGATAACATCCAACATCAATAAAATTGAGAATAAAAAAATAGAGAAAGATCAACAAAACCAATACTAGTTCCTATCAAAATCTCAGTAAAGTTTTGCCAACAAATTTATTCTAAAATTTATATGGAAAGGCGTAAGTCCTAGAATATTATAACAATCTTGAAAGAGAAGAATAAAATGGGAGCAATAATGCTAAGATTTACTGAAATAGCTACAATAATAAAAAGTGTGGTATTGGCAGAGGGACAGACACACAGATTGATGGGACAAAAGGGACGGCCCAGAAATAGACCCTGTTATGGACTGAATCGTATCTCCTCAAAATTGATAGGTTGAGGTCCTAATCCCCAATGTGACTATATTTAGAGACAGGACCTTTAAGGATGTAATTAAGGTTAAATGAAGTTTTAACAGTGGATCCTTGATCCCTCCTATCCGGGCTTGAGCTCACAACCCTGCGATCATGACCTGAGCTGCAATCAAGAGTCGGATGCTTAACCGACTGAGCCACCCAGGTGCTTCAATGCAACCAAAGATTTAATAAAGGTCTAGAATATATTAAATATAAAAACAAACAAACAAAAAAAAACAACCTCCCAAAGCTCTATAGTAAGAAAACCAAACAATCCAATTAGAGAATGGGCAAAAAACAAGAACAGACATTTCACTGAAAAAGATAAGTAGATGGCAAACACACACAAGAAAAATGTGGTCAACCTCTCGACCCATTAGGGAAATGCAGATTAAAACCACAATGAGCTATCAATACACATCTATCAGAATGTAAACACATCTAAAAGAAAAACAGCGACAACATCAAATGCTGGTGAGAATGAGAAGCCAGATGGTTTACATATTGCTGGTGAGAATATAAAATGGCATAGCCACTCTAGAAAACAGTTTGGAAGCTTCTTTAAAAAAATTAAACATACAGGGGATCCCTGGGTGGCTCAGCTGGGTAAGCGTCTGACTTCAGCTCAGGTCATCTCAGGGCTCTGGGATGAAGCAGTGTGTCAGGCTCCTCCCAAGCCCTGGGCAGGGAGTCTACTTCTCCCTTTCTCTCTTCCTCTGTTCTTCCCCTGGCTCATGCTGCACTCTCTCTTTCTCTCTCTCTCAAATGAACAAATAAGTAAAATCTTTGAAAAACAAAAACAAAAACAAAAAAACCCACACAGAACATGTAGGGTTGGTAGTGCTCAGTTGGTAGAGCATATGATCTTGATCTTGGGGTTGTGAGTTTGAGCCCCATGTTGGGTGTAGATTTTATAAATAAATAAACTTTAAGAAAATAAAAAATAAAATAAAAACTAAACATGCAGCTACCGTATGATGAAACAATTTCACTCCTGGGTATTTACCCCAAGGAAATAGAAATCTATATTCATACAAAACTCTGTACAAAAATATTTATAGTACCTTTATTCATAATAGCCCCAAACTGCTAACAACCCAGATGTCTTTTACCAGGTGAATGCTTAAAGAAACTATAGGGCACATTCAAATCATGGACTACTACTCAATTAAAAAACAAACAAAAAACCTCAACCAACCAAACAACAGAAAACAAGGCACAAACATACTGATACATGCAACAATTGGCTAAATTTCCAGGTAATCAGGCTGAGTGAAAAACAGTTAATTCCTAAATGTTACACTCTATGATTCTATTTGTATGTATTTCTTGTAATGACAAAATTACAAAAATAGTGAATGAATTTAGTGATTGCCAGGGATCCAGGACTAAGAAGGGGAGGCAGTGGAAGGCAAGCAGGTGTGGCTTAGAAGGGCTCTAAGAGGGCTCTGAGGTGATGGAACCTATCTTGACCGTGGTGGTGGTCTCCTGAGTCTACACATGTGATAAAATTGCACAGAACTAAATACACATGTATAAAGGAATACTTGTAAAGCTGGTGACATCTGCACAGGGTTGGAGAATTGTATCAATGCCAATTGCTTGGCTGTACTACGGTTCGGTTTTGCAGGAAGTTAACTATTGGGAGAAAATGGGTAGAGGCTATCTAGGATATTATCTCTTCAGTGGCATGTGAATCTACAATTATCTCAAAATAAAAGGCTTAAAAGCTTTCTACTCACTTGGGAGTTAGTTTATATTTACTGAAAGAGATTTTTAAAAAATTTATTTGGATACTTAAAGATCTATACATTATTTTTATTTTTATTTATTTATTTTTAAAGATTTTATTTATTTATTGGACACACACAGAGAGATCACAAGCAGGCAGAGAGAGAGGGGGAAGCAGGCTCCCCGCTAAGCAGAGAGCCCAACGAGGGGCTTGATCCCAGGACCCCCAGATTATGACCTGAGCCGAAAGCAGAGAGGCATAACCCACTGAGCCACCCAGGTGCCCCATACATTATTTTTATTAAAACTGAAGTAAATAAAAAATAAATCAAGGTGGTAGACAGATAAATGGCCACATATCGTGTCACTCTCATGCTTCTAGACATTCCCCTTCACAATGTGATTTTGTCATTCTTTGCATAAATGGAGTCTGTTTCTTAAACCCTTGAATTCAGGGTTAGCAAGTGACCTGCTTTGGTCAACGGGATATTACTCAACACAGTGCAAACACAGGCTTGAAAAGTACCTACACATCAATCCTTGCTCTTCCTTGCTGTTATGAACCCTACTACAGTCATGTGAAGAAGTCCAAGTTAGTCTTTGAGATGATGCGTGACAGATAACCCAGTTATCTCTACCTCCCCTGACAAGAGCCGGCACCCACAACCAGACATGTGAGACAGACCACTCTAGAGGGAACTACCCGCAGCTAAGCTGCCAGAACTAACCAGAAAATCCATAAATTAAGGAGCAGTTGTAAGTTAGTTGTTGTTTTACTAATTTTGGTGGTAGCATGTTATGTATCAAAAACTGATACATTTCCAAACTTACTGTACTTAACACTTTTTTGGTGGCATATAAATGGCTAAAGAATATTCAAGAGCAAGACTCTGTTAACTGCGTAGTAGTAAAAACATGATTAAATTTCAAGTCAAAGTTAAGGCTAAAATTAAAATGCTTTTATCATCAATCCAATATACAATAACTACTACAAAATCTAAGTGGGAATAATGCCATCTAACTGCTCTTACGAATCTCTATGCTGGCAAAACAAAACAGAAGGGACAAACCAGTTCTTAAAAATAACAACAACAACAACAACCTGGAAAAAAGCTACTTCAAAATGGAAAATAATTCATATGTTTTATGTGGTAAAACAACACACTGCAATTTTTTATATAAATGAAAAACACAACACTGGAAAGTAAAGCTGTCAACACAGGACACGTCATTTTGTAATTTTCAGTATTATGTTCAGAAACTGGCATGGCCCACCCCTGAAAATAAAACACTTTTCCCTCAAAGCATCAGAGTAAATCTTCATGAAGCTAACTATTAGTAGAGAGAGCATGACATTTTATTAATCTTAAAATTTAAAAATAAGAAGTACAGAAGAATATTATTAAACTGTTGAGGCTTCAAATTCTAATGCCACTCTCTTAAAGTATTCTCAAGTTCCAAACTGTATACTGAGGGGAGTGATCAAAGTGAGAAAGTTTCCACAGTTCTTTTCCTGTTTTTCATTCCGATAACAATTGCCTCAAGGAGCTGGAAATGAGATACCTCCCTTTCCCATCCTGAAGCATCAATAATATGTACAAGTGTATATGGAAACTTGTCACATTTATCTCCCTAACCTGGCCAAAAGACAGGTTTTGTTTTGTTTTTTCTTTTTGTAAAAATTAAACTTGCTCAAAACCCAGGTCAAATTTAAGATAAATTTCTTTGGAGTTTGGACATTCAAGATTTTGATGAACTGAAGTGTTTTTTTGTTTGTTTTTTAAAGATTTTATTTATTTATTTGACAGAGATCACAAGTAGGCAGAGAGGCAGGCAGAGAGAGAGGAGGAAGCAGGCACCCTGCTGAGCAGAGAGCCCAACACGGGGCTCGATCCCAGGACCCCTGGATCATGACCTGAGCCGAAGGCAGAGGCTTTAACCCACTGAGCCACCCAGATGCCCCGAAGTGTTTTATCTTTGATGACAATGTACACTAACCCTTACTTTCCTGTTATCCTATTTGGTGGTTCCTAGAAAATACACATCCTTACTAACAGTTTAAGATTTAAGATCCTTGCAGTATAGTAAAACCCTCTCATAATATTGTAGGAACAGAGATGATGATGGTTGATGATGCTTTACTTGTAAAACCTCACTTGATTTTCAAAGAATCACCTGAATTCAGAAGAAGAATAAATTTTATTTTTATTCCCATCATTTTATAGACAGGGGAAGTGAGGCTTAGTGAGATTAAGCATACAACTCACTCAAAACTTGAACCCCTAACCACTGTCTCACCTAAATAAAGCCACCTGGGTGGCTCAGTTGGTTAAGAGTCTGCCTTCCACTCTGGTCATGATCCCAGAATCCTGGGATCAAGCCCCTAATCAGACTCCCTACTCAGAAGATAATCTGCTTCTCCTTCTGTCCCTCACTCCATTCATGTTCTCTCTCTCTCTCTCTCTCATAAATAAATAAATAAAATCTTAAAAGAAAAAAGTCACGTTATTCTACCTCAATATTGTGTTTTAGAACCATATTTTTAATTATGATGACTCAGAACACCCACGTTTCATCAAATAAGGAAATTTTCCCTTAATATCACACACTGCATTCTGCTAATTTTTTCTTTTAAAATTCTGTGTTCATACAGAAGGGACATGAACTAACCTTTATTTACATGTATTATACACTAAGAACTGTGCTGAGCAACTCAAATAACTTTGCCTTAGTTCTTACATTCTTCCAATGAGTTATCTTTAATTTTACAGATGAGGAAACTGATCTGGTTTTTTAACCTCGGGACGTTAAATTGTTTTCTCAAAGGCAAATGTCTAATCACTGAGAGAGCTAGATCTATACTCTGGTTTGCACAATTGAAAAGTCCTTGGGCTTTTTTTTCACCCTTCCCTGATACCTACCACAGTATGGGAAGTATAATACTTTTTTTTTTAAACTTTTTTTTAAAAAAGATTTTATTTATTTATCTACTTGAGAAAGACCAAGAGTGAGCGACTACAAGCAGGGAGAGCAGCAGGGGCAGAGGCAGAGGGAGAAGCAGGCTCCCTGCTGATCAGGGAGCCTGACGTGGGTCTCAATCCCAGGACCCTGGGATCATGACCTGCGCTGAAGGCAGATATTTAACCGACTGAGTCACCCAGGTGCCCCTGGAAAGCATAATACTTTGAGAAATATACATTTTATATACACCAGGTGAAACACAGCAACATAACATCCTTTATGACTGCATATACCATACAAATCCACAAAATATTCAGAATTTATTAAAGGAATTATCAGTCTCTAGAAAGTTTTCCTACACAAAGTAATAATTTATGAAGATATAAGACAAAATATTTCTGATACTTAAGCTTCCATTCCACTTATTAATCCAAACAAATGAAAGATTATAAAAAAATAAAATGTTACAATGACAGCATACTACTACAAAGGTTAAAATATGGACTACATTTTCCTAAGATTTACTGCAATGTTTACATTTCCTAGCTAACTGTACCATAAAAGTAAGTGAATCTCTTCTAATTGAAAATACACCTAAAAAAAAAAAAGCATAAGAAATAAATTGCATAGTAATACTGTTTTCCTTTTGAGTGAGGGAGAAGTAATATCTCCAGAATAATCTTCAGGAAAGTAGATAACATAGCATCTAGTAGTTCAAAGAACCTACGTATGGAGCCAGAGTTCCAAAAAATCTTGAAGTCTTCTAACATTTTTGCTTTGAGTAGCATTTAAGCACAAGAACCTTACATCTCATTAGTGCAATAGTTTTATGAGTAAAAGATAACCAGCATAAAACTTAAGAGTTGTAATGTTCTCTAAAACCAAAATATCATCTCATACCCAAGATTTAATGTATGAGAAGATTTTCCAGGTAATCTCCTGCTTACTTTAGGAAACTGTCATCATTTGTAGTCAACACCTTCACGTCACATAGAAATTCATGACATGGGGCACCTGGGTGGCTCAGTCATTATGCATCTGCCTTTGGCTCAGGTCATGATCCCAGGGTCCTGGGTTCGAGCCCCGCATCAGGCTCCCTGCTCCGCAGGAAACCTGCTTCTCCCCCTCTCACTCTCCCTACTTATGCTCCCTCTCTCGCTGTGTCTCTGTCAAATAAATAAAATCTTAAAAAAAAAAAAAGAAATTCATGATACATTTCTACCATATGATTTTACTTGCTTTTAAAATTTTTATTATTTTTTAAAAACAGACTCCATGCCCAGCACAGAGTCCAACACAGGGCTTAAGACCTGAGCTGAGATCAAGAGTTGGACGTTTAAGGGAGCCTGGGTGGCTCAGTCGCTTAAGTGTCTGCCTTTGGCTCAGGTCATGATCCCAGGGTCCTGGGATGGGAGTCCCACATAAGGTTCCCTGCACAGCAGGGAGTTTGCTTCTCCCTCTGCCCCTCCCCTCCCACTCATGCTCTCTCTCAAATAAATAAGTAAAATCTTCCAAAAAAAAAAAAAAAAAAAAGAAAAAAAGAGTTGGACCCTTAACCAACTGCGCTTCCCTGGCGCCCCCTAGTTTTACTTCTTTATTTTTCTTATAAAAAAACCAGCATTAGGGGCGCCCGGGTGGCTCAGTGGGTTAAGGCCTCTGCCTTTGGCTCTGGTCATGATCCCAGGGTCCTGGGATCGAGCCCCACATCGGGCTCTCTGCTCGGCAGGGAGCCTGCTTCCTCCTCTCTCTCTCTCTCTGCCTGTCACTCAGCCTACTTGTGATCTCTGTCAAATAAATACATAAAATCTTTAAAAAAAACCAACCAACCCAGAATTAAGTGAAATTCTAACTTAAAAAAAAAAAAAAAGTCAAATTTCTTTTCAGACACCACAGAGATATTTATACAAAGTTTTGAAATTCATGTAAATATCTAGACTCTATGACTGAACACCAACCAGATTTAATCTCCATATGGAATTTTATAAACCTCTGAAATTAACTTACCGGCTTCATTGTTAATTGGAAACTCCCACAGCTTCCCCTCTGTCGTCCACTGGATCATCTCTGCAAAACCATTCTGAAGGGGCTGTTCATTTACCATGGCCAACTGCTTCGCAAATTCCACTTCCCAAAGTGAAGGTGCTGTCTCTACAATAACATTTCAAAATAATCACAAGTCAATGTATATATCTTTATTTTTAAAATGTTATAATAAACTCTAAATTAGTAATACATTTCAGGCCTGAGGATTAAAATAAACAGTGTATAATGAAAGGTCACTCACTGAGAGCTAAAGCTAAAGGAAGATGACAAAAAAGCCTACAGCGACAATTCCTGCAAGCCTCAGCACTGACTACACTGCTGGGTGAGCAAGCCCTAAAGTCTCACCATCCCCTCCACTGGAAAGAAAAAGGAATGTGTATTTTGTTTAAGAATGTTTTCATGAATGTGAGTATTTTTTTTTTAAAGATTTATTTATTTATTTTAGGGGCCCCTGGGTGGCTCAGTTGGTTAAGCGTCTGCCTTCAGCTCAGGTCATGATCCCAGGATTCTGAGATCAAGCCCCACATTGGGCTCTCTGCTCTGTGGGGAGCCTGCTTCTCCCTCTCCCACTCCCCCTGCTTGTATTCCCTCTCTTTTTTTTTTTTTTTAAAGATTTTATTTATTTATTTGACAGAGAGATCACAAGCAGGCAGAGAGGCAGGCAGAGAGAGAGGAGGAAGCAGGCTCCCTGCTGAGCAGAGAGCCCGATGCGGGGCTCGTTCCCAGGACTCTGAGACCATGATCTGAGCCGAAGGCAGCGGCTTAACCCACTGAGCCACCCAGGCGCCCCTTGAGTTCCCTCTCTTACTGTGTCTCTCTCTCTCCGTCAAATAAATAAATAAAATCTTTGGAAAAAAAAATATATTTATTTATTTGAGAGAGAAAGAGAGGGAGAGACCACGTGTGCAAGAGAAAGAAGTGGGGAGGAAGAGAATCTTAAGCAGACTCTCTCTGAGCACAGAGCCCGCCGACCAGGGCTGGATCTCACGGCCCTAAGAACATGACCTGAGCCAAAATCAAGAGTTGGATGTTTGGGGCACCTGGGTGGCTCAGTGGGTTAAGCCACTGCCTTCGGCTTAGGTCATGATCTCAGGGTCCTGGGATCGAGCCCCGCATCGGGCTCTCTGCTCAGCAGTGAGCCTGCTTCCTCCTCTCTCTGCCTGCCTCTCTGCCTACTTGTGATCTCTCTCTGTCAAAGGAAAAAAAAAAAAAAAAAAAAAAAAAAGAGTTGGATGTTTAAATGACTGAGCCACAAAGGTGTCCCACGAATGTACTTTTTACATAACATGTGACTTTAATATTTAAAGTCTAGCCTGTTTATCTTTATTTTTAGTCTGTCAAGATAAGTCACAATATACTATTAATGACCAAAGAAATTAAATTAACATAATAATGACGATACTACTAACGGATAAGGAGCACTTACTCTGCTAATGTTTTTTATGCATTAGTTCATCTCATCCTCACAACCAACTCTATGAGTAAGTTCATATAAGGTTAGCTTATGACCCCCATCATATCACATTTCTTTTTTTTTTTTAAAGATTTTATTTATTTATTTGACAGAGAGAGTTCACAAGTAGAGAGGCAGGCAGAGAAGAGAGAGGGAAGCAGGCTCCCTGCTGAGCAGAGAGCCCAATGCGGAACTCGATCCCAGGACCCTGAGATCATGACCTGAGCCGAAGGCAGCAGCTTAACCCACTGAGCCACCCAGGCGCCCCATCATATCACGTTTCAATTATTTATTTGCTTTGGAAATTGAAGACATCTTTCAAGAATGAATCATATTTCCACCAGTCACTGCTGGTGGGAATGTAAAATGGTACAACCTCTTTGAAAAATAGTTTGGCAGTTTCTTAATAAGTTAAAAATACACTTAGCATACAATTTCACTCCTAGATATTTACCCAAAACAAAACTACGTCTACACACGGACTTGTATGTGACAGTTCATGTACGACCACACCTAGGCTTAATTAGCCACATTTACAGAATAATCATAACAGGGGCGCCTGGGTGGCTCAGTGGATTAAAGTCTCTGCCTTCAGCTCAGGTCATGATCCCAGGGTCTTGGGATCGAGCCCCGCATCGGGCTCTCTGCTCGGCGGCGAGCCTGCTTCCACCCTCTCACTCTGCCTGCCTCTCTGCCTACTTGTGATCTCTCTCTGTCAAATAAATAAATAAAATCTTTAAAAAAAAAAGAATAATCATAACAGCAAAATTATTATCAGTCACATTTTATAGATTTATTCAGTAGGCAATGATCAGCCCATGTCTTTTCTGTGATCATGATCATCACCACCATCATCATTGTCATTGCTAATGGCTGCAACTATGTCCTGAATGTCAACTGTGGTTTTGGCACTGTGCCTGACACTTGAATTACATTACTTCATTTAATCCTTGAGAGGTAGGCATTAGCCCTATTTTATAGATGGAGAACGGGAAACTCAGAAAAGTTAGTATGACAGATTCTGAATTTGAATAATCCACATCTATCAAATACCAAAATTCCTTCCATTAAGCCTTATTGCCTCTCAGTTCTAAATTACTGCAGGGTAAGTAGAAAGGTCTATGACTACATCCTTTGTAGCAGTGGAACGAACCTGGAGGGAAGCAAAATGTGGGAATCATGGGACAAAAGAATTCATTCATTCTGTCAATAAATAATTACTGAATGCCAACTATACATCAGGCATTATTTTAAGTGGTAGGGAGACAGCAGTGAATAAAGACTGAATTTAAGTTTGTACGCAGTTGGTATTACACTTAACTGGGAACAAAAGACATTCTTTAGACTCGATCAAGTATAACTTATTAAAACAATACCTTCATTGAATTAAAAAAAATTTTTTACTTACTTATTCTTACTTAATCTAGAGAAAGAGAGAACAGGGGGAGGAACAGAGGGAGAGAGACAAGCAAACTCCCTGCAACTTGGGACACATCAGGCTCCAACCCACAACCTTGAAATCATGACCTGAGCTGAAACCAAGAGTGGGATGCTTAACCAACTGAACAACCCAGGCGCCCCCTAGGGTAAATGTTAATAAATTTACCTTATGAGAGTACAATCATTTTATATATTTTTTTTTTAAGTTTTTTTTTTTATTTTATTTTTTATAAACATATATTTTTATCCCCAGGGGTACAGGTCTGTGAATCACCAAGTTTACACACTTCACAGCACTCACCATGGCACATACCTTCCCCAGTGTCCATAAACCCTCCCCCCATCAACCCTCAGTTTGTTTTGTGAGATTAAGAGTCACTTATGGTTTGTTCATCTTATATTTTTTATAGAACACATAAAACTTCAGTGCTTCCTCGCCAGCTAATTTCAGTTTTAAGAAATAGGATTTCTGATTTTAAAAAGCAAGCTGGCTTCTTCAAGAATCGAAGTGCCTCTCCTGGCTGTTCATTAGGTGGACAACCTCAGCTGCCCTGACAATAAATGCCCCTTTTTTTTTTTCTTTTCAGCATAACAGAATTGTTTATGCACCACACCCAGTGCTCCATGCAATACGTGCCCTCCATAATACCCACCACCTGGCTCCCCCAACCTCCCATCCCCCCGCCCCTTCAAAACCCTCAGATTATTTTTCAGAGTCCATAGTCTCTCATGGTTCATCTCCCCTTCCAATTTCCCTCAACTCCCTTCTCCTCTCCATCTCCCCTTGTCCTCCATGCTATTTGTTATGCTCCACAAATAAGTGAAACCATATGATAACTGACTTTCTCTGCTTGACTTATTTCACTCAGCATAATCTCTTCCAGTCCCGTCCACGTTGATACAAAAGTTGGGTATTCATCCTTTCTGATGGAGGCATAATACTCCACAGTCTATATGGACCACATCTTCCTTATCCATTCGTCCATTGAAGGGCATCTTGGTTCTTTCCACAGTTTGGCGACCGTGGCCACTGCTGCTATAAACATTCAGGTACAGATGGCCCTTCTTTTCACTACATCTGTCTCTTTGGGGGAAATACCCAGTAGTGCAATTGCAGGGTCATAGGGAAGCTCTATTTTTAATTTCTTAAGGAATCTCCACACTGTTTTCCAAAGAGGCTGCACCAACTTGCATTCCCACCAACAGTACAAGAGGGTTCCCCTTTCTCCACATCCTCTCCCAACACACGTTTTTTCCTGTCATGCTAATTTTGGCCATTCTAACTGGTATAAGGTGGTATCTCAATGTGGTTTTAATTTGAATCTCCCTGATGGCTAGTGATGATGAACATCTTTTCATGTGTCTGATAGCCATTTGTATGTCTTCATTGGAGAAGTGTCTGTTCATGTCTTCTGCCCATTTTTCGACATGAGTATCTGTTTTGTGTGTGTTGAGTTTGAGGAGTTCTTTACAGATCCTGGATATCAGTCCTTTGTCTGTATTGTCATTTGCAAATATCTTCTCCCATTCGGTGGGTTGCCTCTTTGTTTTCTCGACTGTTTCCTTTGCTGTGCAGAAGCTTTTGATCTTGATGAAGTCCCAAAAGTTCATTGTGGCTTTTGTTTCCTTTGCTTTTGGAGACATATCTTCAAAGAAGTTGCTGTGGCTGATATCGAAGAGGTTACTGCCTATGTTCTCCTCTAGGATTCTAATGGATTCCTGTCTCACATTGAGGTCTTTTATCCATTTCGAGTTTATCTTTGTGTACAGTGTAAGAGAATGGTCGAGTTTCATTCTTCTATATATAGCTGTCCAATTTTCCCAGCACCATTTATTGAAGAGACTTTTTTCCATTGTATATTTTTTTCCTAATAAATGCCCTTTTTGATGCAAGTGTAACAGCTGCCACATCAACAGGGGAGAGGTGATCTACTCTCCATGACTGCACATTTTATTGTGCTTTTTTCAAGTAGCTTGTTAGAATCATCTAAGTGTGTGTGTGTGTGTGTGTGTGTGCGCGCGCGCGCATTTCGTATTCCCCCCCCTTTTATTTTAAGATTTTATTTATTTATTTGACAGAGATCACAAGTAGGCGGAGAAGTTGGCAGAGAGAGAGGGAAGCAGGCTCCCCGCTGAGCAGAGAGCCTGACATGGGGCTCAATCCCTGGACCCTGAGATCATGACTTGAGCCGAAGGCAGAGGCTTAACCCATTGAGCCACCCAGGCGCCCCCCCACCTTTTTAAAGGTAATCTCAACACCCAATGTGGGGCTTGAACCCACAACCCCAAGATCCAGTTACATGCTCTGAGAACTAAGCCAGCCAGATGCCCCTTGTATTTCCTGTCCATCATACAGGAGAGAAAGCAGTTTTCGCATTAAGAGCAGGCAAGTTGTTCTCTTAGTTTCTCCTTTAGTTTAAAAGAACAAACAATGATTGAATTAACTCCTTTCCTCTATGGATTGATATTTCATAGCTCAATTTGTTCAAAAAAAGCATTTATTTAAAAAAATTTTTTAAAGCATTTATGATTTAAGGTAGTTAATTCCTATGATTCGTCAGCCACTGGCTAGGTGTTGCTGGGCATACAAAAATCAGTGAAACCCAGCCCCTAATATCTAGCGATTTACTGAATAGTGGGAAAAATCAGATGTTTATATAAGTAACTATGATAGATTAAATGAGCCATTGGAGGCAGGCCACGGAACTTAAATATCAATTACAAAATTATCAAGCCCAAAGCTAACATAATCTTTGGAAATGAAAGCCACTTGTAAGCTGAAGACCATTTGTATTGAGCTTCCCGTTTATCTGAATTTATCAGTAAACCATACTTAATGTCAAGCAAGAAGACAGTCTTACATCTTTTTTAATTAGACTTAAATGGTGATTATGAAAGTTTTGACCTCTTACCCAAAGGGATAAGTACATGGAACAAGGATGGTGTGTTAAAAAAAAAAAAAAAAAAAACACGACCACCACAAATCTGCTAAATATATTTCCTGAATGCTCTTCTTCCCAGCTCCTAAACAATCACTAAGTCACTTCATTAAGTTTTACAAATGCTATCTCCCTTTTTTTTTAATATTATATTTATTTATTTGAGACTAAGGCAGAGGCTCAATGACTGAACCACCCAGTCATTGAGCCCTCATCTCCTCTTCTAGATAGCAAGCTGCCTTAGGGCAAAAACCATAGTTTATCTTTTGTAATAGCATAGTTGCAAATAGAGGGTGATAGTTAATGTTCTAACCCAAATCAGTAGCCAACTGCTCGCTCTGGATTCAAGAAGGCGGTAGTACTTGCCTCCCACTGTCTCACAGAATGCAACATTTCAAGGGAAGAATCTGGCCAAGACTAGCAATGGCAACAATTACATTCATAAGCAGGATCCAGGCCAATGCCAGGACAGATTATTAAAATACTTCACATTGAGCAATCAAAACATTAAGGACTTTTTTTTTTGAAAGATGGAATGTTTCTACACCTGAGAAATCATGTTCTTAACAAACCTGTTTCAGGTGCCTCTTCAGTAACTGCCTTAAGGTCAAAAATATTAAGTCTCTTCCCTTTGAGCATATTTTTCCTAAGACCGAAAAAGAAAAAAACAATTTAACTTAATATTTTTACAATGGCCAACAAAAAATTGAGAAAACTATTCTATTATTATCATTTTTAAAGATTTATTTATTTATTTGACAGAGAGAGACACAGCGAGAGAGGGAACAGAAGCAGGGGGAGTGGGAGAGGGAGAAGCAGGCTTCCCTTCCCGCCAAGCAGGGAGCCCAATGTGGGGCTCGATCCCAGGACCCTGGGATCATGACCTGAGCCAAAGCAGATGCTCAATGATTGAGCCACCCAGGCCCCCTTAAGAAAACTATTTTATATGAAATATTCAATGTAGAAATTAAAAATAATTCCACTGGGGTGCCTGGGTAGCTTAGGTCATGAATCCAGGGTCCTGGGATGAGCTCTGCAGCAGGCTCCCTCCTCAGCGGGAAGCCTGCTTCTCCCCCTCCCACATTCCCTGCCTGTGTTTCCTCTCTCAATGTGCCTCTCTCTGTCAAATAAATAAATAAAATCCCTAAAAATAAATAAATAAATAAATAAATGAATAAATAAAAATTCCACTGACCCACAACAGACATTTTAACTAAATTGCCACATCATAAGAACGGGTAACTAAAAATTGGAACAAGTGCACTTGAATTTTTGCATCATGATACAATAAAGCAGTTTAAGTAGTTTAATTTCCAAAATATCTAACTGAAAAGATTAATTTTCCATAATTTTATGTGATCCATTTCATATTAAGGTTTTAGAAAACTCAACATTAGAAAGCTATTAAAATATGCTAAATTAAAAGGTTAAAGTCAACAGTTGTCTTAGTTTAAGGGCAGAAAAAACTGCATGTTTAATTACAAACTATAATTATAAAAGATGGCACAGATAAATCAAAACATTCCCACTTACAAAGCAATCATTCTGTAATTTTAACATAATGATTAACTTTCTTTACATAACATTTTAAATTAACTATTAAAATTAATGCCAGAGAGTTAATAGGTAACTTTTCCTTGTATATTTTAATCAACTGCTTTAAGCATCAATTCACATTCATAATTGAATAAATTTACTGGGAGATTAAAAACCAGTTCAAAACTGGATAATCAGTTTTAAAATAATTTTGAATTCTTGGGGCGCCTGGGTGGCTCAGTCAGTTAAGTGTCTGCCTTTGGCTCAGGTCATGATCTCAGGGTCCTGGGATTGAGTCCCCCCACATTGGGCTCCCTGCTCAGTGAGGAGTCTGCTTCTCTATCTCAAATAATAAATAAAATAAATAAAATCTTAAAAATTTTTAAAATTCTTTTCTGAATCAAATTTTTTTATGAAATCACAAAAAATTCAACTACCATATTAACTGAAAAAATTCAACTACCATATTAAAATTAGAAAAAGTAATCTCAAATCACTTAAGTTTTCCTTTAACAGATCCCCAAGTATTCTTAAACAAAGGTATTTATGCTCCCCAACTATTTTCAGTGCTTTTGGGTCCCTCTCCCCACCTGCACGCCCTCACTTTGCATCAGGTTAACAGGCTGATGGATTAAGGTAACTCACAGCAACAAGGGAATGATTTGGTAAAGTATGGAATTTTAGAATGTACTAAAGAGAAAGGGAAGGGAACAGACATTTGCTGTGCATCTACTATATATAGTTGGCACACTCCTTTCCTATTTTTCAAGAAAGCCATTTAAGTCAGGCTTTAGTTTTAGTATTTTATAGATGGGACATAGAATGACAAGGCTATAAAAGTTGCCCTAGTCCCAGAATTAGTCAGTGGCATAATGCCAAGATTCTGAGGCAGGCCAGAGTGACTCCAAAGCCAGTGCTCGGTGCCTCACCCCTCTCAGATGTCTCTTCCTGAAGGAATTAGCCCAGGGTACATCTGTGGTGACTAGCCTAGGCCCGGGTTGTCTCAGGCTGTCCCATGACAGAGCAGGGTAAAAACCTGGTATCCCATCACTCCTCTCCCTTACTCTAGAGTCCTTCAGTCAGTTTAACACAGTCATTATATGCACATAAACAACCGTCTTACTTTTTAGCTTCTCCCTTACCACTTTCTAATTTCTAAGAATTTTTTTTTGACAGACACATATGTGTATTGGCGGCGGTGGGGGTGGGGGGCTGGAAGGAGGAAGAAGAGAGAGGGAGAAGGAGTGAAAGAATCCTAAGCAGGCTCATCTCACAACCCTGAGATCATGACCTGAGCTGAAATCAAAAGTCAGACACTTAACCAACTGAGCGACCCAGGTGCCCCGCCACCTTCTAATTTTCAATGATGGCTAATATAATTAAGAATCAAACTATGAGGGGCACCTGGGTGGCTCAGTGGTTAAGCCACTGCCTTCAGCTCAGGTCATGATCTCAGGGTCCTGGGATCAGTCCCACATGGGGCTCTCTGCTCTGCAGGGAGCCTGCTTCCTCTCTCTCTCTGCCTGCCTCTCCGCCCACTTGTGATCTCTCTCTGTCAAATAAATAAAATCTTTAAAAAAAAAAAAAAAAGAATCAAACTATGATATAGCATTTTGATGTAGTTTCATGGAATCATTTCAAAGATGACTGACTCAAATAAGAGTGAAGTTAAATATATATGTGTGTGTGTGTGTGTGTGTGTGTATATATGTATGTATATATGTGTATATATATATATATTTTTTAAAGTAAGCTCTATGCCCAACACAGGGCTTGAACTCACAACCCCCAGAAATTAAGAGCTGCACGCTCTACTGACTGAGCCAGCCAGGCACCTCTGAAATTAAATATTTTCAGGAATCTTAAGTAAAACTCCAAGTATACATTATACTCTATCCAACATGTCATAAGCATAAAATCACTTTAAATTAGTAATTCAGAAAATCTCTCTAAATCATTGTAACTTCTTGAACTTGTTTTGTTAACAGTTGACTATCTTTTACAATCTTCCTGTACAAATCAGTAGTTTAACTTCTGATTAACTTGCTGGGATTATACTTAAAAGAAAATCCAAAGAATACATAACATGTCAAAAACACTCCAACTGTAAGCCCCCTCTTCTATCAAGATCAGTTAGTTTTTGTTATAGCATACTAAATATCTGGTTTCCCCTCCCCAACTATTACTTCATGGGCTTGAAGGAGAGAAAACAGAAACTTTCTGTAAATACAGACAGCTTTTTATTATAAAATAATTACATAAGGCATGGCTTAGCATCTTTAAGTCTGCAAATCACCAAATTCAAATTGCCACAAATAATCTACCACCTTAAGGTATTATAATGGATCTTTCTTTTTTTTTTTTTTAAAGATTTTATTTATTTATTTGACAGACAGAGATCACAAGTAGGCAGAGAGGCAGGCAGAGAGAGAGAGGTGGAGGCAGGCTCCCTGCGGAGCAGAGAGCCCGATGTGGGGCTCGATCCCAGGACCCTGGGATCATGACCTGAGCTGAAGGCAGAGGCTTAACCCACTGAGCCACCCAGGCGCCCCTCTTTTTTTTTTTTTTTGATGGCAGATTATTTCTCTAAGGTATGAATAATGATAATTATATAGAGATAGAAAAATTATATAAATATTGTTATGTACATATCAGAATGAAAAATGATGCTTCTCACAAGTGCTCATTTGTTCAGAATTCAATCAGTTCCACTTACCTTAAATCAGGAGACCTCCACTCATCATGGATAAATAGGAGGCAGGGCCCAATGTGATTAATGGTATAGAAAAGCACAAGACTACTAAACCCAGAACATCGTTTCCTCTATAGGAAATGGTACATTCAGGGTGAGAAGAGAGATATAAATGCATCCATAATGCTCAAATACCTATCAGCAATAACATGCACAAAATAAAGTAAATCTACAGAGAAACAAATAAAGCTAACAAAACCAAACAGACTGCAAAGCCTGAGTACCTTTTCTTAAGATCATCAGTCTTCTGTCCCATGAAACTGTCAGTTCCTTCATCAAACTGAATTTGATGCACTGGTCTTGTACTAACTCTACCTGTGGCAGATTTGGCAACTTTCATATTTGATATTATGTTACTGACACTGAAATAAGAAAAAGGTCAAGTGTATTAGAAACTGTAGCTACAGGACAGTAATAAACTTTCTTATACACGAGATTCTATTATTTAATTCATATTTCACTTCCATGCACTATAACAGCACAAAGCATTATGTTTAAATGAAAGATTATATGTCACATGTTAATTCACATCCCACAGACCACTAAGATTTATATTTCTTTTTGAAATACAACTTTTGAAGGTATTCTTCAGAAATGTTCATTTAAAACATAAAAGTGTCACTTTGATGTGACACTATTAAAAAAAAAGTGTCACTTATGAAACAGTATCAGACATCTGAAGTAGTATATCAACTTCAAATCTGGCATAAAATAATGAGATGAGAGGCAGAGTGAGGAGGTGTCAGCTAAAACATAAGGATAAGAGTAAAAGTGAAGGAAACAGGCCTGAAGATGATCATACTGTACATAAGACCAGCAAATTATTTAACAGGAAAAAATTAATATTCTCAGAGAAACCGTCTTATTCTTTTACTTGTTTTTAATCACAATACCGAATTTATCATTTCTTTTTCAGGAACAAGAAATCGTGTGATTTCGTGAAAGAAAAATTTTAACCATTCCATTGATCTTTGAAAGACTGCAATCTTACTTAACATGTCAGTTTAAAAAAAAAAATTACTAATATTCCACCTATGAGAAATATTTAATGTATAAATTGATATACTGTGCACATTACTCACCAGTCACATGAAAAGAATCTATTTTGAAAAACCAGCATTACCAACAGAACTATTTTATTCACTAACCTAATTTTAGTTCTTTCTCCATCTTTCTGTGCCTTTGAGACTTCCTCATGCTGCTGGAGTTGCCTGAGCAGCTCTGACTTGGTTGTCTGCTTATCAAAAGGGAGAAAATCTGCAACAGCAGATGCCGCTGCTTCCAACTCAGAACTCACGGACTTGGTTCTAACAAAGAAAATGAAAAACAAGGAAAAAAAAAAGGCATTACCTATTATGCCGTTAGTTTAGTGGAAAGTAAAATGACTCTTTTCCAGAGAAAACTTTTTTTGTCATTCAAAAAATCCATTTCTGACAAAATCAATTATTTTTAAATATTTGGCTTTTTTTTAAGTAGGCACCATGCCCAGCCTGTGGCTCAAACTCACGACCCTGAGAGTCAAGATCAAGAGTCACATGCTCAATCCACAGAGCCACCCAGGTGCCCTAGGTATTGCTTTTTTGTTTTTAAGATTTTGTTGATTTATTTGACAGAAAGATAGAGCAAGAGACGGAACACAGTCAGGAGTAGTGGGAGAGGGAGAAGCAGGCTTCCCGCCAAGCAAGGAGCCTGATGAAGGGCTCGATCCCAGGACGCTCGGATCAGGACCTGAGCTGAAGGCAGACACCTAATGACTGAGTCACCCAGGCGCCCCAGGATTGGTTTTATATAAACTTTAAAATGTCAAAAGTTGAAGGTAATGGATACTTGTTGAAGCACAATACTAACTCAGAACAACACATTAAAGTAATATATTAAAGTATAAATTAAGCACAATACTAACTCAGAATATATTAAATATGTATTTTATATATATTATATATTTATGTAATGGTTAAAGTAGAGAAGTGAGAAAAAAAGAGTGGCTAGGTTATAGTTTACTGGATTTTTAGATGCCAATTTATTTCAGAAACTATATATATTGCAAGCCAATATTAAAGTAGCTAAATCTATTCACATATCATGATAAATCCGTATGATGGAATAGTACTCAGCTTATGCTATTAACATGAATGAAACAATGAAAAGTTGGGTTAAAAAAAGGATGTTCTGTAATATTCCATTTATACAACTACTAGAACAGGCAAAATTAACCTACAGTGAAAAAAATCAGCATAGCGATTGCCTCAGGACGGAAGGCTACTGACGGGAAGAAGGAAATGAGAAATGCTCTGTGTCTTGATAAGCACGTGGGTAACGTGGGAGACATGGGCCTATGGATTTGCCAAAATCCTACAGCTAAGATGTGTATGCTTCAGAGTATGTAAATTTTGCCTGGGAAAAAAGAACCATAAATCATTATCATGATCTAGGAGGAGATGGAAAATAGGTGAAGATACAGACGACACAAGAGTGGCAAAAATATTGCTTTACGGAAACTGTGTGACAGGTACAAAGGGGTTCATTACATGATTTTATGTTTTAAACTTTCCATAAGAAAAAGCTTTAAACAAAGCTCTTCCTCAGTAAATGAGGATAAGTTAATGGGAAAATGTGCCAGACATAAAAAGAGATTGTCTACATTATTACATATTAACTCACTAAGAACCGCTCTCTCAGTGAGTGGGATCCAAGTTAATGTTTTACTTTCCACATAATGATCGGTTGTCTACTATGTAAATCAAAATTCCCAAATCCCCAAGGTGCTGGATAAAGATTTAAGGACTTTACCTAAGATATGAAAACTCTAAAATCTGACTGTGCCAAGGAAGAAAAACAGAATAAAAAAGGGAATATTACAGTTAATATTACTATTAGTTAAAAAGAAATGAGCTACTTACAAAACTGTTACCTATGAATAAGTTCTGAACTTTTTTTTTTATATAATTTTTTTTTTAATTTTATTTATTTGTCAGAGAGAGAGAGGGAGAGAGAGCAAGCACAGGCAGACAGAATGGCAGGCAGAGGCAGAGGGAGAAGCAGGCTCCCTGATGAGCAAGGAGCCCGATGTGGGACTCGATCCCAGGACGCTGGGATCATGACCTGAGCCGAAGGCAGCTGCTTAACCAACTGAGCCACCCAGGCGTCCCAATAAGTTCTGAACTTTATCCCAAATCACTTTCCTAAACTACTTGAGAGGTTTGTTTTCAAATTTCAATATACATATTTGATCAGAGTGTACAAAGAATATAAATGAGTATTCATTTTCTAGAACCATGCATTTTATCACAACAGTGTTCTTTATAATCATAGTTTCTGGTTTTATAATTTGAAATGCTCTAGTTAATAAAAATTGTCAGGGAGCTTCTATCATTGAAATAAGTTGATCTTTACATACTGAGATCCTTCTACCCAGATTTTTAACAAGAGAACTTGCTAAAATAACAACCTGTTCTATCCTATAACTCAGACTATTGCCTGAAAACATACTTTATACCATTCTGTACTTCCTCAATTTATTTAAAATGAATTGTATGACATATACAATTTCAGAAAAGAAATTCTTGTAAGGAGTAGGATCCCATTAAGGGGACACAAAAATTACCACAATTTCTGGCAATCTGATGATACTTTTTCAATAGCCTAAGCAGCACCTGACTAGCTCAGTCAGTTCAGTGCCCAGCTCTTGATTTTGGCTCAGTCCTGATCTCAGGGTTTTGAGAAGGAGCCCCAGGGCATGCTCATTCTCTCTTACCCTCTGCCCCTCCCCAACTCGCACTCCCACCTGGAAAAAAAAAAAGTCCCAAACATATGCAAATCATTTTACCTAGAAATTCCACTTCCAGGAATATTTGTTTAAAGAAAATAAGCAGATACATACAGGGAATTCGAGGGATACTACACATTCCAAATTCAAGGCCTAAGCAGTTCTATCCCTAGTATCTGAAAGCAAATCATCTTTCAGACGTCTGCATGGCTTTATGCATAACTTTAATTCAGGCCTTTTTTTTTTTTTTTTTAAAGATTTATTTATTTATTTATTTATTTGACAGACAGAGATTACAAGTAGTCAGAGAGGCAGGCAGAGAGGGAGAGAGGAGGAAGCAGGCTCAGCGCCGAGCAGAGAGCCCAATGTGGAGTTCGATCCCAGGACCCTGAGATCATGACCTGAGCTGAAGGCAGAGGCTTTAAACCACTGAGCCACCCAGGCACCCCTCACGCCTTTTTTTTTTTTTTTGAGAGAGAGAGAGCAAGCACACGAAGGGGGTGAGAGGCAGAGGGAGGAGGAAGAGAATCTCAAGCAGGCTCCATGCTCAGTGCAGAGCCTGATGCAGAGCTCTGTCTTACAACCCCAAGATCATGACCTGAGCTGAAATCAAGAGCCAGTCGCTCAGCCAACTGAGCCACTCAGGAGCCCCAATATTTCAGGCCTTTGCTTAATCATTATTCTCCCATGATCCCTTTTAAAAAATAGCCCCTCTCCAGCCTATCTTATTTTTCTTCACGTTTCATCACCTGACATATTGTGTGTCTATGTGGTGTGAGTATATATACTCTCTCCCACCCCAACTCCCCAACTATACCATAAGGAGCAGAGACTTTTTTTTTTGAGATTGTTTTGTTCACTCTTCTCCTCCATCCCCTTGGACACTGCCTGAGATATAATGACAATCTAAAGCTGTTGAATGAAGTTCATCAAAGCATTATTTTATACCAATGAAAAACTAGAATCTAAATTTCAATTCGTGGATTCATTAATTAATAAGTAACTGAAACCTTATTGGATGATCAGAGCAGATAGTTGCTTAGTTAAGAGAAAGTTAAAGTACAAGCTAGAAATTTTGGTTATTGCTGTACTCACCAGGGGTCTTGTTAGGTTCCACAACCCATTCAGACTCACAAGACTAACACAAACGTCTTTGGTCCAGTCTGTTCAGAAAGATAAAGGACAGAACCACAGCAGACTGGCAGGGCAGCCTCATGTGTCCCTCTTGGTGGCAATCCTTGCAGCACTCATGTGGATGACACCGCACACGCCATCCAAAAGTTAGGAGACCCACTTCATGCAGGTGCAGAAGCTGCTTCGCTTAGTGCCCCATGAGAACTGGTTCTCTCTTGTAACAAGGCCACAGAGTTTCCATGGTCCCCACAACGGACATGCAGTTACAAGAGCAACTGCGCAAGGAAGTCCTAGGTACATATGGTGAACAATAAGGTACCGATATTCTCCCAATCCAGATGTGATGACCCCTAACTAAGGGTCAATTTCATCATGGTAATGTTCCCTTTAGTACAACAGACATCAACAGTTATCAGGTTAACAGCTGTGGCAGATTATATTTTTAGAAAATAGAGATAGTATTTCTGGTGCTACAAACTCTTCCAAAACCTTGCCATATTCCCATAGAGAGAGAAACTCCATGTTCCCTCCCCTTGAAACCAGAGCAAACTGTGACTGCCTCAATGAACACAATGATAGAGATGATGCATGGTGACTTGTAAGCCTAGGTCATGTAAGATGCCGCAGCTTTGGTTTGGCTCTCTTGAGATGTCTGTCCCTGGAACTCAGCTAGCAGGTTATGGAGAGGCCTTGGCTCAGTGTTCTGGCAAAAAGCCCCAAATATAGTCTCAACCAGGAGCTAGCACCAGCCACTGGAAAGTATGTGAGCGAAACTTCCCCTTGCGCTGGCCCTCACTAGTGCCGAGTGGGGCCGACACGGCTACCTCCACCATGCTCTGCTCAAGCCATGGGATGGTTAGGCCACAAAACGTAACTGGAAGATTTTGGTATCTAGAAGTTGGGCGCTACTGTAACAAAAAACCTAAAATGTATGGGAAACCTTTGGGTATTAGGCAGTGGGTGGAAACAGGAAAGACCCTGAGGCAAGTATACATGAGAGACTAGGGCCTCAAAGAGACTTAGAGCCTGAGGGCCCTCAAAGCTGCTATGAGGGAGAACTTTAGGAAAATCAACATTATGGGAAGCTGCAGGAAAGGGGACTTCTGTTTAGCAATACCGTTGTTTGTAGTAACATGGAAAACAGGAAATACACCCAGGGAATTGGGTAAGCCAGTCTAAGGAGACTTCCAATGTAGAAGGTGCCTCTTGGCTTCTTAGTTGCGGATGATAAAATTCAAGAACACAGAGATAAGAAAAAACTGTACCATATAAAGGAACCAAGATTTGCTGGAATCAAAAATAAAACATTTTTCCTTCTTAGCTCCTCCAGGAAGGAAATGATGCTAAAATTCAGAAATGGCTTCTGATACGATCTCACTGATACGTGGAATTTAAGAAAGAAGGCTAAGGATCATAGGGGAAGAGAGGAAAAAATGAAACAAGATGAAACCAGAGAGGGAGACAAACCATAAGAGACTCTGAATCACAGGAAACAAAACTAAGGGTTGC
Source organism: Lutra lutra (assembly GCF_902655055.1). Lineage (NCBI taxonomy): Eukaryota > Metazoa > Chordata > Mammalia > Carnivora > Mustelidae > Lutra > Lutra lutra. The sequence goes on from NC_062280.1 coordinate 137,662,020, forward strand.
TGGAGGAGAGGGGATGGAGGGATGGGGTTATTGGGTGATGGATACTGGGGAGGGCATGTGTTGTAATGAGCACTGGGTATTATATTAACACTGATGAATCATAGGCCTGTACCCCTGAAACAAATAGTATATTATCTGTTAATTAAATTTAAATAAAATTTAAAAAATAAAAAAGAAATAGCTTCTGAGCAGAGATGAAATTCAGTGCAGTGTCAGGAAAACACTGTTTAATGATAAAGCCATGGGTATCACCACAAAACCTTGTTAAAATCTTAGATTTTTTTTCAAAGATTTTATTTTTAAGTAATCTCTACACCCAACATGGGGCTCAAATTTACAACCCTAAGATCAAGAATTGTATGCTCGGGAATTTTGGGTGGCTCAGACAGTTAATCATCTGCCTTCAACTCAGGTCACAATCCCAGGGTCCTGGGATTGAGCCCATATGAACCCTGCATCAGGGTCCCTGCTCAACAGGGAGCCTGCTTCTCCCTCTCCTGCTCCCCCTGCTTGTGCTCTCTCATTCTATCAAATAAATAAATAAAAATCTTAAAAAAAAAAATTTCATGCTTTACCAACTAAGCCAGAATTTCACGCTCTACCAACTAAGCCAGTCAGGCTCCCTAAGATCTTAGAAAGATTTAAAATGGTGCCTTAGGGGCGCCTGGGTGGCTCAGTGGTTAAAGCCTCTGCCTTCAGCTCAGGTCATGATCTTGGGGTCCTGGGATCGAGCCCCATGTTGGGCTCTCTGCTCAGAGGGGAGCCTGCTTCCCCCTCTCTCTCTACCTGCCTCTCTGCCTACTTGTGATCTCTCTCTCTCTCTCTCTGTGTGTGTTAAATAAATAAATAAATAAAATCTTTAAAAAAATAAAAAAATAAAATAAAATAAAATGGTGCTTTAGGGAGCCTATGAACAGACAACAGGAATTCTAAGAAACTAATAGGTGTGGTCCCACATGCTTGCACAAGGAGCTCAATGCAGAATAGGACTTAGGTTCTCAAACAATGACCTAAGGCACCCTGGAGCACCATAGGGAAACACAGCCATCAGTCAGTGACCATGCAAACTGCTAAGTCAAGGTGGTTCCCAGTGTTAACACTAGACCACCGCATTCCTTTTAATGACATATTTTTGTGAAGATGCTTTTCTGGCGGTTGCTATGATAAAAAGCAAGTACCCCCCCCAAATCAATATGAAACAGTATGAGTCTTATCCAGTATGAGTCCTAGGTTATACCATAAAAACAACACAAATTCTTTCTGGCTCACTTTCTCTTGAGACACTTGCCTTTGGAACCCAGATGCTACACAGTGAGAAAGCCCAGGCCGCACAGTCCTGCGCTAAGGTCTCAGCTAACAGCTCGCTTCAACTGTCAGAGCTATGAATGAGCAAACCTTTAACTGATTCTAGCCCCTGGACTTCCAAGTCTTCCAAGGGAGGAAAGCACAGAGCAGAGATTAGCCTTTTCCACTGTGTCCTGTCCAAACTGCTTGACCCACAGAATCCATGAGCCTTAAAAATGGTTGTTTTATGCCACTAAATTTTGGAGTAATTGCTGTGCAGCCACACTAACTTTATCAACAGCTATTTAATATATAATACAAATAAAAAACTAAAATCAGGTCATACATGGAGCCATGACAGTCATCATGAATCAAAGATGACTAACCCAAATCTGTGCATCTGGGATCCCTTAAAAAAAGGTGGGGAACAAAATCATCAGATACATTAAAAACAATTTTTTTTTTAATTTGACAGACAGAGATCACAAGTAGGCAGAGAGGCAGGCAGAGAGAGACAGAGAAGCAGGCTCCCTGCTGAGCAGAGAGCCCACTGTGGGACTCGATCCCAGGATCCTGGGATCATGACCTGAGCCGAAGGCAGAGGCTTTAACCCACTGAGCCACCCAGGCACCCTAAAAACAACTTTTTAATTAAGTAAACTCTATGCCCAATGTAGGGTTCAAACTCAGGGCCCCAAGATCAAGCACTACATGCTCTGCTGACTAAGCCAGCCAAGGGCCCCTAAAAGATACATTTTTATTTTATTTTTTAAAAAGATTTATTTATTTATTTATCTTAGAGAGAGAGAGAGCAAATGGGGGGAAGCAGAGGAAGAGGAACAAGCAGACTCCATGCTGAGCATACAGCCCGATGCGGGGCTTGATCTCACAACCGCTAGATCATGACCCTAGCCAAAACTAAGTCTGAGGCTCAACGAACCACACCACATGGGAACCCCCAAAAAATCAATTTTTAAAACAAATGTATCTCGTTCATCAATATTTTGATGTAGGACCAAAGCCCTTCTTTGAACAGAAATTCCAACATGTATTTTTTATATACGCACTGCACCATAGAACATCCTCCAAGAGTTCCAATTTTGGTTTCTTTGAAGTGGAAACTCAGATCAAGAACTTAAAAAGGCTTACAAAGCATTCTGAGTGCAGAATTTTCTTACATTTTTCTCCTTGTCTCATTCATACCTAATTGGAAAGGAATTTAAAAAAATTTTTTCTGAGTCTTTGCAAAATATTCAACTTATTTAAACCATTTCTTTTTTTTTTTTAAGATTTTATTTATTTATTTGACACAGAGAGAGAGAGATCATAAGTAGGCAGAGAGGCAGGCAGAGAGAGAGAGGGGGAAGCAGGCTCTCTGCTGAGCAGAGCCTGATGTGGGGCTTGATCCCAGGACCCTGAGATCATGACCTGAGCTGAATGAAGGCAGAGGCTTAATCCACTGAGCCACCCAGGCGCCCCTATTTTAACCATTTCTATAATAAATAATTAAATTATATAATTGTAATAAAAAACCACAATGGGTCACAAACAGGTCTGGAAGCTTAAAAAAAAAAACTTCTCGATAAAGATAGATATATATATGTGCATGTGTGTGTGTCTATATCATCTAATTCTATATACTTTTACTTACTATATTTGTTTTATTTTGTTTCTAAAAAGGAGGAGGAAATGGGGCACCTGGCTGGTTCAGTCAGTAAAGCATCTGACTCTTGATCTCAGGGTTGTGGGTTTGAAGTCCACATTGGGTACTGAGATTATTTAACAATGAATAAATAAATAGAGGAGGGGGGTACCTATGACGGGCATACATTGAATTAGCTTATTCTCTACCACCCAATTACGCATTCCAAGGATGGTTTTGATATAATTGGATACAATACAGAAACCTAAGTTTCATAAAAATATTAAGTCATTCTGGAAAGTAGAAATCTACATTAGCAGGAGCCTGGGTGGCTTAGTCATTAAGCGTCTGCCTTTGGCTCAGGTCATGATCCTGAGGTCCTGGGATGGAGCCCCACATTGGGCTCCCTGCTCAGCAGGAAGCCTGCTTTTCCCTCTCCCACTCCCCCGCCTTGTGTTCCCTCTATTGCTATGTCTCTCTCTGTTAAAAATCTTTAACTAAAAAAAAAATCTACATTAGCTGCCGATTCTGCTAAGAGACGTCAAAGATGGGGTTGTTTAAGCCACATACCTTATTACTATTTGAATCGATGACATCATCTGTGTAAGACTCACCATTATTTAAGTATCATTAAAACAAAACATTGCCATTTAAACTACAACACAATGCGAAAACATTATTAGAATCAGTGAAATAGCGGCGCCTGGGTGGCTCAGTAGTTAAGCATCTGCCTTTGGCTCATGTCATGATCCCTGTGTCCAGGACGCTGGGATCCAGCCCTACATCTGGCTCCCTGCTGAGCAGGAAGCCTGCTTCTCCCTCTTCAGCTTCCCCATGGCTGTGTTCCTTCTCTTGCTATCTGTGTCATAAATAAATAAAATCTTAAAAAAAAAAAAATCAGTATTCTTTTCACAAGCACAAGTAATTATAATATTCTGAGGAAACCACATAAGCTGAGAGCACTGATAATACTGGTCAAAGGAAGTCATATAAAACAGTTATAATCAACATGCTTAAATTCTATCCTCAGTGGAATTTTTAAAATGGAAATTTCAAACCCAGTCCTTCAGAGACATGAGGCTATCTCCAAATCAGGATATAAACAATTTGGTAATTAACAGTTTAAAGAGTCAATTAAGTTGCAGTTAATAACACTGATGAATATGTAAGAAAACATGTGGAATTCTCAATTAGATCATGACTCTTTTCCTCTCTAGATTGTATGCAGATGTCCCCTTCCTATTTAAAGATTTTTTTCCCCCCTTTTTAAAAATTTTTAAGTAGGCCACCCCATCCCACCCAGGGTGGAGGCCAACACTGGGCTTTAACTCGTGACCTGGAGATCAAGACCTGAGCTGAGATCAAAAGTCAGATGCTTAACCAACTGAGCCACTCAGGCTCCCCTTAAAGATTTTATTTTTTTTTTTTAAAGATTTTATTTATTTATTTGACAGAGAGAGACAGTGAGAGAGGGAATATAAGCAGGGGAAGCAGGAGAGGGAGAACCAGGTTTCCTGAAAAGCAGGGAGCCTGATGTGGGGCTGAATCCCAGGACGCTGGGATCACGACCTGAGCCAAAGGCGGATGCTCAGCACCTGAGCCACCACCCCAAAGACTTTAAGTAACCTCTAAACCTAATATGGGACTTGAACTCACAAGGTCAAGATCAAGAGTCACATGCTCAACCCACTGAGCCAGCCAGCTGCCTCTCCCCTTCCTATTTAAATATAGAAGGCTAACAGTATCTTTCATGTGCTAGAGTCTTTGTGTTTACAGACTAAGTCTTCATGTAGCATCTCCCAGGTCCTCTAATTTCAATTTTTTTTCCTAAAAGAAAAAGGAGTTTCAAAAATTACTTTCAATGTAATTGAAATTCAATCCAATTTACCTCTTCTTTGGGGCATCTTCCAGAGTTTTTTGAAGCCTGCCAATTGTAGCTTCCACACTCTTGAGTTGTCTTCTGCTTGATGGCTTTGTTGTTTGTACATTTACTGTGCTTAACTCAATTTTCATGCCCTTAATAATATCTAACAAGTCTTTTTTTGTATTCTCTTTTACACTCTCTTGGCTCTCTGTTTCTTTAGAAATCCCACGCGTTGGAGCAGACTGCTCATCTTTCTTGCCATAATTCACACTGTTAGTGCCAAAGTATCTTTGGACATTATTTTTTGTCCTAGAAAGAAGCATTAAAGAAAAAAAATGAAAAATACAATCCAAAATAATAAAGGAAGGATTCAAAACACTGCTTTTATGTGTTTTTAAAATTTTCTAATTCGAATCCTTCCCTTTTGTTTTTATTATTATTGTCAGCAACCGTAACAAGAGCAATGTAACATTTTTTTAAAAAAATTTATTTATTTATTTGACAGGCAGAGATCACAAGTAGGCAGAGAGGCAGGCAGAGAGAGGAGGAAGCAGGCTCCCCGCTGAGCAGAAAGCCCAATGGGGGGCTTGATCCCAGGACCCTGAGATCATGACCTGAGCCAAAAGCAGAGGCTTTAACCCACTGAGCCACCCAGGCGCCCCAAGAGCAATGTAAAATTTATTGAATATATACTATGCGCTTATTCTGGTGCAAAATATTTATTACACATATGGTTTCACTTATTTGTGGAGCATAACAAATAGCATGGAGGACAAGGGGAGATGGAGAGGAGAAGGGAGTTGAGGGAAATTGGAAGGGGAGGCGAATGAGAGACTATGAACTCTGAAAAACAATCTGAGGGTTTTGAAGGGGTTGGGGGTGGGAGGTTGGGGGAACCAGGTGGTGGGTATTGGAGAGGGCACGGATTGCATGGAGCACTGGGTGTGGTGCAAAAACAATGAATACTGTTATGCTGAAAATAAAAAAAAATATTTATTACATTTCCTCATACCCACAACAACCCCGTATTACCCCCATTCTGCAGATAAGGAAAATAGAAACCAGAGAAGCGAAGTGATTTACCCAAGGTCATGTAGCGCAGGGTTCACTAAGGCCTAAGATACACTGGTGAGTCACAAAGGGGTTACAGGTGTGCTGAGACTGACTGATCACCTGGTCCTTGGGGTAGGTGGGTGCTGCCTGGGGCTGCTGGAGCTCCTATCTGTTGCCTCCCTCCGTTTACCTCAAGGTTTGACACAAGATCATTTTTTGTGCATTCTGTGACATTTAAAAAAGGTGATAACTTTGTGATCCATCATCTGTGGTGGAAATATCACCAAGATGAAAGATTTTCATAAACACCTTATGGGGAAAGACCACTTTCCAGGATGAACCCTTGGATACAATAGAAACTGTAAAGGCCAAGATTCGGGATAAGGAAGGAATTCCTCCTGACCAGCAGAGACTGATCTCTGCTGGCACGCACCTGGAAGATGGATGTACTCTGTCTGACACAACATTTAAAAGGAGTCCACTCTTCATCTTTGGCTGAGACTTCACCGTGGTGCTAAGAAAAGGAAGAAGTCTTACACCACTCCCAAGAAATTCTTCTTGAGAATTCCTCATGAGAGAAAGAAGGTTAAGTTAGCTGTCCTGAAATACTATAAAGTGGAATCAGAAGTGCCCTTCAGATGGATGTGGTGCTGGAGTCTCATGGCTAGCCACCGTGACAGACATTACTGTGACAAGTGTTGTCTGACCTATTGCTTCAACAAACTGGAAAACAAGTAATTGTGTATATGTTGATAAAATACATGAACTATGGGGTGCCTGGGTGGCTCAGTGGGTTAAAGCCTCTGCCTTCGGCTCAGGTCATGATCCCAGGGTCCTGGGATTGAGCCCCGCATCGGGCTGTCTGCTTAGCGGGGAGCCTCCTTCCCCCTCTCTTTGTCTCTACCTGCCTCTCTCCCTACTTGTGATCTCTATCAAATAAATAAAATCTTAAAAAAAAAAAAGACATGAACTAACATTAAAAAAAAAAAAAAAAAAAGGATTCCACAGGCTGCCTGGTTGGCTCATTTAGGTGTCTGTCTTTGGCTCAGGTCATGACCCCAGGGTCCTGGGATTGAGCCCCACATCAGGCTTCTTGCTGGGGAGTCCACTTCTCCTTCTGCATGCCGCTCCCCCTGCTTGTGCCCTCTCTCTGCCTCTCAAATAAGTAAAAATAAAACCTTAAAAAAAAAAAAGGTTGCAAAAACCATGACAGAATTAATAAATTGCAATTTACTATTCTCAAACCCCAAACTGACTACCAAGTCCTTATCCTTAACATGATATAATACTACCTCTTTAAAAGGTATAAAAATACAGAAATTTCTTTTTTTTTTTTTTAAAGGTTTTATTTATTTATTTGACAGAGAGGTCACAAGTAGGCAGAGAGGCAGGCAGAGAGGGGTTAGCAGGCTCCGTGCTGAGCAGAGAGCTCGATTCGGGGCTCGATCCGGGGCTCGATCCCAGGACCCGGAGATCATGACCTGAGCCGAAGGCAGAGGCTTAACCCACTGAGCCACCCAGGCGCCCCCAGGAATTTCTATTAATAAAGAAAAGTTACTTTCTTTAAAAAACATGTCTGAGTATTATTCTAATGTCTGGGTGTTATTCTAATCTGATCAACTTTCTCATTGAGCTGCATGTCATTTAACCAATCACCATTTGTAAACTAAGCTGAAATGGACCAGTAAAAAGGATATTCAATGGCTACTTTCCACTTTTTTCATTAAATACATTTGTGGAAAAGAATGACACAAATGATTCCATCTATTTCAAATTCATGCAAAAGATCTGCCAAATCTAAGTCACCCAAATATCTAATTTTTTTTGTGGTGTTAAAAACCTTTTGATACTTGATATTGAAGAACTTTTTTTTTTAGAGATGCGTTTATATATTTGAGAGAGAGAGCGTGTGAGCAAGAACGCAAACACCAACAGAACGGGCAGAGGGAGAGGGAGAAAGAATCCCGAACAAGCTGAGCGCGGAGCCCGATGTGAGGCTCAATCTCAGGACCCTGAGATCATGACCTGAGCTGAAACTGAGCCAGACATTTAACCAACTGCACCACCCAGGTGTCCTGATATTGAAGAAATTAAAAAGCTAGGGCACCTGGGTGGCTCAGTCACTTAAGCATCTGCCTTCCACTCAGGCCACAGTTCTGGGATCCAGCCCCAAATCCTCCACGTGGGGCTCTCTGCTCAGTGGAGAGCATGCTTCTCCCTTTCCCTCTCCCTCTGCTCGTGGGTGTGCTCTCTCTCACACTCTCTATCCCAAATAAATAAATCTTTAAAAAAAAAGAAAACACTAAAAAAAACGTAAAAAGCTAACGAATGTGTTAGATTAGAAAGGTAAAATGTACAAAAAGTCATTCATTAAATACAATGAATATCTACTCTGTGCTGGATACTATACTATGCATTGACGATAGCATACAATAGTAAATCAGAATCTCATGGTCCCTATCTTTCTGAAGCTAACAGGCTAGAACACTGTTTCTCAAACTTCAATATGCGTAAGAATTACCTAGGCCTCCCACCAAGGAATCCTTATTCAGTAGCTTTGAGGAGGGACACAAAGTGTTTGCATTTCTAACAAATTTCCAAGTAATACTGATATTGCCCATCAGAGGACCGCATATCTGAGGAGCTACATGACACTCGTCCTTTAATCCTTACAATCTTACAGGACAGGTTTCACTACTTCTGTTTTATACAAGAAACTGATGCTTAAAGAGGTTAAATCAGTGGTTCTTAACCTTTAGGGATCATCTGAATTACGTAGGGTGCTTATTTAAAATATATTCCTGGGGCACCTGGGTGGCTCAGTGGGTTAAGCCGCTGCCTTCGGCTCAGGTCATGATCTCAGGATCCTGGGATCGAGCCCTACATCGGGCTCTCTGCTTGGCAAGCAGCCTGCTTCCTCCTCTCTCTCTCTGCCTGTCTCTCTGCCTACTTATGATCTCTGTCAAATAAATAAATAAAATCTTTAAAATATATTCCTGAGATTCTTAGTTGCTAAGTTTGGTATGCTGCGCAAGGACCTGCATTTAACCAAGATGCCAGGTGCTTCTGATACAACTCATCTCAAGACCGCACATCAGACCCTGGGCTACATATTATATCAACTTCTCAAACCGAGCCAATAGCAGTATCAGACTAGGGACCCTTTAATGAAAGAAAAAAATGGCTATTGCCAAGAATTCTGAAACAAACTATTTGATCTGCTTATAAAAATGTGAAAGGCTATCAACTAGAGGCACTTAACAATTAGAAAGCAAAACCAATTACATAATGATTATCTTTATAATCAGTACACAGGATCTTCATCATATCATTCAATATATGGTATGATTCAGTTTAGGAAAATATTATTTCAATGTTAAAGTTAAATATTAAAGGTATTATAACAAAGGTGGCAATCAGGAGAATCTCACATATAACCTCCCATCTTTCAATGTTTCCTTTCAAGACTACTATGGGGCCACAGAAAGTAATCTATGTTTAGTACAGGAAAATCATGTACGGGCAGTAACTCCATAACACTAAAATAATAAAACTTCAGTCATAACCTCCCACCAGGGCTTGTTTCCACTGAGAGCATTTCATCAGCCCTTCAAGTACAACACATCCAAAATCACATTCAGGAGCTCCCCTCTCCTACTGACTAACCATTTTTCACCCTTCTGTACTGAAGGGGCTTCTTACCATAACAGATATTCTGAATTCTAAAACTATGACATATTTTAAAAGCTTTCTCAAAGCTGCTCTTCAATCTTCTATTAACATTAACAGTACACCTGTCTTGTAGGGTAGCCTGCTTAAATCTTTTCTCTACCTTACCCTTATTTCATATGCCACATCATATCAATTCTACCTGTGCAGTTTTTCTCCTCCAACCAGCTACTTTTTCCCATCTCCATTGCTATTAACCTGCTTTGAGCTACACTCAACCATAGTGACCCTGGCCCCAAATCGTTCTGCTTGGACTATATGCAGTAGAATTAAGTTTCCATAATGATGAGAGTTCTTGGAGAATAAACAGCAAGACGAAATATGCATAACTACTTTTCTTGCTTGGCTAGCTCCAACCCTTGGTCCCCCTTTAGATTTTATCCGACTTCTTTTCCAGAAAGGATACTCTGAACCTCTCCTGCAATAGTTAGCTGTCCGGACTTGCTCACCCAGCCATGACTCGAATTAATAAAGCATTCTGTGCTACCCACACCATCTCAGCTTCACTCCGCTAAACTTGAATTGCATACTTGAACTACAAGCTTCATGGTGGCAGAACTGTTGTTATTCGGGGTTTAACGCCAGTATCGGTACAGTGTGAGTACTTTAAATGACAAATCAAAGAAAAAAATGGAGCCAGGAATGAGACCGTTATAGTCTCGGGAAGTTAAAAAAAAAAGGGGGGGGGGGTGAGACAACTCTGCTTCTGGAGCCCGGACTGAATGAGGGGAGGCGCCGCAGAGCGCTCGGGAAAGGAGCCAACCTTGTACCCGTAGCTCTGATTCTCACTCACGTTATGACCTTGGGCAAGTCATTTTAGCTTTCTGGGATTTCCCTTTCCTCAGCTTTAAAGCAACGGCCTCTGAGATCCCGCTGGCTGGAACATCCACCCCAGGAAGCGGAGAATGACCACTGAATGCCCCGGAGGTTGCCTTGACACCCGCAGGGCCAACAGCGCCGAAATGCGGTACCTGACCGTTCCGTTCGGAGCACGGAGTAGCACAATCGCAGCCTCCGAGCCTCCAGAGCATAAAGGAAAGCGGGAGAGAGGGCGTAGAGGTAGGATCGCGGAGACCCTCAGAAACATCGCCAAGAGACAAACCAAACTGGGAGCACAAACGATCAGACCGTCCCTCTGCCAAACACGTCCCCCGCTCTCTCTTTCCGTTCCGCAGCCTGGCGCGTTCCGTCCCTTCACGTTCCGGTGGGCAACAGGGGCCTGTAACTGAGTTCCGGGATCGTCGCGGCCGGGCTCCGTCAGCTGCGTCCAGGCGATTCTAGTGGTTAGGTGGAGTGGATGCCTGAGTTCAGCTAAGATGCGCTGGTTCAGGCATCAGGACCGGCACGGGAGAGGGAGAGAGTGGAGGAAGTGATCTAGTGTGCAGTATTACTTTGAGGGACGGGGAAGAGGCGGAGAACTGACCCTACTGGGCGGTGTCTGGGGGAGAAGATGCACAGCGTTCATCACATTCTCAGAATGGCCCGTGGCCACCAGGTTAAAAAAGAAAAATTACCCTGGAACATAGAAATTAGTATTTCTTTTCAGTCTCTGTTCTTGATGTAGAGTCAAAACATGAGACGTGTATGTTTCTTTGCCCGCCCCCCACCCCAAAATTGTTTCAGAGAGAAAAATGTGCAAGAGAAAGGCGTGGCTTCGTCCTGCCCTTGAGGAAGGCCGCGGAGGATGAATGAGGGGTGGTCAAACCTCGGAGTGCACGAGCATAAGCCCCGGGAGAAGGCCGGCTGATAAATCACGTGCGAACCTCTGGACTGGACTTGCATGGTGGCCGCTGAAGGCTGACGTCAATTCCCCCCCCCACCACCACCATTTCAAGAGAGAATCAAGATTGGTGGCGAGTTTTTTGTAAACGGAAATACAGAAAAGAGTATGAGTCATAAACATGTTGAGGAAAATGTGCCTCATGAATTAGTAAGGACTGAAATTTACCCTAGCTCAACTTTCTTCCTTTCTTCTTTTTTAAATTTTTAAATAAATTTTTGAAAGATTGATTTTAGAAAGACTGAAAGATGGGGCGCCTGGGTGGCTCAGTGGGTTGGGCCGCTGCCTTCGGCTCAGGTCATGATCTCAGAGTCCTGGGATCGAGTCCCGCATCGGGCTCTCTGCTCAGCAGGGAGCCTGCTTCCCTCTCTCTCTCTCTCTCTCTCTCTCTCTCTCTCTCTCTCTGCCTGCCTCTCCATCTACTTGTGATCTCTCTCTGTCAAATTAAAAAAAAGAAAGAAAGAAAGAAAAGAAAGAAAGACTGAAAGAGAGTATGAGTAGGGAAAGGGGCAGAGGGAGACAATGTCCAAGCTGACTCCTGCTGAGTGCACAGCCAGAGGTGGGCCTCCATCCCAGGACCTATGAGATCAGGACCTGCATCGAAACCAAGAGTCCAACGCTCAAACACTGAGCCACCCAGGCGGCCCAGACTCTCAACTACTGCTTTCCAAAAGAGGCCTTTAATGATTACCCTAGTTAAAATAGCCTCCTGCACCACCCAGTCCCACTCTCTGGCAAGGATCACTGTTGTCTACCAATCCCCATTTGCCTCTTCCTCTGGAGTTTTCCCTCTATGTGGCTACAGAAGAAACATTTCCCAGCCTTCCTTGCAGACAGGTACCTCTACATTTTATCAACAGAATGTGAATAGAAGTGATGTACCCATAAAAAAAAAATGGGCACAAATTCCCCTAAAACTTTTCCTCTTTCCTCCTAGTTGGAATACAGACAAAATTATAGGAGCTGAAGCAGCTAGGAGGTGGAGAGATGAAGGCTTTCAGAGATAAAGGTGAGAGCCACCCTACCTCTGTCCCTTGCTGCCTCCTCCAGACTCTCACAAAGGAAGGGGGGAGGGTAACACGTCCTTCTTGTTTAAATATATTTCTTAGTTTCTCTATGACAAGTAGTCTAGATTGTATCTAAACTAAGGTACCCTCTATGTCAAAACCTTGTTTCATTTTCTACAGAGTACCACCAACAGAAATTTATCTCATATTTATGTGCTTTTGTTATCTCACACACGGAATGTGTGTTCCGTGAGGGAATGGACTTTGTCTTATTCACTGCTGCAGTTCTAGTTCCTAGAACCATGCCTGTCATATGATAGATACTCAAAAGTATTTGGGGAATACATTAATTATTTCCAAGTACAAAATAGGTGCAGAGAGTTTAGGAAATTTGCCCAACTTCTTGCAGCTAATCAATGGCAGAGCTAGATTCAAACTCAGAGCCACTTAACTCTGATATTCTTGTTCATCTTGGAATACCTGAGGGTTTATGATTTTACTTATGCATAAAGTCACATGGAGGTGCTCACTAAACACATAAATGAGTAGCTCAAAAGATCTGAATCCGAGATTCTAGCAAGCACCCAGGTAATTCTGGTGCAGGTGGTCTTCAGACAGAATTTTGAGATACACTACAATGACAGTATGGCTTACTTAGCTATTCATAGCTCTACATTCACTTAGGATACACATAAATAAAAAGTGTTATAATTAGTGTACTATTAAAAGTGATGATCAGACTATTACTTCTGATGAACGTCAAAGTCATAATGCTCAGCAAACAGAGCCAGACATAAGAGACCATACACTGTATGATTCTGCTTCCATAACAGTGTGAAGAAGACACAGCTAAAGGGAAGAAATCAGATCAAAAGTTACCAGGAAGTGGGGATGGAAGGAGGTGATTGGGTACGGCAGAACATGAGGGAACTTTTTATACTTATTGAAATACTCAGGGCGCCTGGGTGGCTCAGTGGGTTAAGCCTCTACCTTCGACTCAGGTCATGATCTCAGGGTCCTGGGATTAAGCCCACATCGGGCTCTTTGCTCAGTGGGGAGCCTGCTCCCCCCAGGCCCACCTGCCTCTCTGCCTGCTTGTGATTTCTGTCAAATAAATAAATAAAATCTTTTAAAAAAAATGTACTGAAAAAAAAACTGCATCTTGATTCTGGTGGGGGTAATGACCTTTCACACTTACCAAAACTCAAGACTTGTACACCTAAAATGTGTGATTTTTACTGTATGTAATTGATATATCTCAGCAAAACTGATTTGAACAAAAAAGTTAATTAAAGCAGTTAGAAATCTGCAATTATAAAATTGGTCACAAATTAAACCACAGGAGAAATTTAATATATCCTAAGAAAAAGAAAAGAAAAAACCTGTCCTTTGAAAAAGTATAATTTGTGCAATGGTTCAAAGCAATCATTTATAAAAGCAACAAAAATGTAGCCTGAAAGTAGAAAATGTTTTTCCTCCTTCTTCTATTCTGCCATGGAATCACTAGTCATTTTCTTCTCAGTGCCCCCTGAAATGCACTTTCTAGAACAATGTGCCTTTGGCAAGAGGCAGCAAATCAACTGAAATAGGTCCTGATATACCTCAGGGACTTTGTCCTAAATGTCTCATGAAATTCTACACTAATTAACTTGACAAGCTTTCCATGAGCGGAAAAGGTAAAAATTATTCTATATTCCAGTTACCGATTCTGTGTTAACACACCGCCCCAAAACTTAATGGCTTAAAACAACAATTTATTCTCTCTCACAGTTCTGTGGTTCACTGGGTGCAGCTGGGTGGTTCCCCCTTGGGGTTAGTCATATGGCTATGGTCAGATAGCAGCTAGTCTAGATTGGATGTCTCAGATGTTATTCTCATTCACATATTTAATGGCACAGCTGGGATGGCTGGAAGACACAGGGCCTAGCCAAGTAATATTCTCTCTCCCTCTCTCTCTCTCTCTCTCTCTTGCTTCCTCTCTCTCCACATGGCCTCTGAAAGGGTAGCTAAATATGCCACCTTAAAATATACCACTTGGGGGGCACCTGGGTGGCTCAGTGGGTTAAGCCACTGCCTTCGGCTCAGGTCATGATTTCAGAGTCCTGGGATCGAGTCCCGCATCGGGCTCTCTGCTCAGCAGGGAGTCTGCTTCTCTCTCTCTCTCTCTCTCTCTCTCTCTCTGCCTGCCTCTCTGTCTACTTGTGATCTCTATCTGTCAAATAAGTAAATAAAATATTAAAAAAATATACCACTTGGGTCATAAAGATCATTTTGAGCTGTGGACATTTAAGATGCAAATACAATTGGAGCTCTCTGCCCTCCCCCTATTTGCCTAAACGCAGGACATAAACTTTTGAAGGTGTTCCCCCTCCTTTCTTTACCAGGAAAGACAAGTTAAGCACTGGCTACCACTCTAGAAATGTCACCCCAGAAATGGCACTAAAGGAATCCACATAAATAACTTTACTAAATATCCCTTAGTTTACATTAGTTCCCCCCCGTATATTTGCCTTTTTACGATTTGCTGCCCTAGAAACTGAAAATCCTTTTCCCTGCTCTTGTCACTTCCCTGAAAATTCACCACTGTTTTCTTTTTTTTTTTTTTGCTCTTTTTAAATTTAAATTTTAGGGTTTTTTAAAAAATTTTTTATTTTTTCAGCGTAACAGTATTCATTATTTTTGCACCACACCCAGTGCTCCATGCAATCCGTGCCCTCTCCAATACCCATCACCTGAATCCCCCACCCCCTTCAAAACCCTCAGATTGTTTTTCAGAGTCCATAGTCTATCATGGTTCACCTCCCCTTCCAATTTCCCTCAACTCCCTCCTCCTCTCCATCTCCCCTTGTCCTCCATGCTATTTGTTATGCTCCACAAATAAGTGAAACCATATGATAATTGACTTTCTCTGCTTGACTTATTTCACTCAGCATAATCTCTTCCAGTCCCGTCCATGTTGATACAAAAGTTGGGTATTCATCCTTTCTGATGGAGGCATAATACTCCATAGTGTATATGGACCACATCTTCCTTATCCATTCATCCGTTGAAGGGCATCTCAACATGAGACAGGAATCCATCAGAATCCTAGAGGAGAACATAGGCAGTAACCTCTTCGATATCAGCCACAGCAACTTCTTTCAAGATATGTCTCCAAAGGCAAAGGAAACAAAAGCAAAGATGAACTTTTGGGACTTCATCAAGATCAAAAGCTTCGCACAGCAAAGGAAACAGTCAAAAAAACAAAGAGGCAACCCATGGAATGGGAGAAGATATTTGCAAATGACAGTACAGACAAAAGGTTGATATCCAGGATCTATAAAGAACTCCTCAAACTCAACACATGCAAAACAGACAATCATATCAAAAAAATGGGCAGAAGATATGAACAGACACTTCTCCAATGAAGACATACAAATGGCTATCAGACACATGGAAAAATGTTCATCATCACTAGCCATCAGGGAGATTCAAATTAAAACCACATTGAGATATCACCTTACACCAGTTAGAATGGCCAAAATTAGCAAGACAGGAAACAACATGTGTTGGAGAGGATGTGGAGAAAGGGGAACTCTCTTACACTGTTGGTGGGAATGCAAGTTGGTGCAGCCTCTTTGGAGAACAGTGTGGAGATTCCTCAAGAAATTAAAAATAGAGCTTCCCTATGACCCTGCCATTGCACTACTGGGTATTTACCCCAAAGATACAGATGTATGGAAAAGAAGGGCCATCTGTACCCCCAATGTTTATAGCAGCAATGGCCACGGTCGCCAAACTGTGGAAAGAACCAAGATGCCCTTCAAGGGACGAATGGATAAGGAAGATGTGGTCCATATACACTGTTTTCTTAAGATGCTATAAAAGCCCAAATTCTAACCACCTCTTTGAATTACTCATCTCTGAGTGCTCTCAGACACAGAGATATGTCTGTGCGGCATATGCATTAATGAACTTCTATTTGTTTTTCTCTTGTTAACCTATCTTCTGTTAATCTAATTTACAGGGTCCCAGCCATTGAACCTAAGATGGGTAGAAGGAAAAGAGATCTTTTTCCTCCCCTGCACCTCTCTACCTGGCTAGCTTGGGCTTCCTTACAATGTAACATCTTAGAGTATTTGAGTTTTTTACATAGAGACAAACTTACCATATAGCCTTACATACAGTGAGTGTTCCATGAGGCCCAGTGTAACACTGCACAGCTTTTTAGGACCAGCATTGGAAATCACGTAGTATCACTGCCGTGGTATTCCGCTGGTAAAATAATAAGCCATAAGGCCAGTCCAGATTCTAAGGGAAGGAACTGTACCTCCCCGGGACACTAGGAGGAGTGGCTCATAGGGCCCACCTTTGGAGACTTGCTCCCACCTCTCAGCAAACTTTTAATTACGTCCATTCACTGTACCAGCCACTCTGCTGTCTTGTTTTGTCTTTTTTTTTTTTAAATATCCAACTATTTTGATAGTTGTTTAAGAACTTATTTCAGTTTATATAAAATATTACAAAGAAGTATCACATACATTATTTAATTTGGTCATTGTGATACTAACAGAGGAAGCCAGGACAAGGATTTTTATTTTTTTTTTAAGATTTTATTTATTTATTTGAGAGAGAGAGCATGCAGAGGGAGAGGGAGAAGCAAACTCCCCGCTGAGTGGGGAGCCCAGTGCAGGGCTCCATCCCAGGATCAGGACCTGAGCCCACAGCAGACGCCCAACTAGCTGAGCCACGCAGGTGCCCCAGAGCAAGGATTTTTATCCCCATTGTACTAACAAGAAAATGAGCCTCAGAGAAGTTCACTGAGTCACCTGAAGTCACGTGACTAGTAAGTACCAGCCCACAGCCTGCTGACTCCTAACCACGGCTTTTCACTGGCTCTCATGCCAGTTCAATGGCATGTTTGTGTTTCACTGGCATCATTCCAGCCTGAATGTCAAAGTTCACTTGACAGCATCCAAGTGCTGGTGTTGGCAAAACCATGCCTCTGAGGTTAGTGTGGTAAGACAAATTAAGAAAAAGCAAACAAAGCTTTAGGGAGCTGTCCACTGGAGAGATTTTAAATGAGCCTGTGTTTCAGATGAAGATTATAGGTATTGATTGTACTATTTTAAAAAAAAGTCTTCTTCAAACTGATTTTGATTTTGTTTATAAAATATGAGATAACCCTTTTGAATAAAGTAGCAATAAATTGGGGGGGTGCCTGGGTGGCTGTGTTAGGTAAGTGTCTGCCTTCAGCTCAGGTCATGATCTCAACATTCTGGGATCACCACTCCATACCACCCCGCTTCTCCCTCTGCCCCTCCCCTTCCGTTTTTGCTTTCTCTCCTTCTCTCCTTCTCTCTCTCTCAAATAAATAAATAAAATCTTTAAAAAGAAAAGTAGCAATAAATTTGCCATCATGCAATAATGTTAGAGATGATGCCAAGGTAACTTTTTTTTTTTTTTAATTTGACAGAGAGAAAGACAGCAAGAGAGGGAACACAGCAGGGGGAGTGGGAGAGGGAGAAGCAGGTCTCCCACAGAACAGGGATCCCAATGTAGGGCTCGATTCCAGGATCCTGGGGTCATGACCTGAGCTGAAAGCAGACGCTTAATGACTGAGCCACCCAGGTGCCCCTGATGCCAAGGTATCCTAAAATAATACATAGACAAGTCATGAATGTTCAAAGGATCATTGAAGAAACTATTCAGGTCTCAAATACTTTTATTTATTTATTATTTATTTAGAGAGCAGCAGGAGGGGCAGAGGGAGAAGGAGAAGAATCCCCACTGAACAGGAAGCCAGACACGGGGCTTGAACCCAGGACCCTGAGATCATGACCTGAGCCAAAATCAACAGTCAGACACTTAATGGACTGAGTCACCTAGGTGCCCCAGGTTTCAAATATTTATACTAATGACATTGTTTAGCAATGCTTCACAATGCCAAGCAGATGTCGAAGGCAACAAAAAAAGGAGGATTTGCTGATGTTTGTTAGAGAGTTAACTTCATGGATCGCCTTACCTCCTTAACACCTGGAGACAAACTGACATAGGGTCCAGTACTATAAGCAGACAAAACTATTTGAAGTTTGCCATGTGACATAGACCACCCACAAAGTTCACATAATTTAAGAAAAATAAACTCTAACATGTGTTTTAAACTATTTACATTTTAATCGAAAGGAAAGAAATGAAATCAAAATCGAAAAAGAAATCGAAAGCAAAGAAATGAAGAATAAAACAATCACACTAAAACTTCGTACCTCAGGGGGCACCTGGCTGGCTCAGTTGGCAGAGCACACAATTCCTGATCTCAGGGTTGCAAGTTCGAGCCCCATGTTAGGTGTTGAGATTACTTAAAAATAAAATCTTAAACAACAACAACAACATGGGGCACCTGGGTGGCTCAGTCATTAGGTGTCTGCCTTCAGCTCAAGTTGTGATCCCAGGGTCCTGGGATCAAGCCCCGCTTCAGGCTCCCTGCTCGGCGGGAAGCCTGCATCTCCCTCTCCCACTCTCCCTGCTTGTGTTCCCTCTCTTGGTGTGTCTCTCTCTGTCAAATAAATAAATAAAATCTTTAAAAACAACAATAACAACACCTCTACAAAAGATGTAATAGACACGGAAGAATGTGGTTGTTCTGGGATGTATATAGTGAAGGACCAGGCTCTGCCCAAGAAACTTTAGTCAAGTTTTCTTACCCTCTTTGGGTCTCAGATGCCTTATCTGTGGAAAGGGAATAGTAATGGTACATACCTTCAAGGTGGCTATGAGGATTAAGTGGGTTAAGACGTGTACAACTGCTTAGAACAGTGCCTAGCACACAATAAGCACTATAGAAGTGTTTGCTACTTTTACAGTAAAAATTGAAAGACGAATGGTAATATCCTTTGAAAGTTTAAAAATTACAGAAGCTGTAAGGAAGACAACTTTGTTTTTGTAATGAAACTTCTATGTTTAAATAATTGTAGACATACAGAAAAGTTGCAAAAGTTGTACAAATATTTCCCAGACTACCCAAATGTTATCATTTTATCACATTTGTTTTTATCACTTTCATTCTCTTGCCTGTTATTTTTCCCAGAACACTTGAAAATAAGTTGCAGAGGGACACCTGGGTGGCTCAATGGTTAAGCCTCTGCCGTGGGCTCAGGTCACGATCCCAGGGTCCTGGGTTCAAGCCAAGCATCGGGCTCCCTGCTCAGCAGAAGTCTGCTTCTCCCTCTCCTGCTCCCCCTGCTTGTGTTCCCTCTCTTGCTGCATCTCTCTCTCTGCCAATAAATAAAATAAAATAAAATAAAATCTTTAAAAAAGAAAAAAGTTCGCAGAGATAATTCACTTTACCTCTAAATCATGTGGGGTGTATTTCCTCAAAAAGGGACATTATCAGGGCACCTGGGTGGCTCAGTGGGTTAAAGCCTCCGCCTTTGGCTCAGGTCATGATCCCAGAGTCCTGGGATGGAGCCCCGCATTGGCCTTTCTGCTTATCGGGGAGCCTGCTTCCTCCCCCTCTGTCTCTGCCTGCCTCTCTGCCTAGTTGTGATCTCTGTCTCTCAAATAAATTAATAGAATCTTAAAAAAAGGGACATTATCATAAAATCTTAAAAAAAAAGGGACATTATCTTACTTAAGTACAGTGCAATTATAAAATTAGGAAATTAACATCAGTATGATACTATAATTCAATCTGCAGACCTTACTCAAATTCCACCAACTGTCACAATGATGTCCTTTATAGCAAGAACAAAAGAAACTCTTTTCCTCATCCAGGACCGATCAGAGATCACAGGTTGCATTTAATTCCAGACCTCTTCATCTCCTTTGAGTGGAGTTCCTCAGTGCATCATTGTCCTTCATGACCTTGACTTCTCTTTTAATTAAAGTATAGTTGACACACAATGTTACATTAGTTTCAGGTGTTTGACCTTGGGGTTTTTGAAGAGTTCAGGTGAGTTATTTTGTAGCACACCCTTATTTTTTTATCCTGTTTCCTAGTGAGTAGATTGAAGTTATTAGTTTTTTTAAATCAGGAGAAATGCAGAACTGAAGTTATATTTCTCACTGTGTTCCATGTCAAGAGGCATTTGTGTTTGTCAGTCCCATTACTAGTGGTGTTAAAAATGAACAGCTAGATAAGCAAAATAAGTCAATCAGAGAAAGGCAATTATTATATAATCTCACTGATATGTGGAATTTAAGAAATAAGGCAGAGGATCATAGGGGAAGAGAAGAAAAAAATGAAACAAGACAAAACCAGAGAGACTCCATAAGCCTCAAACTATAAGAGATTCTTACAAACCATAAGAGACTCTTTTTTTTTTTTTTTCCATAAGAGACTCTTAATCATAGGAAACAAACAGGATTGCTGCGGGGGTGGGGAGAAGGGATGGGGTAACTGGGAGAGGGTATGTGATGTAACGAATACTAGGTATTATATAAGACTGATGAATCACAGACCTGTACCCCTGAAATAAATAAAACATTATGTTAATTAATTGAATTTAAATTTAAAAAAGAAAAAAAATGAACAGCTAGGTTAAGATATACATAGGACAAGGTATAGAAGGGTCCTAGGCAGAGGAACTTCTATCACTTTGACTTGGGGTGGACCCATCCTCCTGGCGCAGAGATGTGTTTGCCAAAGTTGAAGCTTCTGCAGAAAACCATTTTGGTTGACGATGTTAAACTATCTAGAAGGCTAAGAAGCATAGCATTCTCCTTTATAAGGCTGTCTTCTGATTTCAAACATAGCACTCCTAGAGAACACCAAAGCCAATTTTTTCAGCAATTACTACCTCTGGACCTAAACCTTCATCATTCAACTCTTACTAGATATTCTAGGAAGAGTGTATTGTTATTGTTGTTAAGAATTTTTTTTAAGGATTTATTTATTTATTTGAGAGAGAGAGAGAGCACACATAGAGGAGCAGAGGGAGAGGGAGAGAGGCAGACACCTCATTGAGCGTGGAGCCCGATACAGGACTCAATCCCAGGACCCTGAGATTATGACCTGAGCCAAAATCATGAGTCAGAGCTTAACCGACTGAGCCACCCAGGCACCCCTGTTGTAAGAATTTTAATATAGTTCTGGGGTGGCTGGGTGGCTCAGTGGGTTAAGCCTTTGCCTTTGGCTCAGGTCATGATCTCAGGGTCCTGGGATGGAGCCCCCATAGGTCTCTCTGCTCAGCGGGGAGACTGCTTCCCACTCTCTCTCAGCCTGCCTCTCTGCCTGCTTGTGATCTCTCTCTGTATCAAATAAATAAGTTAAATCTTTTTAAAAAAGAACTTTAATATAGTTCTACACGCAGATGCTGAAGAAAATGAAAGAATTTTAAAAATTAAGGAGAACATTGTTTCTAGCCAACTCATGGTGCTGCAGATCTCTGGAATCTGTGATTTGAAGGCAGAAATCTAGAAATAAAAATGTTATTGATGTCACATTCAGTTGTATTTTAAAGCAGCATGTACATTTAGTCTTGGATGTTGGGAAGAGCTTTTCAAATATTCTGAATTATAACACATCTTTGGACAAGGCCAGTCTGAGAGTTTAGGAAGGGTCATATCCTGAGCTATAGAAAGGCATTCTTGGTTCTGTGCAATAAGATGGACAGACAGGAAGAACCAGGGTTGAGAATTAGACCTTCCTCAGGTGTCACAGCAGTGCAGTAGGGGAAGGATTGGCCCAGCTACAAGAATGAAGGATTTGAAGCCTTTGCTGCAGCTGTCTAGAAGATAATATGATAATTATGGTTATTACCATAACACACATGCATACACCTCCAATTATTTATATATATATATATATAACCTAACACACATGCACACACACAACTGCTCTGATTCC